>NC_092794.1:56345762-57083262 GCF_918797505.1 Bemisia tabaci
ATAACAGGAAAAACAAGGTAAATTCATTAAATCTATCTTCGGCAGAAGGTATTAAAATCTATTCACAGTCCACAGGTTTATTTAAAGGAAAGTACAACAATTTGAAAATTATGTTGATTGACAAAATCTTCAACAGGTTATTTGTCCATGCCACCTTTATTTCATCAGTGACAAAACAACGTATGATCGAAGGGGTAAACAAGGCTGAAAAAGGAAAACTCTTGTAACGTTTCTTGGGTAGTATCAACTCCTTTGCCAACCAGGAATAAAAAAATGAACTAAAAATCAACATAGAATTAATGACCTGATCCCGGTCAGTAATAACAGATGACAACAGAGGTAATAATTGACAAACGAGTTGATTTTATCTTAAAACATCTAAGGCTGTTTGTTCGTGTATTCGTCCATTTTATCATGTTCTGTTTCATCAACTTCTGAGATGCCTCACGGTGCGGTATTCTTGGTAATAAATAAGCCCTACCTGATGTATAGCGAATTTGATTGAAAAGAATTGAACGCCTATGCTTCCAGGTCTTCAGCTCTTGCATCCATTATGATTTAAACTTTTTGCAAGCTTTCTTTGAGTTCTCAAGACGATTTTAGAAAAGAGCTAGTGGCACCAGCAAGATTGTTGCTTAATCTTCTAGAGTAGTAGGTGGTTAAATAGAAAATCCCTACTGCACCTTAATTTAGGAGTGTAGAAACTTCTTGATCACTTGACCGAAGGGTCAATTAGTTATGTAAGAAAAACAGAGGGAACTTTAAAAATGAAAAGACTGAGAAATTGGGTCTTGAAAACTGGAACGCAGGCTCAAGCTACCGGATAAATTGCAAGTTTTTTTAACCAGCAAAAATTTGCAAAAAATAGAAGGAAAAAGTCATCACTCTTGCAATTTTTGGGGTCAAAGGGGTCTTTTGAACTGGGATGGCCGATCAGGAAAATAAGAAGGCCAAAAATGTTCTGCATCCCTGCTCATTCACAATCAGATGCTCTCTTACCAATTGGGTCTATTTATTTCAGTTTTGAATGTCAATAGGAGGGTAACTTACCTCTAGGTGATTCTTCCATTTTCAAAGGTCTGAGAAAATCACCTTCGTTCTCCCTTTTAGTAGGGTAGGATTTTGATTGTTTTTAAGTGTTCAAGTAATATTTTGTTTATTTCAAACACAGATCCGAGTGATGACAGGAAAGTGATAGTCAAGTCTCTAGCTCTCATTGTGGCTGATCGGTCAGAAATGGTGCTTGACCTAACCTCAGATTTGAACGAACTGAAGAAACAGGTAATTTTTCCTAGTTTTTATCACTTTATCTGCTGTCAACATAAACCAGCAATTCTCTGCAAAAGGACAAAGCTGTTTCATTATGTTTATCAGTCAAATCAGCGGGGCGATTATTGAAATGATCTCGACTGTATGTCGCCGCTTTATCGTGTCGCGCCATCAACTGAGTAGCTCTTAGTCGATGACGCGACACGACAAAGCGGTGACATAGAGTCGATATCATTTCAATAATCGCCCCGCAGCTGAGACCTCCGCATGTTGCCAAAGATTTCATGCTAAAAGGAAAGTTTGCAAGGGCTGAAAGAAATCTTATCTACGGTTTTCAGTCAGAAAGGGTGCTAATATTGGAATTTAGGAATCCCATAATTCTCAAACCTCAACTAGGAGTGTTGTGTCCAGCTATTGAGGCACCAGGCATGTTAATTCCTCCATTAGCTGCGCGCAGCCACATGTAGGCAATTAAGCTCTTTGTCTTGCATTATCCCAAAAATTGCATATAGGATCGCTCTCGGTGAACAAAATCTTTCATTCAGCATGACATACTGGGTAGTATTGTAGATGAAATTGAATGTACGTAGAAGATTGTTTATACAGTTATATCCTTTAAATAATGCATAGGTTATTTTTCTTGGGTGGAAACATTTTCAGGGGATCCTCCATAAAACTTAGTTTTATCCACTCAAGTTTTTTATTTGTTACTCATAAATTGGAGCATTTATCTTGCAATTTGGAATTTCTCTTTACTCTTTTTGTGCCTTTTTCCATCATTGTTGTTTATATATTTTAAGACATGGATTCTTTAGGAATTCAAGAGCAAGTAAAATCATTTTCAAGTAAAATTTTGCTTTTACAAGAAGTCGACACAGTGCGAGGGCTGGGTTTTGCCAATATTCTCACCGCATCCGAAACTGACATAATCCTGGAGACTGAAGAAATTGATATCCATAATTAACATTTTTAAAGTAAATAAATGCAACAATAGGGAAAATGTTCTTGTGTTTATTTCAGGCGTAATTAAATTGTATCCATTGTCAAAAGAAAGTGGACTTCTATCTATATTCTTATTCCCTCTTTTGCTCTTAGGTGTTCGTGATCAAAGAAGGTGTCTCATATCGTATTCGGATAGATTTCATTGTTCAGCGTGAGATTGTTCATGGGTTAAAATATGTACAGAAAACATACAGGCTTGGCGTTCCAGGTATGTACAAATTGCAGATTTTCCTTGGCTTAAATTGTCTCTCTTCGAAATTGGAAGCAAACTCACACAAGTAGGAGATACTAAAATCAACTTGTTGCACCGACTTTTTTGGAGTCAGAAGTAATCTCTATCATCTAGGAAGAAATTAGAAAAATTGATAGCAACTCCACCTTCCTTATTATTATTCTCCTCATCTTGGGATGTATGTTTTCTCTGGTGAGTAAGCAAGAGCTCTCGTAAAATTAGTTCAAAGCCAGAGGATTTTCACTAAGCACCAATTCAAAATTGCAAAGTATAATTTAACTATGCTCAGCGCAAGCCCCTGCTTCACGAACATTTTTGTTATTTTGATGACTAACCTAGGTTAATCTCTACCTGCAGCACATCAATTTTTGTAGAATTTAATCAGTATGTAAGCTTTGATGTTTTTCAGCCCAATAGTTTCTTTTTTCGTATTTCTAAGCACCAAGTCTTTTGAAAGCAGTTGTCTTCTTTGTCCTGTGTAGCTCGCAGTACAATTTACAAAGGGGATTTTGGATACAACATCTAATCCTCGGAGAACTGGATTCTTAGCTGTCACCCTAAATGTGAAGAGCTCAAGGGTATTGTTCCTGACATGAACTATTCGGTAAACGAAATGTTTAAAAAAAGCTGGAATATTTTCGGACAAGAAAGAAAATTATGGCAGGCATGTAGATTTTTTCGGGCTGAAATTTTTTGGGATTTTTTTGAATGTCCGAAATGAACATTAACACCAGTAGTGTAACTAATACATTGTGGATCCACCTGCAAATGACTGTTTGGGGTCCTCCTCCTTTTGATTCCCTCACCTTGGTCGCTTAATATTGGTGCATCAAAATTTCCAAGCTATGGAAAGAGACTCGAATATTTTGTGTGATTTTTTTTTTACTCTTTAAACTTAAATGAGGTGAACATTTAAAAAATGTTAGTAAGTGGCTGAGTCTTCAAGGTGTGGGACTGTGGGCACTCAAGAACTGATTGCCTTTTGCTATGCTGCAGCTTAGTGCTGTTAAAAATATTTTGGAATTATCGCAACAAATCTCACAGGTAGCAACCTATGATCAGCGATTACTTCGCCACTTCTTCATAATATCATTTCATTCTGACTTAGTTCGATGTATTTTTGTTAATAATTGTGCTTGAGCCCTTGTAAATAATAATTCCCAGAGATCCTAGGTGATCATATTAACTTCGGTACTATTCCATGAAAATTCAGGCATACATTTGATTATGAAGGCTTAAACTCTACAGGCAACTAATTTGATAGGGTCCTAAGATATTTGTGTACATAGTATTGACATTTCCCTGTGGAAGACCCATTATCCCTTCAAATTGTTACGAAACTTAGCTTGCTGGTATAAGGTATGCATGGACTGATGGATCTTATCCTTTTTCTACACCCGCTAATTTTGTTTTGACAACTTTCGTGGATTTCAAACTTGTAAGGCTTCTTTACATTGCAACAAGTGTTAAAGCTTGTAATATCGTAGCCCACCCTTGTTCTGCCACTGCAGGAGCACTCAGAGATATGTGTGTGAATGCGGAGGCTTTTCAGATCGAAACAGGGATTCTTGACCCTCCGAATGTTTAAGCTCTTTTCCAAATATCCACTTTCAGGGAAGATCTTCATATCCTGGAGAATTTTTGGTGTTGCCCAGAGTTTCAATCCGTGCTAGGTGGTTTTAATGTTATTTTTATGAGTAGTCCCTCAATAGAACCGTACAATTTTTCATTACACATACTGTAAAGTACAGTATTACAAGTATCTGTCTTTGCATTAAGCTTGTTCAAAAATTGCTTGAGGGGAAATAAACTAACTGGCAGATTAGAGGATCTATACCTCGAATCCTTTCAACTCCAACCCTTGATTTAAAAAATCCCAGTAGGACCACCATTGTAAATATATAGATAACAAATGGAATTGAGTATTTCATGTGATTGACGCATAAGCATCATAGATATTAAAGTTAACTTTCATGAGAAGAAAGTAGTTGCAATGGCGCTTAACCTTTTTTTTTAGCATCCATTCATTTTCATTTTTGGTATGGATACAGTTTGTGAATCCTGCAATCTTGTACCTAGTGTCTTTTTTTCCAATTAGGTAGATTTACCTATTTTCTTTTTTAACCAACGAAATAGGATGAAATGCCACACAAGAATTTTGCCCTATAATTGAAATGTGCTGCTGGTTTAAGTATTTTTATTGGTTGTTTGTCTCCTCGGTTTCCTTTGAATTTTTCTTGTTCTGTATATGTCATGTTACAGGTAAGAGTTACTGCAGGGCATGTATCAATTTTTTAGTTGCATCTTAGTTTTTCAATATATTTCAAGGCATATTTGTGAAGACAAGAGCTCATTACTCAAATTACAATTCTTGTAAGCATTTCCTGCACTGGGTTGCTGCAGAAAATTTTGTTATGACAAAGGAATAAAATACATAATGAATGCATTATTGTAAATATTGTACATAGTGTAATTGTATTTTTTTATATTGTAAATCTTTACTTGATAATTCAGAGATGAAGGTTTTGTGAAAAGTATTTTTGAATCGTAAAACATCTTTTCAGTTCAAATTTAAGTGCAAACCCCTTGATCATAACAGTTAGATGGTCTCTCTTAACAACAAACTTGGCACATTTTCACTTGAGCCTTACTCTGCACAAGAATTATGTTGTCCTGCAAGCTGAGACAAGAACATAGTTTGTTTCTTTGTGCGAAACTGTGCCCAATTTTCGAGGATCCAGAAGCATGATATTTATTTATAAACCTAAGAATCAATATTTTTCAAAATTAATTCTGTGATGCTCTTTGAGGTTTGATTTTTTTTTTTTTTTAAGTTTGTAGTTAAGTTTAAATTGATCAAAAGAATGGAAATTGGCATTCAGAATTACATTTCATGTTAATCACTATGCCCTTAAAGGCTTCTAACCAGGGCTTGTCAGAGATATGAGTTCTCTCTTTGAGTGTGAGTTTCTAATTCAAACCGATATTTTGAAAGGCAAATATTTATTTGAAACAAGCCATATTATACCCTGTATTGCATGAGCCAAATCAGGACCCCTAACTCCCCGCTGAATTTTCATCCCAATTTTAGGGTTCTATTGCTGCATTTATTCCGTTTTGGTAATTGTTACATCCTCCTTGCATGCGCTAATTAGTTTCTCGAGAACTTAGTGGGAACATACTTTTTATAACTTTTACCCAAAGTGAGGGAAAAAATTTAGCATCTAAAGATCTGAAAAAAAGTGTGTACGGTTTTTTTTTCAGTGGACAAGATGACACACATGGTTGGATCTTACCCACCAAAAAGTGAGGTGCAGAGCTACACAACACCAGCCGAGGATGCCCCAGCAGGTTTGATGGCTCGTGGTAGCTACGCTGTTCAATCTGTGTTCACGGACGATGACAAGAACATTCATCTCAAATGGGAATGGGCCTTTGACATCAAGAAGGATTGGAAAGATTGAGTCGAACATGACAAAAACTAAAAGGATGGATTGTCTCCGGAATGTCGCTCATCCAAATTGTATTCATCGGATGTATTAAACTTGTGTCACCATTTTTCTACTTTTTAGTTGCTAAGAAATTTTCAATACTTCTAGGTGTAAGTATTTATTGGGTGAACAGTTGAAAGACGAAATCAAGAAAAGTATCAAAGTGACATCAAAGTAACATACTACAGGGAAGAAATGTTCATGGATTCAATGTCAGCGATCATGAGATTTGCTCCTCTTCCAACAATCTTTAATACTGTATTTTTCTACTTTGTTTTTTATAGTTGTAATTTGTAAGATGTGATTTTTATGAAATTGATGCGAAAAGCATCCTGCTTATAGCTTAATGCCAAATCATTAATATTTTTAAAGTGTTAGTTTTCTTTACTAAAAAATGAACAAAATCTAAGAAATTGTGTTTTAATTTTTTATGAAAAATTTGAAATGTTCTGCTGAGCAATACTACCATAACAACTGTTTTTTTCTGTGATTGCATACAACTGGAAAAACCTTTCAAATTTGAAGTACTATAGATCAATACTCAAATTGCAATTTTCTATAAAAAAAAAGTTGTAAGTTGTAGAAATAGTAAATTTTTATAAAGAAAATCATAAATACAAATTTTATTACATTTAAAGAGTGTGAAATTTTTTTAATTAATTACTTTACAACAATAATCTTTTAAATGTGAGTGACTGAAGTCAAAAGATCTTTAACTCAGATTGCAATTCTGCAAATTGCTGCTAAGGTTTTAATTCTTCAATAAAGAACCATCCATTACTGTTCTAGAACCCCCCTCCCCCCCCCCCCCCCACCAAATTAAGCATAAATGAAGACTTTTACTCATTGCAATGGAGATAACTATGCATTTTTTTATATTAGTCAGCGATACTCACCCATTATTTTACTGTTGTAAAATTGCAATAAAATTATTTCTCAAGGAAAAGGGCAAATCGACGGTAAATGTACCAGACCATGTATCTCGATTTGTGATGGTGTGGATTTCCTGTCTTACTTTATATTTAAAATGAAAGAAAAAACTCAAAGTTAATTCTTGCAAACTTCCCTGTTTTTTCTTCTCTGTGCGAAGAAAACTCTGAAAATTTCAAGAAATTATTGATTAGTTTCCTCAAAAAAATAAAACAGGAGCTGAGATTTTTAAACGCCGCAAACGAACTACTTACAAGGTCTGGTAGTTTCTCCGTCGATATACACTACAGACGTATTTTTACAAGAGGTCTCATTTGTTTGCAAATTCATTTTATTTCCATCATCACTACCCTAGCGGAAAATGGGAACTAAATATCCTGAAAGAGTTGCCATTCACACATCCCCTCCGAGTTTGCGAAATGTCTATTTTTTCTAAAGGAAATCAATCAAAACTTTTTCATGTAATTTCTCCCAATTTTTCCCTCTTCTCACAAGTATATCTGTAAGAAGTTCTAGTTTTTCCCAAGTAAATTAAAGCAGGAGAGTTTATTCTGGGACACCGCAATCTGGGAATACGTGCAGTAGGTATACATAATTATGTTTAAGTATCATCAGCCAAATGCGTAATCTATACTAGAGTCCCTTTATACGCTATAAATGCCTTGCTAAGTGAAACGCCGTACTTAGGTATATAAGCATTCAAATGTTGCCAAGCTCTCCCGATGAAACAATTATTTTTCAGAAAAGTTATGCATGCATTTCTTACTCGAAATTTTCAGATACCTACTTCAGATGAAATTGCGAATAAAATTTTAAGCAAAATTTGATGGACATTATTCACTATTGCCCCACGAAATTCGTCGTTCAATCAAAGAAATTTGGTATCGCCTGAAGGCTCATCCGCTGTTTTTCCCAAGGAGTGAGGGCGGCAGTGTAATAACGTGATATCGGCGCAAACCAAGACGGCGTCAATCAGTGCCGAAGAAAATCACATTTTCTGGACTTTCAGCTTGAAAATATCCTTCTCTTCGATTACAGAGGAGTCACACGTTTACTTACGTTTTGTTTTTAGGATGTCTCTCCAAGTTTGATCGTTCGGGTGGCGGCCAGCGGCCATCCTTTGTCGCGCGTTCATTTGACTGTTTGGACTGGTTTGGCTGGTTCGCTCAAGGTTTGCCGAAAGCTACGGCGATTGGTTCAGCCGTTCGGCGAGCAACATCGGCTCGTGACGAAGTTCGCCAAACCTTTAAACAAGTAACGTCCGGTATTTATTATGAGCTTTGCAATGCTCGGTATGTTCGGCGCTTACCGTTCGCTATGACACTCGTTGTACCGTCTGAACGCCCCTTTAGTGCTTTAGTTCAACTGTTAGATACCTATACCTTGCGCCATAACGTCATTCCAAAAGACTTCCAAGGCCTTTTTAGTCATCATACTCGTGGAGCAATGAATGAAGCTCACGACCGTGTTTGTGGTGATTCACTCGCTTCATCAATTATTTTCCTCGCTGATCCTGCTTCCGGCACAAGCTTGATCCGTTAGAAATTTCGTTCGTCTTTGTGTACGCTGTTGTGTTTTCCCCTCATTACTTTAGTGTTGCATCGTCAGTGTTCAAAATTCCAACGGTTTAACCTGGATACACTACAACTGCCCAGTTTGTCTTTGTTTAACATCACAGTAATTACTACCTTAATTATGTCCCTTCTTTAATTTCCGTTCGTTCGCCCTCTCTTTGCTCTCTGTCATCAATGGTGTTTCATCATGTATTTCATCTTTTCTTTTCGAATCTCGAGAATACTCAATCCCTGTTTTGAAGAATGCCTTACTATGATAAATGGTGATCCTAACCTACTGTTTTGTGTAAAATGAAAGTGACAGTGATATTTGGGACGATCCGTGTGGTCGTACCTTGCGGAAATGGTGATTTGCTCGTTAAGGATCTCATACGACTCGCCATCACCAGATACAAAAAAGCGACGGGCAAGGTAAATTTTTATTTTCTTTCTAGTAAGTTAGTACACTAGCGTCCGGTCAGCGGTTGTGATCTGTTCCACTTATCTCATTACTGAGCTTTTAGACTGACTGTTTAGTCAATGATAGGTACTGAAAATCAAAAATCCTGGCAATGAGAAACAGCTGCGATAGACTCGCTCCTCAAAAACCTATCCTCGCCCAACAATAACAAGGATGCAGGCAGTCATGCAGACTGAAAGTGGCATCCTGCGCCTATCCTGATGTTTGTATTTGTGTCTAGCATTTTATCCATGACTGAGATAAAGTGTATTTTGTATCTAACTGATTTGAGGTAACCGTGCTCTCTATTGGTGTGCTATGATTTTTCCTTGGGAATCGACGATTCTAGGTATCTGTGAAAATCTATTGGCCGCCATTTTGAAGGCAGGTGCTGTAAATCGGTAGAAAATTCTGGAACATTTGTCAATCAGTTCATAGGAGTAAACGATGGATTAGATATGATTGTTTTCAAAGGTTCAGAGTATTATTTTGTCTATCAGATGCTTTGATATCTTAAAGTGAGGTTAGGTTAGGATGCTTCCGTTATGAATGATGCCACCTTTATAAATCAACCTCAAATATCAATGAAATTTATTGTCTACGCATAGTTAGGTCAAAATCCTAAGCTGTTAATCATTTAGTCTTCCAGTTTGGCTTTCATCAGAGATTTAGAGTTAGCATAATTTGTCTTTGTTCGATGGGAATCGCCACTGCGTTTACAAGTAACTCAATAACCTCTCATCTGAAATCAACTATTCAGGTAATTATCTCAATCAGACTTCTGTATTCAAAATTAACATCACTCGAAGATAATATTTGGAGCATCTTAATTCTGAAAATGTCACAAGGAACTCAGAATGAGACTCTTTCAAGCCCAATTCAAAGTACTTAACAAACTTTTCATTCAACTCGTGAATGCATCTTCTTGATAAAAAAGTTGTATAGTGTGATACTGCCGTGTGAAAATGACAATTTGATGACAAATTAACGGGAATTTGAATTTGACGACACATTCAACTTTACGTTCAACTTTCAATCCAATCGCCGCCGCCAATTGGATGGATAGTTGAACGGAGGAATCAAATTTTTTTGGATTCAACTTTCCATCCAACTTTTTGTTTTAATGATGTCGGATGAAAATTTTGATAGTGTGAATGGGGCACAATTCCTTTTACAATCCGATGAGAGGCTGACAACGCTGTTACTAAGGCGTGTGCAAAATTAAAAAGTTGATACTTGGTGGAGCCAAAAGTCAATGTGGACACATGCAGTCTCTAGAATTACCCCATGATCTTCGGATGGTTTCCTTCAGCGCCTGTGCATCAAAGAGCTATGGGAAGTCTTGTGATGAGACTGAGAGTTCACTTAACAATGTTTCCCGCTTTGGTTGTGTTTCTTGTGCCTCTCTCCGAGACCATTTGCCATTTGTCTCTTAGATAGGTCAGCTTCTCTTTGAGAGGGATATTAGTAGATCCATACGTGGCAATTTCTTGCCAGTTAAGGATTTAAGCTGCGTTTAAAACTTTTTCTACTAGTTTATCGGGCTTTTAGGTATGTACCAGGGGTCGATAATATGCCCAATCACACGAGGCAAGCTTGTGCAATAATTGAGGAGAGTACTTGCATTCTCGGGGTGGGGGGGGGGCGACGATTCGTAAGATAAGCATTGATTAATTAAGCCCTTCTTACTAGGTACCATTTAAAAACTTTCCCCAATGAACCACAAAACCTCACTACTACCAAAAAAGATGGTATGTACTTCCCCATTTGGAGCTTCTCTGCTGGATTTTGGAGGCATATCTCACAGCCAATTTTAAAAGCCTGCCTTGGTTTGTCAACAACTGTCTTTCTTTCTGCCGTCTTTTAAAACTGTCTTTTTTATAATTTTTGTTCAAATTATTACCCCTGTGTGTGTCTAAATCATCTAATTTAGCACATCAAATGGCAGACTAAACGGTCATCGTGACAGTGGCCCATGATAACTTTTTTGTTGAGTAAGTTCTCATAGAGGGTAGTGACATAACCTCTAAACTCATTGTACCATTACACCGTCCTAGAAACTGCATTCTTCACTACTAAATTTTTGAAATCTTTACGATGGATAAATCTGCTCTACAAAGCAAAAACAAACGGGAAAATGCTCCTGCTGACTGTGGACTATGCTCGCAAAATGTTAAAAATAATGAGTATGCCCTCCAATGTGATGAGTGCAACCTGTGGCATCATGCTAAGTGTCTTCGCATCAGCCTTGAAAAGTTCAACCGACTGGCAAAGATGGAGAAATGGTTTTGCTCTGACTGCACATATGGAATCGTCCTGAACAGATTAACCTCAGTAGAATCCAAATATACAAGCCTTGCTACCCTGGTGAAGGACATGGAGGATGTCAAGAGGGAAAATGCAGAACTGCGGAACAAAGTGGATCAGCTATGTAAACAAATTGATAATATTAAGTTAGTTAATGATCGCAGAGATCAGTACAACCTCAAAAATAATATAATTATTGCAAATATCCCAGAAAGTAAAGATGAGAATCTATTAAATATTGTTGGTAATATAGCGAAAGTTCTAGGAGTTAAAGCTGAGGGTATTTTAGCAAGCCATCGCCTTAAAGGGCAAACAGTCAATGGACCAAATGTGGCTCCAAGGGAAATAATAGTCAAGTTACTTAGGCATGATGTTAAAGAAAAGCTCATGGAATCTTTTAAGAAGAAGCGCAATGGCAAACTGCTATGGTCAGAAATTCTAGGTACAACAAACAAGAGAGGGCATGAGAAGAAGGAAAAAAAGAGTAAGGATGTTAACATTTACTTAAAAGACCATCTAACGCCATTCCGTAGCTTTCTACTTCGAAAGGCAAAGAGGTATTTGAAAGAAAAAAAGCTTGCTTTCGCCTGGGTCAAGCGAGGATCCATCTATGCTAGAAAAGAGGAGAAGTCTGCTGCTAAACACATACTCACTGAATCAGATCTTGATATCCTGGTGAAGACTGAAAATGCTGAAATTCAGAACCCTGAGGGTAATGAAGACCAAAGCCCTGCAAAGGATCAGGTTGACTAACCCTGTTTCCTCTATTTTCCTTCTTTTACTTTCCATACCTCATCTTAGCTTATCTTGAAAGAACTTTATTTTTTCTCTTAATTTAGCCTACAGCATAATGGGCCTCTGTTATTGTATTAATTAAATATGATGAAAATTGAATCATATAGTTAGACTCTTTTCACTTGTATTTATCTAGCAATGTCACATACTATTGATGCCAAGGAAATCAAGTTAGTTTGTGTGAATGTTAGGTCACTGAAGGGTAACTTCAAAAGCTTTGAAGCCTTTTTAAAGAGTAGACGATCAATCTATGACATTATTATCTGTACAGAAACATGGTATAATGCGGAAAAAATGCACCTGGTTTCTCTTGAAGGATATGTTAGTCTCCATGCCAGCGCTGGACTGAATAAGTCTGATGGCGTCTCCATGTATATCAAAAAAGGTATTACATTTGAAGAAATACCTGTTATTACTACTGTTTTCTCCAGTTTACAAATTAAGCTCAAAGCCAAAAATACTGAAATAAGGGTTATGGGGATTTATCGATCTCCCTCCAGACCAACTGGTATTGACTTTTTCCAAGAACTTGGAAATAGCCTAGTCAAGGGTCAAAATGAAATGCTAGTTGTTACGGGCGACTTCAACATCAATCTACTTGCTACAGAAGCCCCTACGATTGAATTACTAGATCTTTTGTCAGGAAAAGGTTTTATTAGTCTGATAAATGAACCCACTAGACCAAACCTCAAAGGTGAGGACACTTGTCTAGACCATATTTACATATCAAAACTATCTAAGGATATTTTAGTCAAGGGCGAAGTGATCAAAAGTAAGGTCGCAGACCATTACCCTGTCCAGCTCTCTATTGGGACAAAAATCAAGTGCACAGCTCCAGGGGTAGATACAAACATTACAGTAATTAATTACCAAGAAGTAGCTAAAAATCTTAGTGGCAAAAACTGGGATAGTTTGTATAAAATTACTGATACAAATGTAGCAATAGAAAACCTCTATAAGTGTCTTGATGAGACTATTAGACTAAATTCATGTATAAGGAAAAAACCAGCTTGTAGAGATAAAATACTGAAGCCTTGGATCACCATAGGTATCGTTCGTAGCATCCAAAGACGTGACAAAATTTTCAAACTTTGGTCAAGCGATAAGAGTAATGAGGAGCTGAGGTACAAATATCTTCTCTATCGTAATGCTATCGTCAAGTTGATCAGAAACAGTAAAAGCAATTATTACCAAAAAGAAATACGGAAAGCTAAAAATGATCCAAGGAAGTATTGGTGTATTATTAACAAATTGAGTGGACGGGAAAAAAGTAGGGATTGCCGAATAGATGTTCCACCCGATGAATTAAATGATTACTTTAGTACAATAGGTGAGAGATTGAGCGATGAGGTCACCAAAGAATATAAAAAATCTAGTCACAAAATTGCACATCAGACTCATAGAGCTCCAAAAATTTCTTTTGAAAACTCCATGTTTATGTATGCCACTAATGAGGATGAAATTAGGGCAATAATTGCCAAACTAAAATCGAACACCAGTTGTGGCTCAGATACAGTATCAGTTACATTACTCAAAACCTGCTCTTTCCAACTGTCAAAACCTCTCACCTATCTATCTAATCTTATGATACAAACTGGAGTATTTCCAGATAAGCTAAAAATTGCTGAGGTAATTCCTATTTACAAAGGTAAAGGAAGTCAAAATGATCCTTCTGGATATAGACCTATATCGTTGTTGTCAAATATAGCCAAAATAATGGAAAATGTTATTAAAATACGGCTAATGGGGTACTTAGGTAAGCAAAAAATTATTCCCAAAAATCAATTCGGTTTCATTCCTAAGAAAAATACCAGTCATGCAGTGGCTCATTTCACGAATAAAGTACTAGATTGCTGGGAAAAACACAAAAAATGTGCTGGCATCTTTTTAGATGTCCAGAAGGCTTTTGACTCTGTGAATCATGCTAAGCTTATAAATAAAATGGAAATGTTTGGAATCAGAGGCCTTGCCTTACAGTTATTTAAGAGTTATTTAAGTAATAGAATGCAGCGGGTCAGAAGCACAAAAATGAGCGGCTTTAGGAAAGTCCTAGCAGGAGTACCTCAAGGTTCCGTCCTGGGTCCCATTCTGTTCATTTTGTACATTGCCGATTTATGTGATCTTTCTTCTCTTGAACGCTACATCTCCTGCTTTGCAGACGATACTGCGATTCTAATCTATGCTGAGAATTGGCAGGAACTAAAGAACAATATTGAAGACTTTTTAAATAATATAATTATCCCCTGGTTTGGGAAAAATGGATTATCTTTAAATGCCAACAAAACTCTTATTGTACCCTTCTCTCTTAAAATAACGAAGGAAATTATTGAAACTTTATCAAAGATAAAACTACACACGCATAGCTGTAAGGCAAACGCTTGTTCCTGCCCCAAAATTAATCTCGCATTGGAAGCCAAGTATCTTGGCATTTTACTAGATTCCTCTCTTTCCTGGAGAGGACATGTTAATATGGTAGTTAGAGAGTTGCGTAAGATTACTTATTCCATAACAGAACTAAAAAATTACCTTAAAATTGATAACCTTCGTCTGGTGTACATTTCTCTTTTTCAATCTGTTCTCTCATATGGACTGAGTGTTTTTGGTGGTGCAGGCTCTACCATTCTGACACCATTGGTTAGAGCTCAGAGGAGAATTATTAAATCCATCCTTAATTTACCCCAGCTTTACCCGTCAAGCGAAATAAATGAGCTCCTAAATGTCCCCACACTCAATCAGCTTTATAAATATGAGCTTCTAAAAATTTTACCAACTTTCATAGACCAACTACTCCACATTTTTTCCCAAAACAATTACCAGACAAGGGCAGCAAAAGTCTCTAAATATACTGTCAAGAAACCTTTTTTTTCACTAGAAGCCTCCAAGCGGGGAGTTTTTGTTAATATATTAGATTTATTTAATGAGTTACCAGAAGAGTATAGATTTTTCTTTTTAAGTGGGGGTTCGATGGGAGACCTCAGCCCCCACTGTCTCACTAATTTGAAAGATTTTGTTTTTAATTTAGGGCTTCTTTAATATCGTAGTTAAATTGTTACTGTAAAATGTTGTTTTTGTACCAAATACGCTAAGGTACCATATGTTTTCCCGCATAGTTTCACCATAGTGACCTATACTTCACCTGTGTATTTTTTCTTTTCTTTATTTTCCCTCTCTCTCTTTCTCTTTTATTTCTTTTGCATCTAGCAGATTCAATCTTATCTTTGTTTTTCTTCCATTATTGTATTAGTACTTTATAGACTGTTTAGTTTACCCACCAGGCAGGGCTACCTTTTGTTAAATATGTTGTCAGTTCCTTTGGTTTATATTTTTCGTATGCAGCCCTCCACACAAGCAGCATTGCTTACTGGAGGGTCTTGCCAGCTTAAGTGTGATTATTTTTGTAATTTTCTTTTTGTAAAAATAAATAAATAAATAAATAAATAAATAAAAATAACGCATGGACCACATTTTTTGTGCTGTCTTTTGTACCATTTGGACCAAGCTACTCAATGAAAACAGGGAATCAGTGTTACAATTGTTTGAGGCTGCGGGCATCAAGTTTTTGAGGGGGGGGGAGGGCACTACGCGATATTATTCTTAACTCTCTTCCTGAATAGAAACGTTTCAAAACTTCGGACTATATTTAATTTCTTGTTTTCGTTTAAATGAATAAAGAAAAAAAAAGGGACCATCAGATTACTTCAAAATTTTCTGTGAATAAGGGTGGCAAGGAAGGACTGAAGGGACAGGTGGAATAAAAGAATAGGGTTTGAAATGATTTACTTCGGAAAATTTGCAGAAATTGTACCTATGCAAAGCTGTGTGTTGATCAAGAATAAAACAAACGTGGATATGTGTGACGTTGCAATTGGAGATGAATACGCTTTTATTTGCGTGCAGCGTGCAGGTATCGATTCTTGACTTATTTCACGGAAGGTGTAACGAGAAAACTATTCGACCACAGGTGTAAGCATATTGCCGCTAGCTAGATCGAAGGCGCGTCACACTGCGAAGATGACTCGATCGCGCTACCGATCCTCGATGGCGCGACGCCAAAATCGCCGCGAACTTTGGACAACGCGTCATTATTCTTGCTTGACTCTCTGCTCGGTTTTACCATAATTTAAGGAAACATAATTAGCTTAATAGTAGCGATTCAGAAACTCGGACCGTGTAAAATTTTTTAGGTGTAAGTACTGAAGAAAAAAAGAAAGCCGAATGAACAAAAACGCCAAGTTGAAAATGTCTGTGATTTTATTTGAAATAATTTCGGAAAATTCCGGGAAGCTTTCCAGAAAAACGCGTGTAGCTTTTTAAAAAATAATGATTAAAAATGAAGCATAATTTAAGGTGTGCAACGTTGCAATCGAAGATAAATACGCCTTTTTTCGCAAGCAGCCATCGATATTTGAATTCATTAACGGCGACTTAGAAACTCGGAGCGTGAAGGAAGGAAAGTGGAATGAACGAAAATAGAAAGTCAAAATTTACATTTCCAGGGCTGGATTAAGGGGGTGGCCACATGGGCCGCGGCAAATGTAGGGGGCGGCAAATTTTGCAATTTTTTTCAAATGTAGGTATAAAAGTACATTTGCAAACGGGAAAAGGCGACAAAATCTTGCATTTCCTGTGAGTATCGTAATTTCTAATTTTGTCGTTTTGCGGCGATACAAAAGACAGCAACTTTAATTAGTCGAGTTATAAGAGGAACCAAACACGCGATTTGGCCTGGAGCGGCGCGGCGCGGCGCGGCGCAGAGAGCAATGATGACGAGGATTTGAGATGGAAAGGAGAAGTCCTAGACGCGGCGATCGGCATGTAACACATATTAGCGCCTACAAGACTGCATGAATACCTCACGCATAGCGTCAAACACTAGGCGGTCAGCAACGGTCGCCGTGTAACGCATAGCGCCTACAAGACTGCATGAATACTTCACGCATTGCGTCAAACACAGTGCGTTCAGCAGCGGTCGGCGTGAAAGGCATAGCGCCTACAAGAGTGTAGGAATACTTCACGCATTGCGCCAAACAAAGTGCGATCAGCACGGCGCGGCGGTGGAAGTTAAAATTATTGAACCACATTTATGATTGTTCTTTCATAATTGTTTCGTTCATTTCTTATTAATGGAGGGCACTGTCCACACAGAGACAGGTTTACGGAACTCATGCTAGTAGTGTTGACAGGGCTTCCGCAAAAAAATGTATCCAACACGAGTAAACGCGTCTTATGCATCCCTCTCCCTCGGGCACGTTCACTTGACAGTTTTTATTGATATTTAAAACGAATGAGATGGGGGCGGCAAGTAGGTAAATCCAGCCCTACTCTCGTGGGTTGCCTGTAGTTACTTAGTCAGTCTATTACCTACGTCCTTTGTCCATTGAAACCACCTGCCTCCACCAATAGGATCCCTTCATATCCTTTTTGCCTTCTTTGTCTGTTGCTTCGTCCATCAATTTCAATAATCAGCCCGCTTGTAATTTGCTTCAGGTCGGCAGTGCGACATTAATCTTCAGGGGGCCAGAGAGCGTACTCTCTAATTTTGCAGGGTGTCTACAAGTCCGGAAAGCCCGGAAATAGCACTGATTTTTTAAGAGCGGTCCGGAAGTACCCAAAAGGGCGGAAATTCCGCAAGAAGGTCCGGATCTTTTTTCATTTTTTGTTCTTTTTATCAAATATGAGCGAGAAATTAAAATTTTTGGAATTTCGTCTGTTGGAGGTACCTACTGAAAAAGTACTGAATTTCTCGGGAATGTACTGAAAAAGTACTGATTTTTGGCCAGTCCGTTTTAGCAAGAGTCTTGTTTAGTGTAAGTCTTGGTTAAAATTAAACGTAGAAACTTTACGTTTGAACTTATCCATTTTATGGGGCTAATATTCTAGCTGAAACACGGTTCCGTGACAAGCGCAACCGACCCATCGGGTTGTCTCCGGTCACAATTCGGCAACGTCCGGATGCTGTTACGGCGTTTTCCCTCGGTACCGTGCTAATCGCTGGCGGTGCTGGCGCATTTTCTGCACGGGAAATCGTGGCGTTTCTGCGCTTTTCCCGACGGGGACGGTCAGCTGCAGCGAGGCAGTCAGCTGATCGCCCTCCACCCCGCCCCCCGCCCCGCTCCGGCGGAGCCGTGAGAGGCGGGCGGCCTTCGGAGCGCCACGCAACGCATCGCGCAAGGAGTGCCAGTCCCAGTCGTGGCTGTCAGTGAGCATTATCCGGTCGCGCGCTCGTGACCTGCCTCTTCGTTTGGCTAATCGCGGACGCCCTTTCGGAATCCGTCACTCGCGTCCGTCGACGAGTGTCTCCTTTTCGCGCCTTAACGTCGACGTCGTCGTCGTAGTGCGTGAGTGTCAGTGTTTCCTTGTGTGTGTGCGAGTGCGCGTGTGGTCGTTCGTCACCGCCGCACGGAATTCTGCGTCGGCCGGCTTCGGATCCCTCTGCGTGAGTTCAGGATACAGAAGGCCCTGCGACGTTTTTCTGTCAGGGTCGCCGAGCTGAGGACGAGGGAGAGAAATCTTGGAAACGTAGAGACAGGGTGTCTGCAGTTAGCGGAAAGTCGGGGTGGAGATGGGCCGAGGAAAAAGCGGGAAAGCATTGGGAGTTCGGGCGAAAAACATCGAAAACACAGGGATAGGTCAGGGAAACTCTGGGAAAACTGGGAAAAGTCGGGGGATAGGGTTGCCACAGTCAGGGAACACCGGCAAGTGTCAGGGAATTTTAGAAAGTCAGGGAAAATGACGAAAATGTCTGGGGAAAATCGTCAAGTCACCTTTATTTCCTTTCTCTAATGGGTTTGACGTTATGAAAACAAATTTTGTCTGAAAAGTATTTCAAATAATGTCTTTTTAGCATCTGGCATATCCTTAAGTGAAAGGGGATTTTAAAAAGTCAGGGAAAACCTGGAAACGCTAGGGAAAAATTGTCAAGTCACCTTTATTTCCTTTCCAAAATAGGTTTGATGTTATGATCAACAAATTTTGTCTGAAAACTGTTTAAAATAATGTCTTTTTAGCGTCTGGCATATCCTCAATTGACAGAAAATTTTACCAAAATGTGACAGAACGATCAGGGAAATGTCAGAGAATTTCATTTTCTAAATTCTGTGGCAACCCTGTGAAGGTCCTGTGATAGCCCTGCGACGTTTTTCTGTCAGGGTCACGGAGCTGTAGATGAGGGAGAGATATCTTAGAAACGTAGAGACAGGGTGTCGGCAGTTAGCGAAAAGTCGGGGTGTTTTTCAATTTAGTTCACGATTCTGCCGTGTAAACGAATGCATCAGAGGCAACTGAATATTCAGAAAAGAGTTGTCTTCAATATTTCACAAACCTTAAATGAAATGAATAATTCCTCTAAAACAACAAATTAAGCCCCGACTGCAGAACACAAGGTTTTCCGGGGAGCAGTAAGTGCGCAAAAATGTAGAATCGGAGGGTTGGGCTGCGAAGCGGTCCGGAGGCGTAGGCATAGCCCCCTAGTTCTCAGTAATCATCGGAAACACTGTCATTGACCATTTAAAAGGGTCAAGAATCATAGAATTTTACCGTTGACAGTAGAAAATGATTATTATTTATTTCGTGTTCGGCAAGGCAGGTGTGTGTACAGTCCACTGATTCCTTGCTTGGTAACGTTTTCAACGAATAAAAAATTAATTGGACTACACTTTGCAGTTGGGAACGACAATTTCTGGCTCATCCGTAAAAACACTTATAATCATAGGGGAACGAACGGTACATACGTTGTTCCTAAACTGAGCCAGAAATGGAAGTTTCTAATAGGAAAACTCAGTCTATTTTCTAGATTGCACGTCGTCAAAAATGGGTATCATTTTGTTCATTGCATAGGAACGTAGATGTACTGCTATTTTTTCGGAGAATACGTCCACGGAGAGTTTGCAGGTGTTCGAAAGTAGATGAATTTCGTATCATAATGAAAACCATGAAGTAGAAAGAGCACGAGGATATGCCTGGTATCTGGATTGAACAGCTAATGGAGTAGATAAGACCAAATGACCTACTGTACTGAATTACACGTGCCACAAGGGGGTGGTTTTCTATTTCTTTGCGCATACCTTTTGGATAAAATTCATGAAAATTTTCACGAGCTCAGCACATTGAGCACTCTCAAATGAAACAATACAATTTTTTCGTGGAAATTCTCCATTTTTGCGTTTTACTGCTCCCCGGAAAACCTTGTGTTCTGCAGTCGGGGCTTAATTTGTTGTTTTAGAGGAATTATTCAATTCATTTAAGGTTCGTAGAACATTGAAGACAACTCTTTTCTGAATATTCGGTTGCCGCTGATGCATTCGTTTACACGGCAGAACCGCAACCAGAACCGCGAATTGAATAAAATCATTTGTCAGGTGATTTTCGTCTTTGTGCGGAGGTGAAATATTTCCGTGAATAGTTATGGTAATCACGTAAACCTCACCACGCGACGAACTTGGAAGACTGTTCCGAAGCGGTGCAAGTAGGTAGGTAGGTAGGTCCGAATAGCTGAAAGTCGCGAAGCGTGAATCATCAGATATGGATATTTTCCGATTCGAAGCTATGGTAAAGAATCGATTATTAAGGTTTGATGATCACCTCGATGATCGATCCTTTTACGTAGGTTTAAATGTGAGATCAATCGATCCATCGCGAAGATCGTCTCAATTATCACAATTTAGTCGCACCTTCGGAGATGAGGACGATCTCGCATCGAAGAAGCCTCGGTCGCGAGCGAGCGCCGCGCAGGGTGTGATCGGTAACCTTTAAAGGTTAACTTTAAAAATTAAATAACTTTACTGTAGACTGGTGAAAAAGCCACTGGAGAAAGACAGTATAACCCTTGGATTATTTTGAAGCCGATTGCCGAGACAAAAATTCGCATATCGGAGCTGCACTGAAAAAAAAAATCTCAGTGTATTTACTAAGAAAAGGGTAAAATTACCAAGAATTCAGGGTTCTATTTGATCCCAGTTTTTTCTTGGTAAAATTACCATTTATGGAATTGGTCATTTTACCGAGAAATCTTGGTAAAATTTTGAATTTTCTCGGTAATTTTACTGGACCTTGGTAAAAAAGCCAATATTTTTTATCGACTGTGGTAGAATTACCGAGATAAAATGGCAAAGTTACCGGCAATTGATTACAAATAAAAGTGGTATTTTTACCTGAAAAAAATAGTAAAAATACCGGTTTTTAGGTAAGCTTACCGGTCTGTCTTGGTAAAATTACCAATAATTGGTAAAAAAGTGAAATAGTAAAGGTACAAACGGACCTTGGTGAAAACGCCGAGAATTTTTTTTCAGTGTGTGACGTCGAAAATACATCCATTTCGATCGAGACTTTCCCAACTGTCCGCTCCCTCCTATTTTATTCAAGGAAAATCAAGGGTTCGTAGATCCGCGTGTTGCCTTAATTTCGAACGAAGGGTGTATCGGGAACAATCTGGAGAATGCTAAATAGGTATATTTATTCAAGGAAAATCCAGGGCTCGTAGATCCGCGTGTTGCCTTAATTTCGAACGAAGGGTATATCGGGAACAATCTGGAGAATGCTAAATAGGTATATTTATCCAAGGAAAATCCAGGGTTCGTAGATCCGCGTGTTGCCTTAATTTTGAACGAAGGGTTTATCGGGAAAAACCTGGAGGTTGCTGAATAGGTGTATTTTCTCCCGAAGTTGTAGACTATTTGTTTTTCGCTCACAAGAGAAAACTTCGGAAATTGTTGACTTGCGGGAAAACGTTGGAAACTGCCATTGAATCCGCGGAAAAGCTGATCATGGAATGTTTTTCGTTGAACCAAAAAGTTTTCTTTTAAGTGTTTCTAGAACTAGGGAATTTTTTGGAAAATCGGGGGAAAAGTTGTGATAAAATTTTTGTCTGATAACTTATTATGGATTTTTTACTTTTCAATTCCAAAAAGCAAAGGAGCATGGAACTTTTCCTTCGCTAATTGTTGATAAGTAGGAAATTTTATGAATTTTGAGACTGGGAATCACAGAATATTGTAATGAGTTTTCTTACTTTTTGATTCCAAAAAGGGGAGTGCAGAATTTTCTCTAAAAATTGCTGGTGCAACGAAAAAACGCCGTAAACACAATTTTTCATTTTTTGGAAACAATGTATCATAGCAGAAAAACCTATGTACCTTGGGACAATGTTTTTCCAGAATTCTCTCGCAAATACTATCAAGAACTTACCCGAAAATTTGAGGAGCATGGGTAGAACAGTTTTTATTTTATAACATGTTAAGTTCCAAAAAACGAGGGGAAATCTCGATGGATTTACGGCGCTCTTGCTTAGCGCGGCTGACGTGGTTCCGAGGATTCCCCGTGAGAATTTTTCTGGCGGATTTGTTTTTCTATTTTCTGATGGCGGTAAGCCGGCGACACTTCGCGTAGGTCGCGAATACCCGACAACAAACGCTCTCGGCCCGTGTTGGAGATAGCGTGTGTAGATAGCAGGCACTTGAGCGAGACGCCGCGCCGCGCCATCGAGTTTAATAGGTCCGCTCCCCTCGGAGCGAGCGGATAACTTATCGGCCAATTCACTATCACCCGATTGTATTGAGTCAGTATTTTGCCCATTCAGTCGCAAGACGATTAGGTGGATTCGCGAAACGTTTCGACTTGCCGTGTGACAATTCGTAATTTGTCGCTTCCCTGACGAAAGAACGTAACTTCAAGTTAATTTGAATGGAGATGTTGCATGTGTGAGGGATTTGCGATTTGACTGTTGATTCTTATGTAAAAGTTCGCGAGAAACAGGATGGTGCCACTGGTTTTCTCTGAAATCATCTCCCAAGCTCAAAAAAAGCTCTCAAAGTGAGGCCAAAATGGAAGGGATATCCCACCCTACCCTGAGAGTCCACCTCTACATCAAGACAAACTCTCCATGCTAAGATTCGTAGCAAATACATTTAGCAGTGATGCCGTGTTTTCAATTTTGGAGTCCCCAAATAAAGTTGCAACCCTGCTAATGTATTTGCTCCTTGTCTATGTATGGAGAGTTTGTTTTGTTGTAGAGGTGGACTCTAAGGGTAGGGTGGGATATCCCCTCCATTTTGGCCTCACTTGGAGAGCTTTTTTTGATCTTGGGAGATGATTTCAGAGAAAACCAGTTGCACCATCGTGTTTCTCGCGAACTTTTACATTAGAATTAACAGTCAAATCGCAAATCCCTCACACATGCAACATCTCCATTGCATAGTTGAATTTGGCAATAGCTGATGTGGCTTGGTTCCTTTCTGCTTAACGCGGTCCAGTTTTTGCCCTGGAGAGTGGATCCGTTGCGCTGGTCATAGACTTGTGTTTTGAGGCTTGGTTTTTGTAAATCAGCTAAAAATAATAAGATCCGTCCAAACCGCAACTTTCTATTCTTCAATATTAACCGAGATATCGCCCATTGAAGAGGCGGTTTTTTGACGTCATCCACCGCGGTAGTAACTCCCTTGGTTTCTTCCACCTTGTTTTCATCAGTCGATGTGACGCACATTTGCACTGGTTGTTCAACGTAAAACTCGGATGAAAGCAAGGTGGAAGAAACCAAGGATGTCACTACCGCGGTAGATAACGTCAAAAACTCGAGTTTTCGAGGGACGATATCTCGGTTAATATTGAACGTATAAAGTTGCTGTTTGGACAGATCTTATTATTCTCGGGTGATCTACAAGAATCAAGCATCAAAACACGATTCTGTGACCAGAGCAACGGACCCATTCTCCGCACCCCTGGGTAGAGTACCTATACATATTGAGAGAGTATGGCCACTGGGCCCCATGGAGAGGCTTAGGACCCAAAAATGGCGGTGCTTTGTTTTGGTTTTTGTGGATGGGAGGGGGGGGGGTCATTGCCAACTTTTGACGGTTATCACCAACCGTACTTGCTGTCAACCTTACTATATCCAAGATAATTTTTCTCAAAAATTGCACACGGGTAGCCTTAAAAATATGTAAAGAAGTCGCAATCGTGCATTTGGGTAAATTTCTCGTTACGATAAGCAAAGAAAACTACATTTTGAGTCATTTTGCATGACATTAATTTATGGCGTCCGCCATTTTTGGGTCCTAAAGGCTCCATTCAGCTTAAGATAGCTGAGCCAATCAGAGATGGTAACACCAGTGGCCATACTCTCTTAATACAGGTACTCTACCCCTGGGAAATTCTATTTCGGCCGCTCGGTGAAGGTGCCCGTCGTGTCGGAGTGCCTGACGTCACACTCGGAGCACTCGTCCCAGTTGACGTCGGAAGAAAGTCACGTGAATTCGGACGGGGTACCTTTCTCTCGAGTCTGTCTAAAAATGGGAATTATCCGGCGGGGAATTGGGCGGTAAACGTGGCCGCGCTGTGTGTGAAAGAGCCAGGAAGCGGCGCGGTGGCGGCGGCGGCGGCGGCGGCCGGAGGCAGAGTGAAAGGAAAACCATCGCGAGCGGAAGATGGTAGAGAGTGCGGGAGCAACGGCCGTCCTCATCAGAAAATTGTCTTGGATCGTTCCAGCCGCGGCTCTTGCACGTCATTAACGTCAAGAGCTATCTCTCCGTGCCAGGAGCTCCTGAATCAGGCGGGCGCCCGAAAATACTGTACCGACGCGGTGTAGGGTGTATAAGTAGGGCTAGAGCATGGTGTCTAGATTTTTAAAAACTGGAAAAAACCGGAATTCATCAGGGAATGAAAATTTACCGGGAAAATCAGGGAAAAATCAAGGAATCTGTTCCAGAAACCGGGAATCTCTTTCATTGACCGGATAAGATCAACATCAGGAACATTTTTTAATTAAAATTTTGAATGTGCGTCAAAGAAATGGCCGTAAGATTAATTAAAATCGATATTCATATCTGAAACTGTGGAAAATTATATTCTTTCCCCCAGGAAAATCCCGGGAAAGTAGGAGAAAACTTCGGTTTCTCATCAGGGAATGAGCTCCTGAAAATCGGGGAATGAGCTTTGCCAAGAAAACTAGACACCATGGGCAAGAGAACCGGAAAATCGGGAATGAGTCAGTTGCGCTTGTCGGAGAATCGTGTTTTAATGTTTGATTCTTGTAAATTAGCCGAAAACCATACAATCTGTCCGAAGAGCAACTTTCTACGCTCAAAATTAACCGACTTACTGCGTTTTGAAAAACTCGTTTAATGACGTCATCCACAGCGGTAGTGAATAGTGATACCCTTCGTTTCTTCCACCTTGCTTTAATTTGTCAGGGAGACGCACATTTTTACAGGCAATGCCGCAATCACACGCTGAATTTAGCAGCTGAATGTGGAAGTCAACAGTCATCTCCCAACGGCTGAAATTTCACAAATTTGAGTTATTTTCATCCAGATGTGTATCAAATCCACTCGAATAGTTCAGACAAATCCTACATTAGTCCGATGGTTGCTGAGAATCGTTGCTGAATTTTGACGTCACGCGCAAAATTCAGGCATCGGGTCGATGACTTCCACATTCCAGCCACATTCAGCCCCCACATTCAGCGTGTGATTGTGGCATTACTCAACGTGAAACTCGGATGAAAGCAGGGTGGTAGAAACCAAGGGTATCACTCCCGCGGTGATTCAATGTTTTTGGGTGGATGTCGTCATAAACCGAATTTTCCAAAGCGCGATATCTCGGTCAATTTTGAACGTAGAAAGTTGCTGTTTTGGACAGATATTATTTTCAGCTGATCCACAATAATCAAGCATCAAAACACGATTCTGTGACCAGCGCAACTAACCCAGGTGTCGGGGAATTTCATCGAGTCTGGGGAAAGTCGGGGACTTCGATGGATAAGGCAGGAATTTCGTAAAATATATTAGATCCTGAATCCGTCCACACAATCAGTCTGAGTCACGGTCTGGCTCAGGGTTCAATGCTCTCATTGTCAGTTACACTGTGGAAAGCTCATAAGCGTATTTTCGTTGACGAGCGGCCGAACCAAAATGGGTGGATCATATCGGTTTCGTATTTTGTTTTGACGCGATCATACTTTTTCGGAACAACATCGGGACTCACCAGATGGATAGAAGGAAATTCTTGCAAACGTTGGAGCCGAAATATACTTGATCCTATAAAAAGTAGGGTTTAGAAATGACCTGATGAAGATGACGCCATCCGATCAGCATCAATGGAGATGTTGCATGTGTGAGGAATTTGCGATTTGACTGTTGATTCTTGTGTAAAAGTTCGCGAGAAACACGTTGGTGCCACTGGTTTTCTATGAAATTAACTCCCAAGCTCAAAAAAAGCTCTCAAGTTGAGGCCAAAATGGAGGGGATATTCCACCCTACCCTTAGAGTCCACGTCTACATCAAGACAAACTCTCCATACATAGATAGGGAGCAAATACATTAGCAGAGTTGCCACTTTATTTGGGGACTCCAAAACTGAAAACACGGCAACCCTGCTAATGTATTTGCTCCCTATTATTGCATGGATTATTGCATGGAGAGTTTGTTTTGATGTAGAGTTGGACTCTCAGGGTAGGGTGGGATATCCCCTCCATTTTGGCCTCACTTTGAGAGCTTTTTTTGAGCTTGGGAGTCAATTTCAGAGAAAACCAGTGATCATCGTGTTTCTCGCGAACTTTTACATAGATTCAACAGTCAAATCGCAAATTTCTCACACATGCAACAGCTCCATTCCGAAAGTCTAACCTCAAATGTTTACCAACCCGATTATAATCTCGCCACTATTATTGCGGCATTTTGGCTCGACCGATTAGCAACGAAAATACGCTTCATCTAGAGGAATAATTTTCTGCGAGGAATTCAAAATGAACCGAAGCGATAAGCTGCCCAACCCCTGCAAGTTTTGGTATCGTCATTGTTCTTGGTTTTCCCCACCTCGGGCCACGTTTTTTCTGACGCCTCACAATTTTCTTCCGGGCCACCCTAAATTTCGGCGTGGAAATGGCCGCGTCTGCGCGGTCTCAGAGTGTAGATAACCGCACTGACGCGCGACGCGGCGCACCGGCCGCTGGCAGACGCATACGCGACCGCCGCGCCACTTTCTCCTCCGACCGACGATCCGCCGTCCAATCAAGGACCGCCTATGCGCACGCTACGCCAATCGGTTTTTACGCGGTTTCATCCGGCCCCGAGGGACCATAAGTGTGCTCTGCCATGCCGAAGCAAAAACCGCGTATCTACACCAGATCCCCACCGGTTCTTACGTGGTTCCTGTATTCATCAGCAGCGATGTGAAATGCGTTCCAACGCTCTCGCATATCCGATATCCGATATATTCCGATCGCGCACCGGGCTGACGAGCGCCGCGCCGCGGCCCAGAATGCTGCCGTGCTAAGGAAGAACGCCGCATGAGCCTTCAGACGTTGCCAAGTTTCTTCGAATAAAACCGAATTTACTGGGGAAATTGTGAATATTATTTTCCTAAATTTTCAGACGATTTCGTGCGCAATTTTATCTAAAACATATGAAAATTTCAAAGAAAAATGTGCATGAATGTAGTCAAAATTACATGTTTTATCGGAGGAGATTTGGCAACTCTCGAATGTTCATACGGCGTTTTTCCTTAGCACGGCAGAATACGGCAGGAATGCTGCCCAACTTGCGAAATCGAGTTTTCTCAAATACTCAACTCATCGGATTTAAATGAACTTAATGAATTCGCGCGAACGGCGGCCGAATCCGTCCTGATCGCATGAAACGTAAGTTGTCATGGAGCAGCGAGTGCGTAAATATTGCCGTAATTCCCGATAAATTAACGATAAATGCAAATTCTCTCGAGACAAAGCAGTGTTGTCATGTAAAGTGGCGTTCCCTCGAGCGGCTCCCAGCAGCCGAATTTCTTTGTTTTCATTCTGATGCGTAATCGCACAAACGAGCAGGAGGCACCGCGTAATGCTGTTATGCGTGACATGAGAGAAATACGTGCCTTGTCTTTATAATTAAAGGTAAATGTTTGTCAAATCTCAATCGTTTGAGGAATTTCCAAACTGGACGAATAATCACTGACAATTTCTTTAAATATGGACCTGTGTTCAATGCAATTTTCCGCTCGGAAATTACTTGAGCACATACAATGTCTCAAAGCTTCATTTTTGCACTTACTTCTCGCAATAGCAACACTCGCCCGAACGAAGAGGGGGGGGGGGGCTGGGTGAAAATCTAGGAAATTTAGGGAATTTTAAAAAATCGAGGAGGTGCGATAATTTTGCAAAAGGCCAGGGATTTTTTTTCAGTTGCAAAGAAGGTAGCACTCAGCGCGAGGCTCACCCTTTCAACATTAATTAAGTCATTTATCTTCCAAGCGACGCGCGGGGGCGTCTAGGACTTTTTCCAACATTGACCAGGGTTTTCTTTTGGGGTAGGAAAGTGAGGGGAAATCAGGATATTCTGATATGGAGCCTTTCAACGCTCTGTAGACTGGCCGGTTGCATACACTGTTCGGGAAATCAAGTAGCCAGTACCAGAAGTTTAGCTCCGGCTAATAGAATTTCTGGAGATGTAGCAGACGCATAAGTAACATTACACCCTATCCCGCGGGCTGATTGTTGAAACAGATAGACAAAGCTCTAGACAAAGAAGACGTAGGGAGTATGGAGCATTCCTATTGGTTGAAATGGGTGTTTCTCATAGACTTAAGGAGTGATGGAGACTAACTGAAGGGTCTCTCGTGGGTTGCCGTTAGTTAGTCTATTACCTACTGCCTTTGTCCATTGCAACCACCAGCTTCCACCAATAGGTTCCCTTTATATCCCTTTTTGTCATCTTTGTCTATTGCTTTGTCCATTTTCAATAATCGGGCCTCTGGGCTACTAGATTTCCTACGGAGTGTGTGCAGCTAGCCTGGTACCGGTAACCACTACCAACCTGTCTCTACTATCCACGAAAAACTCGTCGTATCGATAAATCAAAAATTTCTTCAATTCTTTAGATTCAAGCCCAGATTGTATGAATCGCAGTCGATCCATCTCAACCTTTCCTGCGTAACATTAGTTTTTTTGTTTTTTGAAGACTCCTTTTGACCGAAACTTAAAACATTTGCCTCGCGAGTGCTCAGTCATGTGTTAACTTCAGTGTAACAAATCGAGGATTCCAAGTTTCCTCGTCTAGTTTCTAAATCAACATAAGATTCAACGTAAAAGAAGACTGTGTGATCAGCACATCGAACTTAAAACCTTCGCCTCTCGAACAGTCGGATTAACTCGAGGTTAATCGAATCAGGAACCTCAAATTTTCCAACCAAGTTCTGAAGTTTTTCGGTCAATTTTTGGAACCAATCCACACCGAACGCTATACTCGGTCACCGAAGCGACACGGGGAATCGAGCGGTATGATTTGGCGGAGCATGTGCGGTGCCGGCGGGAAAAGGCGGATGGGTCACGGTGATCGGGGACATCGGGCCTAGCGCGACGAGTGGGCGCATTGGGCGCAGTGGGCGCCGACCCGGGAAAGAGACCGGAACATATGGTATGGAAAGGAAAGTGCGAGGGGGCCTTGGGCTTGGGGGCCGGCGGGGGCGGGGGGCCGGAAAAGCGCGAGGCAAGCGCGGCGGCCTTGGGAGGCGGAGGCGGCATGAGCATGAGCGCCAAGTGCGGGGAAATGGCCAGCAAACTGGTCCACATCTTCGGCTGGCGGCATACCTACCAGGTCCAGGAGGCCCAGCGGGCCAACCACATTCATGACGTCATCGTCGTCGGCCATGTAAGTTCCGCCTAGTGCTGCTCTTCAATGTTTCCGCCGAGAGGGTTTCCAGCCGTTTGGAATACTTGGAAAGTCAGGAATTTCATGGAGGAAGTCCAGTGGCGTGGCGTGCTTTGCGATGTATGGATTGTTACGCCATTTAAACCTATGGAAAAGGATCGATAAACACAGGGTGTTCGCAGCGAACACCTTAATACCATAGGATTCTTTACCATAGGTTTAAATGGCAGAACAATCGGTACATCGCAATTCACGCCGCGCCACTGAGGAAGTCCAGGGTGTCTACAAGTCCGGAATTTCCGGAAAGTCAGGAAATAGTGCTGATATTTCAAGGGCGGTCCGGAAGTATTGAAAAAGTGCGGAAATTTTGCAAGGAAGTCCGGAATTATTTTTATTTTTGTCGCAATTTGAGCGGGAAATCAAAATTTTTGAAATTTTTCGAATTTAAAAGTTGTAGGTATTGAAAAAGTACTGAGTTTTTCTGTTGAGGAGGTACTGAATTTCACGGGAATGTACTGATTTTTGGCCAGCCTGTTTAGGTAGATACCCTGGCTAAGAGGGTTTCCAGCCGTTTGGAATACTTGGAAAGTCAGGAATTTCGTAGAGGATGTCGGGGAGCTTCGCGGATAGGGAGTCGGCTTCAGCTGTTGACATTCGCGAAAGCGCGAAAAGCTTCCGAGTGTCTTTTAACGTATTCGAATCTCTAGCGGTGGACATTTCTGCCGTGATAGCGAAGAGAGCAGTAAGTGCACGCTGGGATGAACCTCGAGACACATGAAAGCAGTGGCGTGGCGTGATTTGCGATGTATCGATTGTTATGTCATTTAAACCTATGGTAAAGAATCGATTTTTAAGGTGTTCGCTGCGAACACCCTGTTTATCGATCCTTTTCCATAGGTTTAAATGGCAGATCAATCGATATATCGCAATTCACGCCACGCCACTGCATGAAAGCATGTGCTAACCGTGGCTCATACAGAAATGCACTTACTGCTCTCTTCGCTATCACGGCAGATTTCGCCCAAAGTGTAGCAAAAGTCCAGGGGTTGAAACAGTTCTCTGCTTCCACAATTTCGCGCGAGTCGAAAAAGTGCTTCCATAAAATTGTATGATTTTTTTTTTATTTTATTTTTTTTTTATCTTCTTTTTTTTTAGTCGTCAAGTCTTTCGGTCAACCGATGGGAAGAAAATTTTAAAATGGCGGTATGAAAGGCTTGCTTATTTTACCATTTCTGCCAGGTCCATTTTAGCGCTTCATCCTGGGACACTCTGTATAAAGTACTCTAGAACGGTGGATTTTTGGCTCCCACGATGTAACTTTTTCTTATACAGTGGAAATCGGATATTACGACATCGCCTATAACGACGTATCGGTCATAACGACGTGCGATCTAATCGTACCCTTGATTGACTTCCCACTGACTCAGTGTATTTGTGCATCGGTTATAACGACGATCGGATATATCGACAGGGTGTCTACAAGTCCGGAATTTCCGGAAAGTCTGGAAATAGTACACTGGAAAAAGAAAACACATCGGATCTAGAGTTCAGACTCTTGAAAACATTGACAAGAAAAAATACTCTTGATTCAATCAGATTTTTGCTTTAATCAAAAAGAAATCCGCTCAAATTAAGAGGCTTGGTTCTTGATTTAAGCAAAAATCCGATTGAATCAAGAGTCCTTTTTCTTGTCGATGTTTTCAAGAGTCTGGACTCTAGATCCAATGAGTTTTTTTTCCAGTGTTCTGATTTTTTAAGGGCGGTCCGGAAGTACTGAAAAAGTGCGGAAATTCCGCTAGAAGGTCCTGAATATTTCATTTTTGTCGCAATTTGAGAGAGAAACTCAAAATGTTGAATTTTCTCGAATTTCGTCAAATGGAGGCACTGAAAAAGGACTAAATTTTTCCGTTGAGGAGGTACTGAATTTCTCGGGGATGCACTGAAAAAGCACTGATTTTTGGTCAGTCTGTTTTAGTTGACACCCTGAACGACCTAATCAGCCCGGTCCCTGGAGGGTCATTGCAGGGACGAGTTCTATAGGACGCCGTTCTGTTGTGAGCGGGTGATTGCAGCGCATTCTCGCGTAGGACCCTAGTCAACTCAGAGGATCCTTCCCCCCGAACCTTGACTCGTCCATCGCCCGCTCCAGAAGTGAGGTTAAACCGAAGATTGAAAAATAACACAGAAGGCGGCTGAATTCTTGAAAAATAAGTATATTTTTGGCGTTTTTCGACTCCTTTCGACGACGAAGGGCACGTCGCTCATTTTAGGAAGGTGAAAAATTCGATTTTTTGCAGATATACGCGATCCTACGGATTTTAATGAAGTCCAGCAACTCATAACAGCTGTGAGTTGCGAGGGTCCTACGCGAGACAGCAGCACTAGTACCTGCTCACGAATTTTTACGTTGGCTCTTACGGGAGTCCAGGGTCCTATAGAACTGGTCCCTGGTCGTTGTGTCCGATTTCCATTGCAATGTGTTCCTCTATATTTTGTGCGGATCCACGAAGGAACTTCGTATTGACTTGTTTGTGATTTGGATTGTTTCAGAGCAATGACACGTGGGTGGGGGTGCAGAGCCTGGAGTCGCAGTCGGACGGCGGGATCCTGGACCCGGACGACCGGGTGCGGGACGTGGCCGACGACCGGGAGCAGATCATCGCCAAGTTCGAGGACGCCGACGGCGACGGCGACGGGGTCGAGGGTCCCGAGGGAGACGTCCACCTCCACCACGGCGGCGACGGCGCCTCCGCCAGCTCCCAGGGCACCGGGAGCCCCGACCTCTTCCACGCCCACCACCCCCATCACCCTCACAATCTCAAAACGGACATCGAGGTGAGTCACCCACATCCTCCACTCTCCACGAGGAAATAAAGAGCACCGGAAAAAAAATGGACCTTTAACCCAATTTGACCCTAGCCCCCCCCCCCCCAAATTTTAGCATACCCCAAAATCGTTTGACGTGCATAAGGAGACCATAAATGGACCGCGTTAAACAGAAAGGAACCAAGCCACATCAGTTATTGCCAAATTTAACAGGGGAATTTGATTTTTTACGAGAAAACGTTTTAGCGGATTCCTTTGAAAATTTTACGGAATTTGCTTTGTATCATGGAGAAAATTCATAGAAATTTGCACAAAAATCCGCACAACCGTTTTCATGTAAAAAATTAAATTGCCCGATTAAATTTGGCAATAGCTGATGTGGCTTGGCTCCTTTCTGTTTAACGCGGTCCAAATATGGTGTTCTGTGCCAATTTTGAATGAAATCGAACAGATAGATTCTGAGATATCGCTGTACACAGATTTGGAGGACGTCGGACGGACGGACACACATTTTTTCAAGTATGGTTCTTTTGACTCCTGGGACCTTAAAACGTCCAGAAATGATGAAATTTCAACTTTTTTTTTTTTTTTTTCTTGGAGGATGACAATATTTCCTCTCTACCCTAGGGGAGCGAGAAAGTAAAGAACACATTGGATCTAGAGTCCTGACTCTTGAAAATATCGACAAGAAAAAGTACTGTTGATTCAATCAGAATCTAGCTTAAATCAAGAACCAAGCCTCTTAATTTGAGCGGATTCCGTTTTGATTCAAGCAAAAATCCGATTGAATCAAGAGTATTTTTTCTTGTCAATGTTTTCAAGAGTCTGGACTCCAGATCCAGTGTGTTTTTTTTTTTCCCAGTGCGGTATACTGCCGTGCTCAGGGGTGCAGAAACTTCCCAACCGCGCGACCGGCCGTTCGCGTGAAATGGGGGAACCCATGTGAGGACGAGAAAAATGGGGGAACCCATGTGAGGACGAACAAAGTGGGGGAACTTGGACTGTTGAGTGCGCTACTTTGAGGGAACTTAACCAAAGACATAAAGACGGAGCGCTCGTATCTAAAAGCACGGGGAAAAAGTGAAGCTAGGTTTGGCGCTGCGCGCTTGTGTGAGTGTGTAAATGAGCGCGGGAATCCATGGCGGCAAACGGAAATTTGATTTGAACTTGTCCTCTTGATTTTTGCACATTTCTTCTTTGAAACGTATTTTAGATTCCTAAAACGAATATACTAAGAAAGTTCGGTCTGCGTCCTAATATAATACACCTACTTTTGCTCGGTAACAGGCAGTAATCTCAGATAAAGTTAGTTTTTCTTCTGCTCATGGTGGTTCTGCAGGTTCAAACAGGCCGTTACAGTTCTAGATCAACGTTACTCCCAAATGAAATTAATCGGTCGACGACGGACTGAAACTAACCTATAGTTAAAAAAATATGAGTGTGTACCTAAATTTGGGCAAAAATCAACCTAAAATACTTTGTTTCCGCAATTTTATTTATTAGTTCCCGCCCTACATTTGAATTCAAACTTGTCCCGATTTCGCCGCCAATCCTCTAGCCAATAGTAGAGGTGATTGAAAAGAAGCTCTAGAAGCTTCATTTTTTGCTTTTAGTGCTCCGTCTTTATGTCTTTGATAGGCTTGTGCTTAACGGCTACTTTTCGGGAACGTGATTACTGTTACTGCTACTCAAAAATCACAGTGAAAAGTAGCAGTGATTTTTCACAGGATAACTGACAAACATAACCTAAAAATACCGCCGTCTCCAGCAGTTCGTTGGCTCTAGTCGGATCACATGATTCACATGTGAAAAGTAGCAGGTGGCGGTTATGCTGTGATTTATCACAGGTTAACCTTATCAAACGATCCTTCCCAAATGCTTTCTACATCTTCAAAATTAAAAGTACCACTGATTTTCTACAGCATAAACTCTTTAAATCACTCGTTCTTCTCATGTTTAATCCACAAGTCATAATTTCCGGAACTATCTGTGAATCACAGGTAAAAGTAGCAGTGAGGCCACGGAGTTATTTATCACTGGTTGACATGAAAAAGAGAATTTAACTTTAAAAAAAAAACTTCTCGTAGTGATAATCTAGGTGAATATTTTAATAGCTCTCAGTTTTTATCATAATGCCATGTTCTTTAAAGTTAAATTCTCCTTTTTAGGTCAACCAGTGAGAGATCACTCCGTGGGTTCACTGCTACTTTTACCTGTGATTTATCACTGGACTGGTTGACGTCACTACCTACAATGCATTGTAATATTCGGAGATTTCACGTGATTGGCTATCCGCCCTAGGGTGCTACTCTGCTCTGCCACTGTTATCATGCTGCTCCTTTTAAACTGCTACTGCTCTTTTTGCTTCGTTATCGCAATCGCAGTGTATCCAACTGTAACTATGATTAACCATGTGCAAGCTCATTCATACATTTTTTTCGCCGTTTAACACTAAAGTTTTGGTTACTCACTGTTTAACTATCAGCGACTAACTTTTGATGAAAACTGCTCAAAAAAAGAGCAGAATAACAGGTGTTCCTCGCCAGTCACAGTGATCGATCACTGCTACTCAAGAATCACAGTGATTTTTACCTGCTACTGCGATCGCGGTCACAAGCCTAGTCTTTGAACTTAACTGTCAAGCGCGCTGTTCTTGGGGGAACAAAACATTAAAGCGCGCTGTTTTTGGGGAACCAAACTGTTGACCGCGCTGTTTGGAGGGAACCCAGCTGCCGACCGCGTTACTTTATGTGTCGCGCAAAATTCTGCGAAAACTTAGAATGGGGGATCCTAAATTTATTTTGGGGGAACCCCTGGAAGTTTCTGCACCCCTGGCTGTGCTAAGCAAGAACGTCGCATGAACCTTCAGATGTTGCCACATTTCCTTCAATAAAACCTTACTTTACTGGAAAAATCGTGAGGTTTTCTCTTCAATGTTTTCAGACGATTTTGATCGCAATTTCGTCTAAAATGTCTGAAAATTTCTAGGAAAAATCCGCATAATCGCTCTCGAAAATAAACATTGTATCGAAGGAAATTTGGTAACTCTCGAATGTTCATACGGCGTTTTTTCCTAACACGGCAGTATAATGTACATGAAGGACGGAGTTCAACAGAGACGCACCTAATCGTATTAGGGGCTGTTCGTAGATTACGTAACGCGTAAGTACGCGTAAATTACGTAAGAGCGTTTACACCATTTTTATTAGCATATTTTCCGAAGAAAATAGCACCGATCACGGGTCGTAGATCACGAAAATGATGTATTTATGGTTGGTCGGTAGATACGTTCATTTGGTGCTTTTAACATCTGAGCCATTAACACCTTAGAGGAGAGAAACATTGACTTAATTCAGAGAAATCATGCTCTTGTATAAAACGGACCATCCCAAGAAACCTGTTACCCTATATCAGCTTGCCGATGGATTATCACCTTCATTATGAGGGGCTAATAGTCCCAATTCCGTCTATGCCAAGGAAAAACGCCGCATGAACTTTCAGATGTCGCCAAATTCCCTCAATAAAATATTCGTTTTCGAGGAAATATATGAATATTTTCCTTTGAAATTTCTGATACTAGATTGAATTAAGAAATAATTTCTCTGAAAAATTGGGAGAAGAGTGTAATTAAGTCTCCCCGAAAACTTGTATTTAATCAAAAGAAATTTGTCAAAGTCTGAAGGTTCATACGACGTTCTTCCTCAACACGGCAGAATGGAGATGTTGCATGTGTGAGGAATTTGCGATTTGACTGTTGATTCATATGTAAAAGTTCGCGAGAGACACGATGGTGCCACTGGTTTTCTCTGAAGTCAACTCCCAAGCTCAAAAAAGCTCTCAAGTTGAGGCCAAAATGGAGGGAATATCCCACCCTACCCTGAAAGTCCACCTCTACATCAAAACAAACTCTCCATGCAAAGATAGGGAGCAAATACATTGACAGGGCTGCCGTGTTTTCAATTTTGGAGTCCCCAAATGAAGTGGCAGCCGTGTCAATGTATTTGCTCCCTATCTTTGCATGGAGAGTTATTGTTTTGATGTAGAGGTGGACTCTCAGGGTAGGGCGGGGTATCCCCTCCATTTTGGCCTCACTTTGAGAGCTTTTCTGAGCTTGGGAGATGATTTCAGAGAAAACCAGTGGCACCATCGTGTTTCTCGCGAACTTTTACATTAGAATTGACACTCAAATCGCAAATCCCTGACACATGCAACATCTCCATTTGACCAAGTCAAGAGGCTCAAAAGGCGTTCTTCCTTCACACGACAGAATTCAGATCTGTAGCCTCTCACGTCGCGTCATTCCGGTGGGCGTTCGCGTATGTTCTCTCGGTCAGTGGCGCGCGTCGTGACTCGTCAAAGCTCACCTTTGATGCAGCGATGGCCATCAGGCGAAGATCTTGAATAAATTTGTTGACTCTACCGGAGATCTTGAATATCGCGACGCTGCGACGAAAAATCCAAGCCCAATGCTAAGAATGTTGACAAATAAGAAACGTCTCGCGAACTCCTCGCGTGCACATTAGCATCGACGTCACCTAAGGGCCTACTATGACTGTACCTGCATACAAATCACGAGAAACCGCTTATAGTCCAGCGCTGAAACTCGAACTCCGATTGGCCGAAGTAGTAGCCAGCTTATACTTAATCTGCATAAAAACCGCGAGAAACCTCCAAAAGTCAAGCGCTGTAAATCCCGACCTCTGATTGGCCGAAAAAGTAGCCAGCTTAGACTTAATCTACATAAAAACCGCGAGAAACCGCAAAAAGTCACTTGCGTTAAGCTCGATCTCTGATTGGATAAAACAGCTGTCGACGGTAAAACTTCCAAAGCGTGTTTCTCGGGTTGAGACGTTGTAGACTTTCCGTCGTCTTTTATTTTTAATTGGAAAATTACTCAACGGCAATTCTTATGAAGCGTCGTGATTTTTCTTCTCTATGCGAGGAAAATTTTGTGAAAACTTTAAGTAATTATGTCGATTCCCTCTCATTTTAAAAAAATAAAATTGAAGCAGAGCTTTCAAAACAACGGACACGGAATACGTGGTTTGTGAGTTTCACCGTCGAGTGTTAGTAAGTCCTACGTTTTTTCGTAAAATTTTTAAGGATCGTCCCAAAGACTGTTACCAATCATTCGAGTTGTCAAAAGTCGACGAACTTTACCTTTTACTAAAAGTATTAGACTTATTTATTTTATGTTAGCAAGACAGTCGCCCGTGGAATTTTTTGCATGCTTGCTCGGGCATGTTTTCAGCAAACGAAACACGGACATTTAAAACCAACGGTTATCGCCATCAGGTGTCGCTATCTTCGTGCAGCTGTTTCTCTCATCAAAAGAGAATCCAGTGGCCTTAAAGTAACAATTCTTCTCATACTTATAAAAGAGGCCGAAATGAAGAGAAAATTTTATACGTAATAAGAAATCCACGATGCGAAATGCATTTGAATCCTTTACATTGAGGAATGCCATGCACAATCTTGCAGTTCGTACTGCTCAATGGCATTTTCTAGGTCTGGTTAGGGAGCCCGGTAGACTGGGTGACCACTTAGCAGCATCAATTATTTTGTGTAAATTATTTTTGTGTGCGAACTTCGCCATTTTTGAGCCCTAATCAGCCCCTCTTAGCCTTAAATGACTAACAATAAGCCAATCAGAATCAGGGATGCACGCGTGACATGAAACGTATGAAACATTGGAAATTTCTGTGAAATATTTCATGATTTCACGAGGCTGTGAAATATTTCATATTTTTCAGGGGCTAGAGGATTCAACCCGCACGAAAACGCTCAAAAACAGAAGAAAGCCACCATTTCTGCATTTTGCGAAACATGAAAAGGAACCGGTGTTTTTCAATATCTTTTATAAATTTCTGAAATTTCAGAAAAAATTTCACGTGAAATTTCAAGAAAAATTGCAACCCTGATCAGAACCTCGGTAAAAATTGGCGATAAGAGCTGCGTTTTAAAATACCATAGGAATTCTTATAGCCGACTAAAGAAGGCTACCGAAAGTCATATAGCCGACTGTAGAATGCGGAGAAAATCATACGGCCGTGCTATACGGAGCGATAAAAAATTATGCAGCCGGGCTATAGTTCCTATCGCCGGGCTTTACACTTTATCGCCTGGCTGTTGCTTTTTCGCCATCGATTATAAAAGGCTATAAGAAATTGTGTAGAAATTCGTGTGCTTTGGAAATCATTAAGTTTGATACGGAACCACCTCAATATTGACAAAACACACTCCATATTTTCCTTTAATACATATTTTTTTTCATCAATTAAAATGAGAATAATCCATACAGGATGTGCAAACATTTCAAAATCATGAGTTGAATAACGCTGACTCCGCCAGATTAAATATTAGAGCCTAACATAAAGCGGAGCGGCGACGCACTGGCGCCTACAAACCTAACAGGGATACTTCACGCATTGCGCAACCTGTGAAGTATCCCTGTTAGGTTTGTAGGCGCCAATGCGCGTTTCGCGCTGGCTGCCCGCCTGCCGCGCCGCAGCGTGCCACAGCGCTTGAAGCAACTATTTCACACCAGAGGTATTGCACAGTATCATACGAAACTGAAGGTGCTCTAATATATTAGTAATGGCAGGCATCCATCAAAAGTACGGATTTTTCCTCGCAAAATAAATCAAGATACTTCGGCCCAAAAAGAGAGCAGTATTCCAAAAACTTATTAAGTCCGGGAAACAACGATTTACTCTGTTCAACGTCATTTCTTGAAAACTTAGGTGATTTTTCTTCACGGTGTGACCATTTTTCTATGAAAATGGTGAGCAATGATCTTGGCTCAGTCTCTTTTGAAAAAATCAAACAGGAGTGGAGATTTTTAAATTCCGCAATCGAGGTACGCGTTTTTGCAGCCTCACCGTCGATATGCACTTACATAGGTAATCTCTCAAATTTTGAAGAGCGACCGGAAACGTCCTCGGGAAATTTCCGGACTTTCCCGATAAATCCGGAAACTTTCCCGATAATGCCGGAACTTTCCCGATAATGCCGGAACTTTCCCGATAATGCCGGGAACTTTCCCGATTTTTCCGGGAACTTCCCCGATATTTCCGGGAACTTTCCCCATTATCAGCACTTGACTTTACTGAAGAACTTTCATACCTTGACGCGTCTATACTCTCCCTTTTTTTTCTCCTCTTTTTTTTCTCTGGTTTTTCCCTCCTTTTTTTGACGTTCTGCCGCAAACAGAGCAGAAAAGACAGTAGACGTTAATATCGAGTTCATGTGAGATGCAGCGTAACTCGGAGAGAGGAGAGTGTGCGGCAGACCTTGCCGGTATAACGCAGCCTCGATGGTCCACCGACCGCGCGAAGCGACGCGAATGCTTGTTAGGTGATTTCCGAGCAGCCGGCGTCCGTATTTGAATCAGTCGATGTTGAAACTTAACAAGCCAATTTTATGATAAACCCTGAGCTCTCTAAGAATGCCCGTACCCTAGAACCTATCAGTCGATGGACTTGTTCGGTTGTAACATGGACTGGCTCATTTGACAAATAAAGCTCTGGGCAGTGTTGCCGAATATGTGAGCATACAATGCGGTCCCTCCGTGACGTCATGGAGGTCCGCAAATATTACACTTCTGTGAAATGGGATATTGCCTTAGTATCATAGAGAAAAAAAAGGAGGTGTTTGCATCTTGAGGTTTGTTTACCCTGTGACGTAGGTCGGTACAACCTGGCCAGCGAAATCCGAAATTCGAAGTACGAAAAACGAACCATAATGTCCCATTTTTTTGTTTAAATCAACTCATGATATAATTTCAAGCACTTTTTATGGAATGACTTTTTTCCATAAATTACACCATTTCCGAGAAAATTGATGATAAAAGTCGCTGTACCGACCTACGTCATCAAAAAAATCCAAGATGCCCGAAATGCAAACACCTCCTTTTTTTTTTCTCTATGCCTTAGTATGGGCACTCGAATGTTGCAAAATATCCGACGATAAAGTGTAAATCTCTGAGAAATACCATAGGTATTTATCTTTGGAATTCATGCAGACAAGCTTGATCAAAGTGTGGGTTACATCATCCGAAAAATTCAAAGGAAAATATTCTTAAGCTTTCTAGAAAGTATATTTTTATGAGTAAGAATTTGGCAACGTCCAGAGCAGTACACCTTTGCGTAGGAACGTATAAGACAAAACTTGAAGATTTCCATGCATCTGTACGTATATTCTCAATCCCTTGGTCCCAGAGGGAGTGAGCCGAAATTATTATGTTGGAATCTACCTAAGTTTTTGTATCTATGAGCGCTTCACTACTAAAGTAAAAGGTGTCATCATTTCGCCGGGAAGTTTTGAAAATTCCAGGACCCTCCCCCCCCCCCTCCTTTCGTTTCTACTTATGTTGGTTCCTTAATTTTTTTTTAATTCTTAAATCTCTTGCAATATTCTTTCATGGCTCTAATTCATGAAGCAATTGTATTTCTTTTAATTCTAATTTTTTTGGTAATGATTTCAGGTTACCAATGAGCAGATAGCGGGCGGAGTACCTGTCTCACTTCAGGTACGACGGGGTAGTGAGCCGGCACTGAATTTGCTGTTAGCTAATTCAGCATTGCATGCTGATGCAGGCATGAGCAACTGCTATAGTGCAGGAGGTCCCCATCCTATGATCTGTGATCAGAATAAACGGTGGTCAGCAGCCCCTCTCATCATCGAACCACCCACCTCAGACAAGGTATTTATCTCTACATCTGTTGGACTAATTTATGCCATGAAGGACCAATGTTTCTGGTTCTCTTAGTTTCTTTGAACTAATAGGTAATTTTATGGATAAGCAAGGATTAGTGGCTCCTAATTGGAAAATGTAGTCCAGTTATTAGTTTCTAAGATAATAAATAATCGGACTGTTTTAGGGATCTGAATATCAGGTCGTCAATCGATCAGAAGAAAGAAAATTCTGGGTTCTTTAAATTTTTAGTTTTGCCGAAGAATAAACGTTTAAAAGTCTTGAAATTGTTTTGAAATTTTTCCTGAGGTCCAGAATTTGTTGCTTTCTCATTAGTCTGAAAGTTATTCAACTCCATGAGTTCAGTTTGAATTTAAGCTCTCTGTTAGCTTGCATGTCGTTTGCCAGTGCATTTGTAAGATCAGAAAACGGACAAATTTAGTGCATTATCGGCTAGTATTAAGAGTTACCGCAAAAAAACAAAACAAAAGGGAAGTCTTTTTTATGAACAAATGCTCTAATTTTTCAATTCCAGGTTTTACTTTTGCCTCATGATATTGCTTATAACTACTTCAAATTGATTTTTAAAAAAACAAAAAAAAACCGACATTTTTGGCAATTTTTAAAACTACAAACGTGTAATCAGTAATTTAGGTGAGAATTGATTAAAATATAGATTGGATTTGGCAAGTATCGACCCTGATAGTGAGCACCGAAAATCTGATTGACTTTGATACCTGTTACTCAAGCTAAGGGTTGAAATGTTGTAGTTACCTAGTAGAATGTATGCAAACAACCCCGAATTTATCACAAAGCTTTGAAGTATTGCTTCAAAACGTTTATTCCTCTTGAAAAGAAGAATACCATTTTCTTCTCTAAGTAAAGTAGCATCAACATGAATAATGCTGGAAACCTCTTTATAGGTGGATCGGTTAAGCAATGGCCATGGTGAATGGAATAGGTATCAGAACAGTACTCCACGTCCTCATGTCCAACAGTTACAAACCCATTTCACCCAGTGTCTCACCAATAATTTTCATGGAAATAATGACTGGGATACATATCAACCTAATCCTGTTCAGCCTCAACCGCAGCGTCTACATACGCCTTTTGCCCGAGATGGATCCAATAGGCTCTCTATGCAATTTTCTAGTGATTCCAGGTGAGTATCTAATAAAATTCTTTCTTATGAGCCCATTTAAGGTTCCTGTGATCTTGAAATTTGATTTTTTTAAAAAAAAATTTCTTGAAACTACTTGCTATGTAAAAAAAAAAGGTATGAAAGTTAATAAAGGTCTTGGGACTTTTGAATTCAGGGTCCAATTGAAATGTAACAGCAGTCTTTGAGTTGTACTCAGCTTTTATATATTTTACTGCACCTTAGCTCATTCTTATGTGATTTTAAGTGCCATGCATTGTGCATCTACTTGTTACAAAGATTTTCGCAAGAAATTCCTTTTTTTTAACATCTGTGAAAAACTTTGTAATAGTCTTGAAAGTCCCTGAAAAATCATGGTAGGTACTCAAAACCCTTGATTTTATTTTTGCTGCAGTTTCTCTGCTTTCCATCTTGTGGCAATTAAGGATAAATTCCTCGTCAAAAAAGTACTTTTCATATGTGAAATTAATCAAAAATGAACTTCACAACGTCACTTAATGGGAAACTCTTCCATATACCTCATTTTTGCGGGAGTCTATACAACAGAACATGAAGAAAATTAGGTAAAGGACTTACTTATCCTCCTAAAAGACAATCGGTCTCGTAACATTCTCTTACGATTCAAAGATTTGAAAAGAAACTTACAGCTCAAAGAAGGTAGTAATGTATCCAAGGAGGTTGTTGATATGCTATGCAATTTTTACAAAGATTTCTTAATCTAAATACTGGTGCCTTTTCAGTATCTCTCTCTAGGATTTCTTAGAATGGAGAATTTTTAAGCTTGCAAAATATTTTCTTCATTACTTCAATACTTTTTCTTATTCTTCCACAGTGGCTTCAGGTGGATCGATGCGGCCGATCGGGTAAACAAACGAGGGCTTACATCCTCTTTGTCCCTTCCGCGCGAACACAGGAGAAAAGAACCTTTAGGCCAAGCAAACAGCAACCCAATTGTGGGCACCTCCTTTTCAGTAGCTGAACAAAAGTAAGTAACAGTTTATTTTGGTGTAGTGTGTAAATTGTCCTTGCGGACTGAGGAATATTGAGGAATAAATTTCCAACTTTGATAAGTTTATCGAAAAAAATTATCATGTGGCATTCTCATGAAGTTCAGCAGCCTCTTGAGGATTGTAACGGAGTAATTAATGTTTAAGGTTTTAATTTTTCTCAAGTGATTCAGTCAATGGAATTCACTTAATTTCTCAGCCAGTTTTTTTTTAAAGTTGACCACCCCAAACCTATTTAGGGGACAGGGAAGTGAATATGCATATTTATTAATCAAAAAATTTGAAATGGAGGAGGTCAAGAGTTAAGAAAACGTTTAAAAATTAGTATCCTACAAATGAACAGAATGAACTTGTCATGTTTTTATATTCTTTCAATCAGAAGTCATAGATCCCTCTTGCCTGGGAAGTCCCCTTGTTTCGTATCAAGTCAGCTTATGAATTTTTAAGGAAATAGATTGGTAAGATCAAATCCACCAATCCATCCAATTCTATGGAAGTCTACAGTTTCTTGCAAGAAGCTGTGTTTTTTTTCTCCTCCCACTCTTTTTCCAAAAACTTTAGTTTTATTTCCTCCTCCCTTGTTGACATCCATCCTCAGGCAGCATTTTATAATATATTAACTTCTCTATAACACTGAATCTCCTCAATATCCAAATTAAATTTTCTAAACTAAAATGTTTTATTGTTTTCAGGAAAGAATTCATTGTGTTAGATTGCACCAGTGGTTCATTGGGTATTCATGTTGTGCCAGACTATGATTCCTATGGCGGAGAGAGAGGTCTCTTAGTCAAAGGTATTGAACCAGGTGGCACAGTCGATCTGGATGGTAGGCTTGCTGTTGGTGACAAAATTGTTGAGATCAATGGAAAGCAGCTTGTCGGCCAACCTTTTCATATGTAAGTTTCTCAGTATTATTAACTCCCGTTGATATTAACAACTTATGATGTGTTTAGTTTTTGCCCAACCCCTATTTTTGTCCATAGTGAAAGTACATCAATTTTTTAAAATTGGATGCTTCATCTTTCTGAATTAGGGGTGCTGAAAGAACCGAAGTGCTGACTGTTTTTCAGGATCCATCTTTCCCATACCATACTCTCATGGCACAACCTTCACTTTTTGGTACTTGACAATTTTCAGATTTTCAACTTCTCGCAGTTAAGGCCTGACTTATTCTTGAAGTTTAATTTTTCATCAGTCTTTAAAATACTTATAATGCTCTTGGTGATCTCTTAATGCACTTTTATAGCTAAGAAGGTGAAAGTATAAATGAAAAGGCAGTGAAAATGATGAATGAGAAATTCAAGTTTATTCGAGGGACCTGTTCGCTGTTTAGCATTAATAGCAGAGTTGTCTGAGACTATTTACACTCTGAGTGACTTTAATTTCCGAAAAGAGAAAAAAAGGCCAATTAATTCACGCAATGCGCCAATTACAATTTTATGATATCCAATCACTCCACGTAATATGTTATGACAGCCTTGTTAAAAAATTTTAACCTTTGAATTTTTGATAGAGTAACATCGTTCCTTAGCATGGCACTTTTAGGTATTGTGTTTGGAAAAAACAGTCAGTGAAATTACTAGGAGCTCCCATTTTTCTATGCCCCGTCACACTTCATACTACTACGCTAAAAAGTACCTTGCAAAGTATGTGAAACTGGCTCCAACTGACCCTCCTTCAGTTTTCTGGAGATGTCATACAAAGTGTGTCGAAAAAGTCAAATAATTTGAAAAAGAGAATCTTGAGAAAAAGAAAATAAACTGAAAAATTCACCTAGCTACTGGGTTAATTTTTCAGACTTCCTTCAAGAAAATGCGATGTATAACCCCGCTGAAGACCCCTCATCTGTGGTCCTGGAAAACAATAGTGGAAACAATGATTTGTCCCCGGAGCTTTAGATTATTCTTATAATGCCCGCCATTTTTCACTCTTGCCTCTCTGAAGAGGGTTTTTGATCTGTTAGTATGGAGCTCTGTCTCACTGGGAAAAGAGGTGTCCCTCTTCATCACGATTATGTTATTTTTTTTACAGAGTTCAAGAAATTTTCCGGGATTCTGTGAAGTCTCCTGAGCTAAGATTACGGGTGATAAAGAATCCTAGTGAAGGAGGGAAAAAGCAGCCGCCACCGCCTATTTTCCCAACAAGTACAAGCAGTGCCAATTTGAAAAACAAGGAGAACCAAGGGTCTGTCAGCAATAGTGAACAAATGGTGGAAAGCGAAGAGACAGTAGCAAGCGCTAACAGCAAAATGGCAACCGTCTCGCCTACCAAAAAATTGCCGAACATGCTTTCGCTTAACCACGTGCAGCAGCCAACAGTAAATCCGCTGATGACAGCAAATACTCGACGAATCGGGCGCAGGATGGAATTAGAGCTGCTCAAAGGGCCTCACGGACTTGGTTTCAGCATCACAACAAGAGATAATCCTGCTGGAGGGAACTGTCCCATTTACATCAAGAATATTTTACCCAAGGTATGACATACCAAGTAGGATTTGTGATAATTCCTGAAAAGCCCTTGATAATTTTGAATTTTTATCAAATTTCTGAGTTGTTGTATTTCCTTGATTTTGAATTTTTTTTCTTAATTTACGTAATTATAAATGCTTGAATTTTTCAACATTCAGCATTTCTTTTACAAACGTTTGACGAATTGATCATTTGTTTTTTTTTTTGTATTGGAGACTTACGGAACGTCCTATTGCGTTCTTTGTGCGTCAGACACTCGTTTTTTTACACTGGAAGTAGAGAATGCAGGTATTTGAAGAGGAATCTTTTGTTCTTAAGTTTTTAATTTTAAATTTTTTCATCTATATTGAAAGTGTCTCTCCCTTTAAAGTCAAGGTATTATACGCTTTCAATATTTTGCACATTTTATAGAATATTTTAGCAAAATACACTTCTTGAATAACTTATTGAAGATTTTTTTTTAAAAATAAAAAATAAATGTTGCTCATAAGCTGACGACTTAATCTTCCTCTCAGTGAAACTTCAATTCATCTGGCTATAATGGATGCTGTGAATTCATAACTAAATAAAAAAGATTACTTAGTACTCTGGTTTAATGTTTTCAGGGTGCCGCTGTAGAAGATGGAAGGTTGCGACCAGGTGATAGATTATTGGCTGTTAATGACGTTGAACTTACAGGCAAAAGTCAGGCTGATGCTGTCAGTCTTTTGCGGAACACACCTCCTGGTAGTACAGTTCGCATTGTTGTCTCTCGACAAGATGATAGCCAACGCTCAGGGGTGAGTTTTGCCCCTTCTATTTTGTCTTGCTCCATGTTTAAATTTTGTGAAGAGAAGTAAAAGGGGTAAAATTTAAATTGCAAGGAGAAGTAAAATTGAGGGTGTGGTTGCCAATGAAAACAAATTTTTAATTGTATTAAGTTTTTTTAAAATTTTATCATATATTAATTTTTTAACTATCATAAGGTTTTATCAATTAAAGACTGATTAATCATTTATTTCCATTCTTATCTTTGTTAGCCTAAAAGAGAAAAATAGAAAAAACCCTAAAAAAATGGATATTTGCTTAAGGAGCCACAGGAGACTCTAATAACTGACTCTGAACTTGTGTTTTTCGATGACAACTTTGGCAAATTATTAAGAGCAACCAACATGTCCAAAGTATGAATCTAGGGAGTCTGTTGACCAACTTCAGCAAAATCGGGCAGTAACTGCTAGATTAGTAGTGGCCTCAAGAAACGTGTTTTTGAAGAGTAAATATATATGCACAAACTCTTTAGAAACTCCATCTACTAGTGTTTAAATGCACACATCTGAATTTATTTTTATGAAAAAAACAAGCGCAATTCTTTTGAGTTAGCAACAGAACGCAATAGATACAATTTCTTTGAAATCCACTTAAAAATCTCCTATGAATGTTGTATGGCTGGATTGAATCAGGTATATCTTGAGCAAAGTGACCGAAAATATGTCAAAATAATCTCCTTAATTGAAGTAACAATAAGTGATGAATGAGGAATTTAGACTCAAGTTGCTGTGAGGAATTCTGACTCAAGTTGGTGTGAGAATTCAGACTCAAGTTGCTGTTTTCATTTCTTTTTATTTTCTGTATTATTTTATCAGAGGTTCTTACATCCTTATTTTTTGTTTTGCAGGATTTGTGTGTTGACAGAGACAGGGAGTTAATAAGCAAGCGCCTTAGTCATGGACCAGTTAGACGAGAGGAGAACGAAGAAGAGACTAACGTCAGATGGGTCGAGAAGAGCGACAGATCCGAGAAAACAGACGTTGAAAAGAACTCAATAAAACAAGAGCTTAACAGGTCATCTGAATACCTGAGTGATAGCAAATCAAAATCTAATTCTTTGGATCGCAGTCATTCTCTACCATGGAAACGGAAGGAAATTTTGACTTTCGATATACCTGTCCATGACACGGAGAAAGCCGGACTAGGAGTCAGTGTCAAAGGCAAGACCTCTGCAAACCATTCAGGGAAGAAAAACAGTAAGTTTAAAAAAAATATGGCTCTATTTTCCTGAATTAAATGATTGATTTGTTGTCTGGAATTGTGTACTAGTAACTGATAATTGAATTTAATAGTTCCAAATTCTGCTTGCGCTCCCTAAAAATCGAAATAAAAAGACAATTCAGGAAATCCGTAGAAGCTCTGTCAAAGAATAAAGGAGTGCCGTTGAAATTCTGAGCTTGCGTAATAATAGAAAAAGAGTGCAACAGCAATCCAGTCTGCTTTTCTTTTTGCAAGCCTTTTCTGTCACTGCTACTTATATTGTAGTTTTATTTTTTGATAACATTTTTGTTGAGGATATACAGATTGATTTTGAGTCAACAGCGACTCCACGGGAAAAGAGGAGTCCTATTCAGATTTGTTTCTGTGATGGAGAAATGGCAAGGCACTATCTCTTGCCTCAACTAAACATTCAATACAAGTATTTTTACCTTATCAATATGATTGCTATAAGCGATACTACGTAGGATTTTCTCTATTTCTAAGAGTGATTAAGTACTTATTCCTAACTTATTCTATTACGAATGTTAGCCCTGGGTCCGTCCTTATGGCCACTACATTTGGTTGTAATATAGAGTTATCAAAATTTATTTTTGATGGATGATGTCCTCCGTAAAAAGAAGGAAAATTATCTTCCATTAACGAGGTCTATCAAGTCATCAACAAAAAGTTTCCTGCTTTACTTCATAAAATGAATTATTCTAGTTTAACTTTGAATTTTTTTTCTTAGTTTCAGGCACTGATCTAGGCATTTTCATAAAGAGTGTGCTACATGGAGGAGCAGCGTCCCGGGACGGTCGTCTGAAGACCAACGATCAACTCTTATCTGTTAATGGGATCTCATTACTGCACCAAAGCAACACTGCAGCCATGGAAACGTTGCGTACAGCCATGCTGCACGAAGAAGGTCCAGTCCCTGGTGCTATTACGATAACAGTCGCTCGTCGCAATTCTTCACCCTCAACATCGCCAGTGCAACACAAGCGTTCTGATTCGGCATCTAGTCATATTACTAACTCATCATGTACGTATTTCTTAGCCTCCTGATTTGCCAAACAGGCAAATTGAAAATCTTTAAGTAGTTTAGTAATCTATAGATCGTATTCGATACATCAAACGGCTGAGAATGTATCGATATCGATTGGTTCAAAATATAAACATAGCCTCAAAAGTAAATTCAGAAATCTGAGAGAATGGGTCTTTTGTAACAGATTTTTTATTCTTTTGCGTACCTAATGCCAATTTAAAGTGAAATTGTTAGGAATTTTCTCATTTTCAGCTTTTCCAACTTAAATCCTTACAGTTTGGTTTGAGGTTATGTGCTATTGTTTTGAACCAAACGATACATCGAACCGTTATCGAATACGGTCTATTTACCTCTAGCAGCTTATGTCCTTAGGCTGTTTGTAAAACATGTGACGCTAAATTTTGGATTTTTCGTCCTCCTCCCTCGCACCGCTTATGTGATGCAAGTTCTTATCCAAGAATTTGACTTTCTCTCATTGGAATTCATGATCTATTCATCGCGGTCAAGGCTTTTATAGTATGACATCAACTTTGTTGTAATTTATTTTAAAGGAACCTTGATAAAGAATGATTCTTCTTCAATAATTTCTCTGAATTTTAAAGTGATCTAGGTGAAGGTGATCCTAAGTTTACGTTTTCATTCACAATATCCTACGCAAGTTATTTATTCATTTTCACCTTTGCTAAGTAATATTTGATGGAAGTATAGCAGGCAATCATAATTTTATTTTATTTTTTTTTTGCAGCAAATACTGAAACGTTTTGTGCGAATCGCTCAGACCCTGAAAATAGTGCTCATACAACAACAGACAACTCAGGAACAAGTGAAAACTCTGACAACACAGTTATCTTCATGCCGCATAAACATCAAATAAGTCCTCAAATTGGTAATGGATTTTTTCAGATTATTGTTTTATGGTTTTAGTTAGCAGAATATGGCTGGTCCCTAAATCATCTGCATCTGAAATTAAAATTATCACAGAAATTAACGAGTAATTTGTCTTCCTCTTGGGAACGCATCACTAGTTTCATATTAATAGAAATGATTCCCTTAATTCTTGATTGTTTAAAAATTATTAAGTTCAATAAAAAAGCTACGGAAGTTTAGAAATATTTCACATCAAGGGAGTTAGGTGTATTAATGGTTGGCTGCCACCTTTTCCTCAGACTGCTTCCATTGTTGCTGAGTTTCGACTTTGTCCGGAGGTGGCTACCGCCAGCCATGATGTTTGAATGTATTTCGATGAGGATTTGAGTACCACAAGGGCCAATTTTTGCAAAAGCAGACTGTGTCTGCTTGGCCTCTTCTGCTTTTCTCGGCTTTGTTTACTTTCAAAGATTATGCGCAAACATCTGTATCACAAGCGTTGTGGAGCATGAATTAAACCTATCACATGCACCACTTTCCTTATAGAATCCTCTCAAAGCAAAGGATCGTAAGTGCCAATTTTCGCAGAAAAAAAATTTTTTTTCTGTTTCAGTCATATGTACTCAGATATCATTAGTGAATGTATCACATGATTATGAGCCACAATTCTGGCCTACATGACATCTCAAGCCATTGCAAATCAGTTTTTGTATCTCTTGCAAAATTAATCTTTTGCCACTTGCGAATTTAGACATTCTTTCACACTGCAGACGAATTATTGAATTATTGATTGAAACAGCTTGTCAAGCTCTGTTCTACTTGTTTTCTTCTGGTAAGCTCTGCCTGTAAATGTGAAACCAGTTCTTTTTTGGCTCCTGCTTATAGTGTACGTTACCATTTTCAGATGCGATCACTCTTAGGAATCCCGTACTTGACCGTCTGACCGGTCAAACTACTCATCATAATGGTCTTCGTAATCAAAGTTATTACAGGGTAAGATCCTTAATACTTAATCCTCAAATTTTTTGTCCGATCTGTTGCTATGCTTTGATGAAACAGAATGATCAGCTGTGGTTAACGCAATTATGATCTTTTCTTTTTAATCATACAATTTCTTTCAAGCTCATTCCTGGTAGATGGAACCACATATCAGTCAGAACTAACCGTGAGAATCTAAGCTACCAGGCTGTAAAAATCTTGCAGATTCCTCGATCTTTTTGTGGTAATTTTTAAGGTCATAGGTGGAGCTTCCTTTTCCTCAAGTTTTCGCTTCATTTTTAGCCTAACACAATCTGATTATAGCCTGAGAGAATCTGAAAAAATGGCAGAAATTGATGCAAAGTAATGATAACAGATCAATCGTGACAGGAACTCTTGTGAGAATTTCAAAATTGAGAACTCACCTCGGTAGGTAATCGCCCAAAATGTGTTTTCCCCAAAAAATTTTGGGTTTATGGTACCCTCCAAAAGCGCGACACTCCTTAAGCGTAACTTGGCCCCTGAAAATAACGTTTCTCAACATTTTTACTCTCTTATGGTATTGTTCTCAAATTTTCATTCATACTGGGTCATTTTCTAATATAGTACACCGAAGAACCCCTTACCATTTTGCACCTCTAAAATTGAGTTTTATCCTAAAACCTCATAATAATCAAAGTGTTACTCCTTTTATGGAGAGTTTGACCGAGAGTTTTCAACCAGAGGAGGTTGAAATTTGCAGGAAACTTTGTTTACTAATGAGACTTGTAGAAAAATTTCAACAAATCCTAACACAGAGGGTTGAAAAATCAGACCTTTTGGATCGTTTGACCCTGAGTGACCGCTAAACTAATGTTTCTTTTGCAGGCAACACACCAGACAACCCTAATGTTAAGTGGTGAAGATGATATGTCTAGCCCCACCATTAACGTTCCATCCAGTGATATTGTATTAATAGAAGAAGACAACCCTTACTCTATGCCATCCAACCGGTAAGCCTCACTTTTTTTCAACCCTTCAAATCAAAAGTTAAAGTATACAGCCACCTTCTTATTTTTTTAATTTTCAACTTTGATCCTTTTACAAAGCAGTGCCTTGATTACTGCGGAGGGGGGGGGGGGGGGGATTTATTCGCAAGGTTTTCTATATACTGGTGAAGTTTGCCAATATTGTCTCTTTGGAAAGCTGTGAGATTCTGGGGGGCATGATAATCAAGGAGAATCAATACTAGTTGCAATTACGGGGCAATTAACTTTTGATTCTTCAAATTTTCACAAAATGGAGGAAATTTTCTATGGCCCTTTGTAAAATTGTGTTTTGTAGATTTAGACTTAAAACTGTGCAGTTGTAATATCATGAAATGAACATTTGATACACTCAACACGTATGCATGTAGGCAAATATGGGGGTAACATCTATATTCTGTATGCCAGTAATTGCATCAATTATCAGTAGAGTTAATACAAACAGTATTTCCCTAAAAAGGTCTTAATTCAAAAATTTTAGCAAAGGGTTGGTGTGCAGTGCAATTTAAGTGCCCTAACATGAGAGTGTGACTAATATTTTCCAGAGGAATGATTTATGGGTATTTTTTTTTCTAATTTCAGAATACAAGGATTGGAAAACATTAGTGATAAACCTCAAAGACAGCGAAACAGTACCAGTAGTGCCACAGACATCACGTATGCAAGCCAGTGAGTATACTCTTGTCATTACATATGTAGGTGTTTATTACTATGCAGGGTGTATCAGACCATAAGGCCTCCATTTTCTTGAGGAACTAGCAACAAAAATGAACAGCCACTGTTTCATACACTTATCTATCCAAACACTCGATTATCTTGTGACATCATGATATTTGTTGGTGCGATAGTTTTCTGTTTACAAAGGGGCTGAATTTTTGGGGACTTTGAAATCCTTTCTTTCAGCTAAAATTTGCGTACACAAAAAACAGAAACCGTGCAGGCATTCTAATTTTTTTATATATTTTCCTAAAATTAATTTCAAGAAAAAGAGTGCAACAGCCCCACTTTAACTGTCCTTTGAGGATCAAAAATTCTCTGTCTCTTAAATCCATTTGAATGTCTTAGTTTGCCACTGTCAGTGATTTTTCTTTAGGTATCTTAGGCTCAAAAACCTGTTGGAAAGTCACTACATGCCATTTGGCACTAACAATATCCTTAAAAAAATGGATTTACTTACTTTTACAAGCTTTAAGACTGGGTGGAGTTTGGAAATCGGTAACGTTTTGATTTCTTTTCATTTTAGATTATCTCTAGAGGAAGCTGCTAAAGGTTTCTCAAGAGATGCATTTGGACGACAAAGTATGTCTGAAAAACGTCACGCAACGCTAGATGCCAAAAATACTGACACATACCAACGCAACAAGAAACTGCGTGAAGAAAGAGAGAAGGGTAAATGGAATGACTCATCTGGCTCAAATCACCGTAAGAAATTGATGATGCAGGAATTTATTTTTCATTTTCATGATGGAATAACTGTCTTGAGTGATGCTGATCATTTTCATCCTATCAAAGTCATTCTGCTATTCAGTGCCTTGTCAATGTTCCTATTGAATGCCAACATTTTTACAAACCTTCTCCTTTGCATTGCTGCATTTATTCCATATTTAATCAAGAATTCTGCTTTATTGGTCAAAAAGAGCTGTCAGAGAGTTAAATATCAGTAGGGGGCTGATCATAAAATACCCAACTCCGGAGGGTGGTATTTGGTACTGAAACAAGTTTCTGTCAATATAAAGTTATCAGATGGTATCATTTTTGAGTCATTACCAAATATTTGGTTGCTTCATTTTGGTGAAATTTGGAGTATTGAGGTTTGAGGAGAACCAAAAATTGTGTATTTATCATAAATGATCTAAATTTGCATCACAGTTACGTTGCAAGAAAGTGAGTAAAGAGCAAAAACTTGAATAAATTGGGTTGGGTATTTTATGGGCTGTCCCAAGGTTATTGAGTGCAAAATAGTAGGCATTTTTGAGAAGTAAATCTTGCCTGGAGACATTAAATGTATTTTGACCTGAATGAAACTGTCATGGACTGATTCTGTGTTCACTGTATTTGACATGAATGTTTCGGGAAAAAAAAAAAAAAAATCAAATTACCAATCTCTATTACACTCTTTAAGTTTTCTGCTCTTTCCAAGAGCGTTTTCGAATTTTATCTGCTTTTGAAGAGTACTAAAAACAAAATAAGCCAATTAAATCACAATCATTGAACATTCATACAGCGGATGATGTTGCTGCGAAAACAATCTTTTATTTTTGATTGGAGGTGTTTCTTCCCATTGCCTTGCTTCACCACTGTGCCACTGATGCATTCATGTCTACAAGTTTGAATAATGTGCTGACGTATCAAAAACTATTTAGCCCTTTTTAAATATGTGACATACGAAGATAGAAGAGTTGAGAGATTTTTAGGATGACTCAAAGTATTCCAAATTTATTTCTCATGGATCTATATTTTGAAAATATTATGCACAAAATACCAAGAAATTCAGCGCAAGTTAAATTCCGATTTTATGGTGTTCCTGACAACCTCCTGAGTGTGATGAGCTTTTACTTTTTTTTTACCCAGCAGGTTGAGAAGATAAGACAAATGAAAAAAATAAAATTCTGTCAAATTATAACATGCGGTGCAGACAGGAGGCGGAGAAATTCTCTTTTCAGCCCTGCTTTTCTCCCGATTGGCACATGGAAAGTTAGGTTATAAACTCATTGTCTTTATGAGGTGGTGAGGAACATCTTATCAAATACGTAATATCGAAATTTAACCAGCACCTAATTTCTTGGTATTGTGCACGAGGTCCTTCGGCAAAATATCTAAGATCAGAAAGAATGTTTACAATCTCTTACCATAAGCCAATATTCCAAGAGTGATCCACATACGTTTCATTGCCTCTATTTCTCTTATATTACTCAAAAAAGACCTTTAAAATCCACCCATCTCTGAGTGAGGTGAACCAATGTAATGTGATGTTATTTTTATATATGAAATTGCATTGTTGAGGGATAACTAATTTAATTTCTTGTTGTGTTTTGTTGAAATTTACTAATTCATTACTTCATGTGCTGATGTTCCGTCCTTTTTCTAATGCCTTCTTTCACTTGCATTAACGCCTGTCATTGCTTTTTATTTTAATGCATCAGGAGCAGTCTACCGAGTTAGTTCCGCTGAGTCGATTCCGAGATCAGAGCGTACGTAACTTCATCTTTTATCTATCATCTCCTTTCATCTGTGTGCTTATATTCAATGAGGGAAGCATTTTTGATTTCAAAACTTTTTTGATGCTATTTTGTTAATGTATTATTCAAGTGGTCAGGGGTGCAGAGAGTTCTTAGCCTTCCCATTTTGAAAACCTTTTTCCCCCCATAATTCATAAAAGCTATGACCTTTTCCCCCCTTATTTCGTCTGTTGTGATTGTGCAAAAAACTCGCCTATTACACTACAGTTATCAAATTTTCAACTGTAAATATGTGAATTTCTCCTTAAATCTACACAAAGCAGGTGAATTCCAGAAGATTATGCAATTTTGATGCTGTTACAAGCCGCCCCTCCCAAGTTTTCAAGTTTCCCATCTATTTACGTAAGCTGCCATAACTACAAAATATAGAGAAAATGATCAGGAAATTTCTGCACTCCTGAAAGCGGTGGTGGCAGAGTAATATTTCTATGCTGAAAATTACACCTCTGCCTTTTTTTTAAATTTTATAATAAGGAGTCTATTGTTGTGCTTTTTTACGTTTTGGAATCGTCCTGAACAGCGTGATGGCCCGAAGGTTTTTCAATTTCTTTTAAGTTCCATCTCTCCTTAACTTTTTAGTCTTTATCATGCATGGAAAAAATAATCAAACTTTTCCCTCCGAAAATTACCAAAAACGATTATTCGAAGATTGCATCCAATGTTTAACAAAGGAAATGCTACTCTTGCATGCACAGCGATATTGAATGGATGTATGATAATAATTGATAGGTAGAGTTAAGTGAATGGCTTAGTATTTGGTTTTAGAGTTTATACTGAGTCATTTCAACATACCTGTGTCTTAACACTGAAGCAATGAATCAGCCAGCCATTTGACTCACAATCAGTCTCAGTTTTTGTCGAATTGAAAGGAGCGTACAAAAATTCATTTTCTCCCTTGAAAGTGATGCTCGGGCTATTTGTAACAGTAAATTACAAAAAGTGCTGAAAAAAAAAAATCACATAATAACGAAATTGCAAACTTTTTTAGGAAGTTCCGAACATGACTATTGAATGACTTGTTTGGAAAACTGCTAAAACTTTCTTGGAAACTAAAAACACTTGGTTGTAACAAACATTGTTTTTTGAATGAAAAGCCTTTTGGAGTTTTGGAGGATGTTCATTTGATACCAAAAAAAAGGAACAGGCGAACCTTGCTGTTTTGTGATTTGAGATTCCGAAGTTGAATTTTTAACTTCCATGTTGAGTCTTTCTTGTATCAAGGCATTCAAATAAGTTCAGCGTAGTAAGGATATGAAGCTGCGTCAAGAAACGGCATGAAAAAGAATAATTTAAAGTATGCATCATTAATTTATTACTTGTCAGTTCTAGTAGCTGTGTATCAGCGGTGAGATTACAAAAACACTTATCTTGATTACAATGCTCCAAAATTTGTTTCTACTTAGTGAAGTAACATTTTGCTGAAAGGAGGTTTCTTCTTTTTTGTAAGCATTAGTATTTTCCTCCTTTCATTTGCTGTGAGTTCATCATTATCGCTCTGTAATCCAGGACTTCAGGCAGAAAGTATTTATAGTCTACCATTGCAAAGTTTGCCTATCTGGTGGCAGTCCATGCCTCCAAGGCAAACATCAACCTAAGACTTCTGAGCTTATTGTTATCATATTTTTGTTATAGATAATGTAGAATCAGTGCCAAAGAAACAGTTGGGTCCTTCCCTTGGTATGAAAAAATCATCTAGTTTGGAATCCCTGCAAACCATGGTTCATGGAGTAAGTATCTGCAAATTTCAATGTTTGATGTTTCAGTTATTTTAAAACTGACCATAAGACTGTGTTGTCAGTTATGTAATTCTTGCTTTATTCTGTAAGTGCCATCAGCGAATATGATGCCCATTAATGATCATTTTTTCTCAGCCTTGCAACTCTTCTTGAAGTATGCTTTTAATTCCTGTGTATAGGAAGTTTCATTTATCATTCATGTTCAATTCCAGATTCAAATGGCTGAAGATGGTGAGGTTTATCATCGAACTGGTCAAGGCTCAGTGCGGGTAATCCGAGGTCGTGGCTGCAATGAAAGTTTTCGTGCAGCTGTTGATCGTAGCTATGACACGCCTTTTTCGCTTCCCCATGAACTTCAAATGGATATTCGTAAGTAACTCTCTTGCTACGTTCTTCAGATTCGGACTTCGCAGTCTATATAAATATATTGAAAAAATCTAAGATAGGTGTAATAATTATGAACCAAATTTTTGGGTTTTTAATTAATATCGTTACTGCTTCCCGCCCCCTCAGGATGAACATTTACAATCAGTTTCTTTTTTTGAAGTTTTCGATTTTTACTATGCCCTATCTCCAGGCTCCTAGTGGAACTAGAAATTACCTCCACTGCACCAGAGTGTATGCCACTGTCGCTGTAGTCAGAATCCTGTTTCCTTGTGTGTATTATTTTTATTTAAAAAGTTGCTGCGATTTTTACCTGAATTTGAGACGGTCAGGAAAGTGGCTCTCGGATATTTTTGTGGCGGTGTATAAATTTGATAGTGCTGATTTAATTTTCAAAAGTCAGCTACTCCTCAAATTAAGAGGGTTTCAGTATGATCCAGACCACAAAGTGGGCCACAAGTGCAGATTTGATTTTCAAAAGTCAGCTACTCCTCAAATTAAGAGGGTTTCAGTATGATCCAGACCACAAAAATTGATAGTGCAGATTTGATTTTCAAAAGTCAGCTACTCCTCAAGTTAAGAGGGTTTCAGTATGATCCAGACCACAAAAATTGAATTCTCAGCATATTTCTAAAAAGTACATTTTTAGTCCCTAGAGATGAAGTGACTTCGGTGAAGGAAACTGTAAATATCTGCAAAATTAGTAGGATGTCGAATCAAATAATATTTTCTCCTACATTTTCTTCCCTGCAAGTTAGTGAAAAAGAAGGAAAGAATTTTAAATAATAACCAGTATAGTCGAAAAATTACTTTCATTGTCTTAATGTTTAATTAATTGAAAATTCAGAACATTAAATGAGCTGTTGAATTTTTGTTACTGAAAGATTTTATCTTAAATGTATTCCTTTTGACAGTTGCAGAAGATGAGAGAGAATCACATGCTTCACTGGAATTCAACAGGATGAAACAGAACTCTGGTAAAAAGAAAGCAGGTCTTCTCAAAGGAATAGGATCAATGTTCAGGTATTTTTTTGAGGATTCTTGCCTAAGACTTAATATTAATCACCTAAGCCTTTGGAGCTAAAATATGGGACCAAGTATGCAGGTCGGTTCGAGTGTTAGAGCGTTGTGATGTACTTGATATTGATCTCTGAAGGTCTACTTTAACTTCTCTTTCAATGTCACTGACAATCTTTTTTTAAGTCGCGTTTTTGCTCCTCGGCCTGAGTCACCCATAAACCAAAGCATCATGGAAAAATTTGCCAACTTGAATGGGTGAGCCATAAAATAGGTCTTTTGCACACCAGAGGTACACCCGATTGAGTAGAACTCTATGAGGTAAAATCGCGTGTCAGTGATGTTCAGAACATCAAAAATGCCAGAAATCCATTCCTCAACGCATAATTTGCAATGTTACCCATGAAAGTTTACTCTGTTTGCTACAGGTATCTCTAATGTGTAGTAGACTAAATAGTTACAGAATAATGATCAGGGCTTAGATACGTTGTTAAATTTAGCAAGGCACCCAGCAGGTTGTCTAATGGTTTTAGCAGAGTGTAGTTTAACTACCACTGTGTAACTCACCGACTGTAGTGGGTGAATGTTAACTGCTCAGCAATCCGTTGACTTCGAAAGGCTGCTGAGTTGCTGGCTGTTTGCTGGGTCATTGGTTAGATGCCACTCTAAGAGATTAAAAGTGCCCCGGCAAAGTGAATGTTTATGGGCTAGTCACTTTATTGTCCAATTTTCAACTTTGCAGCTTTCTGAATTTAACACCTTGTTCGATGCTGCTTTTATATCAATAATTCTGTCTGTGGTTTCGTATGAGACTCCCTCCCCCCCTCCTTAAATGAATAAATGACACTATTTTAATATCGTAAATTGCGTGAAGTTGTAGTGTTTGCTGTCAAAAATTTTGGTTTAATTGCATCTGTAGGAAAGAGGAACATGTTAATGGACGCAATTGCTACTAAATCACCTTAAAACTCAGCCGCAATAGTATGATAGCATGCAAGTTTGTAGATGTGCAAGTGATAAAAATCTATCGACATGACTATTTTTTTTTTCAGAATTACTCTTTAAGCTTTTGTTTTTTTCAATTACCAGTTTAGTACTTATTTGCTGCAATTATGAAACTGTCATGTTTTTCTAGATTTGGGAAACACAGGAAATCCATGGATTCGTCTGGACCAGCTTCCCATCTTGGTATTGGAAGTAGGGAGCCAGGAGGTGCCCTGGAAGAAGAGCGTGAAAACGCTCGGAGGGCTGCCCGCGAAGAACAGATCAGAATCCAGGAGCAATACAAGCGGCTCATTCAAAAACAAAATGAGCAACAACAAGTCAGTATCCCTGTTTTCATAAACCTTTATTTTTTGCTTTTTTAGCCCGTGGCAAGCTCATCGCTCATGACTAGTTGCCTGGAACATCACCTGTCAGTGACTCTAGAAATGCAAATTTTTAACTTGATCGGCTACATAGAGCTTTTCTGACTAAACCCAGGATGGCTACAGCTAAGGAAAAGCTAGGAAATTGGGAAAATTCAGGGTAAAGTCTCGTTCACCGAAATGGCTAAATTTTATAAGTGGTACTCAGCTTGTCTCCCACTTGGACCAAAAAATTTTGAAATTATTATTAATCATCATACATCAACTTAAAGGTCAGGAATTTCCTTAAAATTTGGGGGGGGGGGGGTCAGGAAGTGTCAATTCTAAATTTTTTTAGCCACCTTGCATATTGCAGTTTTGTTGGTTAAGTTTAGTGTGAGAATTGCTGCAGTAAATTTCATCAGTCACATGTATTTAACATGTTCCCTGCCATTGCGTCTTGCGTGATAGTGTTTTCTTGGCAATGGAATGTGACAGCAATAAACCTTTGTTCAAGAAGATCTGTTCGGCAACATCTGTACTTGAGAGTCACTTTAACTTGCTTAGCATGGAATGTATTAGATGAATCTGGAGCATATCTGTCCTATATAAGTTCATAATAGATGAAGTCAACAAAAAATGGGCCACTAGACAGGGTTAGAAGTAAAAAATTGTGATGCCTCATTTTGTACCTTGCCTGTTAGTCCTGAACAATGAAAGAACCAAGAAACAAGAGAAAATGTCAGTATTATTAATTAAGTTTATTCTGTTTTTTCTGTGAAAATCAGCAAGCAATGCAGACATCTCCTACTGACAAGTTGAACAGTAGTTATTCATCAAGCAATGGGAATAACGTGAACAAAATGGACGGAGGGATGGAAGCACGTTCGCGCACAGAGAGGATCCAGCAACTGAGGGAACAGCATCAACGCCGTCATATGGAGCGACAGGGCCACTATCCTCTTGATGAACGAGAGGAACATTACGATCAAGCATTACGTCAGGTGCGCTGACCTTACTCTGCTTTTAACTCAAACCTATTGTCAGAGAAAACGATTTACGGGTCACTTCAATATAAACTTTTATTGGGGCTTTTCAATGTACAACCTTTTTTTTATTTCTTACAGCAACCCTGATGTACATTACATCATTAATCCAGGACATTTTGTGGCTTCTCTGGAAAAAAAAATTCGAATGGTCCATTTGTAAACAAGTTTGTAGTCTGATTGTTGAAATTGTATATTTGTTTGTTAGATAAGACAAAACTAAGGTGGAATAGAATCATGTGATTTGTGAATTCCCTTCCATATGTGTGTAACTCTTTCTTTTCTGTGTCTTTTATACCTAATAATCGACAGAATAACAGCATCGTCTTAGTGACTGACAGCCAGTCAATTTCTCAGCCCAATAAAGGCATGGACAAGAGGGCATGCGGCTAGGGAATAGACTAGGTAATTGAATGACCTCAGTTTACCACAGGTTAGTCTTGTCCAATGGACAATTACCAAATTTCAACAATCACCTCACAGCTGAGAGCTCAAGGAATTTTGTAGACCCCTCACCTTGTCAGGCGTATTGAAATTATTATTCATTATGTTTCTTGTTGTTTCCTCCCCCCAAGCAGCGATTGGAGCAAGGAAATGATTATGAAGGCGTGATAAACAACAGACCAGGGAGCAGATCTGGCATCGCTGACTGTCGTCAGTTCAGTCATTATGTCAACTACAAAGAAATCCAACAACATTTAAAGTAAGCCTCTTTCAAGTCCTCTTCATTTACAGCATTTAAAAATGTTTACTTTTTGAGGTCAATTAACTTATGCCAAATTTTTAACATCGTCATCTAACGAGAGCTGAATTTCAAAATTACAGTAAAGCCTCAACATAACAACTTCTGATTTAATGCCTCTATCGATAAAACTACACCGGCCCTGTCAAAATTGCTTTACTCATGGTGTATTGTTCTTCAAAATAAGTTTACGGCAGTGTTTAGTGTCAAAAACAACAGCAAAGTCAGCAATGATAAAATGATAATACTTACGTAAAAAGTAACATCCAAATCAGCCAATAAATTACCTTGAAGTTTTCCAAACTCTTTTCAAAGATTGTATTCTCGATTCATTTTTATTTAATAAATGTTTGCATGAGGCACATTGATCTATCTTCACAGATGTCTTCTAGAACGCAGCATTTTAAGGACCGGAAGCTTCTGATCAACTGTATATGGCTGAAAGATGTAAATTTTTATGAATAATCATTTTTGACGATTATGATTTGCGTACCTATTTGTTTTTTCTTAATTTGTGTCCTTATTTCATTTCAGTCGGCGGCAGCAACATTACCACTCGCAAAGGCGGGAGCCCAAAGAGCTGACGCATCGACCGGTTTCAAACTTTTACGAATACGAAAGTGTTCAATCGCTCATGAACTCTGATATCAACTCCAACTCTCTCCCACGTCATCACATGCCATCTGGGTCCATTAGTAGTAAGTTCAATTTTTCCTCAGTTTTAAATGCTTACCTATCTTGAAAAGTAAGGCATGTTAACATGTTCTAACTAAACTATTCCTGCTATACTAGAAAGATGGGTAAGGAAACAGCAAAATTGAAACCTGTCAAATTTTGGTCTCTGTTGATTGCGACAATAACAGCGCCCCCTATCAACCATGTGCATAACTGTTACTCCACAATTAGATTTTTGGAGCTGTAAAGAGTGCCCTTATCCTATAGGGGCCTAATGAAAATGCACAATCTAAATAAAAATGAAAAGAAATTTTAATAAATTCTCTTTAATCTCTTCAATTTTTGCTTGAATGTCAAAGTGTGTATTTTGGGGTATACTTTAAACATTTTTAATGCGCTCAATCCAACTTTTGTGCCATTTAATCTATTAAAAGTCCACTTAGGCAGCCGTTACTTTTGGGCTACAACAGAGCTATCGGCGATTTCATTAGTAGTGACTGTTTTGGGTAAAAGAGATCACAGTGCTAAAATTTATTTTTTTCAAATTGAGATCATTCAACATTTTTGTGCAAAATGTTTAGAGAATATTCCCAAAAGAAAGAAGACAAATGAACCACATGAACCAAAATTTTGTGCAAAAATGTAAAAATGATTATTCAGTCATTACCCTCCGGACAAAGTATCATAGGCATCATTTAAAGTTAGATGCTATGCTGCTGTATATCTCAACATATTTTTAATTTTTTCTTTAGAACTTTTGCAGATACTTTCATGAATCGAAAATTTCAGGGATTAATCTTGATTTAAAATTTCCTAGCGATTCTGTCCACTACTTTTTTCGCAAAAAATTTTACAAGCTCGAGAAATGTGGCAACATAGTGCCCAAGCAAGAATAGCGTTCGTGGTACTTTGGCTGAAAGATTATGAGGTCTCCTTCTATTGGATGAAACACGACAGGTGATTTGCAAGGATGCAAATTAGGATCCACGGTTTGGTAGCTTTACCATCGATTTGTTTCCTTCTCCTCACATAACTAACCAGATTTTTCCATTTTGCAGCTAAAAACTACTCTCATAGTCCAGGAAGGCAGCATCAACTGTACAGCAATTATTATGGAAACAATCAACAAAAAGTACCTCAGAACCATATGATTTACCAGCGGAAGCAACATGGACCTTTTGTCACTCATGTCACGATACGAGAACATTCGCCAACGATCAACGGGCCAAAAATATAGCATTCACGCATTCGGTAGAGCCTTTGCGAGTATTTGGTGGATCTTTGCAGCTTTTGAGAGACTGTTACCTGAGATTACTATAAAATAAGACTGCTTTGTATTAAGTTTGCAGTAAGTTGATCGTTTTGCTTACCAGAATATCAACTCCGAGGGATATTCAACACGAAAATTATTCCTCTAGTTTTGTATCAGATATATTTTATGATTTAATGACCGCTGATTATATATTAGTCCAGAACTTGCTAAGTTTTAGCTCTCCCATTGAATTTTTACTTTAAAAACATCTTGTTGTTCAATAATTTTTTCTAATTTGGAGTCTCAGAAAGGACTGGTTCCATGCTAGTCTTTTTTGAGATACTTAATTCCATAGATTTATCAGAAAAGCATGCATTCATGGTGATTTTTTTCTTCATAAATGTTTTAAATATTTTCAATACAACAATCGTCACCTGTGTCAAGCAAGCAGTGTTGAAGAATTTGCAAAAATTTGAAAATACAGAATAGAATACAGTTAGAAATGATTGTGCTACAAAGCACCTTTTACAGAATGTAGTGCAGTGTGGTGCTAAGAACCTCAGGGTTATCTTGTAAATAAAAATAAAGTTTTGCAGCATAATGGTTTGTAACTTTATTCAAAATAGCTGGTCCAAAAAATATTGCATAATAGATTCGATTTTGGGAGAAAGAATTGCAGTCCCCTCCTATTGTAACGTTGCTCTCAAAACGTTGTCATGTGGGTTGTTTTGCCAAAGAGCTTCCCTGTTATTATTTATTTTTTTTTTTTTTCCAATAATACTGACTCTGTTCAAACAAATTTTAACCTCTACATAGCTTTTATCTCAAAATTTTCCTTTCTTTTTTGTACATACAGTTGATAACATACCCTGAAAATATTCTTTTTATTTTCACCATCTGTGTCTTCGAGTATATTGAATGTATGTTTTTTTGATACTTTAAAATCCAAGAGAAAATTAAAATGATTTAACTCTTGCTTTATTGAAATTAATGCTCAAGGAAAGCTTATTTCCTACCTTAATTTATAGAAAATTCTTGGCAAGCTAGTAGGGAAAATTTGCTCCGTCTAAAAATTGAAAATGGAATTTTGAAACAGTTCCCTTTTTGGTGTGCACTTTCCCTACTTGCCTCGCCACATATTTGAATGGATCATCCAATTTTATTATCTTTGATACACCTTTTTTTTTCCTCTTTCTTTTATTATTATTTGATCCCAGTTTCAGATTTCATTGTATTAAATTTTAATGCTCTGTACTTTTCTATGAAATCCTTTCACTTGTGTTTGGTAAATTTGTTTGTAACTTTTGTTTGTAAATTAAATCCTTCCAATTTTACCTCCACGAATCTAATGCTCTTTGTTGGTTAAGTTTTGAATGATGAATATGGCTAACATACTATTTTTCAATCCATCATCAGGAAATTTGAAACTGAACAGGACAAATTTTTTTAAATAATTCAAAAGACGTATTAATTATTGTTTGATGAAAATTATTGCAAGGAAAAATGAGCCTGTCAAAATCTCTTGGTCTATATATCATCATTGGGATAGGTCCTGTTTTACAACTGTTTTTGACAATGCTACAGATTTAAAGGCCTTAATCGCCCCATAGAATGATCAAAGCCAAAATTGTTTACAATATTTTCTCTTCTAAACTTTGATGCAATATCTGTTCCCCAATCATGTCTCTAAGAAGCATTTGTAATTGGTCAACAAGCTTAGTCATGCCGATTTCTGATTGGTGTTGACAATTTTTTTAAATTTTTTTTTGCGTAGTTTCCCAAGTCGACTGTTAAAACCAAAAAATTTGGTTTCTGAGACGAAGTATAAGCCTACACGCAAAGATATCTGAAAGGTTTAAAAGATGATTTGTAGCTAACAACATCTCCTTTTTGTTACTGCATTCCGAAAAAATTGTAAATGAAATAATGGTCAAGTAAGAAAAATGTTACTCCACTAGTGCCTTTAAGAATTTGTATGATGTCATATTTGTTTTTGAATTAATACTAGATTTCAAATTCAAATTTTCTGATGGTCCTTGAAGTTTGCCCATCTCAGACCTCCATGTTGCCAATCAATTTGTTTTTCTCAGCATCTTATTGCAAGCCCATTTTTCAATTTTTTCTGCCATTCTTTTACGTTTCATTGTGCTGTGCGAAATTTAAAATTTTATTTTAAGAGAAGACGGGAGAGGACAAGGTTGTACTGTTATCATAACTGTATAAAATATTGCTGATTTCTGAATGCTCCTTCCTCCCTCTGAGAATGTGCCTGAATCGTGTCATATTTTTAAATTGTTGTCCAATAGACATCTTAATCTTAATTGACAAGTTTGTAAATTTATTTGTGTATTAATTACATGTAAGAATTACTAGTTGCTGTGAATGCTTCTTTCTAAGGAAGCTCATTTATATGAGCCAATCGCAATGCATTGGAAGCCGTATGAAGACTCATTGCAGTCATTTTTTTTATGTGTAGTCTTATTTGCAAGACGCTGAGTTTTGATCTGAGCGATCAACATTTCATTGACAATTCATCTCAATTTTCTTTTTCATCATTGTATCTTCTTTTTTTATTAGTAATAGGGTTTGCAGCAGGGAACAGATGAAAAATATTCAAAGCATTAAGACGGAAATGAATGCATGGCTTTGTACAATGTACATTTGCCGGTGGGTTTGTAGAAATCAGGTGGATTAACTGTATTCTCGCATCAATGCTGACTTTTGCAACCTTTTTCAAAATACTCACATTTTTATTAATAGGACATGAGAAAGAAATAATATACATTTAAAAAGAAGAACAGAGAGGAAAACTAATCCATATAGTTGTTGTTGTCTCCATAAGGTTGTCTGACTTGTATCTGAAAATGATAAATTTAACATCAGGGTTTACAGTATAACTAATTTCTCATCATCTAACTCGGTTAAAGTTTAGTTGAGGGAAACAATTCAAATGCAATGGAATCATATTACAACTTTAAAGTTCTGTTTTCATCATAAGTCGTTCAGAATAGCTTGACTTCCCCTCCAATTTTGGAACATAATTCCTCGTTGCAATTATTTATTGTCGCATACTCCGTTGTAATCACATTGTGCCTCATTGTGTTTTAAGGTGGCAGTTGTGTATGTTAAAAGTTTGATCTATTTTATCCTGTTATTAACATTCCCAACATGTATCATGTTTCAGAAAAAGGACCATGTCTTTTCTGAAAAGTTTTGAAGGGTGCACCAATTGGAAACTACATGGTCGGTTTAGAAATTTCCCTGAATTTAATTTAAATGTAATACAAGTTATAAACCTGCACCAATGAAGTTTCATCTCATTGTTTCCTTGATATTATTCCAGTCCTAAGTAGAACATTCTTTTCAGTAGCTAAAGCTGGAAAAAATATGAATTGCTTGAAATGTTAAGAAGAGTAATCAGTTCATTGGTAACTTCAACTTTCAAAACAAAATTGTACATACTTGCTGAATTAGTTAAAATGATCTTAGCTTATTGTTACCAGTTTGAGATTAATATCTGTAGAAAGGTCATGGAGTTAAAGAAATTTTGGTGTGGAAAAGCTTGGAAGTCTGGGACAGCTGTTTCCAGAAAAGAGAGAACACCTTGATTTATTCTCCAGGCTATTTCAAGACATCATCATTTTGATTGTGAAACTAGAAAACCACATATCTCATTGCCAAATTTTTATTCCTAATTTTTTTTTCTTCTTTTTTTTCTTTTTTTAAGGAACATGAATCAATTTTGCAGAGAAGAGAACTTACTGAAGTTTTTTTATGTATGTTGTTGCTCAGAGTTTCATGTAAAACAAAAAAGTGTGAATGAATCGAGGTAGATTTTTTTCTCAAGTTCCGCATCCATTATTTATACTTCCTTCACCAGTAGGAAGGTCAGGTCCTTTGGAACTCAACTCTTTGAGGCTCAGCTAAAATCAGTGCCTCCCTGAAATGCGTCAACGGCTGAGAAACCAGTGATATTATTGAAATTGTGATCTCTGTTTTATTATCTCCTCTTATTCTACATTCCATTAACCTAAGCAGTATTAATATTTCCGACAAATCCAGTTTTATTATTTGAAAGGAATTGAAATTTTTTTAAAAGGAACTTCTTATGTATGGAAATGCTGCCGTTTTGGCTTCATGTATTTCTCTTATCAATGCCAGTGAATCTATTCTATCTGTGTTCGTCTCAGTCTTTAATTTTTCAAACATATCTTTTCCAATTTAGCATCTTCTTTGATAAAAAAAACAACTTGTGATCCATTGTACTAGTTGAAAGAATTGTAATGTCTTTTCCTGATAGTAGAAAGATTTTTGAAGCCTTTTTTTTAAAGTGCCATCATAAATTTTTAGCAATTTTTCCTAGGTTGCTGATACTATTATCAGAAGCTTTTGCAATTGTATCCGTCCTATTTGTACTTGTCATAGCTTAGTGAACAATTTTATTCGGAATCCTCATCTTCCCTTCAAAAGAAAATAAATGTAATTAGATTGCCTTCAAAGTATAAAAAATTATCCAGAATGTATTTTAAGTTACTATGTACATTCAATTGTTACGTAGAGAAAAACTTTTATTTCTAATTCGTTATTTTTAAATGAATCATTACCATTTGTTTAACTTTTGTGCAGGTTTAAACTCAAATTTGAGTTGCATTGCCTTTTCACCATGTTGATGGAGGTAGAAAGGTTTTTGTACAATACTACTTTTCTTTTTCTTCCTTTTTTTTAAAAGAAATGGAAATTTATCTTGTGTATGATTTTATTGTGTGACTGCGTGTATGGCGAGAGTGAAAGTAGGACTTCAAAAATTTTCTTTCCATGAATAAGATTATGAAAGCAATTCAAATAATTTAATATTGTAACATTAAATAAAGCAATAATCTTGTAAAAGTATTGGTGATTATTTTTTAAATCTTTCTCTAACCTTGCACTGATCCATAGCGACTGTTCCTTTTTTTAGTACTATTATACTTAGCTCATTTTCCTTTACTCCTCTTTTTTGTTTTCTTTTTATGGAACAAATTTCTGAAGACCAATTATTCAAGTGTTTCCTTCATGTTATTTCTACTGATACATCAGTTGGTGATATCGTGAAAAATATGAAGATCACATTTTGCTGATGAAAGTTCAAAAGCATGTCTCTTTAACGAGATGTTTCAGATTTACCAACATATTGTCGGTGTAACTGCAGAAATTCGTATATTGATTTGAGGCGTTGTAGACTCGCTGTTATACATTATTTTCTACAGACCATCTATGATTTTCTACATTGAAAATTACTGAACATCATTTTTTTTTAAAATTTTGGTCTGTTTCCTATTGAAAAGTATAATCGGAGTGAAGATTTTGAAACTCCGCAACCGAGTTACGCTTATTTTGTATTTTCTGAGGAGAAATTGAGTATTTCCTGATTTTTTTTTGTTCCACAAAAAATACAATATAAAAATCCTAATAAGTATTGAGAAATACTGATTGGTTTTTACTTGAAAAAAAAAGAAATAAAACTTGCGCAATTCTTTTAAGACATTCCAACCTGGATTCGCATTTTTGAATACCATTGATAATTCGTGAAGATGAGAGGAGGTAAACATTTCTCTTACATATTTTGACATCACTCTCAGGATACATTTTCCCTCATGCTAATAGCTCGTGGATTATCCATCAACTTATATCGTACTTTAGCCAGAAATCAGCTGAGATTGAAAATATTAGTAGTCTGAAGACTGACTGATTCAAGTATGGCAAATGATGACCAGGAATTCAGAGAAGGGTAATTTTAATGATTGAGATAAGCAGTAACTTAAAACAAATTAAGCGAGTTCATGAGTATTTTAATATCGATTTTACAAAGGAAAAAAAGAACAAACAAAAAAAAAGAAACAAACTGATAAAGGCGTAATTTTTCCTGAGAGCAATACTAATAACAAATAATTTGAGCATACAGCTTGCATCTCTCTATGAGTTCACATTTTTTTAGTATTACACAGTGAAAATCATGTACAATTAAGAGCTAAGTTACAGGAAATATTTTGGAAGATAACTGGGGAGGACTTGAAGTCCATAAAAATAAAAAGAAAAATAATAACAGAACAAATCAAAAGTCAAAACCTGAGAAAACTCCAAATTAACGAGAACGGGAGGCGAGTTTCAAATTATTTTATGGACCATTTTAGAGGGCAACTCATATGTTACAGTGACAGTCAAAGTTGTTGGTCAACATAGTATGATTAGAGCGTTGACCTAAAATATCTCTGATGCAAAGGTAGCAAAAAAATGTGCAGTCTTTGAAATGTTGATAATGGTCATTGAATTATGTGTTATAAGTTAACTGGTGCTGTGCGCTTTAGTTTTATAGAAAGGATTCTTGAAGTTTCTCCCTGATCCTCCTTGCCATTCAAAGCCAAATAACATAGGAAAATATGAGATAGAAAATTGCATAAAATACCACAGAAAAGGTTACCCGATAGCATGGCATGTTCCAAAGCCCGCTTTCTTAAACTACTGGAGAGTACTTTAGATAGCGATTTGCATGCACAAGTAAAGTAAGGAGGGAGGGGGAAGGTTACAAGATTTGATTAACCCAGGAAAACATGGCTAAAGAAGTTTAATGTTTCCAGTTGATCGTTTTGGATTGAAATTAATCGCTCAGGAAAGGAACTTCTTTTTTCTTTATAGAAAAGGCTTTTCAGCAGATACAACAAAGATGATGGTGGGTGTACAGAATATCTGTCTAGTAGGGGGAAGATGGGATAACTGTGCGGTAGCTGAAAATTTAATGCTGAAACCACCATTGTATGGCATTTTGAGAAATTTCACTAATCAGTCATGAAGTCACATTCTCCCAACTGCTTCTATGAGTTATCTATTAAATATTAATAAACCTGAGGTTCAAATCTTAAAAACTAACTGACGTCACGATGACACACTTGGATTATTATTTCAAAGGAGCCATGTGTATCATAGATGAAGATGTGCCAAGAGATTTCTTTACATTATGCATACAAGCTGGGCCCCAGGGCACAGGCCACATTTTATCATAGATGCTAATCCTCGTTGCAAGGTTGAGGACGGAGGTTTAGCTGTGAGTCAACCCTAAAACAATCGTTTTGCCTTGACCATGGTGTTTGGATTTCTTCAATTTTCTCATTCCCTCATTTTCAGGGGTAAATTTTTTGATAAGGCCCCAAAGTTTTGTTCTATTTTCCTGGATACTTTTGACGAAAACTACCTCGATTTCTTTCCGCAGTCCAGAGAAAAATTATGAAGTTTTTCATCTTCCTGCTGATTATCAGTGCTAAGTCATCCTTAAACCTTCAAATTTAAAATCAAAATAGTTTCTGAGCGGAAAGAGGAAAAACCTCCCAGTTCTAAACATTGATTCCTTAATTTCCCTAATGATTTCTCTTGCCATAATGGATTCTCGATTTCTAGGTCCTGAAACACCACAGCTTTGGTTATCTTTAGTGGGATTCACCCCAAATAAGTGAGGTCAAACTCTCCCTTTTGAGCAGGGAATATGAAAACACATTGTCCATTATTCTGACAGCAATAATGGGATGATTTAGAGCGAGAAGAAAAAAATGAGTGGAAGGTACGGCATGATCATCTTAAAGTCTCCAACATTGGGAAGCAAATACTTAAAGTGTTCGTATAAGGGCCTTCCCAAGAGCTACCTAATTCGCTAAGACCATTGCTCTTGGGGCTCATAAGCACTCTGAGTGTACTAAGTGTCTTGCTCTACCTATGCTTCTGTGGATATTCTCATCTGCAACTAAAATTCTGATGCTGACATTTGACTTTTCTGGTTTCCAAAACGTTAAAGGATCTAATGCATTAATTGGGTTCCTCATCAATTTAATGTCATGGTTTTTTTGCGGTTGAAAATAAGTAAGATTAACTGAACCAAGTGATATGGGAAACTGAGCACACATCAACACACTTTCAATAAATAAAAGATCTCATATTTTAAGATCCTTAAATAATACCTGTAACTAAAAATGATTTATACAGATTTCTATAAAGGAGATATTCTAATAAAGGAAAGAGCAAAAAGAAAAACATACCACTTCCTTATGAAAAAGAATTCAAAGCAGAGATAGCGTAACTGTAAATGTTTAACTGAGGTAGATAATTATGTGATGTCTATGTAGATTATTTCTAGAAAATATATGATCTGATCAGGTAAAAAATGAAATATTTTCTTCGGAAAATACACTAAAAAACAAATAGTTGGAAGCTTGCCATATAAAAATATAAAAGTAAAGACTAAACTTAAAAACTTCGTAAAAACTCCTCGAAGGAAATGAATAATGCCATTCGAAAGGACGTAATTTTCAAGAATCAAATGAAGGTGAAAACAGCTAATAACCGGAAGTTCAAATGAGCCTGAAGAATAATAAAAATTTAATTGTTTGTAAATCAATGCAGTTTATATGATTGGTAAAACTTTGTCAAAAATGTTATTGGGCAAACGGCTATTAGGAAATAAAAATAAAAAAAGAGGGAAGGGGGGGGGGGACAAGAGGACTTGGCGCACTTTCAAATAGCAAAATTCAGTTTAACACTAACAAGATTTAAAATACGGGGGTACTGAAAATACATACCTAAAAACAATGTACAACTTTCAAAAGTTTAGAACAACAAAATTAAATTGCTAATGATGATTGAGAATTGTCAAGATAATGGTCAATGAACATAAAGGAAACTGTTTCAGGCAAAATGTAAGAGACATTAACTAGTTATTGGTCAATAATCATCGGAAGAAAAATCAGGGACATTTTTAGTATAAAAATGTTTGACAAGTTCCTCCTGGTAATACGATTAGCTTGGGATTTTTTTTTTTAAATTTGAAAAGCTTGAATTCTTAATCCAATTTGTTGTTCAATAATCACAATGAAGGTGAAGGTATACCGTAAAACAAAGATTACAAAAATTGATTAATAGAAGCAGTTTCGACCTCTCAAAAATACTTAAATAACTAATAAATACTTCAATCATAGTTTTTTCATTCCTTTTTAATCTATCACATTTTCTTGGCTTGAATCGCCGTTTTGCAGATCCCAATCTTATAAGTTTCAAAATATAAAAAGAAATCTTAATCCTTGACCAGACACGGTGTCCTAAGTTTCAGTTGCTAAAATTCAAGGGTCAATGTTTTGAGACGAAGTGAAATTCTTATCCTGATAACATGGGTTTAGAATCAGATTACTGCATGTGTTTTATAGCAGGTGGAATTGTGTGTCGTCGCAACTGAAAAAAATGATCCATGTTTATTAAAAAATAATATTTCGAGACCTGAAGATTGAGGTTATCATATTTTTTTAATTTTATTTTCGATCTAAAAAACATCTACATATGAAAGAGGGATGCGTTGATAGAATGTTGATTTACGTCAAACTCAAGGACCTCCTTTTTCTCATCAAAGCTAACCAAGAAGCAAGTCATTATTTCCTCTCTTTTTGGGAGGAAGGGGGGGAGGAGGAGGTAATAATTTAATTTGACGTGGCTGCATAGCTTAAAAGGGATGATTTAAGAACCAGTAGACTTTTAAAAGAGAAAGAAAAAATATCTTCTTTTGTGTGAAAATGGAATGACCCTTGGCTGTCTGGCAAGTTGAAACTAGGACACCTTGCAAAGGACATAACATTTGGCTTAAAGGTAGAAACCTTTAATCTCCATCTAGTTTTGTATTTAAAAGGGATTTTATCTTCACCTATAAACAATTGAAACATAGAGGAAAATTTTGAAACTGATAACTGAACATAACAAGGTAAAATCCACTGCAACAAAAGCTGTTTTATAACTTAACCACTGCAAATAACAGTCGTTAGTTCCTGAGATTTGCAAAGTAACAAAAAATGTAAAACTAAAACAGTAATTTTTTTAAAAAATTACAAAATAGGAGAAAAACCTGGTTAGCCTTGGGTAATCATTGAAATTTATCACGAAGTTGAAACAGGGATTTCGAACCTCTTTCATAACATTTAAAACTTAAACGAGCGAAAGGTACCTTTAAGGTAAAATTTACTTCTCAAATCGGAGAAAACACATAAAAAAGATGTTTAACACTTTGAATAATTTATATTCATCTTGAATTAATCATGCAATATGCTTGAGCAGTTCGTATTTCAAGAAATCACAGTCATGTATAGAGAGTCTCTGATATCATATTTGGAAAGTTGAAAGCCCCGGTAAAGTCGATTGGCATGGAATCATGATGTGAATTGGCCGATTCTCTTTTATGATATTAGTATGGTATTGTTATGATATTCTGCTGGTATCATACTCGTTTTCCTTGCCAGTATGTTATCATATTGATATCATGCTGAGCCAAAAATTTATCATGCTGATCGACTTTACCACCGAGAGTATGACTAATCATAATCATGACTCGGGGAAAAAAAAAATTCAAAATTGTCATGACGTACGTCATCATGCAACAGAACTTCAATCATCAGGCCCAAGTTTTCTGGAAATTTTCATAAAAATCTACACTGTAACCGTAAAAGTACAATTTCCACCAATTGATTTGCGCAAGGTGTGCAATAATAAATGGTGTTGCAAGCATCTACAATAGACCAGGTTTCAACTCCATCTGATATTTTATGAGAAAAGCGTAGTTTGGATCCTAACGTGAACATCAGGGGGCGGATATCTCGACCATCTAGATTTTTTTATTAGACCCGACTGTCCACTACATTGGGCTAGATAATTGCAATTCTGTAATGAATGGAGTACATTTTGCCACGAGGAGCTACTATTTCTGGCTTATTTTGCAGATAGGAAGCTTCTGCTTGGTTTAAATTGCATGAAGAACAGATATAACAGTGAGAGTTAAAGTAGAAGAAAGTACAAACTAATTAAGCACGGGTGCTCAGCAAACTTAAGGAAGAATCAGAGGGGTATATCTAAGGGTGGAAAAATCCACTTTTAGGAGGAAATACGAATCATCTTTGATTGAGATACAGAGGCAATGCTGACTCTAATTTGGCTGACTGTTACTTCACAAAAAACTAAACAATAGAAAACTCCAGTTTCCTCTGAATATGACATTTCATTGGCAGGACTAAAGTGACTGAAATATTTTGACACAACCTTTTGTTAGCCTGAAGGTACCTACTTCTTCGGCCTGGAGTCATGATATTAAAAAAAGTATACAAAGTTAGTTAAACTCTGTATAAAAAGCTTGTTTTAAAACAGTTCCAATGACTTGTTTTGATTGAATTAAACAATAGCTATCCAATACTAGTTTTGCTGATCAATCTTGGCAAAACCAGATCCGCAGAGATAGTGCCTGTTGCCCAGTAATAAAATGGGCCTCGCCTAAAAGTAGATTTTGCCACCAACACATCTACCACCAAGTAAATTAATTTTCTCATTTATAACTTTATACGATTTTTTTTTCAATTTTAAAATTAATCTACTCAGGAAATCATGAAACTGTTAGAAAATATACAAAGGATTAAAAAGACTCATTAATATACCTGAGGTTTGACCCAAGAAAGAAAAGAAAAAAAATAATGAAATCAGGTAGCAATTTACCGTTAAGGATGCCCTGGTGAAAAGAGTTTGCAAAAAGGTGGCCAAAGTTTTGCATAACTTATGTTCACAACCAACATATTCATGTATATATATATATTTTTTTAAATCCCTGAAGCTGATATGAGGTAATCCAGTGGTAATGTACGGTTAGAATGTAATAAAAAGGTATACTACTATTGACCTTCAATCTGGATGCGTAGTTGATTAATGTTGAGCTCGATCATCATCACGCAACAGTGTTATGTGTTGTGCTTGAGCCTGAAATGCCGGAGGAGTGTGCTGCGTCTTGTCAATGTGCAGAAACAAATGGGGCATTGGTGAATTTCTGGTTTGTGCGTCAAGAAGTGGTTTTTCATATGACCAACAATTCGCCCGCACAATTTACACACAAACGCACCTTTCGCCAGTTTGTTGAAGTATTTTAGGTGTTCTACTTCCGTGTTCACACCATCTTCGGTGCTTGCTGGGAACAGAAAAGAATACATGATAAATTCTTCCGTTTTTGTTCATGGTGATTCTAAGCATAAAAAAAAGAACAAACAAGCTATGTTGACCGGCAAAAAAAACTTACAATGAGTTTTTCGACCCAAATTTTTCGAGGTTTGTAGAACAAGGTAATTAAAATTTTAATCTGAGGCAAAATGAAAGTAGGAAAACTAAAATTAAGAATGTATTAAAGATAGGATTAAGAAAATAGGTGTTGTAAACTGACAGAAATTAAGTCAAATCAGCAACAGGTCAGAATACATGGTTAGAATTAAAACAAAAACTACACTTGTTTCCTCATAATCTTTTCATCATAATTTTACATGTGTCAAAAATCAACGTTTAAGAGGGAAACAGCATTTAGCGTATTTAGCAGCATCGATGTATTTAAAATTTCCACTTGCCAAAAAAATAAAATCGAAGTAGCTTAGGTCACACTGGATACCGAAAGCGAACTTACACGTTCCACAAATTTAGAGTTTGTTTTAAAAAAAGAACGTTTTTTCCCTCTTTGATATTGAGAACTTCCTGAAATTTTTCAGTACTTTGGGAAAGTAAATTCATTATTCAATTACTTCATCAAAAAGCACACTTGAATCAGTTGATAACCCAATTTTGATCTTTTGGGTAGTAGGAAGTTTGAACTGTAAGAAAAAAGTCATAATATCCAACTTATGCATTGAAATTGAAAATGTTTAATGTTCCCGTGGCGAAATTTTGATGAGAAAGAAGAATTAAGTATGCTTGGATTCTTACATCGTCTAGAGGCCTATAAAATAGGTACCACATTCCGTCCAAAGTAGCACAAGCGTCATTTATACTTAGACGCTATTTTGAAGAACACCTCTGCACTGTTTAATTTTTTCTTTTGCCCTTCGCACTGAGATTTAATGGCTAACACTTCTCTCCCATAAGAGCACATCTCCATGCCACTAAGAGTTCATTTGAAGAATATTAATACAAAAAATGTGATGAAAGTGATCAATGTAACAGTTACTGCATGGTTACAGGTGTTACGTTGACTGTGAAGTCATTTTTTTCCCCAGAGACAGACGGATAAGACACATGCACCATAGGTTAATCTCAACTGCCTCTCAGATAGACATTTTTTAGAAAATCTGTGTAGATCTACAGTTTCCTTAGTTCAAGGATGTTGGAATTTTTTAGGTGTTTGGAAGCAATCTATGCCTAAACTCTAAAATATGCAAACTTACAGTAGATCTACATTCGCAGTCGAGAGTCAAACGTTTTTATTACTAAAATCTTTGACTACTATGTTGACTATACTAACTAACATATTTGAGTTACGTAAATACAAACATTTCTGGAAATATCAAATTACATATTTATATTTTTGTAGCGTTAAAAGTAGTTAAGAGCGGCGCTCTATTCCCTTACTGGGTCGCTTCATACCAATAAAAAACCTGGGTCATGCTTCCAATATTCGATGACAACGAGTCCATCTCAAGACTATCCCCTGCCCATAGCCAGAATATTATGGACTTTGGAATGAAAACTCTCTATGACAAGCAAGGAAAAATTGCAGAGTCAAAGAATCTACGGTAGGTGAGATAGATTATGATAAAAGATAGAAGTGGCTAACAGTGAAAAAAATAGAAATACTTCGACTTTCGACTGTAGAGTAAAAAAAATGATCTACATAGCAATCAAAGCTATCTTTAGCTGTGGTAGAATTTTGGCGACACATTTCTTCAACCCTTTTAAATTTTTTTTTGAAATGTGCCAGAACTTGCTCTAGATGAGTAGTCAACTTGGTCAAGAGGAGCCTGATATGTCTCTTACAGGGTGATGGGGGTTTCTAAAAATAAAAACTACTCGCAATTTAAGAATGGCCCCTATCAGTTATGGGACATTTGCGAAAGGATGTCCCCAACCAACCTTGGTACATAATTTCTCCCACCGCAACCATCACAGAGGGCAGAAAAAGTCTACTTGCTTTGAGTTTACACAGTCAAATACCGGCATAGTCACACACCTTCAGACATTCAATGATTTAAAATTTTACCTTCTTTTGGACTGCTAATTTTTTCTTTATTTGTGAAAAAGACAAAAATTATACGTCCTAGCATGCTTTTTAGAGTTGTTCCTGCACCATCCAAAAAAAAAAAAACCCAAAAAGAGAAACATATTCAATTGAAAAAAGTCTAAAATCAGGGTTAAAAAAATATTTTAGTCCAAAGTTTACATCCGGCAGTTATTAGTTTGCTATCTGGGTATGTTGCCATTTTGGTGCCAAAGAAACACCTTTATGTCCCATTCACCAGCTAGATGAGGCATGCAACATGTTAAAAATCGGATCAGTCTCTAGTTAAAGATACAGTGTTAAATCAATTTTATACTGGTCGATGTGGAAAGGCTATCTATGTGTTGAGCAGACTAGCTTTCATTCCTAGGTAAGAGGAGAGGCAAAATGAAACATTAGAAGAATTTTAGTAACATTTGATTTTTTATTTACAAAGATACTTAAGGGATAAATAACAATTAATTTAGGTATATACAAGCATTTACAAACAAGTTTCAATAAGTGGGAAAAAATCATACAGAAATAGAGTATAACGTAGGTAAGGGGAGGAGGAGGAGGAGGTTGGAGTTTAATACCTTTGCATGACTCAACTAGATGATAATGACTATAAGTCGAGCAGGTGGAAAGGACTGATGTCTACTTGATAGGCTTTACTTCTATACTATCTTAATGAATGAAGAAACGAAGGATAAGAAGACCACTGCTCTTACTCAAAAAGTGCAGGCTAGGGGCTGAAGCACCTCTTTTTAGCAGGGGATATAATGAAAGGAACCCTCTCTGCTCAGCAAGTATAAAAGAGGAAAAAAATATATCTACATTAATTAATTTGATCCACTAACTTTGAGCTAGCATTAACAGTAGATAATGATAGAGTCTTCTCAACTTCACATTATGATGTTACGAAAAAATTTTAATTGCCATGTTACAATGCAGTGCTGCCAGTTATTAATTTTGTCTTATAAGACAGCACTGCAACTTCACAAGACATTGCAGCGTATCTGAGACTCCAACTCTTCCTTGCCGTCCCCTTCACAATAAATGCAGGGTTCAAGATCTAGCTAGTAAGTAAGCTAGGTGTCTTCATTTTAAGTATCCCACATCTTAATCTGATTTCAGTGACTCATAGCGGATACCCTCTCCCGAAATTTGATCTCCAAAGAACTCACACTATTTTGTACAAATTCCTCCCAAAGAGAGGTTAGACATTTTTTCAGCATGCTTTAGGTTCATTTGGGTACTTTTTTTATTTTGGCTGAATTAAAGAATGATCTCTGCGCTTTTCTTTTTTTGAAGTAGATGGGAATTTTTTTAAAATTTGGCGTGCACTGATTAAAAACGGCGATGGAATTAAAGCGCATTACTAGTTTCGAAAAAATATATAAACATTCTTTAATGCTTGTTTCTTTTGCTTCCCTGTTTGCAGTGATGGCGGCAAAAGGAGAATATTTTTTTAGGGAAATTAATTTTCTGACTAGAAAACAATGAGTTAATTTTTGAGATTCATTTTTTTGTTGTTTACACATTGATAGGTGCGGAAAATTAAGAATTACTTGAGAAAGTGTCATACACTGGAAAGAGGCGTTAAGTGAAAAATGATGATGTTCGGCTTTCAGATCTAAGTTTACAACATTGTATATTTAACAAAACCATTTGTCTGAGTCGAATGTATACCTCCTACTGCCAGTCTGGGATGAATGTATACCTTCTACCGCCAAAAAATGTAAGAATCAGAACTATCAAGAGGCAAAAAGGGCACTTGATTCAGCCTTTATCGATTCATCTAAACTAAGTGTTAGTCGGTGGTGGCATTAGAATACACCTGTCTGAGTTTGCGACTTTACAGACTTTCTGCGTCATTTCATTTAAATACGGGGAAACAAAGCATTTCGAATTTATGAAATTTTGTCAGATTTTTTCCTTTAAACTATTAGAAGTACTCACTGAAAATTAAAACAGAGATATTTCCTGGTTTTCCTTCGAAAAAATAAAACATGAGAAGAAAGGTCTTCATAAGCAAACAAATAAAGAAATCCCCAAATTTTGGGTGAGGAGTCTCCAGTGCTTTGTGCCCGGGTTGCTTTCGACACGCTTCAATTAAGAAAGAAGTTCAGCTTTTGCTTTATCCTTTAAACTGAGTCGTGTAGAAGAAAACACTTGAGGGTTATTTATGTTTGTGTTTTGACTGAAATGACTTAGTACTTTTTCACTGAATTCAATCTTTACTGCGGAAGATTACAATCTAGTTGGATACGTCCAAAAATCAGGGTTTTGAATTTTTTGACTCTTTAAAATTGACTCATCGTTTAATAGTCATGCTCCCAATTACTTTTTCATGGGCAGATGAAAAAGATAAGATATAACAATTAAATGGTTCAGAGGGCGGTAATTTAATCCTCCTGATGATTACGTTTATTACAAATTTGCAGCAACCAACTGCCTTCATAATTTTTTTTCATAAAGATCACAGATCTTTCCAAAAGTGCAAACAGTTTATTTCCATTGCCTTCTTGGAGTTTCATCTTCTCTAGCTGAATAGCTCTTCTTTTCTAGCTCTTGGGTTCATTCGGCTGTGAAGAAACAGGCTGATATTTCAGCGGATAAAAGAAGAATTCTCCTTTCAAAGACCAGGTTTCAGGGTTAAATGTGCTATACATACTGATGAGGCTTGGAAACGTTGTTTATATTTTAGGAACTTTCAGAAAGTCTTATTGACATTGGTGAGTCTATGTAAGTTCTACATACGAGAGAAACTTTATGGCAAAGAAGTAAAAAAAACAAACAGACTTATCCTACAGTAGGTAGAAATGAAGCAACACTGTAGGACAACTGGAACTATATATTTGCCAACCTGATAGCAACTGAGATTCTAACAGTCAGAGGAAACAAAAAAAAAAGAAAAGAAAGTACAATAAAAAAAGGGAAAGTTTAAAAAGAAGGAGTTAGGACTAAAAAACCTCTCATTAGAAAAAGCTGAGAATGCTGTAGGACGAAAATTACGTGGGCATTTAAAAACGAAGCGGCCTTTCATAAATCAAGTATCACATAATTAAAATACGTATTTAATACAATGTCATTTTATCACAGATTTCTGGTCTTCTAATAATTTTAAGGACTAAAATAAAATGAATTTAAAAACTAGAACTAAAGTGTACAAATACTTACATGAGCAATTAACATTGAAAAAATAAACGTGTTAGTATTAGTACTCTCAATTGGTCTTTATCGTTCTCACACCTCCCTTGGCTAATAGTAATAACAACAAGAACAACAACAACAATGATAATAATTATTATGAGGGTTATGATAGCACACATGATAATACAGGCTTTTGTTAAAAATATCGATTAAGATAAAGATGGAATGTAGGTGAATGAAAAGATAAGTACGGTGCGAATTTAAACGCAGGAGAGATAAAAGACAGGATGCAACAAGGAAAATCTTCATAAAATGGTTTCAATTTTAATAAAATATCAGAAAAAAAGATATTAGCGTTTTGCTTTATGGTAAATCTCATGGGTTAAAACTCTTCAACAGAAAAGCTATCTCTTGGTCTGTGCTCAAAAAACACTAGGACACATCCAATACACAGAAAAAGAACCGAAGCAAATAACTTCACTAGGACTTACACATAGAAAATAATTTTCACAATATATTTGGCCTTCAATTGACTCTCTGCCCCAAAAACAAACCACTGGAAATTTTTAGCGACAATTTTAGGAGCAAAAATTACAATCTATAAGATTAAAAATAATAATAGAAAAAAAATACAGAAGAGGTAAGGGTGGGGAGATTATTTTTGAGAGTTGAAGTATTTAAACATTTTCTTCTCAGGATGGATTGAAATTTTTCCACAGGGTTTGAACCAACTTACCCAAAAAACATGTTCTTTTTCATTGAGTATTTAAAAAAAATTTCATTTGAGTGAGAATAAGCAAATGAGCATTTATTATTTTTTTTTCATTGTTCTTACACAAGTAGTTGGTTTCTTGCTTAGTGCAAAACTGCCTAGAGTCGGTTTCAGATGCTGTCAGCTAGAATAAACTTGTTGTTGAACATAACAGTGACGTTTAAATTTCCATCCTTATAATTTGATTTCTCCCGGGCATACAGTTTTTTTCTTTTCTTTTAAAGGGATTATTGAAGCTGAATTTTTAGAAACTTAAACTAACACTCCAGTAAAAGTCAGGGACAAAATTGGATTTGAAAAGCGATATTACAAATAAAATCTACACAATGCCACCATTGAGAATTGATTATTGATGGAATCGAAAACATTACACAATGGAATTATGATTTTATTTCTTTCCAAAACTGTATTTTGCTATCCAGACATTTTTTAAAAATACAAAAGATAATTTTTAAACATACTGATGAGTATGATTACAGAAAGTGGTCTTGTAGAAATAGCTCCACTCAATGGTTCTGTATTCATATTTTGGAAATATTACAGCTCATTAAAAAAGGAGAGCAGATAGTAGTTTAAACAAAAAAGGCTTTTGAATATGATGATAGGGTCCTTCTTTACAATGTTTTAGAGGATCAAAAGGATCATAATGAGAATACTTAGGAGCTGAAAAGACCACGATGCAGGAAAAAAGGAAAAAGAACTTCACATATTGAAACCAGGGTGTCTTGCAAAATTCACTTTCTCTTTTAGACTCTCCATCTTTTCTCTGACCCTTGCATTTACTGTCTCCCTGACTTTCCTTGCCTTTTCGTTCCAAACCAAATGGAATGCAGAAATAAACATATCTTAGCACAAAGCACCAGTGCGCATAGGTAGAGGCTCAGTATCGAAAATTCGTGAAATTAGGGGCCGTTCAAAAAATACATAACACTTAATTTCAGAGATATCGACCCTCTTCCCCTCTTCACTGGGCTACTGTGACATGAGCCCAAAATGATGCAATGCTCTTCTTGACTCTTTTCCACCGGAGCGTCAAGTAATTTATGAACGGCCTCTCATGCAAGAAATCATAATCTTGCACGGGAGTTCCATACCCTCCCGGTCATTCTCTTTCTCACTTTCTTGATTTTCCCAGTCACTAGACACCCTACAAAAACATTTCTTGATTTTCCCAGTCACTAGACACCCTGCAAAAACATACTGATAGTGATGGAGAAAATTTTTATAATCAAGAGAGCATTTCCTAACATGGATTAGGAAACTTAGAGAAATCGAGAGCACAATTTTTAGGGCGCACATCAAATTTCCCTTATGCATAAAAACGTTATGGAGGATATCAGATAATGGGTAATGGAGATGATAAATACTCATTCCATATTCATTGGATGAATTCATCTCATCAAAATTTTGAGCAGCTTGTGGCAAAATTATAAATACTTTGAAAAACTCTCTATTTTTCATTGGAGTTACTACAGATCATTTATCACAGATGGGAATGAAATGAGTGATGGTTGGAAAGATTGAAAAATTAGAATATTAAAAAAAAGGGGAGGGGGTAACAAAGAACCGCAGTGAGGAGAGATTGAAAACGAGAAGACCTCCTTCATTAATCCACCTTGTGTAACTTGGAGGGGTTGTCTGAAGACTCACTCGTGGTTTTAATTTTCCTGACATAAAAAAAGAGAAAAGCCATGATTTTATAGTGCATTCAAAATTGAATTCTCATTTCATGGGCAGTGTGATAAAAAAAATTATAAAAAAAAAAATACATAAATAGATATTGGGAACATTCACTACTTATCTAATGACATTTATTTCCTGCATTTTATAAAAAAAAATGCAAAGAGGCATGTTAAGTTAGTTCTACAACTGTATTCATAAGTATTCCAAAAAATTGAAAATCTAACATCTGCAACATTAAGGGGAAAGACCAAAGAAAAAACAAAAAACAAACAAAAAAAAAAAAAAAAAACAAGTAATAATACCCTTAGCATCAATAGCGGTAAAAAATCATTGACTTTCAGAGTATTTTTGAGCTCAAAGAATGAGGCCATCAGCTCAAGAATTAAAATTAACACGATAAAAAAATATTGTAAGTCCATTCCATACCAAAAACAAGAACGGTAATACTCTAAATTTAAAAATGCTTCTGAAGTATGACTTTCAGGGCTGACTTAGTAGTTGGGCGATGACAATGGTGGATGACTTGACATGTTCCGTGGGAATAGTGCACTGATGTCGTTGAGATACCGCGATATGCTTAAGTTGTGGACTTTCTTGGCGTGAATCTTCAGCGTGTCGACCCGAGAGTAGACAGCATCACATTGCGGACACTTGTGGTTGCGATAAAAGTGCGTTTGGACATGGTGCCAACGGCTGCGGATTGCTTTTGAACAAAGTATACAATGGTACGTGCCGGGCTGGGCTGGGTTTGATCGGAAGATGTCCGGCTGGCGGCCACTGCTTTTGCCCCCGCCCCCTGATCCACATACACTCTCCATGTCGTCTTTATACATCTCTGATTTTGCCAGAAAAAAAGAGAGAAATCACACAATTAAAGTCAGCTCTTTCAATATCTCTATTCAAGTGTTCAGTTATCTGCTTTGTTAGCCATTGTAATTATTTCTGAGTACGTCATCTACTAAAAATAAGACTTCGACAGGGTTCATCATTGCTTTCAAAATAAAAGTGAGGGACATCCAAAAATTTTCTTACGTTAAATTGAGGATTTTCAAGGACTGTTCTGGGAGTTAACCACACTATTTATTTCAGGGCATGGAGCTGATTTTTCTAAAAGGTTTCCCAAAGTCAAAGATATTCCAATATTTAAAATTCGAAATAAATTAAGTATGTTAAAGAATTTTTCAAGACGTTAAAAATCCTATTGAAGCTTTGAAACATTTGATTCTTTCACCACAAGTCAGAAAATTTGATGGGGGGAAAAAAACTCACTTAAAAGTGCTCACTCTTAAAACTCACTACTAAAGATTTGTGGAAAAAAAAAAGAATAAATAAATCAGCTGAAATCATTCCATCAACGACAGTAATTGGCGAAAATTGTTTGCATTTCCTTGAGGTGTTTTAGCAGGGAACACATGGAAAATCATGATATTTCGTAGGGCCGTGAATTTTTGAGTAGTAAATCTAAGGTTAAAAAAGGGGATAACCAACCCTTTGCATCAAAAAAATATTGAGTTTTGAGAGCTGCAAGAAACCCAAGAACACATTAAACGATGTTCAAGGTAATCATTGTCATATTATTAAGTGAGATGAGATGCTTACGAATAAAGACAGTAGAAGAACTGATTAACTTATCAGAAAAAAAGATATATGAGAATAAGCTTTCATAAGTGCTCACCAATGATTTATCTCTAAAAAATTACGAAAGAAAAGTTTCCACTATCGGAATCGTGAAAGAAATTAGTTTTCCTACGGGTATATAGAATTTTCTTACTGAAGTGGCACTGATATAGAAAAACTCGAAGGGGACACCTTAATTTGAGCTCCTAACCTCACACGCTTGAGGAAAGCCATGACCATTTGGCCATCAAACTGGCTCAGAGATGGAATATGTCAGCAAGCTATTTGGGAGTTCAATATTGCAGAGAGGCAGGAATTTCAAAGACCCTAATCCCTTGCCACAATGTTGCATAGTAAGATGCCACAAGTTTAACATTCATTGAAAATTTCCTCAAATCCCTTGCTGCTACTCATGGTTTTCTGGATTGGGTATTTTCAGCACTCCTAGGTATGACCTTCTATGACCTATTTTTGTGTTCCTGATTTGGTGGGGCCAATTATCCCTTAAATGATTGAACAATTCCACATAGTCCGTTAGTTTCACTTGTTTTAAATAGCCCTTGACGCTGAGTCAGTTGCACTGATTTTTCAGAGCACTTGAAAAACCATCAGCAAAAAACATGTAAAATGTATCTAATATTTTTTCCTGTCCAATCGAAAGATTGACTGATGATCGGAAGACAGATTTAGTGACTTTTAGAGGAAAGGGTTCTTAACTCAGGTAAATTAAAATATTTGCAGTTAACATTAAGACTAGTGTGTGTTCCTAAAATTTAGAACAGAAGTGCGTAAGTTGAGAAGGATGAAACAAAAAAAGTAGGTGGAAAATCATAGAAGTTTAAATTATTTTAAAAACAAAAAAAAAACTCAATTTCTAAAATTTAGATTTAAATCAAGTTTTGAAAAGCAATCTAAGATGTTTATGGCTTGAGCTTGAAATAATCCTTGCCCAACCCAAGGCAACATTCGCTCTGTACTTTGTCCTTGCTCGAAGAGTTGAGTATCAAAAATTTGGTATGATTGGTTTCCATTTCACACTATATTCTGTACAAAACTTTCCAGTGATAACTTTGGACAATCATTGCGTGAAAGTATGGAAAAATTATAAAATAAGAGATTTTAAAAAGTTGTAGTCTGATGGACGATTAAGAACTTTCTGAACATTGAAACTACCTGCAGAAGCTTTTTACAAGAAAAGATGAATAAGATATACTGATGCAAACTTGAAAACTTTGATAAGTGACAACGTAAAGTTTACTGCATTTTTGACTATCCAACTTCAAAAAATCACAACTCATAATTCAACTCAATCCTCAAGGGACAGGCTATCACTTTTCTGAGCGCAAAAATGTATAATACATAAAAAATATTTCATTCAGCCTGATACTAGCAGAAATAGCACATTGTGATATACTTTTTGATTTGTAAGGCTTGCTGGCTTGTCATACTTTGCATGAACATAAAAATTATCTTGGTAATGTCAAAGAAAAGTCCATAAAAACTGTAATAAAATGACCCTTAAATGTGTTTGCGGACAGCACAGGTGGGAAATATACAAATTTTCAAGCTTCCATTCAATGAGTAAAGTTACAACATAAACCAAGCTAAAATATACGAGAGCAAGTAGGACTATGTCTCACAAAACTTAAATAAAAACAAAAACTATGAATAGAAAACTAAAATTGTGCTTTGCGTATATGTGTTCTGCTTAAGGTGAGAGTAAAAATTAAATGAAGAAGCAAAAAAATAATGATAATAAAAAAATAATGTGCGACTTAAGTTTACATTGAGATGACAATGCTACAGAATGTATGCAATGCAAAGCAATCTAGTTCTACGTGACATTCAACACTGAGGTGCTTCATTGAGGACAATGCGTGATAAAAGAGTACAAAAACTTTGAGTGAAAAGTCCGACAACAGAGAGAGTTCACATATAACAATAGGTTTTGATGGCAAAAATGTTCTCATTGATTCACAACACCACATTTAACAGGAGGAGTGACAGAAATGACTTAAATTTCTGAATCAAACGCCTGAGTTTAAAGGTGCCGCTTTGGATTTCAATGAAATGAAAATTCATTCTAACTTATTCAATGTACAATTTCTGTAGGATGGATTAGATCTATACTGGTAAATAATTGATAAAAAATATGTTATGGATGAAAGAGAAAATTTGTCAATGATTTGGATAAAGTTTTTTTACTTAAAGAAAAAACTAAAATTACTATTTTACTTAAAATTAGTTAAGTACCTATCATCGCGTTCCAGCAAAATTAATTTTCTTCGAAGTAGGAAAAAAAAATTCTCAAAACGAGAAAAAACTTCATTTGAATAGAAAAGAAAGTTTCACTTCAAAAAATTGATCTATGATGAAAAAATTTGATTCTGATTCAAAAACAATTTTTTTAGTCAGAAAAAAAACTTCAAATAAAAGACAAATTTTTTCTTTCATTTGTCTAAAATATGTTTTTTTAAACAATTATTTTTCGTGGGTCATATAATTTTGACTAGGTGATACTTTATTTTTCAAACTTAACTAAGGATGTTGGGAAATTTTGGGGAGAGTTCAAGTCAAGGCATTTTTTGAAGTATAAAGCTAAAAATTCTGGCCTTGGTCGATCAGATAGACCAAGTCTTATGGAATCACTACCTGGTAACATTTAAAGTCTAAAATGATCTGATATAAATTCACTTAATGGTTAACCATTTTGGTTCTTTTTGGGAGGGGGAGGGGGCCTCGGTCAGTTTTCTTAGTTGAGAAAGAAAAATTCCCTCTAGAGTTATGTGAGGAGGAATATTGGTAGAAATGGTGGAAAAATTGAAATGAAAGAAAAACTAAACTATTGAGTCCTAACATAATCTGAGCTTGCCAAAGTCACAAGATTTCTCATCACAGGACATTCGAACTTTCTACGAATTTGCTTTTTATGTTCTGAGGGAACACCCAAAAGAGATCTTTTCAGTGCAGCTAAATACTTTTAAGCATAGCTTTTGGTGCAGCTCAAAGCTTTTTCAGATTACTATAAAAATAAAAGCAATAAATTAAAAAAAAAAAAAAAAAAAATTGTAAGCCAGGAACTTTGCATAGAATTGGAACCAAAAATCAATGTGAAATGGTGCTTTTATATGAGTTGATTAACATCAGCCTGTGTCACAGGCCACACTATCAAAGCTAACCATCAAAATATCAAGGTCAGGTGTTGTGATTGGCTTGTTCGATGACTTGGACCAATCACGGCCCTTGACCTTGACGTTTTGATGGAGTATTTTGATAGTGTGACACAGGCATGATGCCTTTTCCATAGAGAGTGCGTGGCTGCGGAAGAACACCTCAGTTTGAATCATCAAGGACCCTGTTTTAAGCTCCTTTTTGAAACAAGTAAAAATTGCACGAGAGAAAATTGATAGGAGTGATCAAGATCAACTAGTGACTCCAGCTACAAAATTGAAGATACCTAAAAGCGATGAAAATTCGTGTTTAAAATTCTTCAGGCGGAGTTAGAGAAGGGGGATTAATTTTAGAGCAATTAAACACACCTCCAAAAGAAGGAGGTGCAATCTAGGACGCTATTTCATCGCATTATAAAAATGATTTTTTGCGTCATTACAATCAAGTTTTAGAGAAATTTTGTGGAACTGTCAAAATTTTGAAATAAAGTTTCAAGAAGAACCAAAGGCTGTTAATTGAGGCTTGTTACTTGTAACATTTAAATAAATCACTTTATGTCAGAGTGTTTTCTTTATTTGAAGTTCACATGTTTGACTGTATTATATTTACTTCAACAAATACTAATTTCCTCATTATTTATCTCAGATTTTATAGAGTTAAAGTTTCAATTTTAAATAATAAAAACATGGGTGGAACTAGGAGGGGCCTTAGCCTCTCCCCCTTCGTCAAATCTATTTGGCCCTTCCACAGGATTGTGAGGGATTTTGCCAATTAAATGCGTCACATGTCTTTCATCTTCATAATTTGATACATTTTTCGGTGAGATAACCTCAAAGCTCCTGAAAAGACTCAATTTTCCGAAACTTCTCGGAGGAGGCCCTTTAGACTCTTCTCTGGAGCTAAACAAGTCCCCAAGCCCTCCCTAAGAACTGAGGGAGTCCCACAGATCCCTCTAGATAGAGTATCTTTTAGTGCAGCACCCACCTTGATGAGGTGCCCTTTTGGTCTCCCCCAGAGAAACTTCCTAGTTCCACCCATGAATACGAACTACTTAACAGACATTTTCTCCAAAAAAATTGGCTTGATCTTCAAATATTCGTTTTATCTACTTTGGTGTAATTCTTTGAAAAATAGCTGCGGAGAGTTCAGGGGCTGAAAAATCCTCTATTCTAGGAGTTTTAGGAATATACACTGACGAAAAAAAAAAAAAAATTAATCAGGCTGGATAAAATGGAGCAAAATGAGGAAACATCCATGAATGAAAGGGGGGGGGGGGGGATGAACAAAAAAAAAAAAAACAAAAAAAAAACAGGGAGGTTGTCATAAAATTTGATACAATATCGAGTGCAATATTTACACACTATGTGCTGAAAGCAAACTAACACTGTATAACTACAAAATATGCAAATTTATATTTTGACAGTAAAATAAAAGCATACGAGACAGGTTTAAGAGTACTGACACAAGAAGAAGACCAGTTCATAGCAATTGACATGGTTCAAAGGAGCTATGTGTTTAAAAATAATTTATATGGAAACCACTGTTGAAGAGCCAGTTATGGTAAATGATTAAGACTTGATGTGATTATAGTCATCAAGTTATCACTTAGGACTAAATAAATGTTTGAATCAAGCTTCAAAGACAAAAATCTCATTTTAAGTTTTTATCCCTCCAGAAAGTTTTCGGTGATGATTCCCGCAAGATGACAACACTGAGTTTCGTCCATTAAAATGAAATAGAAACAATCAATATTTATTGTCGCAGGCTGTTTCACTGGGCATTGGTTAATTAAAATTGATTTAAAACAAGGAAAATCAGTGTTTCCAACTTGTAAGAATTGTCATAGAATATTCCCTAGAACATGGGAAGGGGAATTTTCGTCAGAGGGTCAGAAGGTTGGCATTCAAGGACTTGGATACTTTACTTAAAAACACTCATCGCATGAACTTGATTTGATAATTTCCAATGACTGATCATAGCAGACACTGAGCTCACAACTATATACAACTTTAAATACAAAAAACACAAAGAAGCGGCAACAAGGCTCAAAAACACTGAAAATTATTAAAGCTCCATATTATGGCCGTAAGATAAATTTCATTTGGAGGCGATTCTACTCTTTCCCCTAGAAAACTGCACTTTTACAACCACAACTGGTTTCACTTACACTCTCATTATGTCTTGAAGATACAGAAAATTGGATTGCATTTAGCAGATATGATTTGTATACAATTAAAAAAATCTAACTACGAAAGCAATATTATAGGATATACATTGACTTTGGAAACCTTCTGTGCATAAGACTCTTCTGCTCAGTGACGCCCACAAATTTTCAATTCCAAGAGTTCAGCTATACATAAAATCTGATACATTCTGTACCAGCCTACTTATTTCATAGTATAACTAACCTTTGTTATGAAATTGAAATTTTTTTTTTATACATACGGCTCATATCACATCAGGTTCACAAGTCTGGTATAAAAGAGTTTATGAGGTGCCTCATACTGACTCATTTTTCCTTTTTTAGCATGTGGCGGTGGGGGAACAAATACGCAAAAATATGTAGGCATGGTGCATGTCAAGTATAAGAAGTTAAGTAAAAAATCTGAGAGGAAAAGCGAAAAGGTTAAGTAAGTCGAGTGTAAACTTTCAAAACCTTTCACTTCAATTCTATTTTTCGAAGAGGGTTCATTGCACTTGCTTCACTGAATGATTAGATTATGACATGATAGACGTATTTTTGTTCTCATTTTGCCTACTTTGGATTCTGCTTCAAATGCCTTTTCAGACGTTTCTTATTTAAATTTAAGGCCTGCTTCATTTTTCTTTAGCCCGCTTCGATTTTAAATGCCATTCTTAACCTACTACAGCTTCAATGACAGAACTCCTTTGAAAAAAAAAGACCGAATAAAGTGCATCATAACTTAGATTCTCTAAGTTTCCACATCATTGACGAGCAGAGAACTTAAAATAATTTTTTTTTTTTATTAATTTTACTGCAAACGATAACAACTTTCTTCAGGTATTAATCATTCAATTAACTAAAATTGCAATTCGTAATTGAAAATTATTCCTCCATTCATTTTTCTGAATGAATAGCCAAAAGTTTCAAGCCCATCGAATTCCCTGATTTCTGACCTAATAAAATTCCCTGTTTTCCATACCCATAGACACCTTGGTTGTGTTCCGTGCAAAATTTGTTAAAGGATGGGTCCAGAGTGAAACCCAAAACCCAGAGCCCTGCAAGAGCTACATTCTGGCAAGCATGCAACTTACACAAAGAACATCAAATTCATAAGCAGCAAAGTAAATGAGAAAAATGAAGAATTGTGTATTTGTTCTAAAATCTTAGAAATTGAGTTGATTTTCAGTGACCAAATAAAAACCACGATAAGAAAGAAATACTCTTCATAATAAAAAATATAAAAAAAACCAAAAATCAATTTTTAATTTGGGGGGGGGGGGGGGGGGAGGAGCAAAGGAGAACTAATAACTTCAGAGGAACATGAGGGTCCTTCTGAACGTTTAAAAAAAAACTGAACTGAAAAAATATCATGGATACTGAATACTGATAAGAAGGCTTTTTTCTTTCAATTTTCGTTGGTGCATTGATTTATGATTTTTTCTTGATATATGTCGGAGAAATGCATGTTTTAGGGTACCACCTCAATTATTATAAGAACTGTTTCTTAACACCATTTTGGGCAAATGGGTTACAAGTGTGTTTTAAAGCTTGGCGAATAATATGACTGAGCTAATTTTAGATACCCTATTTCAAAGCAGATCAAGTAGGATTCTAGCTGTTATGATGAATCTCAATCATACATCATACATCTTTTCGGACCTGCAGGTTGAAAATTCCAGGTTGATGAGGCATGTTGGGTGTTCCCTTTCTAATCAAGGTGAGGACTGTCAGAGCTTACAATTATAACTGTTTTAAGCTGTCCATGATAAAGAAAATTAAATCTTGAACCATCTTGATCCATCCCTGGACCTTCCCTTTCCTATAAGAGTAACACTCACACTAGACAACGTTTTTACATTCCCATACCCTTGCATACGTAAGGGTTTTACTGTAGTTTATGGCCATTACATTCTGTGGTTGTTTCATGGGTTTCCTTGGCTTTGCAAGAACGCACACCCAAAAAATATGTCAGTGGGAACATGTCTAAAATCCAAGACTTCTACTAGATTCAGACATTGTATTTTTGGAAATCTTCTTCATGCAGTAAGAAACAAGAAGAGTAATATATAAAGCAAAAAGACTTACCATCTAGAGCATCAGAGGTGTTGCCACCTGAATCTTCCACATCATGGTCACCGGAATTCAAGCCAGGAGAAACATTTGAATCATCTGTAGAATCACCCTGCAATCAAACACATTACATTTGAATGGTCAGCTTGCATTGATTGCATGATAAAACCTTTTGTGCTTCAATCTTTTGCTCTTAATGCTAAGAAAATAAGCATGAAACTGGCTGCTTGTTGGTTAAGGTGCTGCAGCTGTCAGAAAAAGGGCACCGTTGACCAGAGCTCATAATATTATTCAAAATCTAATTCCCCTGGATTTCCTTAATAAAACGCTGTCCACTCTAACGAAATCTACTACTACAGATCTCCGAGATCTACTAGATCACACTAAAGAGATCTCTGTCAAGTTAAGTAAATTATTCAGGAAAGCAATTTTTGACGACTACAAACAGATTGCGGTTTAACACACAAGTCGTTTAGACAGAGTGCTGGTATTTTGCCAACATGCATGAAAATGCAGTTTAGAACTGATATTCTCATTACAAAGGGAAAAAGCTCATTTGATCATGATTTTTCCCCAAAGAGAAAGTTGTTTGGTGCAACGCTAATGATCTCTCCGAGCTTGGAAGCAGAAAACCAGGGATTTGCGCTGCACTGATAAAGGGTCCAATTAAAACCCAAAACGAGTTAGCAGTCGCCTTCCTGACTGGTCGAAACTAGTGTGCTACTAAACAGCACATCTTTCTAAGAGATTTATGATCAAATAAGCTTTTTTTTCTGCTATGAGAACGTTAGTTTCATAATGAATTTCAACGCATGCTGGCAAAATTACTAATATTGTGTCTAATTTTTTAAAGTTGGGTCATTGCCATGAAACATGAGAGCGCAGAGGCTACTGATCTTCATCAGCCAAAACATTGTTAATAATTTGTCTGCAGGGTTTTGCTATTTTATTTACTGTTCTAGAATTCCATTCTGTAAACCCTCTACCCACCTTAGTGGGCCCCTAGGAGTGTATGAAACGAGTTTGGGAACCGCCACACGAGAAGACAGAAATTGTCTGATTGAAAGGTCAGGAGGTAAAAAGAAAAAGCTCACAAAACATTATCATCATCGTGTTTTGAACATTAAATATTGCTCCCAGCAGCACTAAATGTAAAAAATCTCTTCAACTTTCAAACTACAAGGTCACTGATGCTATAAGATGTGGATCAATATTTGCACCTTCTCTAGACATACAACAGTAGAATACTAAAATGCACCAGCAATAATATGAACTAAACAGCTTAATTGAAACGCAAAAATCGGCTGGCCAAAAACTGGTCTTTTGTCCACTTCTGTTATACATGATCGCTAGTTGAATGCGCCAACAGCGCTGTGAATGCGTTAGCCACAAGATTAAAAATTGAGTACATACCTTTTTGACTAAGCACTGCGGCATTGCTGATGGGAGCTGATAACTGCGAGGAGAACTTGTTCTATCACTCTGAGTTGATTCAACACTCACATCACGCCCATAATCATTCTGCCAAAAAAGTACAACAGTTTTAGAAGTCTAATCTATTAATGGATTTGAACTAAGCTTGAGGTAAGGTTGAATATGAAGGGGAAATCACATGATTCACAAATCGGAGTTAGTCGATTCTCCATAAGCTTCATCATGGCATAGGCTCAATAGAGTAAATTCACTTTACGGCATAATATTGTTCGACCAACATTGTTAACTTTTTTCAAGTCACTTTTAGATTTTTTTGGTGAAGCGCTGCTTTACTTCCGAGTATCTCGGTTGAGGAGTGTTTGATGGGAGAAAGAAATCAGGACCATCAGCTACGTTTGCCTGATGAGCTCCAATAAGAGCAAAACTCCTGGCATTCTGTTGACGGTCCTGATATTTTTTACCGCACCAAACTCTCCTCAACCAAGATAGGTACTGCAAAGTAAAGAGGCGCTTTACCAAGAAATTTATAAAAGGCATGAAAAAAGGGAAAAATATTAGTCAAAGAAGCTCCATAGTTTCAGCTCCCTACTTTGATTGTCCAATCAGACCTAGGAGTTTGGTGCTGGAACACCGAAATGAAAGTTTGAACTAGTAAAGAGACGAACATAGAGGATCTTTTTTCATCTTTTGGACTACACAAAGTTTTTAATACAGTGAAATTTTGATGAGCCGGACGAGCACAAGGCCTGAGCTTGGTTGTCGTCTGACTTAAGCGAAGTTCCGCCTAATGCCAATCTCACCATTAGTTGTCACAGGTGAACCAAATCATCTGTAAAAAGTAATTCTGATACCTTGATTAAAAGCAATGATCAGTGAGTTCCTTCAGAAATTTTGAAACTAAATTGCCCATGAAAGCTGTGAAAAATTATTATTTAGCTGAGGTTCCATTTGCACGGACTCATTGAGTAGCAAAGGTGACTGATATCAAAGCCCGCAGTCTCATGACAGTGCCTTAAATTATTGGTGATGCGTGGCAACACGGCAAAAGAATGCAGAGCATAATTCAGCTGAGTTAAGGTTACCAAAAAGAAAAGAAAACACATAAAAATTGAAGTAACTTCAATACTTTTAAATTGAAGAAGACAGCCCACCCACATGGCTTGGGGAAGTGAAGTGTTGAAACCTTAAATAGGGCTACTAGATGACCATCAAAATGGAGGTTATCAAGTCTACCTATGAATGACATTGTTAAACAATAAAAATAAAAATCATCAGTAGGACAAAAAGAGAGGGAATGACATCTCTCATGTGTAAAGTGGCAAAACTCCCTCCGATGCGATGTCTTGGGATGATTGTAAGTGCATTGCAAGGAATTAGATACTAAGTAGTCCGTCAGAGACTACAACGGATTATGAGGCCCTCTCATCTCATAGATAAAAAAATGCTTCACAAGCAGGAAAAACCAGCTGCCAATCGGAGATTCTGGTGGGCTGACGCCAAACAATTATTTTCAAGTAAAAGAACAGACAAATTATTTAAGTGACACGGCAGTAAATGTAAGGTTGACACTGACTACGCTCCTCATCTGGCTGTGCTAGGTAACCTGTGTTTTCGATAAGGGACTTCACTCTAATCTGGGTATGGCATGAATTCGAACATTGGCCTTATGTTGGTGAAACGTCCGCAACTCAGCATTTACGTCAGACTCAAACCAAAAAAAAAAAACTTGATGGCAGGACCAAAACATGTGTCCTCCCAGTTAAACCAATTTCCAAATGAGACAAGAACCAAAATTTCCAATCAGACCAAAACTGATTATGATAATAATATTAGAAAGTTGACTTAAGGAGGTTCCACTGTATTTTATTTTGCTCTGTTCAAAATGAAAGAAAAGTTAGTAAAAAGTGAAAAACTTTACCATACCATTTAGCTTTTTCTGTAGGATGTTACATAAATAAATACTCAAACAAAACTTACCATTGGAAGGTCTCGCTCACTAAAGCTATCCTCAAGTGGCGCTTCTTGTTTGACATTTGAGTACAGCTCGTCTGGAGTACTAGATGTTCCAATTTGTGATGACAATGAAAATGATGAAATGAGAGCACTGGAAGTAGGTGTACCCGAAAAACTTGACGAATGCTGTAAAACAAGAACAGTATTGTAAGATATACCAATGTAGCATCAAGGCGAAGGGAAGAAAGGATGATTGAATGAAATAAAAACGATGAACCAGAGTGGGTGTACAGTACCTCTTAGATTAAATGCAGGAACTGACATCAAGTCACTATCCTCAGTGCCAAAAGTATAACTTTAAAGGAAAATATTTCACTCAAATGAGTATACGATGAGTATGACCACCAAAGGCGATGACTGTTCGTCAACTTCTCTGGTCCTGAAATAGAAACAGGTTTCTATAGTCAATACAAGACTGAACGAACCCGGCACCATCCGTATGGGAAATCCCCCCGCCCCCAGTCAAATCTGATGAAACTTTGATAGGTTGCTCAGCTAGTCATTCTGATCACAGCTCTCATGAGCCGAAAGAGATCCCATGTGCAGTTTTTGAGATATTCATCATTTTATGTGCGTAAATCAAAGTTTCGCTGGCCGGACCATTGTGTAGCGCTGCTCGGGTCCTTCACTTCCAGTCGACTCCAGCCGCTCTCCGCAATCCCACCACCCATACCTGAGGCTCGGACTCCAACGCTCACGAGGCTTTGCTCATCGTCACCGTCCCGGGTGGTGATAAGACCACCCAGGCCGGTGACGATGAGCATATATATTTAGTTTTTGTTTCTCACTTACAAAAATTATATGGAATTCATGAGGGATAACAGGGAGAAAAAAACTTACAGGTAAATGAGCAATAGGTTGATCCAATAAAAATCGATCGGATGGAGGGTTGTTTGGAATACTTTTAGAACTTTGCTGTGTGTCACTGTCTGTGTTCCGCCTTTTCCTAACGCTCTCTGAGCTCTTAGGTGGAGACGGCGACCGAGGCCTTTTTTTCTCAGCTATCTTTTCACTAGTTTGGACCTAGAAACAGAGAAAGTTGAGAAGTTACCATACAGAAACAGATTTGAGAGAAACATCATTAAATTTCTAATGAACACTTCAAAATTCGCTGAGGAACTGAAATTGTTGTCAGACCATAGGACTGAGCAAGTTTGACTTTGAAGACACATAGGAATCAGGGGAAAAAACCTAAATATGATGTCATAATACATGGATGCAGATAAAAAACAATTATGACCATGACCATCATTAAAATCAAGGCAACCTATGGGGAAACAATATAACCATTTACATTTCTTGCTTACAGCGTGCCAGATTTCATATACTGCCATCAATATACTGACTAATAATAACATTGCAACAGGAAATTGTAAATTTTGAACTATTGAAAACTTCTCTTCTACTTGTCTTCATCTGTAGTTCAATCACTTTGCACAAAGTATTTCAAGAAATTGGTGAATTATTTTTGTTCGTTAAAAAAAACTTGATGACTTCTTGAAGAAGAAGGAGAAATATGTTTCAAAACCTTGGTACGTCCCTACTCAAAGCAAGTGTAAAAATTGATAAATCTAACCTGTGTATCATCACTGAGGCCTCGAATCATAAGCGCATTCGCAGTTTTCAAAACTGTCTTAATTTCATCTTGCTTGACTTCAACTTCGCCACGATACATGAAGTGGAGAAGGACTTCCATTTCCTTGGGTTGGACATCACTAAGGACTATAATTGGGTGCGGATGCTTACTCTGCAGAAACAAGTTTTCAAAGTATGGACTACATGCGGATAACACCATCTGATGAGCTTTGAAGGTTTTAAATTCCCCGCGGTCACCGGGACATGCAAGGGTGACATCTACCAAAGATTCATCCTTGAGGAATTTGCTCAGGACGCCAGTGAGGTTAGAGGTATGGTTCCTCCACTTCAAGCAAAATGCCTCCTCCATGTTTTTCCCTTTAGGAACTAGAATTGCAAACACGACCGCCTAGAACAAAGAACCGAGATACATTAGTGACAATGTTAAAGAGGATAGCATAAATACAAATATTTATAGATTGAACATATGATGAAAGATATCTAGGAGAATGTGTTGATGATGGGGGTTGCTCAGCTCTAACACCTGAAACCAAATGAGTTCAATTTTTTTTTTGGGGGGGGGGGGGGGGGCAAAGTTTCCAAAATGTTTCTGTCAGCCATTGTTCTGCATAATTTTAAGGCCTAGAGTCTAAGTTGGTTACATGTTGGAGCAAAGCAGAGAGGATGAGTATCCAGAAAGTTAGTATCGCCCGTCTCGGCGCGAATCTCTTTTCAGGTGAAAACAAATTGCAAAGCTCAAATAAGATACATGTTAATGAATTGGAAAACCAGAAAAAAACTGAAGTTGAAAACTTAAGCGTAGTCAAGGTTCTCAAAATTCTTCCTCAGAGGCGAAAATTTCAATAATTTTCTTACCTAGGTACCCTCTTGGTAGTCTTTGTCATGCTTCAAAACTGATCTTCCTACAAGAAGATGACCACAATAGTTTTCTCTCTTGTTACACCAAACACAATGTGTAGCTTTAATCTATTGTGACACCTAAATTTATCTGACCTTATTGGTTCGATCATGAAAATATTGCAGACATGCGTAAGGATAGGTAGGTAGGTAAACGTATTGTTATCAACACCAATTGTGAATGCCAAATCCGTGCCTAGGTTTATCGAATTTAGCAATGCACATACATAATGCAAAGACAAATGCACTATCATTGGAATCTATTAGAATTGCTCAAGGCAGTGCTGTGCTGTTGAAAATCTGGACAGAAAAGGTCAGCCATTTCTGCCTGCCTACCTGTTGCATGAAACTTTGTTTACAGTGGGGAAGATGAGAAAAATAGTCTTTAAAAAAGAAAAGATTCGAGAATACATACATCAGTTAAAGAAATGAACTAAAAGGATATACACAGAATGTTTCAATGTAAAAATTTCGGTCAAGCATTGGAAGCAAGTTAAAATTTTGGCATACTTGCCTATCAGGACCAGGATGATGACTCACTGGTTGGGGGAGAGACGAATAACGGACAAAGGAATAAACGAAACCGAAAATAGGGAGGTATTTACACAAATTCTATACCCGACCATGTAAATGTACAATTAAGAATGGCGACAAGATAAGCTAAGCAGGAATTAAATCACTAAAATTGAAAGTGGGACAATCCTGAATAATGGTCGTTTTCACAGATTTTATACACAACGTTACACGCATTAAGGTTAGGTCCACTTGCGGACGAAATTAGCAGAAACGTCTCCACACTAAGAAAATAAGCTCTGCAAAATAGTTTCAAAAGGAACAATCCCTTTGCAACATTATTCAACAAAATGTGAGTGAAAAATGAGTCCTCAGAAAACGGTAAACACAAAAAACCCACGAGTCACTAATCAGAAATCGGCCATTTTTTATCAGTACTCTACTCTGATGCCAAATTTTCAATAATTTCAAAATCTATTTTTATCGGCTGCAAGCTGCAACAACGTAAACTTAATAATGGCTGTAATGACGCTTTTATTGACAACAATGGAAACACGGAAGTATGGCGATGGCGAAGCACCGTTCTATTGGTGGCTTGCAAAATTTTGGGCCCTTATTTTGAGGGGGGGGAGGGGGTTGTGTTGAATTTTCACACCAGACACGGACATGTAGACGGTGACAAATCAAAAAGTGTAAGTACTAGCTATAATTTTTTCGATTTTAAGTTAGTTGCATGAAATGTGTACTAGAGCATACATGTTGACGGTGAATTTCCCAAACCACGTATCTCGTTTGTGGTGTTTAAAAATCTCCGATTCAATTTTTGTTTTTAAGTAGCAGAACAAATCAACACCAATCATTGAAATTTTTTCAGAATTTACATCGTATCTACAGAGAGGAAAAAATTACGGAAGTTTTTGGAATTAACGTTGAGTAGTTCTTCAGGTATAATATAAAGTGTGACACGAAGTCTGCAACGTCGCAAACTTGGATACGTGTTTAGGGAGTTTCACCATCGACGGGTATTCCTTTTTTGATTTTACCTGCCTCTGATAGCATATGACTGGAAAAAGTCGGAAAGTCATAGCTTATAAACGACGGAAAATTTATCATTTAGAATCACGTTGTCTACATAGAATTTGTGCAAGTACCTTCTATTTTCAAAAATTACTACCGGTACCATTTTGAGACGCAAACTTGCAATAATTTTTGCTACTTTCCTTCTCGTTTGTGCCACTTAATCGGTATGAACTTTCAGTCTCACTTACGTACTTAATTCTCCGAAAAATGTAACTTATTATGCAGGTATATTTTAGCCATGTTGTAGAAATACTCTGAGTTAAAATGCTACCTAAATTAGACTGGAAATCAAAATGATTTCCAGGAACATGATACTGAAATATATCGTGAAAAACTGGGGGACGTCACATTCGGAGGAATATAAAGAAAGCGTTTCATATTTTTAACGTTATATACTCACAATAATTCTGCAAAATTATTGGATAGTCAGTCTTTTTCCTAAGTAAAAGTTACCATTCGGCCCCTGCAAGTTCCTAAACTGCCGAGCGTTTTGGCACTCGAGAGGAGGTGCAGTCAAGAGCGAATTTATTTTTCGCCTTCAATTGGAGATATAGGCAAAAAACGGGCCCTGGGAAGTTGGCATATTCGCATTTGAGTGAACAAAAAGCTATGTATATGGAGATTTCTGCGCAGAATGCTGCAGTGTTAAGGAAGATCACCAGACGAGCTTTTAAACATTTCCAAATTTCGTATGATGAAGCAGACATTTTCAGGGAAATTTGTGAATTTTTTACTCCAATTTTTCAGAGACTTTAAGCCGCAATTTAATCTATAGCGTGAAACGTTTCAAGGAAAAATATTCAGAAGCGGATCCAGCAATTCGACAACATTGGATTTCCTCCATTTAAACCTATGCTAGATAATCGATCCTTGTCGGATCACCTTGCCCCTCCAAGAATCGATAGATTTTCATAGGTTTCAATGGAGAAAAGACAGGGTTGCCAATTTGCTGAATCCGCAAATGAAAATATTCATACTTCCTTGCAAAGTGAACATTTTATTAAGGCATTAAACACGGCGTTTTTCCTATGAGCACGGCATAACCGCAAGCGTTAGCTTATGCTGTGTTATAGAGGGGCCACGTAGTGTTTTTCTCCCAACATCACTGGCGTGGCGTGCTTTGCGATATATCGATTGATCGGCTATTTAAACCTATGGAAAGTATCGATAAATAGGGTGTCCGCAACGAACACCTTAATAATCGATTCTTTACCACAGCTTCAAATGGGGAAATATCGATAGATCGCAAAGCACGCCACGCCACTGCCCAACATACTTTTAATTTACATTTCGCGATATTTTGAAGAGGGAGGGGGGATGGTGGAGGGATCTCTGGTCAGTAGCAAGTTCAGACGTCATAATAAAACCATCAGTGGCGAGGCGTGCTTTGCGATATATCGATTGATTTGCCATTTAAACCTATGAAAAAGGATCGATTTAGAGGGTGTTCGCAACGAACACCATAATAATCGATTCTTTACCACAGCTTCAAATGGGGCGACATCGATGATCGATCATTGACGCCTCGCCACTGAAAACAATGAATGAGCGTGGAAATATTCAGGGTTCAAGGAACATTCACTTACCTCCAAGAAAATTCTTTTATTTAACTCATCGGCAATCTCAACTTTTTTCAACAAAACGCTATTGGTTTCGTGGTATTGAAGATCGGGTATACCGATTGGTTGAAATTCGTGAGATCTTGAGAATTCGTCCATGATTTATCGCAACTTCAAAGCGACGATATCCAATTAATTTCTTCTTTTTCTTTCAAGCTGGTGTTATCAGAGCATGATGAATATAATTTCTTCTTCTTTTTCGTATTCACGAGGCATTATTTAAGTTTTTGAGTTACAAAGTGGAATAAATGAGATGTTAATCAAGCCAGAAAAATACAAGTTTCGGTACCTAATCATGTTCTGTCTCTTCGTCGACGGAGAGGAACCAACATGATTTTTTCATTCAGATGATTAAAAGTATCATTAAAAAAACATATGTATGTATTTATTAGCATTTAAACGAACCTTTTATCATGTATATTTCAGTTGTTGCATTAACAAATAAAAGTGCACCGCAGGACGTTTCCAAAACCGATCAATTTTAGTGACACAGTCCAATTGTTTGCTATTCGAACTGAAAGGTTGTATTGAAAACTCCGTTTTGGCTACTACTGAATGATTCAGACTTCTGAATGACTCAGACATCTGATGACTGATGATGAGAGACCGGAGACGAGCAAAGATACGCGCGCGCGTAAAACTTGCCTTCAAAATTGAGGATACCGCGCCAAGAACAGCCTGTAGGCGTATAGGTCGTTATAATAAACAAACAAATGGTAGGAAATAAAACATAATAATAGGAGCTATGCAAAACCATAATCCGGATATCGGAACTTGGCTGTTTTGAAAACGCCTTCAAATGCGGCGTGATACCTCACGCATTCCGGAGAGTTCAAATAGTTGTATCATTGCGCCTTAGAAATGCGACGGAAGTTTACAATCGAAATAGCCTTATACACGCTGGCTTTGTCGATTTCCTTTGACATTTTTGCAGTGGTGAATGCATAGCTAAAATGCGCTCCAGCCAGAAGTGTATTCAGCAAATGAGTAGTTTTTATAGGAGGATTGAAAACAAACAAATGGTAGGAAATAAAACATAATAATAGGAACTTTGCAAAACAATAATCCGGATATCGGAACTTGGCTGTTTTGAAAACGCCTTCAAATGCGGCGTGATACCTCACGCATTCCGGAGAGTTCAAATAGTTGTATCATTGCGCCTTAGAAATGCGACGGAAGATTACAATAATTGAGAGTATGCAGTATCACGACAACCGTAATTGAATAGTTGCCGCTTGCGATAGGGCCAGGGACTGTCGAAAACGAGATCTGCAGACTGGTTGTTTGATTGAATCGATTTGTGCGAAAACGTCCGATGTCCATTTTTCTAATCGCGCGAAGTCTGGAAATAGTGGGCCCGTCCCCCCTCCCGCTTTGAAATGTTTAAACCCCTTCCTTACGCATCCGTAAGCATCCTATATAATTGATTGACACTTACTTTCTTTTTCGCCCGATGAATTTTTCGGTTGTCACTCTTAAACGATGGCCATTTCGACGTCTGTGGAAGTCATCATCAGGTACTTAAAACTAACAACGAAAATAAAAAAAAACCGAAGCTAAAAACTGACGTTAAAATTCCACGTACTATCGCCGGCGACGCGTCGCGATACTAGTCAGTGCGATATCTTGCCGGTGATCAGCTGACTGTGTTGCGTCACGAGGGAGGGCGGTAAAAAGTAACCTACGGCAACCAGAGAAATTTGGGCAGAATTTTGATCAGTACAAAAGAGAAATGTGAAAAATTAGAAGCAAGCGGGGTGTACAAAATAGAATGTAACTGTGGGAAAATATATATAGGCCCAACAGGAAGGAGTGTGGCAACAAGGCTGAAGGAACACGTTGACTGTGCCATACTAAGAAGGAGAGGTCAGTCATCGTTTGGGGATCATATAATCGACACTGACCATAAACTGGAAAATTGTTATGCGAAACTAGAAAAAGTATGTCAAAAAGGCCGGAAATTAAATGTATTAGAACAAATCGAAATAATGAAAACACCAACAGCTACTTAATTCACAAAATCGAGCAACAGGTGGCACCAGTGATCGTCCCCCCGCCCTCCTTCGTGACGCAACACAGTCAGCTGATCACCGGCAAGATATCGCACTGACTAGTATCGCGACGCGTCGCCGGCGATAATACGTGGAATTTTAACGTCAGTTTTTAGCTTCGGTTTTTATTTTTATTTTCGTTGTTAGTTTTAAGTACCTGATGATGACTTCCACAGAAGTCGAAATGGCCATCGTTTAAGAGTGACAACCGAAAAATTCATCGGGCGAAAAAGAAAGTAAGTGTCAATCACGTAGTTCCCGATAAAGAAACAAAGGATTAGTAATCCTATATAATCTCGTTAATGTAGTTAGACGGCTGCGACTCTCACGGAAATTGGAACCGTGAGTTTATAACACCAGTTTTAGCCTAATTTTTTCCTCCTTTCATGGGTTTTCCTGTCTCTAAGTTCAAATTTTATTTTGCTGAACATTGATTGACCCCTCTGTATAATATTACAATGAATATGCGTCCTGGGCACACATATGAACACACATATTAAACACATATAAGCGCCTACAAGACTCCATGAATACTTCACGCATTGCGTCAAACGTAGTGCGGTCTGCAGCGGTTGGCGTGAAACGCATAGCGCCTACAAGACTGCATGAATACTTCACGCATTGCGTTAAAAACAGTGCGGCCAGCAGCGGTCGGCGCGTGAAACGCATAGCGCCTACAACACCGTAGGAATACTTCACGCAATGCGCCAAACACAGTGCGGTCGGCGCGGTGGCGGGAATTAAACTTAACCACATTCATGTTTGATCTTCCATAATTGTTTCGTTCATTTCTTATAAATGAAAGGCCTTGTCCACACAGGGATAGGTTCGCGGAACTTAACTTTCGCGCAAAGTTCCGTGAACTTTTACTAGTGTAGACAGGGCTTTCACAAAAAATGTGCCCAACACGAGTAAACGCGTCTTTTGCACCCCTCCTCCTCCGACACGTCCACTTGATGGTTTGTATCGATGTTTCAAAACGAATGAGAAGGGGACGGAAAAATACAGGCGGCCCATGGGCGGTAAGTAGGTAAATCCGGCCCTGCGAGAAGCAGGAAATTTTGGCGTAAGTTTCACCCTGAAAGCTCAACACTTAAAGAAGACATGGCGTCTTGAAGTTCCAAGACAAGTTTTAGGGTAAAGTTTGAGGTTAAATTTAGGGTTTTTTCTAAAAAAATTTGTAGTGTAACGCGCCCCTATTGTAGTTCCTTTGGTCTTGGTCACAAATTATAACATGCACATACCGCGTACCTAGATCCGGCGACTTCTCAAGAGTGATTCCCGTTGGGAACCCGAAATCGTCGATTTCGAAATTTTTCTCTAAATTTGGCATTCTCGGAAAGTTTTCTCACAGGAAATTTGGCTCCTTTTGGTAGATCCGGTCATACTTATCTATTTTATTTTTAGAATCCAATTTGATATGAGCGTCAATGGTGACGCCACAACCGATAGGCTTTAAAGTGCCCCACCAAGAAAGACCGCAAGTATATAGGGAAAAACGGACCGAGTTTATCCGAAGGAGGCAACTCACATTAAGTTGAAACTGAGAAAAAGAGGTTTGAAGTTTCATTCCTGCATAAGGTTCAATGTAGAAAATAAACTTTAGCACCTCTTTACACATTAATTTTTATTTTTCGACTTTCAGTTTTTGGGAAAAGAAGATATACGGCTAGTAGAACTCAAATACATTTTTAACTCAATTTTTTCAACAATGTGGGTTGGTTCCTTTCTGATAAACTCGGTCCAAATAGGCTTTTGCCGTAGGTCGTTTTATTTTTAAATTCTCCTCTACTCGTCTGAAGGAACAACATTATAGCATAACCCATACAAAAATTGAAATATAAACTTGCGAAAGCTGAGGGTAAACATGAGACCGGTCTATGAGACGCCACGTAATGAAGTCAAGGCTAAAGTCGATTTTCTTAGAAAGCCTATTCTTCATTTTGCATTGTGTTCCTTCACGGCTGGGCGATGTAATTTACCGTTGGTGAGGTTGGATCCCGAGAGAAAGTGGAATGAAAGCGCAAAGGTGGGGGAACGAGAGGGAAAGGCAAGCGGGAATGACAGCAGACAGGCGACGGGGGTGGAGGGGAGAACCGAGGGTGCGAAGGTCAAGGAAAATGTGTCAGGAAGGAAAAGCAGGCTCCGGGGGATAGGGCGGGCAGGGCGGAAGGTGGATGCTGGAGCGAGGGTGATGCAACGGCGGCGGCGGAGATAGTGTTGCCGCTGTGACGGAGAAATCGCCGGTTTTGCTGTGAGGATCATTGCGAGGATCTGAAATTTGGCAACAGGCGGTGGAAAGTTGGTGGCGTCGGCGCGACGCTGCAGGGGCAGTTAGCATGGAGAGTTTCGCGCAACTGTTTATTAGCGGAATTGAATAGCGCCGCCAACGTCAATTTTTCCAGCCTTGCCTCGCGTCACGTACTAAGTTACTGACGTAGGGCACCCCCCCCCCCCCTTCCTCTCCCCGGGCGGAGTCGGGGATGTAATCAGAGACAAACGGAGATCCGCGACTAGTCTGCTGTGTTACCGAAGGCAGCAGTAAGTTCAACATTTATATTTTAAGGAAATGGACCTGGCACTGTTCGAGTGAAGTTTTCATCTTTAGTCAAGAAGCTAAAAACAAATGTATAATTGTCCCTGGGCGTGCATTTTCTAAGATCCTGCGCTGAAACTTTTCACAGCATTGAAAGAATTTGCAAAGATCAAATTTGATCCATATGTAAAAATTGTATGCCCTGGTAAAAATTGGCGATAGGAGCTGCGTTTCAAAATACCATAGGAGTTCTTATAGCCGACTGAAGATGGCGATAGAAAATCATATAGCTGGCTGTAGAAAGTGGAAAAAATCATACACCGAAAAAAATAATATGCTGTTTTAGCATCTAGGATGTCAAAAATGTGTCCGGTGATCCCAAGATGCTACCTTTACTGCCCCCGCAGTTGAATTTGCATTCACAGGATGTAAAAGTAACTGCGGGGGCAGTGAAGGCAGCATCTTGGGATCACCAGACACATTTTTGACATCCTAGATGCTAAAACAGCATATTATTTTTTTCGGTGTACGGCCGGGCTACACGAAGCGATAAAAAATTATACAGCCGGGCTATAGTTCCTATCGCCGGGCTTTACACTTTATCGCCTGGCTGTTGCTTTTTCGTCATCGGCTATAAAAGGTTATAAGAAATTGTGTAGAAATTCCTGTACTATGTAAATCCTTAAGTCTGTACGGAATCACCTTAATATTTACAAAACGCACAATATATTTTCCTTTACTACATATTTTTTTTCATCAATTAAAATGAGAATAATCCATACAGAATGTGCAAACATTTCAAAGTCATGAGTTGAAAAACGCTGACTCCGCCAGATTAAATATTAGAGCCTAACACAAAGCGGAGCGGCGCGCGGCGGCGCACTGGCGCCTACAAACCTAACAGGGATACCTCACGCATTGCGCAATGCGTGAGGTATCCCTATTAGGTTTGTAGGCGCCAATGCGCGTTCAGTGCTGGCTGCCCGCCCGCCGCGCCGCGCCGCAGCGTACCGCGGCGCTTGAAGCAACTATTTTACACCAGAGGTATTGCACAGTATCATACGAAATTGAAGGCGCTGCAACATATTAGGAATGGCAGGCATCCTTCAAAAGTACGGAGCTTTCCTCGCAAATTGAACCAAGATACTGCGGCCCAAAAAGAGAGCGGTAGTCCAAAAACTCACTAAGTCCTAGCATCCGTAATTAGTAACGTTTAGCATACACTTTATCGCCAGGCTGTTGCTTTATGGCCATCGGCTGCAAAAGGCTATAAGAAATTGCGTTGCCGGCTACAGAAGCTATTGGAAATCTTACAGCCGGCTGTAGGTCTATGGTATTTAGGAGAACAGATTGTACTGCCAATTTTTACCAAGGTATGGGGCCATACGAACTGAAGCCTCTCCTTTTCTCTTTCTTTTTTTTGGACCGAGGAGTGTAAATTATATAATGTCTAGAAAATGTCTTCTAGGGGTAGAGGAAAAAAGAGGTAGAATCCGAATAGAGAAGCAGAAGCAGGAGTAGAAGTAGAATCAGAAGCAGAGGTAGAAACAGAAGCAAGAGCAGACGTAAAATTAGAAGCAGAAACAGAAGTAAAAGTAAAAGCAGAAGCTGAAGCAGAAGTAGGAGTAGAAGCAAAAGCAGATGTAGAAACAGAAGCAAGAATAGACGTAAAATTAGAAGCAGAGGCAGAAGTAAAAGTAAAAGCCGAAGTTGAAGCTGAAGCAGGAGCTGGAGCTGAAGCAGGAGCAGGAGTAGAAGCAGAAGCAGTAGCAGGGGCAAAAACAGAAGCAAGAGCAGAAGTGAAATTAGAAGCAAAAGTGAAATTAGAAGCAGAAGCAGAAGTAAAAGTAAGCACAGCCCAAGTAAACATAGAAGCAGAGGCAGAGGCAGTGTAACAGAAAGTCTACAGTGCCACAAACGGAGGTACGCGTTCTCGCACATTGGCCATAGATATGCTTCGAGTTCTAAATTATCGCACATAAGCAGTCACTTTCCAAAATTTTAATGTACATATGACAGGTTTGCTCACTGCTATCCATGTATGCGTCCACAGAAGCGGATCCAGCAATTTGTCAACATCTGATTTTCTCCGCTTAAGCCTGTGTTATAAATAATCAATTCTTGTCGGAGCACCTGGCCCCTCCAAGAATCGATACATTTCCATAGGTTTAAATGGAGGAAAGACAATGTTGCGAGTTTTCTGGATCCGTCACTGTCGTCTCAGATAAGAGTTCCCTAAAATATCCCGATGTAGATAGACCTATTTTGCATAAATGCCTCCAGTGGATGGTTTCAGGAAGTAAGGGCACTGAGTCATGAAAACTTCACGGAAACTACCCAAGTAGCATTTTTCAACGGAAAAATCGCGATTTTATCGCCGATAAAGTCGCGATTATCCTCGATTTTATCGGCGATAAAATCGCTAGGATCATCAACATTTGAGCGATTATCCTCGATCTTTTCGCGATTTTATTGCGATTTTATCGGCCCGAAAAAATTGCGATTTTATCGCGATAAGATCGAGGATGATCGCTCAGATGTTGATGATCCTAGCGATTGATAAAATCGCCAAAAAAAAGGGGTTAAAGTTATCAGCCGATTGCCGTAAGGTTCAGCCGCCAGGTCCTTTGACGAAGACGAGCGTAAAATCCCCGGAGCCTCCGCGGGGATTCGAACCCCAATTGCTACGGTGGAAGGCCAGCACATTGTCACTATGCTATGACCGCTATATGACTTGCGTGTGCGAATTGAAGCCTCTTATACATGGATCGGCGCTTCGCAACCTCACAACTTATGTCTTTGCGTTGACTGACACCGATTTTTCATTGGATTTTTTTTTTTTTTTTTTTTTTTTTTTTTTTTTTTTTTTTAATTTTCCCTCCTCTGTATTTTATTTCATACCTTGAAATACGGTTGGTAAAATAAGGTTCTATTGGTAATCTCATCATTCTGTCTCTGTAAAATTACCAATAATAGTGAGATGGCAAAGTTACCGATGGACCTTGGGAAAAACGCCAATAGTTTTTATCGACTGTGGTAGAATTACCGAGATAAAATGGTAAAGTTACCGGGGATTGATTACCAATAAAAGTGGTATTCTTACCTGAAAAAATCAGTAAAAATACCGGTTTTCAGGTAAGCTTACCAGTCTGTCTTTGTAACATTATACTAATAATTGATAAAAAAAAATGAGATGGTTAAGTTACCAACGGATCTCGGTAAAAACGGCGGCGGCGGAATAGAAACATCTTTCATATGCGTCATTCATGCGTTAATGAAAAATTGCAATTTATTGCAATTTTATCTCTATAAAATCGCGTTCGATAATATCGCGATTTTGTTGCAATTTATCGCGATTTTTCTCCCGATAATCCCAAGTAGCATTTTTTCAACGGAAAAATCGCGATTTTATCGCCGATAAAGTCGCGATTATCCTCGATTTTATCGGCGATAAAATCGCTAGGATCATCAACATTTGAGCGATTATCCTCGATCTTTTCGCGATTTTATTGCGATTTTATCGGCCCGAAAAAATTGCGATTTTATCGCGATAAGATCGAGGATGATCGCTCAGATGTTGATGATCCTAGCGATTGATAAAATCGCCAAAAAAAAGGGGTTAAAGTTGTCAGCCGATTGCCGTTAGGTTCAGCCGTCAGGTCCTTTGACGAAGACGAGCGTAAAATCCCCGGAGCCTCCGCGGGGATTCGAACCCCAATCGCTACGGTGGAAGGCCAGCACATTGTCACTATGCTATGACCGCTATATGACTTGCGTGTGCGAATTGAAGCCTCTTATACATGGATCGGCGCTTCGCAACCTCACAACTTATGTCTTTGCGTTGACTGACACCGATTTTTCATTGGATTTTTTTTTTTTTTTTTTTTTTTTTAATTTTCCCTCCTCTGTATTTTATTTCATACCTTGAAATACGGTTGGTAAAATAAGGTTCTATTGGTAATCTCATCATTCTGTCTCTGTAAAATTACCAATAATAGTGAGATGGCAAAGTTACCGATGGACCTTGGGAAAAACGCCAATAGTTTTTATCGACTGTGGTAGAATTACCGAGATAAAATGGTAAAGTTACCGGGGATTGATTACCAATAAAAGTGGTATTCTTACCTGAAAAAATCAGTAAAAATACCGGTTTTCAGGTAAGCTTACCAGTCTGTCTTTGTAACATTATACTAATAATTGATAAAAAAAATGAGATGGTTAAGTTACCAACGGATCTCGGTAAAAAACGGCGGCGGCGGAATAGAAACATCTTTCATATGCGTCATTCATGCGTTAATAAAAAATTGCAATTTATTGCAATTTTATCTCTATAAAATCGCGTTCGATAATATCGCGATTTTGTTGCAATTTATCGCGATTTTTCTCCCGATAATATTGCAATAAATCGCGACGTCGATAAAATCGCGATACATTCTCCAATTAAATCGCAATTTATCGCGATCACTGCTACTTGGGTAACGGATAACCGATGAAAAATTCACCGCGAGGAGGGAGCTTTACGAGACTGGCTTCAAACTCGGGCAAAGCTCATTGACAGAGTCACTGCAGCGAAAATTGGGAATCGGAGTCTGTTGAAAAGGTCGCCCGTCGACAAAAAACGCATCTACGCCCCGAGATGAGCCCCACCGTCCGTGATATCCTGTCCGCGCCGGGGGTCAAGTGAAAATAGAGTTACGCCCTTCACGCGGGCGAAAAGTCGGGAAGCCGCGGTTGTTGGGCTCAAACGTGAAACCGCAGTTTGAGTCCGGATTTATCGGTGGTTATCGTGCTTTGTGCTCGGCAAAACAATTCCCGGCTCCGTCTTTTTCCTCGAGGTGGTCACTAGATCGCGTAGCTATCGACTACGCGACGCCAATGGGTTTCTTGCAAACTTCTGCTGGAGTGTGAGGAAGAGTTGTCTCTTACCAAAGAGAGGTCTAGACACAATAGATTTCACTGGCATATCCTCTAGAGTGAAAGACTTCCTTTCGGAAGTCAACCCTCAGATTCGCCTGATAATGACTGACAGCATTTTTCAACGAAAAAATTGCGTCATTTTGAAATTAAGTTACGATTTTTTTCCACGATTGTTCAGCGACAAAATCGCTGGGATCATCAACATCTGAGAGAGTATCCTCGATCTTGTCGCAATTTTATCACTGTAAAATCGCGTTCGATAAAATCGAAATTTTATCTCATTTTATCACGATTGTTCGATAATATGACGATATCACCGTCGATGAAATCGCGATTTAATTAAAAATCTGCGATGGAATCGCAATTTTGTATCCGACAGTATTGCAATATATTGACGTCGATAGAATCGGGATACAGTCTCGATCAAACTGCGTAACATCACGATTACTGCTTCTTGGGTGATGGTTGAAGAGTTAAGCGATTGGTTCAGCAATCTCAACCTAATCTGCAAAAACTGGCCCAGCAAAAGGTTCATCTCGACATTTTCTAAGTCATCAGTAGGCGCTTTTATTTTATTTTTTGCTCAAAAAGTTGCGTATCAACGGCCATCATTGGTCGAAATTAAAGCGAAAATCTCCGGATTTAACAATTGGCTTACCCGACAGCTTTGCATAGACTATCAGCGCGGGATCGCTAAAGTACATTGTCTCAAAATGGCTCAAAAATCTGCACAATGCACCTGCATCGGGAAATGCCGAAACTTACACCCATATAAAACTCGCGATTCACGATAGGTTTGGTATCGTTCGAATGTTCTTTAAGGGGTTTATTTATTTATTTCACATATGGCATATGTTCTTTTTTTTCACTGAAATCCAAACGTCTTGCCATTTCAGCATTCGTAACTTGGAATGACTATATGATATTGTAAACATGGGAAAAGTCAAAGCGCCTTCAGTTTTTACTGTATGCAACACGGACATCCGTAGGTCACGAATAGTTGCATCCAGGCGTTGACTTGTCTCCTACCGTGCTTTGTGATAGTGATGCTCCAATATTTTACCGATCGATTAGGCGTAATTGTTACGTCTTCTAATATTGACAACCGATTGTCTCGATTAACAAAATTCACTAATCGATTAGTCGATTATTAATCGGAGGAATAAATCATTCCAGGTAAACACTGAAAAGTAGAATTGCTTATTAGTCGTTGGCACGGGGTTGTTTCGCTTTTTTTTTTGCATGTCAGAAAATTTCGATTAAATTGTAAAATTAATCGAGTTTCTTGACAAATCGAGTCCTAGATTAATCTAGAGTGAAGTAATCGACCACTAACTGTGAAAGGTAGGTTCCGATTAATCGACTATCAGTCGAAAATCGGAACATCCCCAACTTGTGACTGTGATAAAGGTGATGCCGTCTGAACATCTAAATGTTTCCAAATTGCCTTAGATTAAATACTCATGTTCGAATGAGGTTACAAGTATATTTTTCTTTGTAATTTTCAAATTCTTCTACCCCAGCAAGAACTCCATTAGCTTTTAAGAGATTCACATTTCACTCGAAATTTGGAAACGTTTGAATACTCAGAGGGTGTCCTTTTTAGCACAAGGTTCGTTGAACTTGGGATCAGATTCCTGGAAATCGTGATGAGTCCAGGCGCCGGAATCTCCCGTCAACCCTTCCTCGCCTCGCGGCCGTCATGACGAGGCCCGACTCGTAAAACAACGGATTATCTATTGAAAATAAATTGAACATAGGTTCTTTCTGCGTGAACGACTTTATTTATATATTAAGGTCTTGGAATCACGTGACAATGTCATCCTTTCTGGAGTATCAGGTGCCTTTGCGAAGTCCAAGAATGTAGCCGTCCCTTAACGATCGAAATGAGGCCCTCAGGTCAGGACGGGCAGTTGATGACCCATGACTGGAAAGTGCCAAATTGTGGAGACCTACCAAAAGTTAACCCCCATTTTCATTTTCTCGAAAAGTCTCTTTTCGATTATGCATCAGAATTTTTAAGCAGTAAGCGTACTGCTTTAGTGGAGCTCAAAATGATTTTCCTCTTAAAATGTGGCTTTGGTCGTTTTTGGGTGCTCAATTCAGTTCAATCGATGGACTTTCCAAGTTTTCTGAAATATTACTATTCTAAAATTTCCAGAAAATTCTAACGCCCAACTCAAAAAAACATACGTTGTTTTGTAAAATACCAACTGGACATTTTTCTGATGAAATTTTCCTCGAGCATAAAAACGCTCTTAATTATATTAATTAAAACTACTTAATTTTTTGCTAATAATTATAATATGCACGTTCAGAAATATCGCTGTTCTTTCATGGGTAAAGTTAGAAACGCAACAATCAAGATCTTTGTCGTTCTGGTGCAACTATGAATATGAATATTATTAATTCTAAACTAGGGCGGCAACATTGCATAGTCTTCACCGTGCTCAATTATAATCCTATTGTTGGCAGCTCAAAGGCTCAGTGATTTTACATTCGTCGAAAGGAAACAAATTTTCTGCCTTTAAATCGTCGGGAGAAGATTGTCTACATTTTCCGAACCCGCATTAAATTTATGCACTTCTGGAGTTATTTTCTAATATGAAAATAGAGCATTAAATGTAGATTTTGGCATCGCTGTGGCCTTTTGCGTCAGCCAGAGTGAAGTGTAAAAGCTGTAAAAGCGTAAAAGCTTGTGAAGATGGATTATTACAGCTTTCTATTTGTAGACACTCGGTGACTCGCTGTTTAGTCAATTTTTTTGTAAAAAAAAGCGTCAGTACTGAAATCATTCTCTTGCCTGTAAGAATTGCCACATATCTGCATTTTCTGTGAACGTGCTGCAGAAGTCCAAGTACAATTTTTTAGAGACGCATCTTTACTGGAGTAATTTATCTGATGATCTGATGAGACATTTTCAATTGTTTTCAATGATTGATAATAAATGATGATTTTACAAGGCGTGCAGGCCCCAGGGCTTCGAGGTTAATACTTAATTTCAGATTATAAAATAATACCTAAAATTCCATTCTATGAACACACAGCAAAAAATATACATTTGAAAAAATTACATTGATTCGCGCTCATGAGAGCTGCGTCAAAGTTAGGTTAAAAGTTCCAATTCGTCGCGAAACTTTCGTTCCCGCATTGATGAGCAAAGCAAGGAAATACACATTTTTTTTTCAACGATTCAATATTTTCAATTATTATTACTTTCTCGCTCCCCTTGTTTTTTTTAAAAGAAAACTAACTTACATATTTCCTCAAAATTGTTTGAGAATATCCTTGAATGAGTGAAGCATATTACCAAACATATAAAGACAATTTGTTGGTAGGTTTCCCGAAAAAAATATAAAAAGATTTGAAATTTATAACGTCGCATTTGGAGAGATGCATTTTTCGACTCTAGCCATTGATATCCAGGCTGTAAAATAAGGAAGACATAAACATTTTTTTTACATTTTGTTTAGATACCCTCCATCACTTTGAAGGAGAAAAATTAAGAGAGTGGAACGCTCTCTGTGAAACAAATAAAAATCTTGAAACTATAAAATATAGTTCCATACACTTTTGTAAAGAATTATAGATAGGGCATTTCTTGTAAAAAAGCGTATCACCACTACTATCTCGTATTTTTCTAGCAATCGCTTATTGCTGAGTCTATGATCACGATTCTCTATTGATTTCAAGTATCTATTGATTTCAATCCAAGGATTGTCAATTAAGGATCTTGTCCCTTGAACAGACAGTGAAACTACGCTCTTAATTTGCACTGAGCTTCTCACAAGAGAAATTAAGAAGCTCCTCCTTGAACTGCTCTAGTCAATTAGCGATGTTAACAGCGTTAAATGCCATGGAAAGATGGCCTTTTCCTATTGTAAGGGTGTAATCAAATCATGGCGTAGTGTCAAGTTAATGGAGTTCTGGAAGGGGGATGAGGAGGAAGCTCATATTTCAAAATCCATAAGAACCCCGCTATGGTGACGCACTATAGTTAGGAAAGCGAATTTAGCTCGACAACACTTGATTCTTAGGGGTCCATGAAATCTATACGTTTTGAGGAGCAAATTTAACGTCCTTTAACCCTCGAATGCCCAAGTCGGGTAAAATTGACCCGAGACTTGCTAAAAATACGTGCTTAGCGGCTTGTACAGGGCCGGTAAATACGAGCTTTAGTTATATGCGTCCGTCTACTAATGTAGAAGAAGACTACTAATACTCAAGAAGAATCAGACGTTAAGTTGGAAAAAAAAGATCGAGTGCTAACACAAGGGTAACAGATGTAATCGGGCCTGGTTTTTAAATTCTTCTCCCGCATCTGAGCGACACCTTATTATCGGCACATAGCAGAGCATTACGAGTTCACGCCTCGCGCCATAGCGCCTTCAATTTTGCAGATGCAACGCGGACATTCATCAAGCACGAATAGTTGTATCTCTGCGCCGTCGTTAACTCGCGTCCGTTCCTTTCCTCTATTTCCATATTCTGCCGTGCTAAGGAAGAACGCCGTATGAACCCTTAGGCGTTGCCAATTTCCTTTGGTAAATCACAAATTTTCGGGAAAATTTGTAAATATTTTTCTTCCAGTTTTCCGGATAATTTTGTTTGCAATTTTACCTAACGTTCTCGAAAATTTTTCGGAAAAATACTCATAAATTTCTTCAAAAATAAACATTTTATCGAAGGAAATTCGGCAACTCTCAAATGTTCATACGGCGTTTTTCCTTTAGCATGGCAGTATTGTGGTTGATTCCGTTTGTTTCATGTGTAGTGGTGCTTCTAGGGTTACTTGAACAACACAGCCGAAGATAGGAACGACGCAAACGTGCCTCTTTTTTTAACTTTTCTCCCGAGTCGAGCGAAAATATGGCAGCCATTGGCGGATCCAGAAAATTGGCAATATTGTCTTTTCTCCGTTCAAACCTATGGAAATGTATCGATTCTTAGAGGGACCAGGTGCTCCGACTTGAATCGATTATTTAGCGTAGGTTTAAATGGAGGCAATCCGATGTTGCCAAATTGTTGGATCCGCCTCTGATGGAAGCATAGAACGGCCTCATCGCCGTAGAGTAAATACATTAATAATGGTCGAGTAAAATAATGCAACATCGCAAAGAAATTCACCCCTTTTGGTTTTCATGCTTTCGATAGTCCCCAGTGCCCGAAAAAATAGTTTGTAACATTGAGAAAGAATTCTGATACGGAAGATATTCATTCACGCCCACCTTGATCAAAGGGGAAATTTTCACTCAACCCGGGTGAGAGCCAGAGGGTTTTAATTTTAACGAGTAATAACGTTGCAAAGGTTCATTGGTGCGATTTTTCTGTTCACTCAAGAATGGATAGAAATTTTCTTTGTGTCAATAGACAACCAAATTGGAAAAACACACATTGGATCTAGAGTCCAGACTCTTGAAAACATTGACAAGAAAATGGACTCTTGATTCAATCAGATTTAAGCTTAAATCAAAAGGAAATCCGCTTAAATTAAGAGGCTCGGTTCTTGATCTAAGCTTAAATCTGATTGAATCAATAGCATTTTTTCTTGTCGATGTTTTCAAGAGTCTGGACTCAAGATCCAATGTGGTTTTTTTCAGTGCATTTGCTCGAATTATTAATATGTACAAGACATGCACCCGACAATAAACAAAGAAATAATATTGTGAGGTAAAACTTTGCAACGTCGCAGGACAATTACTTTTAAGCCCCTCTGGCTCTTATCCCTTTAATTTCCCCCCTTCTCGCCTACAAATTATTCGAAAGGTTTGAATGTGAAGAACCACAAAGAGAAATACACAATTTGAGAATACTATTTTATTAAATCATTGCCGAAGCTTTTCGACCCGTATGGTCATTATCAAGGCAGCAAAACTACAAAAAGCGAAAGTCATAGGCAAGGCAAAACTACTGGCAGTAAGCTACTATAGTACTATAGATATAGCTACTATAGTAGCTTATTGCCAGTAGTTTTGCCTTGCCTATGACTTTCGCTTTTTGTAGTTTTGCCTTGATAATGACCATAAAGTATTCTCAAAATAACACCTTGGCTTTGTGGTTTTTAACATTCAAACCTCTCCAATCTTAATTGGTGTTACAGTGATTCTCATCATGCACTATGTTCAAATATAATACAAATTATTCGGTTCCCTCGGTCCAGAAAAATCCGGGTCCTGGACCACAGTGCGCCGAGATGGCTCAATGCGGCAATGGGAAAAGATGCAGATTATTTTAGCATTTGCAGCATTGAGCGTTTCCATCTGGGCACCGTAAATTCATGTTCGTCTGCTCGGAGGGTGCGGGGGGCGAGGTCAAGGGATGGAAGGGCGCGGATGCTCTAATGTTTCAGAATTAATTTTACACGAACCACTCCACTTCATAGTTTTTCTTCCGTTTCCGCTTTCAGTCACGTGAGCCAAGTTTCGCTTCCCGCCTCCACGCCACAAATCGATCACGTGCGACTCCAACTTTCGATCGCGAGAAACTGCCTTTTTATGGTGCGTGATTCGAACCTGTTGATTTTGCCGGTGAGAGTTGGTCATGTTTTGCGGGAATCGCACTGAAAAAAAATTATCGGCGTTTTTACCAAGGTCCGTTGGTACCTTTCCCATCTCACTTTTTTACCAATTATTGGTAATTTTACCAAGACAGACTGATAAGTTTACGTAAAAACCGGTATTATTTACTGTTTTTTTCAGGTAAGAATACCACTTACATTGGTAATCAATTCCCGGTAACTTTGCCATTTTATCTCGGTAATTCTACCACGGTCGATAAAAAATATTGGCGTTTTTACCGGGGTCCAGTAAAATTACCGAGAAAATCAATAATCCATAAATGGTAATTTTACCAAAGAAAAACTGGGATCAAATAGAACCCTGATTTCTTGGTAATTTTACCCTTTTCTCAGTAAATACACCGAGTTTTTTTTTTTCAGTGCGGTACCCAAAATTTCCCTCTGCTGAGGCTAATACATCATTATTTTATCGCAATTTAGTTATTGATGCCTTTAGGTTCTTCAGATATTCCGACAAATGAAATAGTATAGTTTTTGTCAAATTAAAATCATCGAATGCTTTGAAACACTTTCAAATTAGTTGAAGGTGCGTACCACAAACGCCAAGTCCGGCAACGGTGAGAAACATTTGACGGCTTCTTTGGTCATGTTAAACTCCAAAGATCGAGGGGCTTAAACGCAAGTATCATGAAGGCCAAAATCTATTCATGATACCCATTACATTTTCAATAGTGTTCACAGAATCGTCTTAAAACAATATCAAAAGCGCCAATTTTCTCAGTAAAGTTGAATTTTCTCTAAAAATGCAATTACAGTTTCATGGTAAAATAATATGGTCCCATTTTGTGTTGCATGTGTTGCCTATCTCCTAATTGAACGGACACCTCCTATTGAAATTTATTGCAATCAAATTGAAATAAGGGTCCGTCATTAAGTCACGTAATGCACTTTTTCGGCATTCTTGACCCCCCTGCCCCCTTGTAACGCTTTTGTGACGTAGATCCTTATCCGTGAACACCTAAAAACAAAATGGCGTAACGCTGTCCTTGGGCCTCTCCCCCTCCCCTCAGAGCGTTAAGTAATTGGACGTATTTATGCTAAAAGGAGATATGTGCAAGTGGAAAGATGGGGTGTGCTCGTTAGTTGGGTCATAAGAAACAATGTAAAAGTGGATATAGCTCCTTTTTAGAAAATTGAGAAGCGGGATTTGACATTAAATCAAAAGGAGCTAAACGCCAAAATATGCTAACTCATGAGCCGCGGGCATGGCAAGAGAGCCTTGTGCACAGGGCTCACGAGTTACAGCGCCCCGACGACCATCTCCCCGTCGTTAGAGTGCGCACTCATTGCCGCTGACGTCACTGGCGCACAATTATTCCCCATTCATTCTTATGGCCCGACCACTAACGAGCACACCCCATCTTTCCACTTCCACATATCTCCTTTTCGCATAAATACGTCCAATTTAGGGACAGTAAGTTGAAATTTTCCTTGCATTGCAAATTGCCTATCTTTCTAATATACATGCATCTTATCTTGCCGATCGTTTAAAATCGACATATATCGACCAATAGATGTTGAGTATCGCATTAAATCTCAATTTTATTTCAATATGTTCACTGCTTTATGCCATTAGGGCAAGTAATGAATTCGGCAGAATATACTACCGTCCAAAGTAAAAACGCCGTATCTCCATTCGACATCTTTTCGATATTTTTCTAAGAAAATACTATTTTACGAGAAAACTAGCAAATATTATAATCCTTCATACTTCCAGGTCGATTTTGGCATACCATTTGAAACTCGAAATTATAAAAATGAAGTCTTGTCGCACTCGGATTTACTTGTATCAGAGCAGTATGTGTGGAAGAAAAATAAAACATTTTTAATGGAGTTACGACGCTCTTGCTGTGGACGGCAGCAGTGGCGTAGCGTGAATGATCGATTATCGATATCTCGCCATTTGAAGCTATGGTAAAGAATCGATTACTAAGGTGTTCGCTGCGAACACCCTGGTAATCGATCTTTTTTCATAGGTTTGAGTGGCATATCAATCGATATATCGCAAAGCACGCCACGCCACTGGACGGCAGTATAGCCAAACTTTCGGAGAAAGAAGATGATCGCGTGGAGTGATCGAGCATGTGCTCTTTGACCATTAACGCGAAATCAGAGGTAACGTATGGTATGGCCCGCACTACTAACATCAGGCGGATTAAATATCGTCGCTCCTCTGACGTAAGGGTGTATCTCGATTTCCACATGAGCCCCAGAGAGCACGGATTTATATGTAAAACAAGGCTCACGTAGGAATTGTGATACGCCCATAAACCAGAGGGGCGACAAAATGTTCAACAAGTTGCTCATCGATCATCGTTATTTGGAAAGGAGTGTTGACCTCCGAACTGAACTTTCGCCTCGTCGCGATCGCATTACTTCGGGCGTCTCTATAATATTTTGTCTTTGCGTGAGATTTTGCAAGGGCGACGTTACGTTGACAATATCGTCGGAGCTCGCGTGTAATGACGTTAGTCTGATGACCGCAGAGCCGATAAGTGACTCGACAAAGAGACGAGAGGCGCTTCAAAGAAATCGAGTCGCCCGATTTTCCGACCCGGTCGACTTTTGACGTCGCGCCATCAAAGACGAGCAAAGGCCGCCACACATAGCACGCAAACCGCAGATCGGGACCCGACGCAAAAAGCCGCTCTGTTTTTTGCCGGGCAAATTACGGATTCCAGAGACGACGCGACAACGCACACTGAGGTATTCCACCTCAAAAGCTGGCCAAAACTATTTGTCGCCGAGAGGTGCTCGATTTCACGAACTCTGGTAGTATTGACTGTTAAATCTGGACCTTAAAAAAAACGAAAAATTGTTAAAATGTACAAGGTAGGAATTTTTTTAGCTCTTATGTTGAGTTAGTTAACACTTATTAGAGTACCAAGTAGAGTCGTTGTGGAGTCCTCAGAGCGACTTGGAGAGAAGAAGAAGAAATGTTGCTGTTTTGTTTAACGGGAAAGAAGCCATGAAATTCCATTCCTGAGATTCGAACTTGGGGAAAATTCCATGAAACGTCCCTCGGAGACAAGGCATTAATGTTGATAAAATCTAAGAATAACTTTTTTTTTTTAATACATCCAATATCCTACTAAGGAAGTTTTTAAAAACTCTCATGTCAAAGCATCCTCAAGCATCATAACGCAGTTTGCTCCTTTCTCTGAACTGATTTCACTAATAAAAAGACCAACTATACCCTCAGTTCCTTATTTGAATTGATTCGGTTCTACCTAGACATACTGTTCGTTCCGGGTTCAGAGGTCCAAAGTTCCAGGAGTGGCACCCTTTGCTCCGGCCAATGAACCTGGAGCAGTCGAGGCTAGGAAACCCCGCTCTACCCACCGGAACTGTCGGCTCCTGAGCTGCAACGGACGGTATGTTTATACAGTTCGTACATTTTTAGCACTGAAAAAAAAGTTACGGGATGTATAAACATACCGTCCGTTCCGGGCTCAGAGGCAGAAAGTTCCTGGTGCTAGAGCAGTAGCTGCGACTGTTCCGGGTGCTACACCCGGAACGGGAACACGGACGGTATGTCTAAATAGCCCGTAAGTACGGCTCCCGCGGCCGGATTTTATTTGGTGTGTTAATCTGCACGCTTAAACCATCAAAATGCGACTTTGTGCTCAGTGAAATTGACCTGCTTCTCCAGTAGCAGCCTTATGAATTGCGTTCGAGAAGATATGGTTCTTCCCCATATAAAATGATGGAGCTAAAACCGCACAAGTCACGTAATTAAAATTGGTAAAAAAAAGAAAAAAAAATATTATTGACTCACTTGCGACGAATTTCTTTTTTGACGGCAGACTCGTTTCGAGCTACGGCTTATCTTCGGCTCATCATGGGCTTATCATTCTTTTTGATTAACTCTATGGAAATACCACTGTGAGGAGTGGCGGGTTCTGTATCCCGCTCAGGTGAAAAGGTTCGGAGGGGGTTGTAAAGGTGGGCTCTCCGCTGGCGGACCGCGGAGGGGTAGGAACGTCAAAATCATTTGCTGCGTTGAGCTAACGGAGTCAATTACCATTGTGTTGCCTCGAGCGTTTTCGTTTCCTGCTTCGCGAATGGCTTCCCGCTATTGCCAACTGTTGAGAGCAACCCAGGCGTGTTCCGATTTTCACGCCGGGTCCGGAGCCCGGATAAATAAGTGAAGCATCATGCCAGAATCAATCCGTCTACAGGAAAAGGATGCTCAACACTGGAAAAAGAGTTCTCAACGTTGGGCCTTGTCCACACGAGCGCGGTTCGCGGAACTTATTCCGAGGAACTTGTTCCCGGAACAAGTTTTAGCTGAGCTAAAAACTTATTCCTCCAAAACCCGGAACTTCCCCGTACTCCGAGCTTCTATATATGTTTCTTTTGATGTGAATTTGTTTGTTTTTGTTTTTTACGTCCTTTACATGTCTTGACATTTATTTTTGTTACTTTGGCGGCCGTAATAATCTATTATTTTGCGATAATTATATAGTTTTATTAAAGTTCCGGTTCCAGTTCGGGCAAATTCGTGTGGACAGCATGCCTCGTTTCAAGGAATAAGTTCCGGGAACTGAGAAGTTCGAGGAATAAGTTCCGCGAACTGCGCTCGTGTTGCCAGGGCCTTGTGTTTACGGGCTATGTAGACATACCGTAAGTACATTCCGGGCTCCGTGCCCGTAAGTTCCAGGTTTAGAAGTTGTAGCTCTTAGGTAGTCGTATAGGTCCGGTTGGTGAAGCAACGGTTCATTCATTCGGAGCTTTCACTTATGAGCCCGAAACGGACGATTTGTCTATATCGACGGAATAAGGGCGCTCAGAGTAGAAACTTAATTTATTTTTTATTTTTAGTGAATTCGAAAAATCTTTAAATCGATAAACCAAAGTGGGGAGGTGTTCTATACGACTATACATGTATCATTATTGTTCATAGAACGCAGAACGAACCCTCTTAACAAAATTTCCACCGGTAAATTTTTCGCAAAGAAATTTTTCAGCGTTTCTTTCTGGGAATTTAATCGATTTTCCCTCTGATTATACTCCCAAAAATCTATGAAATCGTGGACAAAACTGCTCAGTCATGTTTTTGAAAAAAAATGCTATTTTTAAGTTAATTTGGCAACCTTAGAATGGTTTTAATTAATTACAATTAGAAATTACATACGTGCTTTCGTTTGGGAAATCACCCATGTAGGGACGAAAAACACCGAAAACCCCCAATCTAACCGGAGCCATTGAGATTTGAAGTTTATATTAACTAAAAGAGGTTTTGAGAAAACGCAAATTGGACCACATTTTGCAATAAGGAACCACTATTTCTGGCTCATTTTACAAACGACATACATGGCATTGGTTTCCCTACACAGAAAGGTGTTTTTATGGAAGAGCCAGAGATATTGGTTCCTTATTGCAAAATGCAATCCAATCACAACTCTAGACAACCATCATCCTTACAATGCAAAATGAGCAATAGATCGACAGCTCCCGAAAAATCCAGTTAGTATATTTGCTTTTTTTACTGCAATCGATACCAATTTCGAGATAGGATAGCATTTTCAATTCTATATTTCATCAGTTCAGCTCAATTAATTATTTTCCATTTGTTTCTAATGGAACTCTGGTGATGGTTCGTCCATAGCTCAAAACGTACAAGAATTCTCTGAATTTTGGCATCCATTAGAGTAGGATATGCAAAACGTCGGATGATCAAAACAGCGTGTAGCCCTGCAAAAGCGGAAGCGATGGATAATGAAGAGCTGAATAATCGAGTGCTCGGTGCATATCTTTTTTTCAAATTATTATTTATTTATAGCTGTCAACCGTCAGAGGTACTTCAGTCCACGACATCAAAAATATCAGTATGACGATTTTTGCCGAGTTTGATCGTAAACTCATTTTTCCAGGTTCTTTCGGAATATTTCCGCCTGCATCCTGAAGAATAATTGAATTGGTTTCTGTTAGACGGGCGTCAGTCCAAAAACTGATGAGCCCTAGCTTCTTGCGTAATCAGCGAAATCCAGAGCTCATGAGCTTTTGTACTTATACGCCCGTACAGGGCCGGATTCACCTACTTGCCGCCCCCCTCTCATTCGTTTTGAAACTCGATAAAAACCATCAAATGAACGTGCCAGCGGGGGAGGGGTGCATAAGACGCATTTACTCGTGTTGAGCACATTTTTGGGAAAGCCCTGTCAACACTACTAGGTAAAGTTCACGAAACCTTGCGAGAAAGTTAAGTTCCGTAAACCTATCTCTGTGTGAATAAGGCCTTCCATTCATAAGAAATGAACGAAAAAATTATGAAAGAACAAACATAATTGTGGTTCAATGATTTTAACTTCCGCCGCCGCGCCGCGCAGACCGCACCGTGTTGGACGCAATGCGTGAAGTATTCACGCAGTCTTGTAGGCGCTATGCGTTTCACGCTGACCGCACTGTGTTTGGCTCAATGCGTGAAGTATTCAAGCATTCTTGTAGGCGCTATCCGTTTCACGCTGACCGCAATGATCGCACCGTGTTTGATGCAATGCGTGAAGTATTCGTGCAATCTTGTAGGCGCTAATATGTGTTACATGCCGATCGTCGCGCCGAGGGCTTCTCCTTTTCATCTCAAGTCCTCGTTGTCATTCCTCTCTAAGTCGCGTCGTTCTAGGCCAAATTCCGCGTTTGGTTTCTTTCGTAACTCGACTCATTGAGGGTGCTGTCTCCTGTATCACTAAGAGACGCTAATACGGATTTGTTCGGACTCTACAGGTGTTATTTCTGCAAAAAATATCGTAAAATAGGTACTTTTCCGTATCGACGGTGTAGGTCGGCAATCACATAACTCATTTGCGGTGTCTGAAAATTTCCGCCTCTATGTTATTTTTTTAAAGGAGAACAAATTGACATCGTTCTTTGAAATTTTTGCAGAATTTTCTTCCCACAGAGAAGAAAAATCACGGCAGTTTTAAAGAATTGCCGTTGAGTAGTTTTCCGTTTAAAAAATAAAGAATGATAGGAAGTCTGCGACGTCACAAACCGAGTTATGTCGACTTACATAGTCGATATACCGGCTGTACCATCATCCGCAAACTTTCAATGTTTCGACTTTAAGGTCCTTTCCTCCGAGGAAGGGTCACTATGCTACAATGCTAAGGAAGAACGTCGTATGAACACTCGAGAGTTGCCAAATTTCCTTCGATAAAATGTTTATTTTTGAGGAAAGTTATGGATATCTTTCCCAGAAATTTTCAAGAACTATAAGTAAAATTGCGACCAAAATTACCTGAAAAATTGGAGGGATAATATTTACAAATTTTCCCGAAAATTAGTGATTCGCCAGAGGAAATTTGGCAACGCCTAAGGGTTTATACGGCGTTCTTCCTTAACACGGCAGAATATGGAAATAGAGCAAAGGAAAGGACGCGAGTTCACGAAGGCGCAGAGATACAACTATTCGTGCTTGATGGATGTCCGTGTTGCATCTGCAAAATTGAAGGCGCTATGGCGCGAGGCGTGAACTCGCAATGCTCATACGGCGTTTTTCCTTAGTACCGGCAGTCTTATTTAAAGAAAATAAGTAACCCACTAAATTCTTTCTCAACGGCTGGAATTTCAACGACCTAACGGCGGAGTCGAGAGCTTGATTTTGGCCAGAGGACAGATTTACTGATCTCCCTAAATTGTACTTAACGGCAAGAGAAAGTTGGATGAAATGTTAACAGTCCGGGAATGTCATCCGATTTTATGAACCTAGAGCACGGATCCTCGTGAGTCGTGTCCAACGTGCAAGTTGGCTGCAAACACGATAAGAAGCTAAAATTCATAAACTTGAGTATTGAGCAGTGTACTAACATTGGTTCTCGGGATGCCCAGCGACGAAATGAGCGAATTCTTCGGCCAAAAAGAGCATCCGAGACTCGTGAGATGATATAAAAATTTTCAGACTACTTTGGAGCGTCTTCTTATTTTATTGCTTCGATTTAATCTACGATAGAGTACATTCTTGCCAAGGATGAGCGAAAATCCGAGGGAGACCAACACATGAGAATACCGTCAGAGGGTGTAAAGAGAGCTTTTTTCAGACGAATCAGATTTTAAACCGAGAAATTACAATGGACCGCATCTCTCTAATGAGAAAGCTCCAACAAATGTCGTGAGAGGGCTGAAGTTTTAAGATGCGCCTTGTTATTATCCTGCTTTGTAAAGGTACGGAACCTTAGGCGCGTCTGGACGCGGCGTCCAGACGCCGATAAATCTGTCTAATGATTTTTGCGCGGGGACGGCACCTTAGCGGCGAAGAGACGCTGCGGAGAACGCCGATCGAGGACGCTCCGATCTGTCGCGAACAGATCGGAGCGAAGACGCCGAGAAATTCCGCTCAGTCCGCTGCCTTTCCTACCGATTTTTGAATGTGTTTAGTTCGACAAACCCACGAATCGATCACAAAGGCCGTGAATTGATCGACAAAAGCCACAAATCGATCGAAAATTCCGTGAATCGATCGACAAGAGCCGTGGATCAACCGACCCACCCGTGAATCAATCGACAAAAGTCGTGGATAGATCGACAAACCTGCGAGTCTATCGACAAACCTGTGAATCGATCGACAAACCTATGAGTCGATCGACAAACCTGCGAATCGATCGACAAACCTATGAGTCGATCGACAAACCTGTGAGTTGATCGACAAACCCGTGAATCGATCGACAAACCCGTGAATCGATCGAATTACGTCGATTGGTTCACGTTTTGGTTTTTCGATCGATTCATGTCGATTGACTAGATACCGGTTTTCCTTGTAATTGTCAATCATTTCTCGTCTATCGATCCACATTTTTTGTCGATCGAATCGACACCCGTTTTTTAGTAATTTGTCCATCGATTGGTGTCGATCGATTCACGTTTTTATTTTTCGGTCGATTTTTGTCGATCGAATCCACACCCTCCTAAAAAAAAGCGCGTACAGCCATTTTCGCGGCCCAGAGCATACAGTCCGATCAACGAAAATTCGAGAAATTGACGGCGGACGGAGCGGAAAAAATCCACAGATTCCGCTCCTAAGGTGCCGTGCTCCAAAATGTGAGCGTCTTCTCGCCCTCCACTCGGTAGCAGCATTTTCCGCCGGCGTCCAGGACGCCGCGTCCAGACGCGCCTAAGGTTCCGTAGCTTAAAAATCCTTTCACAGTTCCGTACATGCATTCAAAACCTTCATGGCATACTTACGATACTAAAAATACTTCAAGTCAGGAAAGTTTTAAGGGAAAAAATTCGGTAGACAGATTATTCGGTTTTATAATTTCTTTTATTGCGCGAAGTATTTTAAGATTAGCTCTCCTCCAAACAAAAAAAAAGGCATGCCTACTTTACTTTTATCTGTGCACACAATAATGAGCGAGTAATTACTCGAGGGATGGAAAAATCGACGAAAATGTGGAAAATTCTGAGGAGTATAATTTTTCGAAAGAACTTGGAGAAATATTAGAGGTAATTGATATCTCTAGTCGGTAATTAGTAAATCCTATACATGCAACCCTAAATAATAGGAATAGCATGACCTTTATCTATCTGGCTCACAATTCTTGTTGTAAATTTATTTTTACAAAACGGAAAAAAATAAAAAATAAAACACGAGAGAAGAAGTAAAATTTTTTTGCACCCACATTTTTGAGGTTTTTTTAAAGAAAGATTTCGAGTTAAAAATCAGGTTTGATTAAATTTTGCAAAAGCGTAGTTGTTAGATTTTTGGTATTGGAGTTAAAAGTTGTGAGGAATTTGCAACGTCACGAAGCACGTTGAAATGAATCGAGAGGTAAACTATAAACCGCGCGCTTTTAATAGAATTTTTATCGCGATTTCCGACGTCACAAAGTCTCACTTAAATTATTATATATATTATTTTCTTTTTGGGGGGAATTTTTATATGGCGAGGAATATTTAATGACATTTTTGTAATTATTAATGTTAAGGTGATTCGATGGACGCCATATTTTGTGTCAGAACGACATGCGATATATCGCATCAATTGGTTCCATTCTTTCAGCTACTGGTCATTTTTCTCCAATTTTGAGATCGCAATTCTGTTGTTAGGAGACTAAAGCACTCACTTACCAATATTTTAACAAAAAAATTCAACGTAATAAAGGGTGTTTTGTTTTTAGAGAGAAAATATCGCATTTGAGTGCAGTTTCGATATCAGTATCAAATGCAATGTTTTATTCTCTCTAAAAAAACCACGCCTTTATTACGTTGAATTTTTTTGTTAAAATTGGTAAGTGAGTGCTTTAGTCTCCTGAAAACAGAATTGCGATCTCAAAATTGGAGAAAAATGACGAGAAGCTGAAAAAATGGAACCAATTGATGCGATATATCGCATGCCGTTCTGATACAAAATATGGCGGTCATCGAATCACCTTAATGTTTGTTTGTTTGAAAAAAAGGATGACAAATTTTGAAACCCCGCAATCAAGCCACATGTTAATAGATTTGCGATACGTATCTCAGAGTCGATGAACGTAAGTGCAATAAGCGCGCCTCGATTTAAAATTGAGACCCGACTCTTGAAAGTTTATTTCCCCCGAAAACTTCGCGGAATCTTCGTGCAAACTCCAAGGCTAGCTTGACAACGTGACTAATATTATATTTTAACTCATGCACACGCTGTTAAGCGTCTGTTAACATCCACTCAATTTCGCTGAAATCCCAAATTAATCCGCTCTCTGCAGCCCTGCCGCTCATCCCCCTCTTCTCGCGATATTCAGCCGTGCTCTGCTGCTGGCCACCTCGTAAATCTTGAAACCTCTTCTCCCGCCCCCTCTGCTCCACCCTTGAACCCTTTAGCGCTTTGCTACACGAGTTTATCGTACCGATTCCACTCAAGTCATACTCAATTTTAATCAATCCGGTGTCATTGTTACTTTGCTTTCCGGTGCCGTTCACCGGAAATATTTACTGCGAAGTGAGCTGCTTGCAGAGTGTGCCAGATGAAGTGGCTTTATGATAGAGGGAGCGGAGGATAAGGGAAACTGAAGTTGACGCAGTGAAAAAAAAGGAGAAAAGTTGGTGAAGTGCAACACAGGAGCTTTGCAGAAAAGTGTCCATAAAAAGTAGGCATGTAACTACTAGATTGTGCGATCGACTTTTTCATGTAAAAGGAAGTGGGAATTGATAAGTGCGATATTAATCGACTTTTGAGATCGCAATTCTGTTGTCACAAGACTAAAGAATTCACTTACCAAAAAACAAATTCAACGTAATAAATAGGCAGGGATTTCTGAGAGAGGAAACATCGCGCTCGACACCGATATCAAAACAGCACTCGAATGCTATATTTCCCCTCCAAAACAGTGCCTTTTTTACGTTGAATTTGTTCGTCAATGCGTGAAGTATCCACTTAGGTTTGTAGGCGCCAATGAGCCTCTCGCGCTCTGGCAGCACGCCGCTCCGCTCTGTTTAGGCTTTAATATTTATACTCGCATAGTATATAGTATATAGGATAGTATATAGGCATAGTAAGTATAGTATATAGTATAAGGTATAGTATAAGTAAGTATATAGGCATAGTATATAGGCAGATAAATTTTTTAGCCTCATAACAACAGAAATGCGATCTCAAAATTCGATAATCATGCCAGTATCTGAAAACATGGGAACAATGGATGCTGTATATCCCATGTCATTCTGACACCAAATATGACGTCCATCGAATCACCTTAAAGTAAGTTATTTTGGCGAATATCATATTTAGAGGATATTCAGATTTGCGCACCACGGTTTTCGGCTGCAATTTTTCCATTCGTTTAAAGAGAAGTTTTCTTAGAGTTACATAGATTGACCCCTTTTCCTTCCACTTCATGGTAAAAACGACTAAAAAATCGCGAAAAATCTAGGCTGAACTCTGCCGTGCTAAGAAAAAAACGCCGTATGAACCTTCAGGCGATGCCAAATTTCCTTTGATAAAGCACTACTTTCCCGGTGAACTTATGAATATTTTTATTCCAATGTTTCAGATACTTTTGATCGCAATTTCACCAAAAGTTCCTAAAAATTCGAGGGAAAAACGTTCATAAATTTCCTTAAAAATAAACATTTTAATGAAGGAAATTTGGCAACTCTCGAATGTTCATACTGCATTTTTCCTTAGCACGGCCGTGCTGTAGTATCTTTTAGCATGATACGTCCAGATATCCACAGAGAAAAATATCCTTGTTCTTGTGTTACTTTTGGTCAATATAGAACGTGAAACATTAGCCAACCCAAATTTTGTGTTAATTTTGGCTCAGTTTACGGTGAATTTAGAGCAGAAAACAATGGAGAGACTATGGGAAATCCCTAACTCAACCGAGGGCTTGGGTTATTTTGTGTTTCACTTCCCGTGATAACCAAACTTTTGTGTTGAGTTTTCTCTCTGTGTAGGAGCTGCACGACTCGTTTGTCGTATATTAACCGATGTGAATAGACAGAGGAAGTCGCATGCTTCCTCTCGTTAGCGACGCTTGTTCTGCTCGACGCTTTAACGAGAAAAAACAACGTTTATTCAGTGTAAACCGCCTGCAAGTACGGTTTTTCTGCCAGGCGTGGCCTCTTGAAACGCTTTACTTTGATTTATCTTCTGCCGTGTCTCACAGAAACGACGTAAATCTGCACGGGAATAAATTGGAGTAACGTTATCTTTATTTGACAGTCGTATGAGGTCTCCCGCTAAGCGTGACGTCGGTCATGAAAAAAAAAAACGATTGAAACATATGCCAAATTATAGATTGGCAGAAATTATGAATTTTTCTCAAGGCAACTGAGATGGATTTTTGGCGAAGATCAGTCGGAATCTCGAGAAGGAACGAAAGAGTTAGTGAAATAATAATGAACGCCGAGCGAGACATCGTGCATGAAATTATGACCGATCAGCTTGTCTGGTATGGTCATGTTCAGCGAATGGCGGATGACAGATTGCCTAAGAAGGGACTGGATTGGGTTCCTCCCGGGAGGAGACGTAGGGAACGTCCAGCAAAATCGTGGATAGGTGGCATTCGAGATGAAATTACATAATGGCATTTACCAGATGACCTCTGGGCCAATAGACAAGAATGGCGATTAAGTGTCGCAGAGCGCCCGGGTGCGCTGTAAAAGGGGCTTGTATGTATGCAGAAATTATGAAAACCACATATAGCTCTGTTTACTCTATATCTGTACTGTCGTCAAAATCTCAAGGTCACGGGGCGAGGTCAGTAGGAATCAGAAATGACGTAACGACCTGCAGCTCATCAATATTTTTGATGGAGTTCGGCAGTATGGTTCTTAATGTGAAAAAAAATATAGGTATGAGATTTCTGTACCACTACTCTGATGAGTTTTTTTTTTTTTTTTTTATCCTAACACTCTAATGTCGTAATTAAATGATTTTCATTTTTGAAGATACAGTGAATGTGGAAAAAAGCAAATCATAAATTTCTCAATTAAATCCGGGTAAATACCTTGTAGACTCCCAAAAACTTCGTTTTAGCCGGTTTCGTTTTATTTACTTGGATATGGTTCAAAAATTGCAATTTAGTGGTATGTTACATCTCAGTTCCTTCACAATGTAGACTTTGGGGCCTTTTAAATCAGGGCCGGATTTACCTACTTGCCGCTCATGGGCCTTATGTATTTTGTCGGCTCCCTCTCATTCGTTTTGAAACATCAATGAAAACCATCAAGTGAACGTGCCGGAGGAGGAGAGGTGCATAAGACGCGTTTACTTGTGTTGGACACATTTTTGCGAAAGCCCTGTCAACACTACCAGCAAAAGTTCACAAAACTTTGCGCGACGATTAAGTTCCGTAAACCTATCCCTGTGTGGACAAGGCCTCCCATTTATGAGGAATTAACAAAAAAAAATATGAAAGAACAAACATAAATTTGGTTTAATAATTTTGACTTCCGCCGCCGCGCTGACCGCACTGTGTTTGGCGCAATGCGTGAAGTATTCATGCAGTCTTGTAGGCGCTATGCGTTTCACGTCGACCGCTGCTGACCGCACTGTGTTTGGCGCAATGCGTGAAGTATTCATGCAGTCTTGTAGGCGCTATGCGTTTCACGTCGACCGCTGCTGACCGCACTGTGTTTGACGCGGTGCGTGAAGCATTTACGCAATTCACGAGGAAACCAATGGAACCACCTTCAGAACCTCAGAAATTTGAATGTACGGATTTATAAGCGTTTAAAGTTTCCTACTTTTGCCCAACCTCTCCTATTGACTCGATCCACTGTGCGGCGGCAGAAAAAGGGCACGACTCTTCACCGGCGAGGCGCACGGATTTGACGCACGTACAATTAAGAAACAGAGGGCACAGGGAGCAAATTGGCATACGTTCTCTTGGGAAGGGGCCCTCGTCCTTTGTAGCCGTTTCCCGTTTTCCGTTTTCCGGGTATCGAAGATGAAAGAAAACTCGCTGCTCTCCGTAACTCGCTCCCGGATCCCGGCGCGGCTGTTGCTCTTGCTCCGCCAGGGAACCGAGTCAAGGATTGACGGCTCATTAGGATTCAATTCCGGAGCATCGAAATTGGCGGAATAATGCGCGAGAAATTGCGTTTTTCAAAATTGTTTCGGCGCCGGATCGTAGATTGAATTCGTCCACCGGAGAGTTCTTCATTCTCCCTCATCTTAACCGCATAATTCAAAAAGCTACCCCAGCACTAGGTATACTCCGTGGTAAGGGAAAGCGCCGTATGAACATTCAAATGTTGCCAAATGTCGTCTGTTTAAACATTTATTTTGGAGGTAAGCTAGGCATATTTCGCCTTGAAATTTTCAAATATTTAAGATAAAATAACGAACAACGTTTTCTGAAAAATTGGAAGAAAAATATGTACAAATTTCTCTTCTATTTTATCAAAAGAAATTTGGCAACACCTGATGTTGTATACGGTGTTTTTCCTTAGCGTGGTAGTATACTGCTGTGCAAAGGAAAAACGCTGCATGTGCCTTTAGAAGTTGCCATATTTCCCTATTGGCAATAATGTATAACCTTCTTTTTAGTCCTTTTGCGCAGACGTAATTCCCCGTAGGTGTTCATATGCACATTTATGAGTGTATATTATCGATGACCAAGATTCAAAACCGCGTATCTTCGTTTGCGACGTTGCAGACTTCCTGTCATACTTCATTTTTTCTTGAGAAAACTAGTCAACGTAATTTCTTGAAAACTTCCTTGATTTTTTCTCTTCGTTAGCAAAATATGCTGTTTAAATTTCAAGCTGTGATATAGAGCTTTCAAGCTTTCTTCGAAAAAATAAAATAAGAGCGGAGAGTTTGGGACATCCTAATGAAGGTACGTGCTTTCGCACTTTGGCTATCGATATGCAATTTTACAATAGTAATAATTTTGTTTCCAGTTCCTTTAAATACCCTGCGGCGCGTTCAGCTTATTTAACTACCTTTATTCAAAATCCTTTTTTGAAAATTTTTACCTCTGATTGATCGCGATCGATTTATTTCTTATTCTCAGATTCCTCTAAGGCCCTCACTGTTGTACGGCAAAAAATAGGTGCATTAAAAGCGATGTATCAAAGCAGCTCCCGTGAATATTTCGGATGGGAAACTTCTCGTAAGTACATGAAACTTGTCAGTTGTTAACCGGTGTATCAGACAACCTTTTAACCTTTCAGCTGCATCTTAGAGCCTTCCCGAGCGGTAGTAGACGTCGACATGAAAGGGCCCACCGCAAGCGCCTGAATACGACTTGCCCTGAATTCACTTTACTTGCCTTTAGGTACAATCACGGCGAGTGTGTGAGGAAACCTTGTGACTGAATGCCGCACGGTTTCTTGAACTAACGGCGTGTTGTAAGATTTTTTATTTTTTAGATCTGAACATAGCTCTTTGTTCTCTTATTATTTACTGAAGAAAACCTAAAATATAATGATTACTACAAACTTTAGGGAGAATTCAGGGTATGTATGTCATAATTGAATTCATATGCCATTGACATAGTGTCAATGGGATCAAGCAAACAAAGAGCCATCAACGTGGAAAATTAGGTATAGGTATCTTTCAGGGTAAATGGATAAATGTGTATGGATACATATTCAGAATAAGTGTTAGGAACTACAAAAAAAATTATACATTATGCCTGGTGAGATGAGTTAGTTCTGCAACATTTTGTGCAAAGAGCAGCCAAGAATTGAGGATATTTGAGGATAATTGAGGAACGGGAATAATTGAGAATAACGCGAATTTGAAGACATCGGAGGTTTTAAATTCAAATAAAACGGCAGGTACGAGGCTTGGGCGCAAAAGTAGTTCCAAATCTCAAAATACAATTTGCCGCAAGAGCTCATCGTTCCATTGATAATGCGAATTGTGGCTCAAAATGTTGACTCAATGCTGTGGATAGTACGTAGTTCTTACAAAGCGTCTTGCATCAAATATTGAAAATATACTTTTCCGACTCCAAATCTGGCTTCTCTCTGTATTAAACAATTTTAATTTTAAGCCTGTATGGGCCATTCCCATTTTGCGTGACTCCATCGCAAATATGGATATTACAACTACGACTACGCTTCAAGAGAGATCGTCAGGTCAGGTGAGATTTGATCCATCACTTGAGCATTATTTACTGCGAACTAGCAACCCGTTGCTCCGGGAATATCGTGCGAAGTTCTCATAAAAAATGAGCAAAATTTGAATCTGTAAGCGGAGAACAAAAAATGGACGCATCGATGAGATGGCATATCTCATCAAGAGGAAGCCGGGTTGTCAGTTAACTTCTCAGTCGGTCGGCCGGTGGTTACCGATTAAGTTTCCCTGAATGGGCGCATATAACGCATGGCTTATTTTATCAGGTTTAATGAGTTCTGGTAAAAATTGGAACGGGTATTAGAAACCATAAAATAGATAATTTTTTATAACTTGTAAGAGCTAATTATTTTGTTTCAATTTTTTTAAAATAAATTTGATTTGTTTCGCACACTAAGAAACATGTGGCTTGGATCTAGAGTTCAGTATCTTGAACAATTTAACAAGAAATAATACTCTCGGATTTTTTATTGAAGCGAGAGCCAAACCACTTAATTTAAGCAGATTTCCTTTTGATTCAAGCAAACATTCAATTGATTCAAGAAAATTGTTTCTGTCAAATTTTTTAAGAGTCTGAACTCGGATCCAAGAGACTTTTTTTCTAGTGTAAGTTTCTGTATATACTTTTTCCAACTTTAAACTTGCTTATCTCAAAATCACAAAAATTTACATTGTATCCCTCATCTATGATACCCCAGAGGCGTCAAAAGGATCAACACTGTCGGTGCCCTTTATGAAGGGTTGATTGAACCAAGCAGCTTGACTTCTCTCGGTTTTTCCAGCTGAGCCTTTGAGTAAATTAAAAGATTATTAAGTTACTCAATAAGATTTGGATTACATTCAAAGGGAAGTCTGGAAGTGATCCTGGTAATTACGTTTGCCATTTATTTACTTCATTTCTGAACTACAAAGCATTTGAAAACATCTGGGAGCATTTTAAAGACAGATTTGGCAACGAGCAGCCAGATACAGAAGGCGAACGGGAGGGGGCTAGCTAATAAATGGGGGTACTTCAATTAATCAGTGCTCTCATCGATTTGTTGCTGTTCGCCCCTCAGAGCCGGGGCGAATCTGTGAGGTAATCTGACACGGCTTTATCAAATCATCACCCCCGCTCCCCGCAGTGCAATGTGCATCTTTCCCACTTGAAGAGTCACGTGAAGAACATGATGACTTCGTTTTTACATTTTTTTCGGAAGGATCACGGAGAACGCGAGAATAGAGAATTTACAAGGGTAATGACTTCATGAGGGTCATTTTTCAAATTCTTGTTTGTTTTATTCTAATGATTGTATTTCCTGCCGCCCAAATTCTTTGTTCCAAAAAGGTCCAATATAATTAAAGTTTTTTTTAGGGGGCGGGGGGTGCTGCACTAAGTGGTTTTGGTCAGTTTTTTAGCAGATGAATTGGATGAATATAATTTTTTTGGTTTTTGTTTTTTTTTTTTTAGCGTCCAAAATTTTTTAGATGTTACTATTGAAATGTTACTACATGATTGTAGCTCCTATCAGGAGCTATATTTTCAAAACTTATTTACTTCATGATCAATAATAAAGTATTGGTTTAACGAAATTTTAATTTAGCGTTTTACCACCATGTTGACGTATCAAAGAAGAATTGTACGTATTTACGATTTTTTTTTGCCTAGAAATCCCTAGATTTTTAGAGACCAATTTTTGTGGAATTTTAGGAAGTTTTCTATTGGAAAGTGTTAGAGAATAATCTAAGTCAATTAAGTTTGATAATTTAATAATGAGAACCTTTCGAGGGGAAAACACGCAAAATTTTAATCGGAATTGAATATTTCATCCTGAAGCAGTTTAGCAACATTTCAATGCTTTCGTGGCACCATTACAAGTGTCAAAGTGAGTTATTTATAAGTCAACGCCTGGATGCAACTATTCGAACTCTGCGGATGTCCGTATTGCATACATCAGAATTGAAGGCGTTTTGACTTTGTTCACTCTCACGAGGAAGCGTGCACGTGCACCGACCACCGAGCCTTGTCGTATCGTTTCATGTTACAGTTGTCAAATGCTCCCTAGTTGAATTTTTCGCCACGCCGAGTGTATTTTTTAACTTCAAGGAGGAAGAAACGAGAAGAGTTTTTGGATTTGGATCATTTGGACCGCGTTCAGCAGAAAGGAACCAAGCCACATTAGCTATTGCCAAATTTAATTGGGCGATTTAATTTTTTACGTGACAACGGTTGTACGGATTTGGGTGCAAATTTTAGTAAATTTTCTGCTTAGCACGAAGCAACCTCCTTAAAAATGTCAAAGAAATCCGGACAAGCGTTCGCTCGTGAAAAATTAAAATGCTCGGTTACATTTGGCAATAGATGATGTGGTTTGGTCAGACCCGCCACATTCCATCTCGGGCCCTGGTACCAATTTTCTGGCCCGGGCCCCTAGCACGGGGGGGGGGGGTGTCCGGGGGGCCTCCCCCGGGAAATTTTTGAAATTTTAAATCTATTTGGACGCATTATGAAGCTCTTATGATGGAGATTTTCCATCAATTTCTGCAGAATAATTACGCCTTTTTGTTTACTTTCAGCACCAAAAACTTTCGAATTGTTGCATTAAAAACATCTATAAAGAGCCTCGCCAAAAAGTGGTGTTTTTTAGCCCCTTTTTGTATACCCGAGTGGGTCAACGGGACAAGGCTCAAATGAAAGCTTATGGTAAGGCAAACTTCCATGTAAAGTATCAACTTGAAGTGACCCCTCGTTTAGGCTGTACAGCGTTGCCAATTTTCTATTTTTATGCGCTATACTCAAGGAATACTGGATCATCATGGTTCAACAGGCTAGTACACCCGAGTTGGTCAACAGGACAAGGCTCAAACGAAAGCTAATGGTAAGGCAAACTTCCAGGAAAAGTTTCAACTTGAAGTGAAACCTTGTTTAGGCTGTACAGCGTTGCCAATTTTCCATTTTTATGTGCAAAAATTAAGGAATTCTGGATCACCATAGTTCAACAGACTAGTACACGCAAGTTGGTCAACGAGACAAGGCTCAAACGAAAGCTTATGGAAAGGCAAACTTCCAGGAAAAGTTTCAACTTGAAGTGAAACCTCGTTTAGGCTGTACAACGTTGCCAATTTTCCATTTTTATGTGCTAAAATCAAGGAATTCGGGACTAATAGTCCATTGCATCATAATTAAACAGACTAGTGCATCGGTCTACGAGCTAAATACTACCCTGAGATCAAATAGAAGCGCAACCAAAGGCCATCGTGACGTTTCGGAGCAATGTTGCCAATTTATTATTAATTCTTTTTACCATAAAATTAGGGTCTTTTTGAGATTTTTGGCGGAAAACGTACCTTCATGGGCTATAACATTGATGAGTATGGGCTAAACATTACGACTCTAGTCTGTTTAATTATGATGCACTGGACTACTAGTCCCGAATTCCTCGATTTTAGCACATAAACATGGAAAATTGGCAACGCTGTACAGCCTAAACGAGGATTCACTTCAAGTTGAAACTTTTCCTGGAAGTTTGCCTTATCATAAGCTTTCGTTTGAGCCTTGTCTCGTTGACCAACTTGCGTGTACTAGTCTGTTGAACTATGGTGATCCAGAATTCCTTAATTTTTGCACATAAAAATGGAAAATTGGCAACGCTGTACAGCCTTAAAGAGGTTTCACTTCAAGTTGATACTTTACATGGAAGTTTGCCTTACCATAAGCTTTCATTTGAGCCTTGTCCCATTGACCAACTCGGGTATACAAAAAAAGGGGCTAAACTTGGCGAGGCTCTTTTTTTTTGAGGGGGCAGATGATAATTTTCAATTCTATGGGGAGCCGGGCCCCCCTGGACTCCTTTTTCGTACGTCTATGGCAAGGGAGTTAAGCCATTGAAGTCGAGGATGCCCAGAAAGGAGCCTCTTAGCATCCGACAACGGAAGAAAATGAAACACAGTTACTAAAAATATCATTCTACATACAATACTCAAAATCTTGAAAATCTCTAAAAAAGTAAGAAAAATTTTATAGTGCCCTAGCGTTTTTTTGAAACTTTATTCACCTTTTGCGGAATTTTTAGGGTAATTTTTTCACTTTTCCCTACGAGACAAGGGTTACACATGAATTCGTAGTGGTTTGTCACCTGCGTCACGGGCCCCGGTACCAAAGACCCAGTATCCCCCCCCCTTGTGGCGGGCCTGGGTTTGGTGCCTTTCTGCTAAAACGCGGCCCATTCGTAGCATGTAGGATCAAAAGAGTATAATCACTTTTCTCAACTTCCAGGAAACCTGAAAATAATGTAATTTTTTTTAAAGTGCCTAACGTGATTTTTGAGCAAATTTTTCGTAAAAAGTGTATTCCGTTGGCTGTATCTCCTAGCGTGCAACAGACCCATTTGTGTGGGCACCGTTAGTCTATCTTAGGTTCGACGGCATTTCGCTGCAAATTGATAAGTCGAATTCCGCCGGGTAGTTTTGATTGCGGTCTGGCATTCGTGCCAGTAGGACTCAATTTTACTTTTAGATACGGAACGCCCGAAGTTTCCGGACGAGTCATCAAGAACTCAAAGCCGACCGACCCGAACTTTCACCCGTCGGATAATCTTGAGCGCTTAGCCGGCTAAAAACGCGAACGCGGGGGTCGAAAATAGTTACGACTCAATTAAGTTGCCGAACTGTTGCGCCGCTTTCGATTTCGGTGACTGTTGTTGATGCCGGCGGTGACTGTTGCTGATGAGTTGGGCGGCCGTCTAATTGCAAATATTGTCCGAACTGACAAGAATAATCGCTGCCAATTAGAAAATACTCGGCGCTCCGCGTTCCGGATCCGGGCATCCCTTCGACCCCGTGGCTCGCGCGGCGGCGATGCGGCTAGTAAAACTTTGATTGCTCGATTTGAATATCCTTTTGTTGAGATCCTCGTAATTGGGTCGAGTTTTGTCGAACCAACGCTGCCGCTACCGCCCCCGCTAAGCGGATTGGAATCTTCATCCCTTGAGATCTACTACCGGGAATACTTCAGATAAACTCGCCCACTTTCGTTGACAATATTTTGACAGCGATCGAATGGTTTATTCCGAGGGGTGGATTACCTACTCAGAATATCCAAATTTTTCGGAAGAAACAAAGGGTCTGTTCCGAGATGGAACATTTGAGGGGCTTGAAGGATAAGGGGCATAAGTGCAGTTTTTGAAAAAAATGAGGTATTAATGATTTCAAGTAAGACTAGTCTTAATGCAATTCTGTGAAAAATTCGCAGTCAAATTCCAATTTTTAAGCATCAACAAGTCCGTCTCTTTATTTCTTAAACAACGAAGTTTCCTCATGCCGTTCTCTCTGAAATCCTTCTTAACCGCGCGTTACTGTAACAAATATATTGAATCATACGCAAATGTTTTTTTTTAAATTTCAATGCGAATATAATTTTTATTTTTCATTTTTCTCATGAAACTGTTCAAGAACAAACCTCGTGAATTTTCGGATAAGTAAAATCGAATGATTTGATTCACTTTAAAAATGTTAATGCAACGGAGTTAACGTCACAGAAATCATACCTACTCATATTTAGGAATTGCATAAAAAATTACTTCTGAGTAAATTATTTTAAATTTGACAAAGGAGGAGCAAAATGTTCCCAAGATCGCAAAAATTAACAGTTCTCTTTATACAAGAATCTACATCCGCAACAAATACATTTATGTCCTAATAAAACTTACGTTTTTCTCATTATTTTTTTCCACTAGATTTTGATAGTCACCGCAAACCGAAAATAGGTCATAAATATTGCAACAGTTCGGAATTCCGAGCTGCAGCGTGATGCTATTCGATATTCCGTTCCCACGCGTCGCCGTTAATTTAGAGGAGTGTATGGACTTCGTGTCTGATTCAGAAAATAATTGAACAATGATAGCTTATGCTACAACCTGTAATTAATTGACGCACTTACTTCATTCGCGCACACACGTGTACTCTGCTGCCGTGCTAAGGAAAAACGCCGTATAAACCTTCAGGCGTTGCCAAATATCCTTTGAAAAAACTAAAATTTCCTGGTAAACATATGATTATTTTCTTTCTAATTTTTTACATAATTTTGTTCGCAATTTCACCTAAAGTGTCTGAACAATTCAAGGACATATATTCATAATTTTTTTCAAAAATTAATACTTTATCGTAGGAAATTAGGCAACTCTCGAATGCACATACGGTGTTCTTCCTCACCACGGCAGTATGCCCTCGTTAAATACATACCTGATATCAGGAAAACCTGGGCTCATTGGAGAGTAGTTATTTTAATTGAAGTAAACATAGGTAAGGTGCCTCTTTTCTATAATATTTACTGGTCGAAAAATGCCGGCCGTGCTGTAACTCCTCATCTATTGTGAGAAAACCCAGATATTAATGGTAAGAAAATTAGTCTAAAATACGGTATTTTCCGTGAGGAATAATCACTGAATTAGTCTAAAATACGGTATTCTTTCTGTGAAAAATAATCACTTGAATCCTTGTTGAAAATTGTATTCTAGGAAAAAGTATATAAACACGTGTATAAATTGGAAAGTTGCAAAATCTACGTTTCACTATTTTTGTGGCTGTGTCCACTCATAGTAAAGGAGCTGTTGCGCACAAGGTAAATGTTTTTGCATTTTTAAAAACTATTTTTGAAAGAAATGGTAAAAAATTCGCCATCTTAGCGAGATGTTATGAGCGATGTAGCTAAATATAGTGCGCCAAAAAATTACAAAACTATATTGCACTGAAAAAAAAAGTAGTTAGCGTTGAGAACTAATTTGGTAAGTTCTCGCCAAGTAGAATCAAAATTAGGCTTCAGAACTAATTTATTGTACTGAAGCACCAATCAATTCGCTTCATACGCTGACTTGACTTTACTAGAGCGCGAACCAGAATTGGAAAACAGCACTAGCTGTAAAATTAGCGCTGTGGTAAGACAAATTCACCTTCGGGTCAAACTAATTCGCCCTCAACACTAACTGCCACATTGTCCGTTACATTTATTTAGTTTCGAAAAAGTGGCGTCGGTACAACAGCCTCAATCGCGTCAGCTCGTGAAAATCAATTAAAATGTGAAATTTCGGGCTCGTTTGACAATGTAAATACTCCCGGTATGATTTATAGTGTCCTCTCTTTCTTGAAAACGTTCGAAAGCAACATAAATAAACCTGTTAAGGTTAGAAATCGTCTGTTCGATTCAAAACGTAAACAAGCATGATATTCGTTGGAGTCGTCAATCTTCTGTATTAAATTGCGATTAAAGCGTTCCGCGTTCAGTTTATATTTTACGAAAATCTGTGAACTTACTGCTTACTTCTATAGTTCGTGTTCTCCCGTAATTTCAAAAGAATATCTCAAGTGTTCGGACGAGATATGTTTATTCAGTGTGAACATTCGCTACCGTTTCATGTGTGAGTGTGTGTCTCTCTAAAGGATAATTCTGTCTACTTGCACATACCTATGGGATATTCCTTTCCTCTGTCGTTCATTTGGAACCGGTCAGTTGATTTTTACCTCTCATCTTTTAAGAAATCTTCTTTTCCTGAAAGTATTGTCCAGTTATCATTCGCTAAGCCGTTTTCTCCTCTCTCAGTTTTGAGGTTAGGTTGACCCAACCCTACCGAATGCGAATTAGAGTAGCGGAATTAGTTCCCAGCACTAATAGTGGTTAGTGTACAGAAACCAAAAATCATGTGTGTCCAAATCACACAATATGAGTTAGTGTATAGAAACCATTTTTAGTCATCTGACGCTAACTCATTTTTTTCAGTGTGGATGGACCCGAGAACATGTTAGATTAAGGCTTTTCACACCTCTATCAAGGAATTAGGTATCGAATGGCTATATCAGCCAAAAAATGCGAATCTTCGAATGCGATTTTGCGAATAGCCGCTTATAATTTATTTTTTTAAGGAGAACCAGCCAACGTATTCTCTTAAAATTTTCTGTACACTGAAAAAAATGAGTTAGCGTCAGATGACTAAAAATGGTTTCTGTACACTAACTCATATTGTGTGATTTGGACACACATGATTTTTGGTTTCTGTACACTAACCACTATTAGTGCTGGGAACTAATTCCGCTACTCTAATTCGCATTCGGTAGGGTTGGGTCAACCTAACCTCAAAACTGAGAGAGGAGAAAACGGCTCTTAGCGAATGATAACTGGACAATACTTTCAGGAAAAGAAGATTTCTTAAAAGATGAGAGGTAAAAATCAACTGACCGGTTCCAAATGAACGACAGAGGAAAGGAATATCCCATAGGTATGTGCAAGTAGACAGAATTATCCTTTAGAGAGACACACACTCACACATGAAACGGTAGCGAATGTTCACACTGAATAAACATATCTCGTCCGAACACTTGAGATATTCTTTTGAAATTACGGGAGAACACGAACTATAGAAGTAAGCAGTAAGTTCACAGATTTTCGTAAAATATAAACTGAACGCGGAACGCTTTAATCGCAATTTAATACAGAAGATTGACGACTCCAACGAATATCATGCTTGTTTGGGTGATTTCACGATAACAGGAATAGTTAAAATGTGAAATACCTTAGAAATAAAAGTGCACCAATTTTAACAGGATTTCATTACCTCATTTTAAAGGTATTAAACTTCCTTTTCCCAGCTTTGGCACGCTCTATAATGATTCAGTGCAAAGTTAAAGTGATTGATAAATAAGCCATTGAATCAGGTATCAGCGCTTCCCGCGGGACTGCTGGAGGTCCACGCAAACAAGGCGGCCCTGCCAAATTGTGTCGGTTACGTAACAGACGCAGCGTAACCGACACTCAAAAATGTGAGATTAAAGATGATACAAAAGATGAAACTTGGCAATTCTTGAGTTGTGACGTGGAATTAATGCTGCCTTAAAAGTTTTCTAGACTTTGGAGACTTTCTTTTAGTTAAATACTATTAAATTGAGGTTTTTGCGTAGTGAGGAATTAGTGCTACACACGTAAAAATCACTGGTTTTCATAAAAATTAAAGTTTTCATTGTAAAAAAAAGTGACTTATCAGTAATGGTTTTGTCAAGAAGACTTCAGCGAACAATTTGATGGCAGTTTTGAAACTCCTGACTCCATTTGGCGAGATAAACACTGCACTTAATACAACTGCAAAAATGTGTTGCCAAATGTGGCGACACCTCTTTCTTATGACTTTTCTCACTCAATAATAAACATTTCAGTTCAAACTGGCAATTTTCTTGAACACTAGAGTCTCTTTTCAGCAAATATTGCCAAAGAGTTCATGATCAGTACTGATATGTTACCGCAAATTGCTCTTTTGCTTCAAAATCGAGGTTGGCGACGCGTAACCGACCGGACATTTTCGGCCTTTAAAGTCTCATATTATTAAATATAATAATAATTCATCATATTTTTAAGCATGGATAGGTTCAGGGACATCATTCCTATTGATTAATTAATTTGGTTTTCAATCGTTTTGCCCTATGTCGTTCATAACCCACGGCGACACGACTATTCCTATTATCGTGAAATCACCCGTTTACGTTTTGAATCGAACAGACGATTTCTATAACCTTATCAGGTTTATTTATGTTGCTTTCGAACGTTTTCGAGAAAGAGAGGACACTATAAATCATACCGGGAGTATTTACATTGTCAAACGAGCCCGAAATTTCACATTTTAATTGATTTTCACGAGCTGACGCGATTGAGGCTGTTGTACTGACGCCACTTTTTCGAAACTAAATAAATGTAACGGACAATGTGGCAGTTAGTGTTGAGGGCGAATTAGTTTGACCCGAAGGTGAATTTGTCTTACCACAGCGCTAATTTTACAGCTAGTGCTGTTTTCCAATTCTGGTTCGCGCTCTAGTAAAGTCAAGTCAGCGTATGAAGCGAATTGATTGGTGCTTCAGTACAATAAATTAGTTCTGAAGCCTAATTTTGATTCTACTTGGCGAGAACTTACCAAATTAGTTCTCAACGCTAACTACTTTTTTTTCAGTGTAAATTTCCTAATTGATTAAAAAAAATCACTGAAAATTTCAAGGAGACGTTTTGCTTGATTTTAATCAAAAGGTATATAAACGAAGTCAGAGATTTTGAATTTTCGGAAATGTAGGCACGCATTTTTCGATTTGACCCATCGATATGTTCTCTTTTCAACAATAAAGTTCAAACCATCATAATTTCGCTGTTTTAAAGCCATTTTTGGAATTTGTTTATGCCGAAATGCTCTCAAAGCGAAGAGGAGTTGGTTGCCCCATTTGGTCACATTTCTCGCCAGAAATCATGCCTCAGACTTTTTTCGTGGTAAACTTGGAACACTCTGTGCACACGGTAATCTCATCTGCACCGGATGTACACTAAATATTAAACTGACTTTCATTCACGCTTGCTGTGATTACTTGTAATCATGGTTAAAACGCTTGTGCGACAGCGTAGCGATGTCTCATTCAATATTGATAGAAATAATTATGACTAAATTAATGCTGTCAGTACGGATGACGGTGTTTACAGGAGAGACATGGGAAGTGGAAGAGGGCGGGAGGTAAGAGAATTAGGAGAACTCACTCACTGTCACAACTTCCTCTGTTCCTCGGTCTCTCTGAACTTGGTTTCTCATGAGGAAAGTCAAGTAAATACCGAGCTTGTTTTGGACGAGAGTTATGAGTCGTAAATATTTGATTCAAAGAAGAATACTTATTACGAAGAGGCCAGTTTATTCAAGCGAATGAGCTAGTCAAAGCGAAAAGCATCGCAACGATGCAGCAGTAGATTTTATTTTCTCGAAGATAAAAAATTATAAAATGTCATTGCATGGAATGTGAAAAATCGAGTATCATTGAATCTCAACCATGACTGCAGATTGATCTATCTCTGATGGACTATGACCGTCCATGGGAGTTTATACAACTCACACCATTAACTTTTTGGCAACTTAATTAAATGTCCGTAGATTTCTATTCACAGGGTATATCACAGGAAAAAAGCTAGGAGTCGTTGAATGATAAGGGCATTTCCAATTAATTTTATTGGCACCCCAATAAATTGGGTTACTAACCCAATTTTTGCGGCACTACTCTAACTTGAGTTGCAGTACCACCATTTTTTATTAGAAATGCCCATATCATCTAACATAATGGGATGGTACCATCAATTTAGGAAATTACCCTTAATTTTTTCCCCGTGTGTTGACATACGGGATCATAAGATATACGTGTTTTCCTAATCTTAAAAACTCCTTCAAATCTCGGAAACGCAACCGCTCCTGCAACAGAACGATCCGCTAATTTCGATCGGGTGAACTCAATTTACACGTGCGTAGTTACAAACGCAGCATTCTCGTACCGATTCTTAACGTTTGGTGCATTTCTGTTAAAACTCAGTCCAACTCAATAGGTATTAAAGTCTACCAATAATGGGCCAGTTGCGGTGGTAACAGAGTCGTGTTTTGATGCTCGATTCTTTTAGATTAGCTAAAAATAATGAGATCCGTCCAAACAGCAACTTTCTCCGTTTAACTGAGATATCGTCCTTTGAAGAGTCGGGGTTTTGACGTCATACACCTCGGTAGTGCATTACATGGTATGTACTACCGCGGTGGATGACGTCATAAATCGAGTTTTTCAAGGCGCGGTTAATATTCAACAACGTTGCTGTTTAGACAAATCTTATTATTTTTAGTTGATCTGCAAGAATAAAGCATTGAAAAACTATTCTGTGACCAGCGCAACTCACCCATTCTACCAATGATACCCGAAAAACATCTGAAAATTTTATCCCTCTTACATTGTGTAACAAAATGAGGAAATGTGCTGATTCTTCGTCTATTTTCTGTGGTGCAGATTTTGGGTCAAAATGATAATTCCTTCCCCAATTCCACGAGGAGGAGGCAAGTTAACCTGGTCTTCGAAGCGCCACGCCTCTGAGCCCACCTCAGCGTTTTAATTTTTCAATTTTACATTACGTAACGAAAAGAGGAAATGTGCTGATTCTTAGTCTATTTCATGTAGTACAGATTTTGGGTCAAATGATGATTCCTTCCCCAATTCCACGAGGAGGAGGCAAGTTAACCTGGTCTTCGAAGCGCCACGCCCCCGTGCCCACCTCAGCGTTTCAATTTTTCCCGGTCGTTTGGCAATTAGCGGGACTTGGCTCAGGTCGGGGACTGCATCTTAAAGGGGAGAGATTACTTGACATTCACGACATTAACAACTGCTCGAGGGGCAATGAGCTCGGTGTTTACACGAGGCCCACAGGGGAGCTCGGAGGCGGAGGCGGAAGGCAAAGACTTCGGAAGGAGAGCGAAAATCAAAAACTTACGATGCCCTCGACGTGTCGTAACTTTCACCCGGAACAACCCGCTCATCTCCTCGACGCCGTTGCCAAAGCCCCATATCATACGTACAGAAACGGATCCGATTCAGGTTAGCTCAGTGCGATTCCGCCAATTGCTCCGGAGAATTGTCAGGGCTAAACCTCGCACTCGAGTTATCTTGCGGGGAGTATTAAAAATAACTAACTCGTAAACGCTTGTAAATATACGGCTCGGCCAGTGTTGCTCGATAGGGCAGTGGGATTTTACGACTGGGGATTTAAAAGAGGCATAGCGAACTACCACTGAAGCTGCTGCCACACCGACAGTCCCGACTATGCCAGTCCAACTTTGCAGCCATTGCCACCAATGTAGAGTGGAAAACAAAGAGAATGTAAAAGCAGCCCGAAACGGAAACGACAATCGAAATCACAGGAAAAAGCGGAAACAAGGCTAAAGTACAAAATATAAAGGCAGGACGTTTTGGTACCTTACGGCACCATTATCAACTGCTACAAAAGAATTAAAAATAAAAAAGAAATTAAAATAAAAACCAGCAAACGGCGTTACATAGTGAATTTGGTAAATCAATCATTTTATTTTAATTTATTTTTTATTTTTAATTCTTTTTTAACAGTTGATAATGGCGCCGTAAGGTACCGAAACGTCCTGCCTTTATATTTTGTATTTTAGCCTTGTTTCCGCTTTTTCCTGCGTTTTCGATTGCCATTAATGTGTATAGTCGGAAAGTTGGTGCATAGTGAATCGAATCAATAGGAGAGGGTTTGTACAAAATTTTGAGTTTCTGAAAGTGGTTTCATTGGTTTCCTCGTGAAATTTCCTTCTTAAAATTACAATGTGACGAATTAAACATCATAAGCAGCATCATGTGCGGTTTTAGTCAAAAATTTCATGTCCGACCTCTTTGATTGACTCGATCCAATGTGTTGCGTGACAACGGCATTAAATAGGGTTAGAAATTGAGGCACTGGGTGCAGAAACGGCATTTCTTGGTTGCGGTGTCTCAGAAGCTCCTCTAATGTTTCATCCACTATGACGGGAGCTTTATGAAATTTGCTGAAACTTTTATTGAATTTTCTTCATGATTTAATACAATGCTGAAAAGGAAATTTTTTTAAGAAAACTCACTCAATTCTCCCCCTTTACACAATTAAATGTCAGAGGAGATTCTGAAAACCGCAACCAAGAAATGCTCTTTCTGCACTCAACGCCTCGTTTATGGATCACGACACGTGTTCCCTTAAAAAAACGTTTACGTAAATTACACTGGACACGTTAAAGATTTCCAAATTTCTTTATTTTTATCTCTATATATGAAATTAGTAGGTATGAGCCTCTTAGGCAGCCTATAGTACACATCAGGTATTCCACTACATTATATTTCTAAAGCTTATCGCATAATATTATAAAATAGACGACAGAAGGTCACAATTCTCTATTTGAAAAAAGTTACACGCATTGAGACGCCAGGCAGAAAATAAATAGGAATCCAAAGTTCTGCGTAAAATTTTGATGAGGAAACAATGTTTTGTTGAGCTTGATTTCCTATTCCGTCTAGTTATCCATTATGACGTAGAGAAAGAGAGAGAGGGAAAACAAGGATTTGTCAAATTCATAAATTATTTTTTAAACAAATATTTCCTTAATCCGATCCATTGTATACTCATGAAGACTATGGCTACTCCTAGATTAAGGCTTTAACTTTTAGAGTTTTTTTGAGCTGGGAGGTCGATCTTTGGTGGGGGAGGCGGTGTTAACATCGTATCGTTTGATATAAAAGTTTCTAAGGAATAGGTGGTTAAGACTATAATCATTGACGCTTGCAAGTATTTTACTCCTTATTGGAATCAATAAAAATATATTTTTCAGACTCCGCATATTCTCTGTCTTTCTGTTGTGTAAGAGATTAGCGAAAAATCACTTGAGTAACCTGTCGAATAAACAAGACCCATTTTTACAGAGTAGCTTATTAAAAAACTTAACTAACATCCATCAATCACGATCAGGACAAGAAAACGTTCAACAAGTCGCTCATCATTCCTGTAGTGCTGAGAAGAACGTCGTATGTGCATTGGCATGTTGCCTAATCCACCCTGATAATAAATTTATTTTTGAGAGGAGTCATGGGTATTTTTCTTTGAAATCTCTAGACCCGCCAGATTAAATTGCAAACCAAACTACCCGATAAATTTTCAATTTTTCGTTTTATTAAAGGGAATTCGGATACACCCGGATGCATATAAGACGATTTTCCTCACCACGGAGATTTCGTGACCCAGCGTTGATATTCGTGAGAATCTTTCGTCTCGCCCGATTACACCGTGTAAAGAGGAAGGAGGAGTCTCTGAAAAATACGGGGTGTCCCAAAAGAAATGTAGCACTTCAGGATTTTATTTTCCCTGCTGCCAAATAATTATTCCTTGCAAGAGAAAGTTTTCTTCCTGTGGTCATGTTAAGGGACTATTTGACCCATTAAATTTTTGGAAAATAAAGAGAAAAAATCAAAACTTTCAAATTACAGTGACAATTAAATATGAATCAAATGATTTGAATCGATGAGGGTCTCCTCTACTTTGCGAATTCAAGTTTTGTTCCAAGTTATCTATTTCTATTTTCCGGGAACCAAAAAAAAAAGTGAAAACTGGAGGAAGGAGGCAGAAAGATAGTAGATTGGGTTTTCAGCCCTCCCTAGGTCCAAGATCATAGACCGCCGCGCCGCCCCGTCTTCAGAGGCGTCAATGATACGCGACGCCTGCTGTGTTCCGTGTTGTAAAACGCCTTCAATTTTAGGCGCATGCAACACGGACATCCATCGAGCACGAATAGTTGCATCAAGGCGCCAGGATACGCCTGCCGTGTTTCACATCGTGAAAATCGACTAGAACTAGTCTGATAGCCTCTGGTCTTAATGTTTCCTACATGTCAGATTAGGACGATTAGATATCGACCGAGAGAGCCAAAAAAGCATCCGAAAAAATCCTTTCCCGCACGGTCTTAATCTCGATCACGCGCGGTGCATCTGCCTCGGTACAATCATACATGGTCCGTGCAGCCATGCGTTGATAACGGCCGCACCACGAATTGTAATGAAGGTACTGAACTTTCGAAAGTCACATCACGGCCTGGGAGGCATTTTCGAATTTTATATTATTTTCTTGGTGCGAATCATGTTCAAACGGCAGCTCAACATGAGGAACTTTCAGCTCATTTTTCTTGGGCTTTTACTGTTGAAAAAATCCGGAAAAAATCGTTTGAACTAAATACACTAAATACTTTTAAAATATCGATGGTGAAACTCCGGAACCACGTATCTCGGTTTGCGACGTTGCAGATTTTATGTCATATTTTATTTTTTAAAAAGAGAACTGCTCAATGTCAATTCTTTAAAGCCTCCTCGATCCTTCTTTTCTGTGCGCAGACAATTCTAAAAAAACTTCAAGGAATAGGTAATGTCGATTTGTTCTCCTTCAAAAAATTAAAGAGAGGGCGGAGATTTTGAATTACTGCGAACGAGATACGTGGTTTGGGGGGTTCACCGTCAATATTCAATGACTAATTGAGGGGCTTGGAGGACAAGGCGCATAAGTGCAGTTTTTGAAAAACTTGAGATTTTAATGATGCCAAGTAAAACTAGTTTTAATGCGTATTCTGTGAAAAGTTCTCTCCTAAATTTCAATTTTTAAGCATCACAAAGTCGGTTTGAACTTTCTTTCTGCCACAAGGATCTATGTAATTTCGAAACTTCAAACACGTATATTTCGAAATAGCAAAAACTACACTAATGCGCCTTGTCCTCCCAGCCCCTCGAATATTAATTAACTAGCTCATTGCAGGAAGGAAAAAAAAGAAAAAAAAGTGGGAAAAACCCCGCAGAATGGATCCGTATTTTAATTCCTGAACACCCTATACCGTCTGCGATCGGAATATTAGGTTAAACCGCAAACCTCCCTCTCCATTCCGGACCCCGGCGCACCAAGTCGATTTCCAGCCGGCAACCGCGTGTATTACTGACCTTCCGCAATTGTGACAGGAAAACCACCAGCGAGGAAAGCGCGCGCGGCAACGGAGGGGGGAGGACCGCGGGGTGACGAAGGGGACTCCAGCGGGGGGGCGGGGGGGTGGAGGGGGTGGTTTAAGGATGAGGTAACGAGGGAGCGATTTGTTTCTCGCGTAACCTACCTCACACTTAACAAATTGTCGAGGTCTAGGCTTCGTGAACCCCGGCCCCCCCTCCCTTCGGCGCACTCGACCCAACTTCAATCGTTCGCGGAAAGGGCGCGTGACGCTACTCCCCCCTCCCTTCTCAGAACCCCCCTCCCTTCTCAGAACCCCCCTCCCTCGGCCGCGTTTTCCGCTTAATCTCCCATCGTTGAAAGTTTAATGAGCGGAGCCGCTAAAGGATCGGGTTTTTGGTCGACGGGGTGGAGGCTGCGACATTTATACATATAATTTTCTGACAGAACTTCTTGTGATGACTTGAACAACTTCGTTGTTTTCGGATGAAGATTCTGGGGATCTCTTAAGACCGATGACACACAACGCACGAATCCAAAGGAGGCGAGGGCGTTTAAAATTTATTTTATTCAATTTTAGATCTATACTGCCGTGCCAAGGAAGAACGCCGTATGACCCTTCAGGCGTTGCCAAATTTCCTCTGATGAATTACAAATCTCATGGGAAAATAGTAAATATTTTTCAGACGATTTTTCAGACAATTTTGTTCGCAATTAAATCTAAAATATCTGAAAATTTCAAGGAAAAATATGCATTAGTTTCGTCAAAAATACAAGTTTTATCCGGGGAAATTTGGCAACTCTCGAATGTTCATACGGCGTTTTTTCTTAGCACGGCAGTATAAGCGTTTCCACCAGAGAGGAAACGTGCGGGTCGATGGATGAATCATTATCGAACGCCATTAATCGATATATTTGTATCTTAGCAATGATATTTATCGATTGGTCGTATTCATGCTGAAAGAAACTATGCTGAACGCAAATCCTGTGTACATACTCCTGTTAGCATAAATACACCCAATTAAGGTCATTCAGTCATTCCATTCTATGACGATTTAACAATCCAAGCGCTGTACGGCCACACCGAACTAACAGGTAGTTGAAAATTCCTCCGGTATTGAGTCTTTGCACAAGAGATCATCTTCGAAGAATGGATAATTCGCTCGCACATTTTTTATCACTGGAAAAAAACACATTCAATCGGATTTTTGCTTGAATCAAAACGAAATCCGCTTAAATTAAGCGGCTTGGTTCTTGATTTAAGCTAGATTCTGATTGAATCAAGAGTACTTTTCTTGTCGATGTTTTTAAGAGCTTGGACTCTAGATCCAATGTGTTTTTTTTCTTCCTGTGATTGCTTCATCTGAAAGTGTTTAAAGAGCTGATTTCACAGTATTTTCTATAATTTTTTTCTGATGTAGAAAATAGTATAAAAATCGATTTTAAAGTGAAAAAAGCACCGCCTGGTGACGTCATCTGGCGGCATTTCCCATTTAAACACACGTATTTTAGCAGATTGGATAATTTTGTCATGTCCTCTCCAATAATCGTTCAATTCATGAACCAAGGGTATCCCCTGTTCAGTTCACTCAGTTGTTTCCACTTAAATACGAAATCCATCAACGTTTAGACATCTGCAAGTTCTCTATTGACTGATTCAGTCAAGAATTTGTCATGAGTTGGGTCAACGTAATTAGCCAAATTCGTGATAACACTCATCGTCTTTAAATGAGTAAATCTTGAAAAACCGCAACAGCGCCGCTGATCCTTCCATAAGCTGCCGTGTGGAAAATGCCGCGTGGGACACAGTTGGTCCACACTTTTGGCAATTAGTAGGTCAGGAATGCAAGGGTTGACTTCAGCAGCGTTCCAGTGCATAGTGACTCAAATGTACTCAATGATCATAATTATCAGTGGCGTGGCGCGCTTTGCGATCCATCGATATTTCCTCATTTGAAGCTGTGGTAAATAGTCGATTATTTAAGTGTTCGCTGCGGACACCCTGTTTATCGATACTTTTCCTTAGGTTTAAATGGCATAACAATCGATATATCGCAATTCACGCCACGCCACTGATAATTATTCAATGTATGATTCCTCGAACACGAGGGATTGTGATCCTGATAAACACTTGGACGAGTAAATTTGCTGCAAACTTTCACTATATAGAGGGAACAGAGTAGTTTTTTTGAATGGAAAGTGGCTATCTATGATCATAATGAGTACATTGAATAGGTCTGAAGATAACTTGAGAATCCGCATGGGAAATTTGAAACTTGTTGAGTTTCCGTTACTTCAAAAAGTATGTCACGGCAATGACAAAAATTTAATTCTCATGAATTATCCCAGTTTCGCAATTCCATGCGAGACTTAAAATAGCAACACAGTCAGGGCCGGATCAAGAGGGTGGTCACATGGGCCGCGGCCCATGGCGGCGAATTTTGCAATTCTTTTAAATGCAGGTATGAAAAAAATCGGACTCAGAAAAAAAAAATTACCAACGAGAAAAGGCGACAAAATCTCTTTTTCGTAAGAGTATAGTAATTGCTAATTTTGTCGTCTTTCGGTGATACAAGAGACTGCACCTTTAGTTAGTCAAGTTAAGAGAGTAACCAAACACACGATTTGGCGTGCAGAGAGGCATGATGACCACGAGGACTTGATTTGTAAAAAGGAGAAGCCCTCGGCGCGGCGGTCGGCATGTAACACATATTAGCGCCTACAAGACTGCATGAATACTTCACGCATTGCGTCTAACGCACAAGAGACGCCTACAGGACTGCACGAATACTTCACGCATTGCGTGAAACACAGTGCGGTCAACGCAGCGCGGCGGCGGACATTAAAAGTATTAAACCACATTTTTGTTTGTTCTTTCATAATTTTTTCGTTCATTTCTTATAAATGGAAGGCCTTGTCCACACAGAGATAGGTTTACGGAACTTAACTTTCGCGCAAAGCTCCGTAAATTTTTTTTTGAATTTACAATGAAAATTCCCACAAAAGTTTGTGCTATGACGATGATCTATCATCTCTCAAAAGAACAAATTTGACCAAAAATCTGCGATGTTGCAAGTAGAGATACGTGATTTCGAAGTCTTGCCCTAAATTTAGTTTACATTCAATTATTGAGGAGCTGGTTGTGAGAGAATTTCGTACTATTGAGTGGGGTTAATCACGGAGAGATTTGAGTTACGTTTTATTCTGCAAATCAATTTTTTGCCGCATGTCTACTGTTGATTTTCGCCGTTTATTACTTTTTGCTCTTCATTCTAGGCCAGAGATTCACTGCAATATTGCGAAACCTTGTTCAATGAAGCCGGTGACATTTCGCCGGTCTGGCCTTTCTTATTGTTTGAATAGCGTAGCTCTTAGATTCTCGATTTTAAAAGCAGTATTTACATTTTTTCTATCTTTGAATAATTAAGCTCCTCGCCTTACCCCTCTCCCAAGCGCAACTAAGGGGAATTATTTTAATGAGCCAGCGTTTTTTGAAAGCTGAGAAATTTTTCATTCATTTTCTAAGAATTCGTAACCGGAGAAAGAAGATAACAGTTAATTCGAGGAAATCATCAATATTAGGACAAAAAACCAGTGACTTTTTATGCATACGTATGAAATACTGCGATGAAATTAAGGTAGATGAATGGGAAACAAGGAATCGCGCAATTGAAAAACCGGTAAGAAAGAAGAAACGGGATGGCCTAATTACGGTACTTGCAAAATTGACAGGGCTTCCGCGCAAAGTTTGCAAAGTAATCAGCCTTACTTAAAGCCGTGAAGAATTTTTATTTCGATTATCGTATTTACTTCGCTCTCCTCTCGACAAACAAAAGCTATTGTACAAATTTTTCAGCCAATGAAAAGTTTGGTTATTTATCTGAGCCGTAGTTTGGTTCCTGCGACCAAAAAATGTGGTGTTCAATATCGTCTCCTTCTAAGAAAAACATCTATGATGTGGTATCAAAATGCATTTCAAAAGGCCTAAATAAACGAGAAAAATATATCGAATTGCTGAAAATTGATTGTTTCCTTTACCTAGGTATCACACCAGGGCACCCCTTCCCCCAGGTATTGGTCATAAGACGTTACTGCCATAGAGAAATTCTGTTCGATGCAACATTCGTTACGTCCAATCAAGAAGGCAACTGCAGATGCGTTTCGGGTATAACTGGACCCATCATCAGAGTGGCGTCATGGAGGAAAATAAGAAGGTGGTCGCATTTTGGGCGTCTTGGATTTTGTCGATGACGTAGGTCAGTCTGGACGGTTTCCATCATCGATTTTCTTGGAAATACGAATAGTGTTGTTTGTGGGAAAAAGTCACTCTGCATATAAAGTGTTCGAAATTGTATTTTGAGTTGAACTAAGTACAAAAAAGGACACAAAAGTCCGTTTTTCAAATTTCGAATTTCGGATTTTGCTGGTATCGACGCCATATTCTACCTACCTACGTCACGGGGTAAACAAATCCTGAAGATGCCACCACCTCCTTTTTCCTGTATGGTGGAGCGTAGCCTCCTAATTCTTCTGCTTCCATAAAAAAAAGAAAAAGAAATCTCGTATGCAAAGAAAATCGAGGAATCCAGAAAAAATAATTACTCAATTTCAGTAAAAATGGCACTCACGATACTCATCCCGGTCCGGAATTCCCGGGAAGGAACGACATACGGATGAAAGTTTTTTCTCCGTGCACGGTGTGAGAACCATTAAAAACGCGAAAGCTGTGGACTGCCACAGATCCAACGCGAGGCAAAGAACACCCTCCTTATTGAGCGAGACCCATTGAATGTAAGGACGCTCCCAGACAACACATCGAGTGTGAGCTCCGTCCTCGACGACGAGAGCCGTCTGAGGCGAGGATAAGCGCACTCGCGCCGGTGGCTCATAAAAAAGCGTCTGAACGCAGCTTCTAAACGCGGGAAATTATAATCGTTTAATTTGCCGGTGGTCGTGGAGTTTTCATTAGTCGTCCCGGCAAACAAGAACGCCTGCTGTCGGGGAACCCGTGAAAACGGTCGCCGTCCGGGAAAAATTAACAATTGACGAATACTGTTCATAAAGCGGGAGCATTTATGGCTCCGGAACAATGAGGCATTCAGGCCCGTCCTAGTCCCCGCCTGCGGAGACGGGATGCGCGGGATGCGACAAAGAATTCCACCGAGAAAGAGTTTCTAAAGGAATTCATTTGTGTCAACGGCTAGAATTTTCTGCCGTGAGGCGGGGCCGGGTCAACGAGAGAGCACGGATAAAGTGAATGAGTCGACCCTCGAAATACTAAATTAAAAAGGTGATATTAAACACCAATTAATTGTAAAACTTTGGATAAACAGAGGTACAGCTCAACAGTTCAAAGCAATTAGTCTCCGTCAGCAATAACTCGCTTTTCTTTCCTCACAATGTGCGCGGGGTCGAGTTTTGTCCGATGCGCTCTTCTCCCCGGCGAATTTGCCTCCCCCTGCTTTTGTCCTTACTGATTTCACATTTTTAATTTATTTTCCCCCCGCGAATAATTTGAAAGGGACTCATCTCTTTTGCGCGCCCAGCTTGGAAATAGATCCACCGCACGCTTAGCTGTTATGATTAAATGAGTGGGGAGTCTTCTATAGTGAAGATACATTTGAAGAAAGATTTTTTTTAAAAAAAACCCCTCGGGCTACCGAATGAATCTAAAAACGACTATCCACTGATGAAAACCATACTGCATTGAAGGAAACTTGAGTTTGTCGAAGAATTTTACTTCCAATTAATTGCGTCGAAAAGGGGGATGCTCAAAGTATGCTACAGCTCAATTCTGCGGTGTGCAGCGGTGATTTAATACAAGTGCCAAGATCTCATCCTCATCTCGTGGGCATTCGTCCAAGAAGGGGTCGGGGACCTCTTTGTACCCTTCCTTTTTATAATGGGATGTTGACTTCGCCTCAAAGGTAGATTGAATTTGTTTGTCCTGCTTCCCTGAAGTAGGAAAGAAAGTACTATTTTCTGAAAAGTTCTTTTCAGACGAATGTCCAATTTTCCACGGAATTTCATCAGTTGTGCTTATTCCTCAACCTCTATGACGTAGATAACACATATTTGGTCTAAATTTGAGAGTGCAACTGTGTCCACGTGTAGTTTTCTTTTCCTAACCTCCCCCTCCCCTCCCTCCGCGCCCAAATGGAAACAGTGGTGGAATAATTGGACTATATTTTGCAAGGCGGAACTACAATTATTTCTGGCTCATTGTCAGTTTAGAAATGGTACGTAACATTAATTTTCCTACGTACATAAGTGTTTTTCTGAATGAGCTAGAAATTTTAGTTCCTGAGTGCAAAATGAAGTCAAATTATTATCTCACCTTTTCAATAATTTTCACCCCCCAACCCGTCAGTGAGACCTGACCTCTCTGGTTGACCTCGGTTGGTTCGAAATCTGGATAATAGTAAAAGCGCTACTTTATTTTGTGTATGTATCACTAATTCCTCAATTATCCTTCTGCCACAGTCAATTAAATATTTTTTGAATAGATAAAATTTTTATCAAATTGGCGCTGAAATCAGTCTTCGGATCTCAAAGATCAGATATTTTGCATTCAAGAGAAACATGCAGTGAATTTTAATTTGGTTTTATTTAATTTTTCCTCGCAGTTTTGGATCTAATAAATCCTTCATGATTACTAGGGTATTATGATAAAATCTTTTTCCATCCTTATTTTATAATTACAGATTTTCTAGGGCTCTTTATGTTTTCAGCAACTTTTGTATATATTGTTTGTTTCCCCCTTAATTTTAATCGAGTCTGAGGGATTTTAAATTTTAAACTCTGAAAAAAAATTCTCGGCGTTTTTACCAAGGTCCGTCGGTACCTTTACCATCTCACTTTTTTTACCAATTATTGGTAATTTTACCAAGACAGACTAGTAAGCTTACCTAAAAACCGGTATTTTTACTCTTTTTTTCAGGTAAGAATACCACTTTTATTGGTAATCAATTCCCGGTAACTTTGCCATTTTATCTCGGTAATTCGACCACAGTCGATAAAAAATATTGGCGTTTTTACCAGGGATCAGTAAAATTACCGAGAAAGTCAATAATTTTCCCGAGATTTCTCGGTAAAATTACCAACTCCATAAATAGTAATTTTACCAAGAAAAATCTGGGATCAAATAGAACCCTGAATTCTTGGTAATTTTACCCTTTTCTTGATAAATACACCGAGATTTTTTTTTCAGTGAAGGCAACTCGATTTCGATTATTTGAACCCCACTGCTTTCTCAGGCAAGGCGGGAATTTAGGAATCCCGGTTCGGGTAAAAAGTGGAGCAAGACCCGTAAGTTTCGTCAAATTCGAGCGAGGACCCTCGCGAACTTGCAAAGTTCTCCACCTCGGCACCCCACCCCCGCCCCGCCCCCGCGCAACGGGACCGGGGCGAATCGATATCGCTCTCGGGCAACTCCAATCAAATTTTATCGGCGATGCCCTTGGCTCCGACTCCCAAGCTGGGCCGGGCGTGTCGGGCTCCACTTTTCCTCTGAGATCCTACTCTGCCCCGCTAAGGAAGAACGCCGTATGTACATCCAGGAGTTGCCAAATTTCCCTTGATAACATGTATTTTTGACGCAATTTAAACTTATTTTCCCTGGAGATGTTTAGATATTTTAGATTAAATTGCGTACGAAATGGAGGTGTTGCATGTGTGAGGAATTTGCGATTTGACTATTGTTCCTTCTGTAAAAGCTTGTAAGAAACAAGATGGTGCCACTGGTTTTCCCTGAAATCAATTCCCAAGCTCAAAAAAAGCTCTCAAGTTGAGGCCAAAATGGAGGGGATATCCCACGCTATCCTGAGAGTCCACCTCTACATCAAGACAAACTCTCCGTGCAAAGATAGGGAGCGAATACATTGACAGGGCTGCCACTTTATTTGGGGACTCTAAAACTGAAAACACACAACTCTGCTAATGTTTTGCCCCCTATCTTTGCATGGAGAGTTTGCTTTAATGTAGAGGTGGACTCTCAGGGTAGGGTGGGATATCCCCTCCATTTTGGCCTCAACTCGAGAGCTTTTATTGAGCTCGGGAGTTGATTTCAGAGGAAACCAGTGGCACCATCGTGTTCCTTGCAAACTTTTACATAAGAATCAGCAGTCAAATTGCAAAATCCTCACACATGAGACATCTCCATTGTCTGAAAAATTGGAAGAAAAATATTTACAAATTTTCCTGAAAATTCGTGATTTACCGAAGGAAATTTGGCAACGCCTGAAGGTTCATACGGCGTTCTTTCCTAGCACGGCAGTACTTTCCGAGTTCCCCCGGCTTTTTTGTCATCCGACCGGCGACCGACCGACCGACTAGGGACCCGGTGAGCGTATGTCATATCCAGAGACTCGTCTCCGCTAACTTCCTGAATAATATATGAACGCACCTTTCAAACGTGGGACGTGTCACGGATCAACCGCAAACTTCCTTAACATGCAGTTGCTTAAGCGTGTAAGGATAGGCCACATCATCGCCCGGCTGACAAAAAGGCGTAACTCAATTTCCGTGTGAGCCGTGTGCTGTATATAGCTTTATGCATTTCGAGGCTCATCTATGAATAGAGATACGCCCTTATGTCCAAGGGGCGACAACATCGGCGAATCTAGTTCGCGTTGAACTTTTACATAACTCACTCCTGGGACGGAGTGCTCGGTGAGGTATTTGGGAGCTTTGACGTGGGGAAAATGAGATTGAGTTGGAAGAGTGTGTCGTGAAATTGTGTTTTAAGGTAAATCTACGATGGTACATGCACTGAAAAAAAACTTCAGCCTCGGAAGCCGTACTTACAGGGTATATAGACATACCGTTCGCGTTACGGGCTCAGTGACCGAAATTTCCAGGCGTAGCACCCGGAGCAATCGAAGCAACGGCTTCAGCACCCGAAAATTTCGGCCTCTGAGCTCAGAAAGTATGTCTTATGGCCCGTAACTTTTTTCCAGTGTATAGTAAACAACAATACAGATATCGAATACATTTTCTCAAATTATTTGTTTTACTTCAAAATTTAGGAAAAAACTGATTAATTGGACCACAATTTGCAATGAGGAACCACTTTTTTGGTCTCTCCAGCAAAATATGGTATAAATGCATAGAAAAACTAATTGCGCATATATTGTTTTTTTTAAAAAAAAAACAGAAATAGTAGTTCCCTATTGCAAAATTTAGTCCAATTACGACAAATGGCTCATTATAGCTTTTTACCCTCAAAATAATCAATATTGAAAGTCCTAAAATAGAGCAGAAATAACACGAAGGCGTAAAATTGTATTCGATCAGTCGAATTGAATGGATAATTTATCATTCGATTATTTTTTAGCTTTGATTCGAGTTACATTAACGACATTTTTAGGAAATGAATAGCTAACTTTGCTTTAGGGCGTATTGGTTACGCCGTTTTTAGCCAAAAATTTGAAGGAGAATCAGTATCTCAGTGAAATTTATTCGATATTTTCATGTACCCTTACGCCCGTAGTCGATGCACGCGAAAATCACTATGAATCATTGCGAATGACTTACATATGCGAATCACTGAAAAGGCGAGAATATGGATGCGAGTTACATTTGTAACGCGAGGGCAAAACATTTATATTTTGGTTCGCAGGAAAGTTGGAAGTATGCCCGCTAATCTCATTTGACTCGTGATGTATTTGCATATTTGGAACGCTGCATGAGAACACGTTTGGCGATGAGGTAAGTGTAGAAAAGCCGTAATTTTCCAGCAATCCACGACCTAAATTTTCAAATTTATAGCTCGAAGGAGAGCTAAAGGCCCATTGCAACCGACACTAATTTGGAATTTTCAATCCTCCCTTCTTTTCGATTAACATAGTTTTCAAGAGAGGAAAAAAGTAGACAGCTATCAAAGCAAATTCATTTCCGTAGTATCACGCAAAAAACTCTGATGCAAGAAATGGGAGCAAAAAAAGAAAAGGAATGTGGATAGACCGTTGTTTCCCAGACGAAAGAGAACTTCATTCCAGGGTTGCAAACTGATTCAACAAAATTCAATTACTCTCAAGAATGTGACCGGTAAATTTCCGTTCAAAATTTGCTAATTTTTGCGTGTAATCTTGAAAAAAAAATCAGTAAAATCAGTAATAATCAAAAGTTTTTTATTTAGTAAAAGTACAAATTGAAAGTGACAATTTGGCGGCGTTGCCATATAGTTACGTACTTTTGTTAAAAAGCGTCACTCGTCAAGATTTTCGTTTTTACAAAACTAGTTGGAAGGGTTGTTTAAAGGAGTTGACATGAATGCCGTACAGGGTGCGACGGCCTTTGGAAACTGACGAGATTTCCATTAAGAACTCACCTTCGTAAGCAAACACGAGTCATCTCAATCTTTTCTCGTAGATTGAAATGCTTTGAGGTACTCAAACAAACACGTGCATCGAACTATGCAGCCTATCTACTCGAAGATACGGAGGTACACAAAATTTGAAGACAAAGCAGCATTCCTGTTTTCAAAGCTTGAGCAAATATTTACTTAGAATTCCTGAAATCTTGATTTTTACCCGCGCTCATCCCCCTTTTCGACGTTGATGGGATCCTTTTTGGACAGGGAAGAAAGGACGTCAAAGAAACGTAGTCGGTTAGAATAACTATAGTTAAACGTTACAAATGTGGGGTATGTATTGATTGCAGTGTAAAGTATCGCAAAAAACATGTTTTAACAACTTGCGCACATGCCCACGCATGTTTGTTCTTTGATGTTAGAAAATAATTTGAAAATAAATGGACAGTAATTGACTACCAGCGGACCGATTGTTGAAATTCATAGACAAAGCGCTCGACAAAGAAGACATTGGGAGTATGGAGCGATCCTACTGGTTGAAATGGTTGGTTCTCAGAGACTAAGGGGATACATTATGGACTAACTCTAGGATCTCTCGTGGGTCACCGTTAGTTAGTCTATTACGTGCCTGTCCATTGCAACCACCCACCCACAACAATATTGAATCCCTCCAAATCCCTTTAGTCTTCTTTGTCTTTAGCTTATTTGTCTAGCAATTTTAACAATCAGCCTGCAGATATAGGTTCAGAAATCAAGCATTGATGAGAGAGCAGGAAGCTTATCTTCTTTTTTTTCTCATCAAAATGACGCGCATAATACGGCGAATGCACCAACAATTTCCAATTCAGCAGATTTGACCTACTTTGATTTTAGTTTTTTCCCGAATTCTCCTAGACGAAGCCATACCGACCTCCAAAAATCTTCCTTAAACTCTCTATTTCAATATGTTTGAGGCAATGGATGAACTTAGCACTAAACATTTTTGGGAAAAGCTATTTTCTCCATAAATTTTGGTTCATTATCGTCACCGAAATTCAGTAAAATTTTTTGATTTCCACCGCAATATTTTAGAGACCGCAGTTTAGATTGGAGGCTCTTTTGGGAGAAAATTTCTCGCAGAAAAAGTCTTACATATCTTGACTCATAGCATATGCTCATTTGGTCGGACGATTTAGCCTTAGGATGCAACATACGTAAATGCATGTGTGAACTGGAATATCACTCTCCGAAAAATCGTTGATTTTACGAAAAATCCTGGAAATTGAGGTGTGTATATGCACATATGCTGATCTAAAAAGATCCTGGAAATTGAGGTGTGTATAATGGATATATGAACACATGATTGTGTGGGTTACTACCACTTTTGCTGACCGTTCTGGAGATTTCTCTGGTAAGCACTTACTGTTGAATCAATACTCGGATCTGCTCAGAAGGCGAGTGCCATTTTACCGTGGAGATCCTATTTACTATTTACGAAGTATTCAAAGAGGAGCTGTGAATAAGTTTCAAAATCATGCGAGGTTTTGTTGTCCATATGCAAAAAGAGGGATAGTCAAGGGAAAGGGGAGGGGGGAAAGAGGGAGATAGAGAGGAACGAAATAAGGGTAAAAAAGAACATTTCCACGGTGTTCGCGTGTATAAGCTCTCAGCCTGGACCGGAAGTGAAATATAACCGAAACATGCCACGCTAAACGAATGCAGAACCGTGGAATCCAGCGGTGCAGTGCAGAATGTGAAGGGGGGGGGGGGGGTAGAATACTCTTCGCCGGATGAGCTCACACTTACGGATGACTTTCAAGCTTCAAAAAAGGAGGCAGCGCTTTTTACAAATAAGCTTTTGCAGGTGGAGAACATTCATTTGGGTCAGAATTTAGCTTAGGTAATCCTCCATGGTAGTGGATGGAGAATTTGCCAGCGAATTTTTTATTGCTTCATCTTAGAGTGCTTAAAGGTTGATTTTGCAGAACTTTTTATAATTTTTTTCTGCTATGGGAAATTGTATAAAAATAAATTTAAAAGTGAGAAAATGCACCGACTAGTGACGTCATCTAGCGGCATTTTCCCTTTAAACGCGTGTATTTTAGGAGATCTCCTCTAAAAATTGGTTGATATATGAACCAAAAATATCCTCGTGTTTCGTTTATTCAGTAATCTTCATTTAAACACGAAATTCATCAAATTTTAGACACCTGCAAATTCTCCATTAAAATTGGAGCCCATACTTTCGTAATGATAAAATTTCAGACAGTTTGGCTGTATTAATTGTCAGCAACTAGGAGTTTACAGGTCTCCTTGATCGGTTTAAAATGCATGCTAGCATGCTCGTTAAAGAGTGAAAAATTGAGTTTTGTATAGTTTCAGCACTCAGTTTGAACTGGGGTATATTCGCAAATCATTCTTAACTTTGAAAATTCCTAACGATAAATTTTTCAGCTTTTAAACTTAATTTGCCAATGAATATGAATGCATTTTGCACCGTTCGATGAATGTTTCAATTTAGAGAGCAAGAGTGGTGAGAAAACGCAAAATCGTATCAAAATATAATAGAGATGCATTTAAAGTTTTCTTGACATAAAGAAAAAATAAATTTTTATGACTGGATAGACCTTTTATCTCGTACTCCTGATGTAACTTAAAGTGAAATTCACATCAGTAGCACAATGTGTAAAGCCTAACCAATCAATGAAATGAAATCTGATCAAGTTAAAATCTCCCAACGTCTAAATTGTTAAGGTCTTTTTACATAATATTCATAGTCTTGCCGTAATTTTTTTGTAGAATACACTTAAAGTTTTTCATGAACTCTAAAATAAGTGTACTGTTTCCCTACCACTATTCCTCTTTTTCTTACTGTTGTTCTTTTTTCCACGACTTATAGAACAGGCCATGTCTTTACAGCCGCTTCCCTGCTTGATAGGTGGAAATCTAAATAAAAATGTTGCGGACAAAGTGTTAGGTCAATTTAAAAAAAAAAGAAAAAAATAGAACATTTTGACCTTTTGTCCTCCCTGTACCCGCCACAACCACGGACGGTGACATTTTTAGTTCAAAGATCGATACGCCACCGTCCTGCAGCCCGTCGGTCAGACCACCGTAGATGCCCTCGTGACTTCCGTCATCCGTCTCAAGGCTCCTTCCTCTCCAGGAATACCCAGGAACATCGTCTAGCAACGCCTGCGGGGAAGGAATTTGTCTAGAATTTGACGTCATCGGAATATTATTTCGGGCGACGCAAGGTGGAAGGTAGGCGGTGGGTGGTTGTCCGGGTCGAGGGGGACGGAGTTGGGGCAACGAGGGGGGCAAGAAGATGGCAACGAGACATGACACGCCGCGTGCACGACTGCTCATCACGATAGTAACATTAAATTAACGCCGGAAAGTGTTTCGACGCCCTGGAAACAAAGCGAGAAATTTCCACTCTCGAGTCGACTAATCGCAACTGAAGCTGAAGTGTCGACTGAAAGGAGTACAATATCCCGGCAGAAAATCCTGCCCGGTCGAGTTCGATGAAACTTGAGTGTGCGCCAGCTTGACGCTCCGAGCCGAGTTTTCACGGGCCTCGGAACATTGGATCATAACCGTACTTTGAGAAGATATATTTTCCTTTTAATAATTTTCTCATCGTGTTTTTTTTTAATACTGGAATACCTATTGTCACGATCTCGTTTTCGCAATCAGTATACTACAGGAACAACAGGAATTTCGGTTTTCTCAAAAAAAAAAAAAAAAAAAAAAAAAAAAAAAAAAAAAAACGAAAAAGAGCGGTGGTAATTCTTGAAAGTTGGCAAAGTTCTTGGAAAGTCTGTTTTTTCTCCCTTTAAATGGACAAATTTTTGCCTAACGGAACTATGTGCATCATAACGTGAACCGTGAGACCCATAAGAATATACGCACAACAGGGCTCACGTCATTATGCACATAGTTCCGTTTGGCAGAAATACGTCCAACTGTAGGTAACACGATCGATTCTTGGTGAGGCGGATTGCCTCACTTAAAATCTATATGTATAATGGTTTTAAATGGAGGAGAAGTAGTGTTGCCAACTTTCAAGAATCACCACTGAGAGTAGGTTCTTAACAGAACTTTCCTACAGATGTATATCGGAAAATTTTTCTCCGTGTTTTGAGGAACTCGAGTTTTGCAGTGTTACTCGGAGTTTGCAACTTCGCGTGTTATTCGTGGCAAATCGATCAAACGGACATGCTAATAATTTTTAAGGGCCAATGAGTAAAAATGAGTTAGTTTTCCAGAATCCAATCGAGACATTTATGATTCAGGTTGCCTTAAATGGAACCCGATGGGAACAATATGAAAAGGGTTTTCCAACAGAGACACGCTCTAGGAAGTATTTTTCTCCGATGAACGGAAGACTTTCTCCGATCGAAGTGGATGGAACATCGTGTGCTGGCTGACGGAAGACAAAGATGGAGAAGAAAAATGAAAAGTGAAAGGAGAAGAGGAGGGAGAAAAAGAGGAAGAAAGAGAAAGTATTCCTCTTCTTCCATCCTTTCCTCAACTCACCGAGTGCCGTTTCCTGGAAAGTAACTCCAGTCTAAGGTTGTAAAATTGATCAAAACAGTTCAATATTTTACCTGTGACATTTTTTTTCAACGTTTTTCTGCTTCTTGCATGATATCAGAAGAAGAAATTAGTGAAATGTTCACTTGTAGACGCCTATGACTCTATCCTGGTAATAATGTAAGTTGCAAGATGAAATTCGGCACTTTTGAGATGCAGTTGAGTTTTTTCGCGAGGGAAATGACGATAGCGACGGTGAAACTCTCAAACCACGTATCTCGTTTGCAGTGTTTGAAAATCTCCGTTCCTTTTTTTTTCTTTCTTTTTCTTTCTTGGGGACCAAATCGTCATCATTCCTTGAAGTTTTTGCAGAATTTCCTTTGTATAGAGAAGAAAAATCACGGCAGTTTTTGAGAATTACCATTGAGTAATTTTTTATTTAAAAATTAAAGTATGACAAGACATTTGCAACGTCACGTCGCAACCCGCAAGATACGTGGTTGCGGTTTTACAACGTCAATATGTATGTCGGGAGCATGAGGAGTCAGCATCCTGATTGTTGAAACTTTAACTGGCTATGTCCGCAAGATAAGACGAGACCAGGCCCGCCACATCCTTTCTCTCGGGCTCTGGTACCGGTTTTAAGGCCCGGGTCCCGGTTGAAGGGCATTTCGACAACGATTTTTTGTCCATGCACCTGGTTCTTCTAGTAGTTCATGTCCACGCGTTTTTTCGGCAGGGGAGTTCGTGCCGTAGTACCTTGATTTATTTTGCGAGGAAAGCTTCGTACTCTCATAGGACGCCTATTATTCTTAAAATGTTGGAGCGTCTTCGATTTCGTTTGATACCGCGCAACACTTCTGTTGTGAAATAGTTGCTTGAGGCGCCGGCCGCTGGCGCGGCTGCCAACTCCCAACGCGCATTGACGCCTACAGACCTAAGGGGATACTTCAAGCATTGCGCAATGCGTGAAGTATCCCCTTAGGTTTGTAGGTGTTAGTGCGCGTCTCGCGACGCGCCGGTAGTACGCCGCATGCCGCTCCGCTCTGCGTTTGGCTGTAATATTTAAAATCGTAGAGGCGGCGTTTTTCTGCTCTTGATTTTGAAATTTTTGCACACTGTGCATGGATTTTCCTCATTTAAATTGATGAAAAAAATATGTATTTGAGGAAAATATAAAATGTGTTTTGTAAATATTAAGGTGGTTCCGTGTCAAATTTAATGATCCCCAAAGCTTTTTTAATTATTTCTTTTATATTTTGTGCTTTTACTGTGCTGCAGCGTGTGTAGGCGCAACCAAACGCTTAAAATTGGACGTATTTGACTCTAAAAGATCGATGTACATACGGGTTAAAACTAATGATTGCAAGCTTCTCGGTTTTCCCCCATTTTTATTAATTTTTGTATAGTTTCTTTCAACACAACTCTTATTTTCCGCGTGGACGTAAATTACTGGACAAAACAGGTGCGCGGGCAAAAAATCATTGACGGAATGTCTTGAAACCCGGGTCCCCAGCATAGAGGGAGTCCAGGAGCCTCCCTTAGGAAATATTTAAAATTCAAATCTACTTGGACGCATTTTGAAGCTCCCATGACGGAGTTATCCCATCAGTTTCTGCATAGTAATTCCGCCTTTTTTTACTTTTAGCACAAAATACTTTTCAGATTGTTGCATTCAAAACATCTGGAAATTTTTTTCGGGAGGGGGGGCAGATGATACTATTTTCAATTATAGGGGGATCCAAGCCTCTCTGGACTCCCCTTTCGTGCGTCTATGGCAAGGAAGTTGAGCCATTGAAGTCGAGGATGCCCAGACTGGAGACTCTTAGCATCCGACGACGAAAGAAAATGAAACGCAGTTACTAAAAATATCTATCTATACTAAAAATCTTGAAAACAGCTGGAAATCTTTAAAGACGTAAGAAAAATTCCACAGTGCCTTAGCATTTTCTGAAAATTTATGTATACCTTCTGCGAAATTTTCAGGGTAAATTTTTCACTTTTCCTTAAAAGACAAGGGTTACATGTGAATTCGTAGTGGTTTTTCACCGGTGGCATGGGCCCCTCCAGGGCCCGGGCCCCGGGACCAGGGACCCAGTATCCCCTCCCCCCCTTGTGGCGGGCCTGGACGAGACAGCCCTATATGCGCCGTGTAATACATCGATTTTCGATTCTTGTCTGCCGACATAAATGTCGACAATCAGGCTACAGACTATTGTTCACAAAGAAAACATTAGAATGTGGAGAAGTGAGGAAAGGTGCTCTGGTTAAAATTTCGAAGAGTGCACGCGGAGAAATTAGAAAATATGAAGGTTTGCGAGAAACATAAGGGGCAGCTGGCTAGATACTCTTCGCTGGGAGGGGGTGGGCGGCCCAGGTTCTGTATTTCACAGGGCGAATTAAAGTCGGATATCGCTCCGGTTGAGACGCACCAGCGGAATGAACGTGAAGCCAAGTAAAAAATTGTTACGATATAAATTTGACGGTAATGACTGTGGAGTCGGTGGATTTACTGCTTCCGTGTGCATCTCGCGTTTTCGATTAGCTCGCCGTTTACGGGGCTTCCGATAGTTTGTTTCGTCATCGTAAAATATCGGCGGGGCAACCGTGAATACTTCCACCACACACCGCCGTGAGCCCCGCTCAATTTTCTCGCATCGGTGCCCGTGCCCCGCGTTTATGGGCCGTCTCAAACCTACGTCACTGGCGAGTATCGATTCTCGATAGGCATCGATTTATTTCCGCTGGTGACGTTTAATCCCACAATGGCAGGCTAGGGTCCTTTAGACCCGCCTTAACCTATAAAGGACACACTTCATGGCCCCGCGAAAATAGAGCTTCGACTCTGAGAAGAAAAGGGAAAAGAAAAGTGGGAGAAGTAGAAGAGAGTAGAAAGAATAAGAAGGAGGAAGAGAAGAGAGAGGGGAGAGAGATGAAGAAAGATATGAAGAAAATATGAAGAATAATGAATTCCGCCCCTCTTCTTCTCTCCCTCTTTGTTCTCTTCTTCCTGCTTTGATTCTTCTCACTCTCCGTATTTCTCATCTGCCCTTCTTTTGTTCTTTAATTTCTTACTTTTTTTGTTTACTTATTCTTCATCTTTTTTTATATTTTCCCCTTTATTTTTCCTTCTTCCTCTCCTCATTTTTTTCTTGATTTTATTCTCTTTTTTTCTTCTGCTTCTTCTTTTTTCTCTATTTTTCCCATCATTTTATCTTTTCCCTCTTTTTTCATCTGAATTTTCTTCTTTCCTCTTCCTCTTTTCCTTCCTTCTTCTCTACTTCTATTTTTCTTCCTCTTCCTTTCTTTCCTCCGATTTTTAATGCCCCCTAATCTGACACATGTCAGAAGTTCTAACAGTCGAGTCTATCATACTAGCTCCAGCCAAGTTTACAGCTAGCCAGCCGGTAGGCGTCTGATGCAACTATACGTGCTCGATGGATGTCCGTGTTGCAGGCGGCAAGAATTGAAGGCGTTTCACTTCGCGGAACACGGCAAACATACGCTAATGAACGCCTGCGTCCTGCGTCCAATGGATAGATTCGCAGTTACGAAAGCCCGCGTTTGTATACGCGCAAAAAATTAAGGACGAATCTTTTGTACACTAGATTAAAGGACCCGTTTCGTTCGATTCGCTTTTAAACACTTGCGGACTTATCCGTCATTTTTGATGTTTCCGTTCTTATTATTTTGGGCTTTCGAGTGAGATGAAAGCATGCAAGTGCTCCTTGCTATTATAATTCGCAACCTCAAGAACGGGGTGATGCGTTTTGATCGCAAACATGACACTATCACTTTTTCAATAATTCACGCATGTTTCTTGGGAAACATTAATGACGTGAATATTTCAACGGATTCGTTCTTTAGGATCTTTCTCAATTCTTAATCGAAAAGGTTTTATTTGTCTTCGCAGCTCTATCTATACTTTTAACTTTTTCTCCTGTTAATAGTAAAACCCAAGGAGCGCAAAAACTCGTTCTTTCTCGTATTTTTTTTTTTTTCAGAAGAAAAAACTGAAGGAATGGTCTTGGTAGAAAAAATATTGTCGCCTGCTCCTTCCTCTGTTTAAACCCAAGTTTCGGTTTCGTGCGAAGAGGAGCAGGCACAAAACTTGGTAGAGCAAATCCGCTTAGCGATGACACAATGATAGCCGTGAATACTTATTGTCAGACCAGACGCTTCAGTTCTATCGAACTTAAGCTGCTGTTGTGCGCGCAGCCGGATCTAATAAGTTTCAGTCGTAATTTGTTGATGTTTCAGACCAGAGACAAAGTATCTCGGAGATTCCTTGCTTTACGCTTCCAGTGGTGTAAAAATTCTGTTCGGGAATCAACAATACATTTCACCTAATGATAATTCATGAGCGTGTGACGCGTGATATATTCACTAAAAAAGACCTAACTTGACAGATGCGACTTTTATCGTAGACATCATTGGGCGGAAATGATATGTTATTTGGACGTATCTCTACCAAACGGAACTATGTGCATTAAGACATGAGCCCTGAGACCCACAAGAATATGTGCATAACAGGGCTCACGTCATAATGCACATAGTCCCGTTTGGTACGTCGATTCCTTACGAAGATTCCATCAAGACTATCATCAGTTTAGGCCTTGTCCACACGAGCGCAGTTCGCGGAACTTATTCCTCGAACTTGCTCAGTTCCCGGAACTTATTCCTTGAAACGAGGCATGCTGTCCACACGGGTTCGTCCGAACTGGAACCGGAACTTCAATAAAACTGTACAATTATTGCAAAATAATAGATTATTATGACCGCCAAAGTAACAAAAATAAATGTCAAGATCATATGTAAAGGACGTGAAAAACAAAAACAAGCAAATTCACATCAAAAGAAACATATTTAGAAGCTCGGAGCACGGGGGAAATTCTAGGTTTTGGAGGAATAAGTTTCAGCTCAGCAAAAAACTTGTTCCGGGAACAAGTTCCTCGAACTGAGTTCCGCGAACCGCGTTCGTGTGGACAAGGCCTTTATGTTTAACACACAATAGCGTTGATCTCCAAATCAAACCAAATCGAAATGGAGCCCTTTTGAGATATTTGCGGATTTTCAAAAATTAAGACATTAAAAAATAAAAAAATGGCAACATTGCATGTTACAATTAATGAGACATTTGTTTAAAGAGAAATTTTTTTTAAAAGAAAATTTAAAATGTTGGTTTAACGCTCTTAAAATTAAATGGTTTAAAAGCGATATGTCATCGACGGTTCGATTTTGCTCAGATCAAGACCTGTATTGTAGCTGAGCAAAGGAGCCGCAGGGGGCCAAAATTTTCCATTTATCTGATCGACTACTGAATGTCAAATCCAAGTGCTGGCCAGAATACGTTTATCATGGCGAAATGATCAACGACAAGATTATTTCCTCAGCTTTCAGCAGTTGCTAGGGAACTTGCCTTTGAAGTCTAACCATTTCAGGGCGAGACGACACGCTGCGGCTCCTGAAGGTATATTCGTAAATTTTAGCCCATCGATTAACCCGTTCACCAATTAATTATACCCAATAGGGTGATTATTCATCGTTTCCTGGACGGAGGAACGTCTGGAACCTGGAACATTCCATTCCAAGGTTGCGAAACTGACATCTAACTTTTAAAATAAATATGATTGTGATTTTTGTTTAAATTGTTTGTTTGTAATCAAGAGGATAAATCAGTAGAAGTTTCGGTCAAAAAAAGTTTCCTGGTAAAAATAAAATGTTTGAACGGAAGTTTTATAGCGTTGATATAATCATGATCTCTCGTCTCGGAAAACCGGAGTACCAGTCTGTGGGTAAATAAATGTACAATTCGAAGAAGAAATCCTACAAAACCTTCGTATACAGACAATGAAATTCTTGACGACGTGGGGAATTCGCGATTCAACTAACTTCTTCATAAAGTATTCCAAGAAATATACGATGGTGAGTGTCGCTGGTTTTGTATGAAGTAAACTCCCAAGCTCATGAGAACCTCTGATAGTGGATGTAGTAATTTTGGTAGGATTTAGGATTCAAATTCGTTCAGTCAATTTCTGCTCGCAGAAATAAAATTGTGACTTACAAAGGTTGGCACGATGAAGTGCAATAACTCCATCTCCGATACCTGAATACCCTTTAGACACCATAAAAATTAGCAATCATCTAATGCATTTAGTCCTATTTATGCATAGATATTATGAATATTTGCATATACGTAAAATCACCTATAATCCGGAATAGAATGCCTGGTTGAGCGAACTACTTGTACTTCAGCCTAGTGTATGAACTTTCGCAAGGATCGCGATTTTTTCACAAGGTATACTAAATCAACTCCAAAGTTCACAGGAAGCTTTCAAAGTTGAGATCGTAATGATGTTGCAAAGCACGATCATAGCGAGAATCTACCTCTTTTTTAGTCTAATTTTCTGTGCAAAGATTAGTCGGCATACATAAACAGTTGCCACTTTGTGTGAGGACTTGGACATTCACAAGATACAGCTGCAACCTTTTTTATGAGAGGCGGCTCGGTGAGAGCTTTTTATGAACTTTATGGGCTGATTTTAGATAAAAGAGGGTGACTTAATTTTGTTTCGTATGCAAAACTGTAAACGTATGTTGAAAATGTTTTAAATATCTGGCTCCTACTGGAACCTTATCAGTGTAACATCATCACAATCTCATTGCTGTCTTCTCTGCTCAGCAAAATCGTCAGTTTGCAGAAAAGTGGTATTGTTCCTTAACCTGTGACAGGGGAAAATGTCCAATCCGAAATGTCCACAATGAAATGCCTAAACATTGTTTGCCCAACACAAAATGTCCATAAACTGCAGTGTCCGATAAAAAAAATTCAATTTCTTATTTGTCTTACTTAAAACATTTCCAAAAAAAAATTGTTGAAAAAAATAACAAAAAAATACCAAATAGTATGGAAGAATTTTGTAACCTAACGGAATAAATTTGAAAACTGTGTGGTTGGAAGTTCTTAATTTACGTATTCTTGCAACGAAATGGACACATTTTCTCTAGGAACATAGTTTTTATGGGGCATTTTTCGGTTCGGATATTATTTTCTTCTGTACATTTTAACCATGGACATTTTTTTGGACATTCTTATAATTGAATCTGTGAGAACGAAAACACACCAACTCGAAAAAATGGAACTAATCAAAACACACGCACAACTACACAGTAGTTCAAGAAGTTAGTGCGAGAAAAACATGTTTGGTGCCGAAAGGCAAGTACATAAGGACACTTTAGAGGTCTAAATTTGAACAGATGCGTTAACCTCACTCACTTTTTTGAAAACTGACTATCTTTAATAAAAATTAAGCATTTTTGAGTTACCGAGTTGGTGTGTTTTCGTTCTCAATGATTCAATTGGACATTTGGACGTAGTTCTGTCAAACGGAACTAAGTGCATTATGACGAGAGCCCTGTTATGGTATAATCTTATGGGTCTCACGGCTCATATCTTAATGCACATAGTTCCGTTTGGCAGAATGCGTCCATTTGAAGTGGGACATTATTCTTATTGAACATTTTCCACTGAAAATTTCCACTGAGCACTCCTTAGCCATCGATATGGTTTTTTTTGCGGGAGGGGGGGGGGGGACCCACACTCAAGGTGCCAGTAAATGACTCTTAACGAAACAGATCCTGCGCTTACACGGAAAAAAAATTGCTGATTCAACAATTCAATTGCTAAAAACAGTGAGTGCAATGTTTTAACGCAGATTTTACAACAAAAAAATGCTACTTTAACCACATTGCAAACTAATTTAACCACGGGGGTGGTTAAAGTAGCATTTTTTTGTTGTAAAATCTGCGTTGAAACATTGCACTCACTGTTATTAGCAATTGAATTGTTGAATCAGCAATTTTTTTTTCCGTGTAGCTGACGAAACCGCGAATCTCCGGGACCCTGCCCGGCAACATTGTCGCAATCCTGGCGCTATCCTTTTCGGAGGGTGGGTGACGCGCCCGACCGTGTCCGCGACCCGTTTCACTCCTCCCCGTCCCTCGCCCCTCCGCCCCCCCCCTCCGGGGGCGCGGATCCCCGTGACCGTGTCGCCAGACGGATATTGACACACCCGGGCGACTCGACTTATCGTCACCGTTGCCTCAGCCAATTCCATCATCTCTCATTCACCGTGGATTTTAGTCAAATCCACTCACTTCCCCCCGACGTCGTCGACGCGATGTGGAAATGCTGCGCGACCAACAGCTGCTAAGGACACGCGCGACACCAGAAAGCACGACACCCGCCCGGATCTTCTTTCGCCCGATCCGCAAATCGTCGCTCCTCTGACGTAAAGACGTATCTCAATTTCCACGTCAGCCCTGATCTTCGTATAAATCTTCGCTTTTCGAGGCTTATTTAGAAATGGAGATACGTGCTTAAATCAGAGGAGCGGCGAAATATCTGCGATTTTCCTTCTCAGCTCCTTCGGGTCCTCTCGCATTTGTCACTGTCGATTGGACAAGAAACCTTAGTCCACTTAAAATGCAAATTCAGATATTAAAACCGGAGTGTCAAAAAGTGCTTCACTGTGACGTTATGAGACGAAACAAGTTAAGATATGTAAACCAAACCGAAGTTGTGGCGATTTGAAGTTTACACGGTGAAGGAAAACTTCGGATACAAGAATTGAACTTCAGTTCATAAGAAATACTAAAGTTCTCAGTCGTAAGAACCAAATTTTCAGTTCAGATGAAAAAACCCTTTCGTTAATATGTGTCTTAGTATGGTCAGCAAGACCACCTACACTGAATTTCAGATCCCGTAACTGAAAACATCAGTTATCTGACCGATTACATTTTCACTGAAATATTTTTTTCTCCGCGCACAGTTAAAAAAAAAAAAAAAAAAAAAAAAAAAAAAAAAAAAAAAAAAAAATTCTTTCGAGGGAGAGGTAAAATTCCTAATGAGCTCGTTATTCAATAGTTTATTATTGTGTATTTCAAAAGTGAGAAATGCTGCACTTTTTTTTTACAGGATTTTTTCGAAATTTTTTGGAACAGTTACAGTAACTCAATAAAAATAAAGTTCAAAACTGCATATCTCCAGTTTCAATTCACTGATGTTTCACCCCTAGAAAGGCGTAAAAAATTCGAAAATATCCCCTCCGTGTTAAGGCCTTTGACCGTTCAGTGTCTTTGTCGCGATTTGTGGTGCAGCTGCTGTTATTAGTGTACAGCTGCACGGATCATGAAACGTAGCAGAGGCACCACGCGATCGAGTTTGTGCCGTGGTTGGAAGGATATTTTTTTCTCGCTTTCTCGGCCAAATTCTGCGTCCTCATCTAAAATCTTAGAAACTTTAAAACCAGACTGTTTAAGATCAATTCTTGTCAAGTTACACAACGTAAAACACAGCAAGCGTTTCCTAGCGCCTTGATACAACTATTCGTGTTCGATGGATGTCCATGTTGCAGACTCAAAAATTGAAGGCGTTTCATGACTCAGAACACAGCAGGCGTATCTTAGCGCCTTGATACAACTATTCGTGTTCAATGGATGTCCATGTTGCAGACTCATAAAATTGAAGGCGTTTCATGACTCAGAACACAGCAAGCGTATCCTGGCGCTTTGATGCAACTATTCGTGCTCGATGGACGTCCGTGTTGCATGCGCCTAAAATTGAAGGTGTTCAATGACGCGGAACACAGCCGGCGTATCCTAGGGCCTTGATACAACTATTCGCGCTCGATGGACGTCCGTGTTGCAGGCGCCTAAAATTGAAGGCGTTTCATGACGCGGATCACAGCAGGCGTATCCTAGCGCCTTGATACAATTATTCGTGCTCGATGGATGTCCGTATTGCAGGCGACTGAAATTGAAGGCGTTTCACAAGTCGAAACCGATCCATTCAGATGACGCGAGAGAGACCCAACCTACATTTAATATCACTCGATCAAGAGTCAGTTTTTATCATATTTTCCGTAATCTGCGTAAATTTTTGACAAGGGTATAAAGGTAATTTACTTTTTTCGTGTCTGTGTACTTCTTACCGGCGGTTACTCGCTGTATTTCGAATCGACCCGCATTTTGCGGGGCTCCGGTGAATTAGAAAGAAAGTATAACGTGGCATGCGAAGAAATGCGGGCGCAAAGTCAAAGCGGCGAACACAGGAGCTCGAAGACGGAGGAGAAGGAAGAAGGGGAAGGAGACCGGAAAACAAAATTATTAGGGCGGCTGAGTAAGAAGGCGGTTAAAGGTTTAAACCCGCGGTCCATGAATTTAATCGTAGATTTACTCGCCAGCTTTCCTTTTAAAACGATTCTGTTTTAGTGCGCTGACAGTTCAGCTCAGCGCGGCTCCGAGAGCCAGGATGCCAACGCGGAGATAAAAGCGCTTTTGTTCCAGGTCTGACAACGTCTCCAATCGCAATACGAATCTCCCTGTGGATATATACATGTCTCGTGTTTCCAGGCTACTAACTAACCTTACAAACAGCCCCGAGTTTTTTCTAGTGATTTGCATCTAGGATTCACGACAGGGTTACCAGACTGTTTTACGCTGAACAAAAAGAAGGAAAACAACCCCCAGATCTATGTGAATAATATCAAGAATAACTCACTTTGTAGAAGGGATAAAGGCTTTATAAAGACAGGGATAAAGACAGCGATAAAGACAGGGATAAAGACAGGATCGACAGAAAACCAAACTTTTTCTTCTACAACTTTTTTTCTCTGACTGAGAAAGTTAAGACCAAAACTAAAAACTTCCAGTTCCATGGTAACCCCTTCCACCGTGGCCCAGGCCGTCCCAGCTGATAAGTCTTAATGGCGGGAACATCCCGGCCCGCCTTGAACCCCGAAGGGATCAAGACGAGTAGGATGACCCGCCCTACTGACGCAGCTGAGACAACCCGAGCCCCGGAGGCAGGGGTCCCGAACCACTACTCATCTACGCACTGGAACTCGTGCAAATAAATTCCCGGCGTCGTCAATATCCAATGTGTTCCACAGCGACTCCTCGAATGCTGCTTCAATCAGACTTCTCCCAATTGTCCGTTGGAGATTCTGACTTGGAGATTGGCCTAATTGTCTCCCCCGTCCTGGAAGTGGTGGAGAAGAGTCTACCTGTCCCAACTGGGAGAGGAGATATCCCCTGCCCCTTGGCAGTCTTGAGGGTCCAGCGGTTGCACTCAATGACCGGTTGGCCCCCCGGCCTAATGGTGGTTCTGGGTCATCTGAACCAAAAGTTGGATGAACAGCAAAGAAAATCTCGTCCAAAATACGATCCTTTATAACCGTTGACAATGGTACTCTACAGTAAGGACATTCGTCATTCGTCAACTGTGGACGACATGATCCGCATACATAGTGACCATTTGTACACTTTACGAACGGTGGCCGCAAAGGATGGTCGAGGATATCGCAAGTGTTTTTTTCCAAAATTTTGGTAATGGTGGTCCGCAATGGCGGTTTCCTTGAGTTCTGTTGCTCAGTCACTGTGAACACAGAAAAAAGGGGGGGTAAGGGAAGGGAACGGGATACACGTAAAGGATAGAGCAACAATCACAACTGTTTGTTTGAAGTCTCCTTATCTTTCTCCCTTTGGAGATGTGAGATAACTGCAACCTGGTTCCCGTAGAACCATTGATCGAATTGCAATGTTGCTTGTAAGAGGAAATTGGAGGAGAGATCCAAACGGTGAGGGGCGGGAGGGGAGTACACACTGGTCGATGGGGCGGAGGGGAGGGAAGACACACTGGTCGATGGAGCGGAGGGAGGGGAGGACACACTGGTCGATGGAGCGGAGGGGAGGGAAGACACACTGGTCGATGGAGCGGAGGGGAGGGAAGACACACTGGTCGATGTGGGAGATGGGTGAGTAGATACAGACTTCTCGTTATTGCTCATCTTGAACATAGAGTAGATTTCATTTGTTACGAGAAGGTTAAATTCACTATTGAGAACTACCCAATGGCAGAGCATATAATTTTACCACCGGTCTTTTGTACACTCCGTTGGGAGTTTTGACTTCTACTACTCTTGTGTTGTTATCTTTCCCTGGAAATGTACGTAAGACTCGGCCTCGAGTCCATTTTAAGGGGGGGCTTTGAGGATCATGGAGAAGAACCAATGTTCCCTCCTCCAGATTCCCGGCTTGTTCCAACCACTTCCCTCGTGGTTGGAGTGTATGAAGGTACTCAAGGTGCCAACGTTGCCAAAATTGTTGGGCATACAACTCCACCAAATTCCACCTATGCAGAAATGGTGGACTTTCCGTGTCATATTGCCTTTCTGGTAACGCTACTAATGGCCGACCAATTAAGAAATGGCCAGGGGTGAGAACCTGATAATCACGTGGGTCAGAGGAGAGTGGAGTGAGAGGACGCGAATTTAAAATAGCCTCAATACGGGCTGTCAATGTTTGAAACTCCTCTTGAGTTAATACACTATCACCTATCACCCGTTTCAGGTGTAGTTTAAAACTTTTCACTGCAGCTTCGTACAGACCCCCCAAATGGGGCCCTAATGGTACATTGAAGCGAAATTCCACTCTGTTATTGTGAGAAAACAATATTAAATTTGGGTCCTCTGACGTAATTAATTTTAAAAATCTATTTGCCGCTCCCTGGAAATTGCTAGCATTATCACAATAAATATATGCCGGTTTGCCTCGTCTACTGACGAAGCGCTGTAACGCAGCGACGAACGCATCGGTACTCAATTTTGAGACCATTTCTAGATGAATTGCCTTGGTGCTCATGCACACAAAGACACAAACATAGACTGGAGAAATAATCGCATACCGAAGCTGATGCAATTTTACATTGAAATGGCCACAAAAGTCCAATGCCGTTCTGTGGAATGGGGGACTCTGCTGAACTCTTTCAGCTGGTAAATCACCCATTAAAGGAGTTTTGTTTCTAGGTTGTACCTTAAAGCAATAAATACATGACTGAAACACTGATCGAGTCAATCCTCTTGATGCCATTATCCAGAATCTCTGACGTAACAGAGATTGCAGGAGTTGCGGAGGAGCGTGCATGTTGTCCTTATGGTATTTTTCAACCAGAAGGCGCACTAAGCGGTGTTTTGATGGTAGTATTATCGGATACCGCGCTGATTCTGGGAGAGGGGCATGCGTTAATCGACCCTGAGCATGAATTAAACCATCCACGCCAATATATGGTGCCAATCGTTTGAGTGGTTTAGATTTATTTGTTAATTTTTCACCTCGTTTTAGGCGGTCGATGTCCCCCCCAAAACTCTCTTTCTGAACCAAGAATAGAGTTTTATTTTCAGCGACTAGAAATTCCTCCACTGTAATGGGTCCTTTTTTAATGACACGGTCATGACGTATTAAGAAACGTAAAACATAAGCAATTGCTCTCACTACCTTATTCCATGAAGAAAATTGTGGAAATTTAATTTCTATCTTTTCTTCTTGAGCTGTTATTAATACCGTGTTAAACTTTTTTAACTCTGGTAATTTTCCATCGGATGGAAGTATTCGTAACTGCTCTGGCCAAAGTTCTTCCTTTTCTTTTAACCAAGGTGGACCATTCCAATACAGAGGGTGATCTTTCAATTCACTAGGCATTATTCCTCTTGACGCGACATCTGCCGGATTCAAGCGGCCTTCAACATGACCCCATCTCACTGTTTCTGTTAAATTTTGGATTAGCGCTACTCTATTTGCTACAAAAGTTTTTAGTTTGTATGAAGGAGTTTGAATCCAGGCCAAAGTTATCGTAGAATCTGACCAAGCGAAGACTCTTTTTACACTAAAATATTCCATTATTTTTGGCAGATATGTTTTCAATACTTTTATACCCAGTGCTGCTGCACATAATTCAAGTCGTGGTAATGAGACCTTTTTTAGAGGCGCAACACGCGATTTCCCAACAATGAGAGTTATTTTTGCAAATTCATCCGTGGAAGGGTGGAAAGATCGCAGATAAATCAGGCATGCTATTCCCAGCTCACTTGCATCGCAAAATATATGACATTGTACTTGCCTATCTTCGGTCTCTATATATCGTGGGATCTCTATAGAAGATAACAATTGCAATTCATCTGCGAACTTTTCCCAACGATGTATTAGTTCCTGGGGGAGTGGGTCATCCCATCCCAAACTAATCAACCAAAGTTCCTGCATGAAGGCTTTTGCCTTAAAAATGACAGGTGTTAGAAATCCTAACGGATCAAAAATCGAACTGATTAATGATAAAAGGCCTCTTTTTGTATTAACGGACTCTGCTCGTTTTATTTTGTAAGAGAAAATGTCTTTCTCACAAGCCCAAAATGCCCCTAATATTTTGAAGACCGGGTCGTCAAATCCACTTTTCGGAACCTCCAAATCTTCTGAAGGAAAATTCGCTAAAATGGCTGATTTATTGGAAGTCCATTTTCTCATGAAAAAACCCCCTTCAGCCAAAAGAAGGATTACTTCTTTTAACAAAGTTTTGGTATCCTCATCCGTTTTATCACCATACACCAAATCATCCATGTAAAGCGCGTCCGCTAGCGCTTTTGCTGCCCTAGGATATTTATGACCATGATCCTTTATGATCTGTTTTATTGTGCGTATGGCTAAGAACGGTGAACAATTTACCCCAAAACATACTGTTACTAAAGCATAAGTTTTTAGTTGCATATAAGGTTCAGGCCTCCAAACAATTAGTTGGAATAGATGATGTTTAGGATTTAATTCGATTTGAAGGTACATTTGTTTAATGTCCCCTGAGAACACCGTGGGAAAACGCCGAAAACTCAACAAAAGCATAGGAATGTCCTCTAACAATGAAGGCCCAGGTAATAATAGATCATTTAAAGATTTTCCATTAGAAGTTTTCATACTTGCGTCGTAAACTGTTCGAAGTTTTGTGCTACTTGACGACTCGTTTATAACTCCATGGTGGCTCATATAATAATGAGGCGTTCCCTCAGGAGGGCGGGGAACTTCCCGCATAAAACCGTTCTGTTCATAATCCTTCATATATTGAACATATTTTTCCTTTAAGATTGGATTTCTACGAAATTTCGATTCCAATTGATGAAACCTTTTAACCGCGATGGAGTACGATTCGCCCAAATTCCCAGAATTTTGACGGAATGGCAAATCTACTTGATATTTTTTACTTGGGAGTTGTACCGTAGTTTCCGTGTACAACCGTTCCGCATATTCTTCCTCCGGTTTCAAACCGTTCAAAGGGGTTGGTTCTTCTAATGCCCAAAACTGCTCTACTTTTGAATACAATCCACTAGAACAGTTGCATGTTAGAAGAACCCTTGCCGAACGTACCGGAGCAGAGCGGAGGAGCGCTACCGATGAGTGCTGCGAAGGGGGGAGGGGAGGTTTTGCCATAGACGATGACAACGTCGAAAACGTTTTTCCCAAAACAACATAACCAAAAACCGTGGACATTACTGATGGCAAAGAGGGTCCCAGAGGGAGAGGGGGACCATGAATAATATCAAGAATAACTCACTTTGTAGAAGGGATAAAGGCTTTATAAAGACAGGGATAAAGACAGCGATAAAGACAGGGATAAAGACAGGATCGACAGAAAACCAAACTTTTTCTTCTACAACTTTTTTTTCTCTGACTGAGAAAGTTAAGACCAAAACTAAAAACTTCCAGTTCCATGGTAACCCCTTCCACCGTGGCCCAGGCCGTCCCAGCTGATAAGTCTTAATGGCGGGAACACTATGTATTGAGAATATTTCGCGAGTATTATGAATATTTAGTCGTTCTGCTCGGAAATACGCACGCACACAAAGAAAAAATTGGCCATTAAAATGGAAAAGTATTTGGATGTACTTTATACTAAAAGGGACGATTTTTAAATAATTTAAACTGAAGGGCACTGTGAAGGACGCAAATTCTGTGAACGAAGTTTATCCCGATTCAACTTTTAAGGTCCGTTTGAAATATAGTCAAACACAATGGTGCTTGAGGTGAAAAAAAAGAAAAAAGGAAGCGTAAGCTGACTGGGGTTAATTCTACATATATCATTTATTGCATAGAAAATTCGAAATTCGAAAAACTAAATCTTTGCGAAAATTAAAACTAGAGAAATATAAATCGGGAGTTTGATAAAAACGTAGCAAATGCTAGTTAATGCTGTTGTAACCTTTAAGAACGATCCATCTTAAGCGTTTAAAGCCTTCCTCATCAATGCAAATGAGGCTTAGGAATTCTGGCCCAGTCCTTTTGAAACTATTAGAGAACATTTAGGACGAAGGACTTAACTTCGATTTTTTGGATTCTAAATAGGTACTTTTGCTGCACTGAACATTTTGAGTTTCCACCGAAAGACATATTTTGCCTGATCCTTTAACATTTTCTCTTAGGATATTCTTAGAGTATCTATCAGGGCAAACGTACCAATATTTCAGAATTTCCGATTTTCATGTGGGTATTTTTTAAAAGAATATCAATTAAAAATTCTTTACTGAAAGCTTCCAAATTTATAATAATTGTGACTGGCTAGAAAAAGAGCATATCATGCTTCGACATAATAATTGGGAACAGCATTCTTCCGTAAAAGTGAAATGAAATCATAAGTGCACAATGAGACAGGTATTTTTTGGATTCATGATTAATTACTAAATTGAAGGTATGTACATGGAATTCCATAAAATATCAACATAACTAAAACGTTCATAAAAGGAACCGATCCCTTCCAGAGCCGGCTCAAATACATATCGGAATGATAAAAAAGTTTAATCGGAAGTATGTTTTACATTTACTAAGTGTAAAAAAAACAAATTTTGTTCTGAAACTAGATGAAACTGTGAATGGATATTGAAATTTATTGTGATGGCCGGTTGTGTCGCCCTGCCAAGGTTGAAAGTCATTTTCATGGAGTGTAGAAAAACAACTGAGTTCCACGTTTTACGCGTTTGAAACGTAGCACTCGTATTTCAGTTATCGTTATAAAGGTAAACAGGCTCATTGCCATTTAAGTCCTGACGTCATATATTTCTTCGATTCCTCGGAGTAAATCTTCACGGAGGTTATGGAAGAGATTGATTTTATTTTATTTGGTAGCTGAATTTTGTAATAGGTATTATACATGTAGCGATTAGTAAGAGAAATTTTCCCTTTTTTAGTTTTGAAAAAGAAAAAGAAATCTAATTCTATCTACAAGTATGCAGTCATGCAGAGCGATTGAAAACTTGACGGAGCTGTAACCTTTAAGATCCCGGCTTCCTTTCGAAATTCCGTAAGGAAACGATTAAGAAGGAAGAAAAGAAATGAAAATTCCAGAATGCCGGAAATGAGGCAGCTCAGCGGCATTGTCTAGTTTTCCTCTCGTCTATAGTCTTTGAAGCCCTGCTTCTAAAAATCATTGAAATTTCACCATGCAATTTATAGTTTATTGGGAGTAAAAATAAAACCTGGTAAGATGATTAGTTTGCATTTGCAAGGCATAAAAAGTTGCACACTCTTCAAGACTTCTTGGTTCCTTTTCGCAAAATTCAATCCAATTAGACGTGTCATACATCTCAATCGTTCCGGGTTTTTTTAAATATATTTTATTTGTTTTGATTAAGTTGTTATTTTATTAAATTGGGAAATTTTTGAACAAAACTTGATTTCAAAACTGTGTTCTTATTGTTCTTTTCGATAGTAAGGCAATAGAGTCTATGTGAAGGTACTCAGATAAAGGATGGCGAGGGGGCAACGGTGCGGTGTGGCATGGATTCAGGGGCGCGCGAGCGAGTGGCGTGCTATCAAGCGGCGGCGCACAGTGGATCGGGTCAATCAAAGAGGTCGGACATGAAATTTTTAACTAAAACTGCAAATTTTTATGTTTCCTTCGTCACAAATTCAATTTCAAGGGGTGTTTCAGCAAAGAAATGTCACGAAAAAACCAATGACACCACTTTTAAACATTTTTGTTTTATATTTTCGAAAATATAAGCTTCCAAAGATTCTAGATTTTGTGCATGAAAGTCGTAATGTAAATGGGAGTGCTGGCGCCATGTTCTGCTGGACGAGTTCCGAGCCCGGTGTGCGCCGAGCCACGGTCACTTATTCGATACATGTTCGATCCAAAATGGCGGTGTGGAATACGTGGTAATTCCTATCAACTTTGTTTACATCGGATGGCCGGGTACCCGTGTATCGCAAACAATCGATCATGTATCAAAAAAGTGACCCGGCGTGACACAGTAGTCTTGGAATTCGGGACCTGGAAAATGTTTAAAAGTGGCGCCAGCTCTCCCACTTACATTACGACTAGAGTCCCTTTATACTGAGAGTCAAGAAAATGTGAATCCATTTCTGATTGGTTCCCGTATTTTAGGCCTTCACTGTGTCACAAACGGGAATAAAGATTACATTTTTACCGATTGCAAAGATTATATTCTGGAATGGACCAGGGAATTACGGGTTCGGCAAGGAACAAACGGAATGAGAGAAGGAACGGAGAAAGGAATTTTAGAATGGGCCGATCAAAGATTACAAAAAACGTTCAATTTCTGTAATCTTTATTCCCGTTTGCGACTCCATGAGGGGGTGTTGTCTTGACTCTCAGTATAAAGGGACTCTTAATTACGACTATATGTAATCTATGATTTTGTCCGACTTCTCTCATTGATTCGGCCCGATGTGCGGCGTGGGACTCGGGCAACGCGTCGCGACGCGAGGTGGGACGACGCCGACGACGACACGACGCGACCTGGTGGCGGTTCCTTAGTTTCGTTATCTCTCTCCTCTTTGTCCTGGTCTTCTTATTCCACCCTGTCACGAAACTCGGAAACAAATCCCGCTTTTTAATCCCGTGGAGCTAGCCCTCACTCCAGCCTCGCCTTTCTGCCGGGATTTCCTTGCGGTTTTCCGCGGCTCGCGCGGCGAAAACCCGGATTTTCCCGCCCCGAGTCGGCGGATACTTGTGTGAAAGTTCCTTCGCTCAGGAACAACCTGGGCAGTATTTCTCGACGGTAGTGTCCAAAAGCACGAAATCTCAAGGTTGACAGATCCAGGTCAGTCCAATACAATGTTCGAAACTCACCTTTGAGTTTCAGGAGCCATGTGGCGCAACATCAAGCTCGATTTTTAGGGGCCATTAAAGATTTTTAAGGGGCCAGATTGACTTCTTGCCTATATACCACGGCGCATTTAGTGAAAAGTTAGATTCAAGATGTTTTAGTTACAAAAACAGAACTGTAACTTGGGGGAAATTTCGAAGAATCACCAGACAGAAAAATTAGGATTTTTTTTTGGAGGGGGAGGGACAATTTTTAGGGGCCACGTTGGTGCAGAGGTTTTTTAGGTCATTTTTTAGGCGCCATGGTCGATTTCTGAGGTGCATTTAGTGCGTTGGCGCCTGCGAGTTTCGAACACTGGTCTAATATCAAGATGTTCCTTGGAATTTTCCAATCTGGCGACAAATTCCCCCAATTTGCTGTTCCACTATTTTCCAAACCAGTGGCGCACAGTAGATCGAGTCAATTAGAGAGGTCAGACATGAACTTTTGGACTAAAACTGCAAATTTTGATGTTCATTTTGTCTCATTTTAGATTTCAAGGGGTGCTAACAGTAGAAAATTTTGCGAGGAAACCGATGGCACCTCTTCTAGAACTTCAAAAATGGGTATAAACGGAATTATAAGCGTTGTAAGTTTTCAAATTTTTTCCGACTTCTCCTATTGACTCGATCCATTTTGTGGCGTGGCGTGCTTTGTAATCAATCGATTGATCGTGCCATTTAAACGTACATGCGAAAGGATCTATATTCAGTGTTCGAAACGAACACCTATATGATCGATTCTTTATCATAGCTTCAAATGGGGAAATCTCGATAACTGATGATTCACGCCTCGCCGCTGTTCCAAAAGTTTTCCCCAATTTGCGCTACTCCATCGCATAAGGCGCCCCCCCCCCCCCCCCAATCTGCATAATGAATGCATGCATGATTTCGTACTTTGACCTAAAAGCACTGTTATGGAACAGGTCAAAATCTAGTTTCTGCGTATGTAATGAGGCGAAAGAACTGAGGTGACTAAGGCTGTAAACTAATAAAACTAGAGTGACAATAATATTTACAATGTGAGAACTTCTACTTCTTTGTTTAAACTGGATAGAAATAAACCGGAACCCAGGTTGATGTTGATCAGAGTTTTTCTCGTTATTCCGCTGCAATATTTTTCACGGCGCAACGGATAAATGAGCCCATACAGATTAACTCTTGTTTCAAATTAACTCGAAAGTGGGTCGTAGTTTTTTGCGATGTATGAGGCACTGAATGAACTTACAAGGTTGCTTTATTTGCTTGAAAAGTTATACTCGAAGCGAAGGAAACTAACTCATTTTTTTTTATCACCTATATATTTTTTTAAAAAAAAAATCTTTGTTGAAGATACGCGTGCTGTGAGTGACCATAATGTCTAGCCACTGTATAAATATTTTCGTTGGTGTACCTCAAGGTCACGCAGTTGATATAAACGCGGACATTGTAACGACCGGTCTATCAATATTTAGCGATCCGCTAAATATTGACGGAATTGACTGATGTGATGTCATTTGAAGTTTATACTGAGTTCGTGACCTTAATACTGACAAAAATGTTGATGGCGTGCAATGAGGGTTAAACTCGTCATGGAGCCAGGCAACCAAATTCACCTCGGTTAAATAACCCAAAATCTATGTCGTAGACGGTATTCTCCTATCAGCCTTGGTCACTTTTTTCGGCAATATTAAACGGAAATGGCATCCCAATATGTGCACTTCCGCCAAAAATCCAGGGCTCCGTATTTATATTGATGGACTGGTCGTGACGTCATTTCCGATTTGCATTGACGAAAATTTCAAAGTATGACTAAGCCAATGTCGTAGCTAGGAATTCTGTAAGGCAGGAGGGTCCATTCAAATATGTGACGGTAAATTTACCTTATTTTGTGTATGTCCCTGATAATTTTTTATGTCTTCCCTCCAATAGTAAAAAAAAAATGTGCAATTAATGAGACTGGGGGGGGGGGGGATTCCAGACCCCCTGGACCCCCCTTCCCTCCTTGTCTACGCCAACGGATTGAGCTACCTTCCACTTAATCATTTCCAAAAACCGCGACGGAATGAATGAATTCTTCCCCGTTTTTACCCGGATCCAAACCGAAAATGAACAACCGTTTTTTTTGCAGTAAAATAATCGATTCTCAGTGAAGCAGGCTGGCTCACAGTATGATATTTTTAATGGATCTAAATAAAGGAAAACAGCGTTGCCAAGTTGCAGAAGTTTTAACTAGATTTTTCACACTGTATGAGGCATCGAATAGCTTGTGCAAAAATATGAGCCCAGTACTAAAGGAACGAGAGGAAAACGATTTTAATAATAAAAACCTCATACTTTCTTACATAATAAGAAAAATTATTTCATTTATCGAAACTCCGCGATGAGGAGGAAGAAGCGATGCTTGCCAATGTTCCGGAAGAAACGTGAAATTCCGGGAAAAAGCCTCCATGGGAGGGCTTTTCAGAGACCCGGCAAGCGTTCTAAAAGTTGAGCGTGGAATGTGCGCCTCAACGCGGTTGTAGAGATTAAGGTGCATTCATAATTAATTAAAAGCGATTTGCGGCTGTAACCTGGAGGAGTTTCAACCTGCTGTAAATTTAATGCCGAATGCAGGAGTGGTAAGTTTTTCATTCTTCCGCCCGCCCGCCGCCCGGGTTTATCGTTCGTTGCGGTGCGGCGCGCTACGCTGGACCCAAAGTCATCATGCTTCACTTTTAATTTGCCTAAAAACGCGTTTAATTTGCTCCTGCCGAACGCTGCGAGCCTTGCAAGCCTGCGAGGAAAGGCGCTTTTTAAAGTACGCCTCAGAAATCTTCAATCATATTCTAATTTTTTTCTTGATAAATAACTTTTATAATAGGAAATATCGATGATCAAATGGTAAACATGCGTGTACCAATACTGTCGTGCTACCTAAGGAAAAACGCCGTATGAGCCATCAGGCGTTACCAAATTTCTTTTGATAAAACACAAATTTTCAGGAATATTTATAAACATTTTCCCTTCGATTTTTCCAGGGAATTTTGTTCGTAATTTGATCTAAATAGTCTAAAAATTTCACGGAAAAATATTGACAACTTCCTTCAAAAAGAAACATTTTATCGAAGGATATTTGGCAACACTCGAATGTTCACACGGCGTTTTTTCTTGGCACGGCAGAATAGCAACGTCTAAAAATCTCTGATAATGTTTTCTTAGCGTACGGGAAACCTAATTAAAACGCTTTCCTGAAATATTTTATATTTTTCTGAAGAAGGTGAAGAAAATTCACACAAAATTCTGAAGGAAACAATTGTTTTTCTTAGAAAAATAAAACATGAGCGGAGATTCACAACGTTGGAATTGCCTGATTACCCCTGTTACCCCTGCCTAATACCCTGTTTTAACTACTGAAATTAATTTAATTGCCGGAGATTTTTTGGGGTGTCTTTGGCTACATCAAGAGAATTCTGATAAAATTTAAAAAAAAAAAAAAACAACTTAGACAAATTTTGAAAAATACGCGTCTTTATTGTAACATAGAGGATCTCTTGAGTTTTTTTAATTTTTATAGGGAAGGTAATGAAGTCGCATTTCTTTGAATGATTTCTTGAATTTTTTGATAGGATAAGAAAAATTCAATGACAGTTAAAAGAGAATTTGTTTTTTTTTTTTTTTTTTTTTTTCTTTTCTTTTTTTAAAAATGATATAAAAAACCTAGATTTGCTACGCCACAATCTTTAGCCGTCGCACGATAATACGGTTTAAATTAGATAGTGAAAATTTAAAAATACTCACTCTCAAATTTTTCAACATATCGATTATTTTCCATGTTTCGAATTCCCTTAAACATGGATGGCTAAAGTAGGAAAATGCGCATCTCTTACCGTCTTATTCCTGATCTGCATTCATGCTTTAGTTATATTTTCAAACAAAACCTACCCAAAGTTTTTCTCAAAATTTCCTGAGACTTTTCCCACAGAAAATTTCAAAGGGATGTTTAAGAACACTTTCGAAAAAAAAGGGGAACTTTCGAAAGGGAACTTTCGAAAAAAAAAGCATAATCGAAAATTTTGAAATGTCTTAACGGAGTTACGCATTTTTCGACTAAAATCTTTGATATGATGGCAACCCTGATCCCCCTGTAAATCCGCGAAACCCGGTATTTTGGATAGGGAGCCGCATGGAAACAGGGTTGCAGCGACTGAAAGAGGTGTTCGCGGTGAGCTACGCGACGGAGAAATTAGATTTTAACAGTGCCGGCTCTACCTGAGGTTCAGCTACGGGGAATTTTCTATTTTTGCGAATCCCGTCCATCCATAGAAATATTTTCTATCCGGCTTTGGCAGTGCTCATATTTAGTGGCGACGGCGGCACAGGGCGTCGGCGAGGAGAGGGGGGTGGGGAGGGTGGAAAGCGCATGTAGCGGGGAGGGAGGCGGGGAGAGTAATAAAAACCAGCAGACTCTTAGAGCTTCATCGATCGACTGCAAAATCCAGTTACTCTGCATTTCCTCCGCTCTCCCTTTAGCCATCCCTACCGAGGACTCGCAATTTTTTGCCCTGCACCTCCAAGATAAAATTGATTCTCCTCCCTTGTGACTCGATGTTTTTTCATTACCCACCGTTTAGTGAAGGTCGGTCATTGGGCTAGCAACGTGTATGAATTGCCGAAGCATTGCAAAATTTACGCACGTGAAATCTGTTCCAATTTTTAGCGCGAAACCTGCAATAAATTTTCGTTGCGTTAAAATTGGACCACGTTAAGCAGAAAGGAAGCAAGCCACATTAACTTTTGCCAACTTTAATTGGGCAATTTAATTTTTCTTCATGAAAACGATTGTGCGGATTTTAGTGCAAATTTCAGTGAATTTTCTCCATAGTGCGAGGCAAATTTCTTAAAAATTTCCAAGGAACCTGCACAAACGTCCTATCGTAAAAAAAAATAAATTGCCCAGTTAAATTTGGCAATAGCTGATGTGGCTTGGTTCCTTTCCGTTAAACGCGATCCAATTTATCACACAGGGAGACATATTTTGACGTGTACACTAAATTTTATGAGCTATGGCTCCCTAGAGTCACTTTATACTGAGCGTAAAGACAATACGAATCCAGTTCTGATTGGTTGAGCCTTCACAGTGTCACAAACGGGAATAAAGATTGCATTTTCACCAATCGGTAAGACTATAAACTAGAATGGACCGGCAAGGAAAAAACGCAATGAGAGAGGAACGGAGACAGGAATTCGGGAATGAGTCGATCAAAGATTACCAAAAACGTTCAATTTCTATAATCTTTATTCCTGTTCGTGACATACATGAGCTGCGTTATCTTAATGGCTCCCTGAATACTTCGGCACTCAACTCCAAAGGATTCGGTTGCCTTACTGAAACTCTTTTATTTTTACCATTACAAAAAATTTTGAGGCTATGTTGCGCCAACTAGGCTTTAGCGTTTACGCCTGAACGGTAATGCGAGTTCTGAAAATTTAGGGGGCCATAGCACAAGGAGTTTCTCACCGTGTACTTGGATTTTATTTTTCGGCGTATTTTCTTTAGCGTATCTTTAAGCTTTAAAGCGCTGAAATATTACAACCCAATTGAGGTATGCAACCATCATCTACGCTGTCGTTTCAGAGGGAAACGCCGTATGAACATTCGTGCGTTTTTAAATCTCCTCTGTTATAATAGGAATTTTTGGAAAACTTTTCGAATTTTTTCTCTGAATTTTTTTTTTTTAAATTTAAGTCGTAATATAATCTAGCCTTTCCGAAAATTTCAATAAAAAGTATTGATAATTTTTCTCAAAAGTAAATGTCTTCTCGAGAATAATTTGGCAATGTCTAAATGCCTATGTGATGTTTTCCAAACAGACCCCGGTTCCATTGGAGGAAGAATCTGCTTAGCAAAGCTAATTTGGCAAAGGCGCGTCTTTGGCAAATTAGTTTTGTTTTCATCATAATATACAGCTGCAACATGCGGATAAGCAACTTTCCTTGAAGCTTCTTCTACTAGAAGAAACCTTTTACTTTTTTCGTTATTCCCGACAAAAAAATCAGATTTTGTGGTTTCGACGGAAAAATCTCATCATGCTCTAAAGAATAGGATGTAGAAGCGTATATTTCGCTTTGAATTAACGCAACTCTTTGGTTATTCAAGAGCAATATACCCTTCAGAGTGGAATAAATGCACTCTAATATTCAATTCGAGATTTTCAACAATATGCTTGCTTCGGATAGTGCGCAAAGTACCGTAAATTTTCCACAAAAAACTCATATTTCGATTTTTCGGGCAAGTTTCAACAAAAACTGACTCAAACAACAATGTAATTTCACGTTTTTACATATCCAGCTCCAAATTCGTAAATTACTTTGTCTCTTTTCACAGGGGAAAGCGGTGAAACGCAGGCTGAAATCAGTATCGACTCGTGACCTATGCCCGCCAGGGAGGCTGCATGTTGCGCGGCAAATCACGGGGAAATTGGCTACTTCAAACGACTCGCTTCGGAGGTATGGCACACGATTTTCCATAATATTTACACTGTAAATTTACATACAGTAAATACTGACCGCTCATAGCACGCTTGATCACATTGCGTCGCCTGAAAACTTTACCTGGGAAACGAGGGGCGGTCTTTCCAACATAAATAGAATCCGCGTAGCCCGTAATACTTTATCGTAAACATTGAGGCAATCATGGAGCTCCTGGTTGAAAGAGCACCATAGTGGAGGGACTGAAGATACTCTGGCATCCATTTTTGATTGGCTCGGCGTCTTAGGCCACATTCGGCTCTTTAATGAGACACCCCCCCCCCCCCCTAAAGAAAAAACTTTTTTTTGAAAAAATTTTTTTATTAATTTGTAGCACTGTGCGTTTAAAGTTACCAACATAAACATAAACTGGACTGCATTTTGCAATTTGGACCTATAAATTCTGGCTCATCTGAAAAAAACACTTATGTGCATAGAGAAACTACTGGCACATACGTTGTTTTTAAACCGGGCCGGAATTTATAGGTCCAAATTGCAAAATGCAGTCCAACTTGCTTAAATGGACCGCATGTAGCAGAAAGGAACCAAGCCACATCAGCTATTGTCAAATTTAACCGGACAATTGAATTTTTAACAAGAGAGCGTTTGTGCGGACTCTGTGGAACATTTTACGGAATTTGCTTCTTACTTTGCAAAAAATTCACTGAAATTTGCATACAAATTCGCACAACCGTTTTCTTGTAAAAAATGAAATTACCCAATTGAAGTTGGCAATAGCTGATATGGCTTGGTTCCTTTCTGCTTGACGCGGTCCAAATAAAAGTCAAATTCGAGTGTTACACAGAAAAACAATCATCTGTACAAAGCCATAACAATAAAATTACGTTTAGTTATTATCCTTTTTTATGCTCATAACAGCGGGCACTAAGTAGTAAAAGGCTGAGTTAGGTTAAGTTGGGTTAAGCAACTAAACTAACTTCGCGGTGAGGCTTAGAGTATCAAGCGGAAATGAAGGCACTTTGCTACGTTCTAACAAAGCAGTTCTACAACTACTGCAGCGGTGCGGCGCGGCGCGGCGCGTAATTTATTACGGTGACCTCAACCAACTCCTCTGGAAAGGGACTCTCTAGTCGTATTCTAAAAGAAAAAAGTGGCACATTTTCATTTCTAGCGAAGTTTTATGCGAGAATCGATGTTTAAATCGAAAATATAACTCTTGCAGGAATACCACCATTTCGAGAGTATCACTTAATTAAAGCAATTTTGGACGGATTCAACCGGAATTAGCTTAATTACCACATACGTTGCCTAATTTCCTCTCCTATTACCTTTATTACTAACTCATAAACGACGCAACATTTGCAACTTGACATTTTGTGAATATAGTCCTCAGCACTAAGGGTAAATTCACAGAGAGTTTCAAAGTAATACGTTGCTTATTCCCCTATTATACAAAATGAAATATGAAAATAAATTTGGCAACATGTAATGCATTTAGGCTGATTTTGATTAAACCCGCGTTTATTTACAAATATTTCGATCCCCATGGTCCTTGATTAAGGCACGATGAAGACTTCGACGACATGACGACAATCAATTTCGAAAGAACGATCATGTAATCCCACGCTTGTAAACTTGCAATGTTCAGGATTTCTGAATCTGATACCTGTAATTCGTTGTCGTAATTCGAGAAATAGCGGGCCGAAACGAACTGTGAGGCTAGTTTCGATGGATACCACTGCGTTATGGAAAAACGTCACATGAGAATTTGAATGTTGCCGAATTTTCCCCGATAAATAATCCATTTTCGAAGAAGATAACGGTGATTCAGCTTAAAAATGTTCGCATTCAGGAGGCAAACTAATTAATGAAAGCCCAGAGAAATTTCAAAGAAAGGATAATCGGATAGCGTTCTAGAAATCGTGTATTTTTTCGGAATACATTTTGGAGCGTTCGGATGTTGATATGGTGATTTTTCCCGGTGACGTTGAATACGTGAACAGGGCCGGAGGGCCGTGCGCAACCACAACGCGGCGTCGCAGGGCTCGTTAGCAATGTAATGAATAACTAATGCGGGGATCCCATCACGGCCCTTCCGGTCCAGGAGGTCATTATTAACGTAATGAAGTTTTCGCGATGATTGTTGACTGATATCGGTTTAACTTTAACGTCGATCGGATTCGCGAAGCCAATAACACTCCTCCATTTCCAGAATCGACGAACCTCGGCCGTGGCTCACTCGGCAAGCCGGGGCGCAGTGAAGTCGAATTTCCTCGGGTGCATTTTGCAGAGTGCATTTGTGTCATCGGATGCGATGCACCTCATGAATTAGTGATCACTGAGGTATGCCGATATTCGGTGCTGGCGATGACACCAATCAGAGCTCAGGACGCGGAATCCAAAATTTCGCTGAGAAATTTTTTCTGGTCAATAACTCCTGTTGAGAATTCTCGTTGACCTGACTGAAAATCTCTTTAAAGGGATGGGAGGTCTCTTACAGGAACACTGTTTGATTCAAAAAGATTTCCTGTTTACTCACAACGAGAATTATCGTCCGGAAAGTATAAGTTGGAATTTATGCGGGGTAATCCAGGGTTAAACGGCCAGACTGCAGGAGCCGAGACAACCCCAACCCCCCCCCCCCCCACCCCTTTTAACTTGAGATTTCGATTTTTTTAGATCATATATGAATTCAGGGCATAAAAGTACAGGGGAGTACACATTTTCATGAGATTTGGTGAGGTTTAGACCGTCTTCTATACTAGACCGTCAGTTCTTCTTTGGGGGGGGGGGGGGGGGTAGCTCCAATTAGCGGCACTTTTGGAGAAAAACAAACTTTACACAACAGAAAGCCTTGTTTTGACCCATAGAACACACTCCTGCAGTCTGGCTGTTAAACCTTGAATCTCCCCGTATTGATCCAACAGAAAACGTTTCTCTGTATATCACCTGCTGAAACCGGTGAGAATACCTGAACAGTTTTTGGCTACATACATCAACGGAAATTTTAATTTCAACCCTGGCTATCTCTAACCTATAATGATGATTAATGGACGAACTGCCGAGAGGCGTTTATCAAGCGAGATACAGGATACAGACGTGCTTCGACGAAGCTTTTTCAACGAGTCTTCATCGGGCGATATAAAATACTCAACAGGTCGCTCACCAATCACCAGTAACCACTTAATCAAGCGAAAATTGGCGATGACCCCCAAAATTAACATTCATCTTATCGTTTACTTTGCTTGAAGAGTCCATGCAGTCTCTGAAAGATTTTTACCCCCTTAACTATGAGTCGATGGAAATGCTCCCCGCGAATTGATTTTTTATTTTAAGCTAAATTAAAATGCGGAGCAGTCGGGAGATTTTTAATTTGCACTGAGACAATACTGTCGGAGCATTAAAACTTTCGCGTAGCGCGACCTTTTCCTAGTTGCAGTCTTTCATTTTTTGCAGCTATACAATTGATTCCCGGCAAAGGGAACGGACAAGTTTTGCCAAGTCACTGAATATTTATACTTTTGAACGCCGAGATAAACTGTTTGAATGAATTAAATTAGCGTTCTGCCACATGGGCGAGAACCTCGTAAGCCTAGCAAAAATCCAATGCATATACTCGGTTCTTGTGATATTGTGTCGCTCCGAACTTATTTCGTAAGTGGCATGACAATTCATCGCAACTTACGCTTGCACAAAGCTTGAAGCTTAAAAAAAAGAGAAAAAACCTAGTGTGTACTTAGTTGTGTTTGCGCTTATTTATTCATTTTTTCAGACCCCTGAAAAAAAGCCCCGCTAAAAGTTGAATACTTACTCGCATCAAACTTTATGGGTTTTAAACTCACAAAGACGAGCTGGAATTAATGAGGGGCAGTATAATTAACAGGATCTCTGTCCAGAGGCTGTGGTAGTTTTGTAATGGTCAGCGTTTATGATAAAAGAAGCGAGAGCACAGAAAATGTGTATAAAAGCATCCCTAATTGTGTCAATTATGACGATCAATATGAAGTAAAAAAGAAGCGAATGAAGAAGAGAATGAAGTGCCATAATCGAAATAAGTAAAATTAAGGCATCCTCGTGAGTCGACGTGGAGCATGGACTTCGGTTACAAGGCCTAAACTTTGGAAAATCACGAAAAGTGATTTCGATAGCCGTTTTTGGTCACAGAAACGCGGAATGATCGGAGAATATGTATCGCGATTTTATTGACGTCGATTTAGTGCAATGTTCTCGGATAAAAATTGCGAATTCATCGCATAGATTTGCAATAAAATCGGGGTTTCATCAACGGCTACTTATCGCAAATTATTGAACAAAAAATCGTGATAATCTGAGATATAATTTCGATTTTATTGAACGCGATTTTATAGAGATAAAGTGCGGTAGGAGAATCGCGACGATAATCGCTCAGATGTTGATGATTCTAGCGATTTTATTGCCAAAAAATCAGGTAAAAAGCCTCTTAATTTCAAAATATCGCAATTTTTCCGTTCTAAATGTTACTTCAGATAAGATAGCAAGAAGTACTCGGCAATGAACGCGAGCCCTGGCTAGGTTACAAAAAATTTTGCCTCGAGTTACGGTCACCTGAACCGAGGTTTGGTTTCTAAGACAAACAAATTTTTTATTACAAGTGAAACGCGGTTATTTTCTCCGCTAAAGCAGTGTTTGAAAAATAAGGAGCCAAAATAATCGATCCAATTTGTAAGCACGGAAGCGTGTTTAACATAAGTAAAAAGAAAAAAAAAATACCTCTACGAATGACGTTTCAAGTTGGTTAAGAGTGTTTTTTTTAATATTTGTGGCTAATCCTGTTGAAAAGTTGTAAGTTGTATCTGAAATATATGCGTTAGGATTGAAGGACAGTAGGATGATCGTTCTTTGTGATTTAGGTAGTTAACTTTACCGAGTAATTAGGATTTTTTTCTTTTGAAAGTGTAAAGGCTGTTCGATGATTATTGTTTAAGAGTTTGCAAGGAGTTGCAAGATAATAAATGAGTAATGGTATCGCGGTATCGTTAAAATATTCAAATTTTGATTGGCTCATTTGCAGACGCTTCATGAAAAGAATGAGGGAATCCACGCCAAAAGAGAAAAAGGATGAAGAGGAGGAAAAGAAGAAATTGAAGGGAAATGAGATAAAGAGCAAGTTGGGCAACCCCCTCAGGATATCTCAAAACCATCGCTTTAATTGAGATTACTTTCAGCGTGCATCTAAGTAAATCGCATCTCTCCTGAATCTTACGCATTAAGGGTATTTTCAATTGAATTTGAGGTTATAAAAATGTCTTGAAGTAAAATTCGTTATAATTTGCTAATTGCATACATTTTCAATAATTTCAAATGTTGTTTGTGAAAGAACGTTCGGCAGGGTAGCTTTGAGGTTGACAGCATTTAAAGTTTGGGCAGAAAAATTTGATGAAAACCGCGAAATAAATTACGGAAACACGAAAAATATCATGTTACGGCTCGGAAAGGCACACAACTTTGAGATTTATTGTTTTTACCTTTAGTCAGGTTTCGCGAGAAACACGAGGGTGTCACAAATGTTGATAATTTGTCACTTAACCAAACAATTTAATAATTATTCCTGAATCACCGCGACTCCGCATTTCCCTCACGAAAGAACGCAACTGAATTACAATGTTGCCAAAGCCCTCGCAAATTGAATTTTTGTGCAGCTCTTCGGCGCTTTTAACCGAAAATTTCACTGTTTTTTCTTCCAATCTCATACAAAATCATGGACGTTTAGGACAAAAATTGCACAGGTACCTGTGCAGGTATATTCTCGTTAAAACTTGAATTCCTGAGTCAATTTTACAACCGTGGAATGGATTTACGTTCCTTTTCCCGAGAAACGACAAACTGACGTATTTGCAGTTCCTACTTGTAAGTAGCTAGGAGGCTAGAGGAAAGCACGGCTACCAGGTTGTGTGAAAAAATGGAAATATTTTACAATGAGTCAAATGGGGAAATATGCTGAATTTTCAGCACAATCTGACAAGAATGCAGGAGAGTCTCCTCTCATCTTCGGCTGTGACGGTTGATCCCAAAATTTTCGCTCTCAAAATTGTCCCATACGTAACAAACTTACAGAGGATACACAGTGCATGCTGTGAAGAGCAGTGCCCGCCTCACACTTCACGTTAACGAGAGCTTTAAACTTCCAGTGTAGCGCTAAGACGAGATTTAAACACGACGCTTAATAATTGACTCCGCAGTCACCAGAGAGCGCGCGGTCCGCGGTCCCGGGCCGGAGCCTGAGTTAAAGTCTCCTGAAATATTAATCCACCCGCACTTCAAAAGCGGAAGCGCTAAGGCGGAAAACAACTCAAAGAGCGTGCAGAGTGCGATATTTTTACGAGGGCCCCGTAACTTGCCGTCCGTAAAGTATCGAATCTCGAGTCGAAACTATCACGCGTCCTAGTCGATCCTTCGGAGGACAACAGTATGTGCATACCACCGTAGGTTTCGAAATGCGTGTGGGGATATGTTCACCGCGGCTCATGTTAAAACGCACTTACTGCTGTCTTTCGTAGGAGAGTGGAAGTGAGTGGCTCACACAGTGTATCTTGGATGAGGATTGTCTTACACGCTAATAGGTGATAATTTATTAATCCACGGTCTCGCCTTTTAACCGTCGGCAACTCGACCCGTTCGTTGAGGGTGGGCGGGAGGAGGGGGGGGGGAGTGGGAGGAGGGTAAGGGGGGAGGGGGGGGGGGGTTGAGAGCCGGCTTCTGTCAGCATTCCCTCTTGAATCGGAGAATTTCATTGCTTAATTATGGATTCGATTCGCTAAAGAACGCTCTGCCACTCCCGTTTGATGTGTCATTTATAGCAAAAAAAGGGGGTGATTGTAAATTAACTTTTGCGGTCATTTTGCACGCCATATTCGCATGTTACGTCACTGGATTCAGTTTAGATCGCAAATCTTGGAAACGGAGAATCTATCGAAAAACTTGTATTGCGCTCTTAACTACTTCCATTAATCTCCCCAGCGGGTTTATAGCATCTCGTAACTACTCCCCGTCCTATGGACTTTGAATGTCGTTAAATTGCTCAAAATAAATTAAATAGGAATTTTTGAGAAGATGAAATATTTTTTCCTAAATTTTTGAAACACCGCTTATATTGGACGGAATTAATACCAGAATCAACCCACCTGAATTTTCCTTCGCGAACTTCAATCTCGTGTTTTATTTTTTGACCAATTAATCGAACAACGTAACACCTTGAAACCTTGTGTGAATTTTCTAAAAAGAATATTTTCATTAAATTTTTGGCCATAGCACTTTTTAGTGTTCCGTTTAAAAAGAAGAACATGAATGAGTATTAAACAGCGCCTTTTCAGCGTCAATTCAGGAGAGGCAACTGCGTCAAGCAGATGCTATCACTGCACCGTAGTGAACGCGCAATGCGTGAAGTATTCCTTGAGTCTTGTAGGCGCTATGCGTTTCGCGCAGACTGCACTGTGTTTGGCGCGATCAGTTTAGCTCGCGGAGCCAGCGTTTTCGAACTTGTCACTGCCATCAAGTTTTTGCACACTCTGTATAGTTTTCTGTCATTCGAAGTGATAAACAAATTGCAAACAATCTAACTGACGTCCCTCTGTTTCTTTTCAAGCGGTTAACACCATGTTCGCCAGTGGCGTGGCGTGAATTGCGATACATCGATTGTTATGTCATTTAAACCTATGGTAAGGAATCGATTATGAAGGCGTTCGCTGCGAACACCCTGTTTATCGATCCTTTTCCATAGGTTTAAATGGCATAACAATCGATGTATCGCAAAACGCGCCACGCCATTTCTTGTGTTCGCATCTCTTGTGTGAAACTGTGCTGATTTGTCAGCCGCTGGAAACTCGTAAACAACGACGGCAGCCATTGTTTACGATCTTGAGAAGGTTGATTCCTAGGTATGAACCGGAACTTTGGCCCATGAGCCAGACCGTCAGAGAGAGTTGCTTCGTTGCCACGATCGTTACATCGAACTATGTAGATCGAGTCTATAAGAGATCGGACAAAATTTGGAAACTTTATCCAAAACTTTGAGGTCCTAAAAGTGGTTCCATCGGTTTCCTCGTGTAATTTTCTATAAGAGACACCCCTTAAAATTTAAAATGCGATGAATTCAAAATCAGAATTTGCAGTCTTAGTTAAACATTTCATGCCCGACCTCTCTGATTGACTTGATTTATACTGTGCGTCGAGAGAAAAGTGCATGTTTTTAATGAAGGAAGTTCAAGAAACTAACCGATTTCCTCGCTATAGGAAGGTTCTCGTAATGATACTTGTCGTTACAAAGAGAGACTGTTGTAGTTGAATCTATAAAATTGCAAATGAAACTCTGGATACCACAAACGTAAAATCTGTCGGTAATAATTAAGAAATTTGTAATTCATTTGGCAACATTGAATATTACTCTATTCGTCACTTTTTCCCTGCATAGTGGAGTAGAGTTCCTGCGAACCGATGACGTAAAAATAGGGCACGAGGAGTTCGCGGTGCTTGGGAAGGAGTGGAGGGGGGTTTCCCACGCCTCAAGGAGCCTAGTCATTTTGATTAAAATACAGCTGCAAAGGGAAAATATCATTGTATGTTTCGAAACAGCGACTCGGACATTTAAGGTACGGCAATTAAGACGCGGAATGCCGCCGCGGAATCTGACGCGGCGGACGACCCGAGCGAGCGAGGCGTCGAGTTTGTTTCCGCTCCGCCGTGCCCGGCAATTAAGCAGCGGAATCGCCTCCAAAATTCCGCCGCGTCCGTCGGCAGTCTCGTCATCAGTATCCGATGATAACTCACGAGTGTAGGTGTGTTGTGCCTTGCTACAATGAACATTCACCACGTTTCAAAAGCTCCAATATTTTTCACGAGAATACCAGTCAAAATATCCCTTTGTAAAATTTCTAAAAGTATTTTTGAATGAGCAAAACAATTTTTAACGCACGTTGGCAAAAAACTCCAACATACAGCAATAAAATGTTTACAAAAAGTTCAAGATAAGCTCCCTATCAATAGTTTCAAATTAACGAATAAAGCTTGAGCAGAGAGTTGCAACATTGCAAGCAAAGACACCCATTTTTTTACTTTCAGCCATGATGTTCAAAAAAAGATTGGTCGATCAGGTTTCTCTATAGATATATAGCAACGTATAAATAAATTGTTCAGATGCCAAAAAGCCATAAAATAGTTATTCCGTTTTGTTTTTATAGATTTATTTCCTGGAAAAAAGGTGTCATGTTTCTTTTACCTATTTGTGTGGTATTATTTGCACCTGGCACGAGGTAGGATTGCCATGCGTTGATATCGTGCTGAAAAATTTTTTTCTTTCATGAATCCAATAAGTCACGATGGCCCGCAATTTTCCATTGGTTTCTCCACCGCGATCCACGTTTCGGCACATAGACATGAAAAATCATCGAAAACCTCGGCGGACGAGGCGGAATCTCCGAGGGATTCCGCTCCGATCTGTTCTCGACAGATCGGAGCGCCGTGACGCCGCGGACGCCGCGGCGTCGCTCCGCTCCTTAGTTGCCGCTCCCATTGAAACGCGTGTAACAGATTTCCCTTGCGTCCGCCGCGTACGATTCCGCGGCGGCATTCCGCGTCTTAATTGCCGTACCTTTAATTTCTAGTATAAAATTTTTCAGTTTCCTCATTCAAACACCTATTCATCAAACGACGAATCAATGGTTTAAGTAAAAAACACAGCCATCTGGACTGTTGTATTTTAAACTTTCCATTTTTGTTTTATTTCCGTGGAGAAAAAGGGATGAACATTGGTCTTTTCAAAATTTCCATAGAATATTGTACCTGCAATGAGTGAAAATTCCTAAACATTATCAAGAAAAGGAACGACGTAAACATAGACTGGGAATTCTCTACTTCTAAGTAGAACGTGTAAAATTGGTCCTACTCGAGTAAGCTCACAGCTCACAGACAAAACCAAACTGTTCAGCGCGTTTGCAGGCGCCTTCAAAATTTGAGCGATAATTATTCGAACACCGGCGCCGTGCGGTTGCACACACAAAATCCGGAAGGCGATTTAAATCTGCGGACAGAATGAGCGATCCGGACAGAACATTAATTAAAGAAAGCGTCGCCATTTTTCTCCGTGCGGTGCTACCCCCACCAGTTAATCGACAACCAATGGTTTACTGCAGGTGCGGATACGCGGAATGCTGAGGCGGCAGCACTGTGATTGGACGGTAGCGCTGGATGCCGATTGGTTATTGGCATCAACCAATCGGCATCCAGCGTGATGGTAGTGGTGGGGATGGCACCGCGGAAAGTGCGTATGCGCGGACGGTCCGGAGGGCAGGATTCTGATTGGAGAGCGGCGCGTCTCTCTTCCCCGCGCTGTCCCTTCCCCTACCCTCCGACTGCTCGTTCGTTCCCCCACTCCCATTCTCCGACCAAACTACGCCATCGCACCGCACAGACGATTGCTTGCCCCTCTCAACGCTCACTACGCAGGGCGCTCGGCATTGGGCTATGCGTCGCCTTGCTATCTCTTGCATTCTGAATGATGCTCATTGCACATTGCTAGAGTTCATTTAATACCGATCAACATGTTAGATTTTCATCAAGGAGCTGTCCATGAATGACGTTCATCTTTTTTTTCTAGCTTCCCTCCTCCCACCGTAAGGCACCTTTAGACCCTGTCCCCAAGGGAAATTCCACACCTACTTCAGAGAGAAATGGTGATGGCTTAAATTGGTACCGTTTGAAGCATCAAGTGTGTTCCAGGAAAAGTTATTTTGAAATAATAGCTGTAAGAGAAGTGCTTCAAAAAGAAAAGGAAAGAAAAGATAAGAATTAAAGTGACCAGTTGTGGTTTTCTAATTTTTTCCCTTCAGTTCATGAATGCTAGACCCTTTTCGGCAGAAATTCATTTACAAACTTAATTTTTCTCTTTTCAAGCATGCAATTTGCCTTACCAAAGGCAGTACTTGACCTCCCTCCCTCACATAGGCACTCTTGAACCCCTCTTTATATACTCTTTCAATACACGTGATCAGACCTATGCTTAACATTGCCAGATTCCTACCGCTGATTATTTGATTGCACTCATAGCCAGGAATAATAGCACTGACTACGATTTTTAGCCGTGAATTTCTTAATTTTTCCTAATGGCAGATCAATCAATACATCGCAAAACACGCCACGCTACTCTGCAATGCTAAGTAAGAATGCCGTATGAGTCTTCAAGCGTTGCCAAATTTCCTTCGATAAAAAACGAATTTACCGGCAAAATTGTCATGATTTTTCTTTAAACTTTTCAGACAATTTTATTTGCAATTTAATCTTAAACATCAAAGAATTTCAAAGAAAAATAGGCGTAACATTCCTCAAAAATACATGTTTTATCCGGGGACATTTGGCAACTCTCGAACGTTGATACGGCGTTTTTCCCTAGCACGGCAGTACTGCTCGCAAATACTCCCCGGGAACCTCGTCCACCAAACTGTACCCGGAATCTCGTTTTAATCACTGAAAAAACCGCCCCAATTAAAAACACGGATCCTTAACGAGAGAGACACGGAGAGCCACACATCATATTACACATCACTGTATCAGTGTTTTTCGGGCGCGCTTCGCGTTTCGTCTCTCACCACGGAGCCTGCGAAAACAATGGGGAACGCAAAGCTATGCGAAAGAGGGAGGTCTGAAAAAACAGCGCACGGATTGTCGAACAAGAGCAACGGGGGGGGAGGGGGGGGGGTGTTGGCGGCGCTGAAACGCCGAGTCCCTCAGCTGGGAAGGGTGGGAAAGGGGCGGGGGGGGGGGGGGGAGCTCGCGGGATTTTCATTCATGCCCTCTTCGCAACGCGGCGCCCGAGTTTGACGTAGCGGGAAAAAGGGCCCTGGTTAACACGGTCGCGGTTAGTCAAGATAATGGTTACCACTCTCCCCCCCTCTCCCCCCTCTCCCTCCCCGTCCCTTCTTTATCCCCCCGCCCGAAAACGAGTCCCTGCGGCGCGGCCTACGGCTATGCACGCGCCGCGCGCCGCCACACCGCCCAGTGGAACTGCTCGAGGGTCTCTTCAAGAAAAATTATCAGCGACTTAGTTTTGTGCTCTATTCTGCCCATAGAGTACATAGAGTCGTAATGTAAATGGGAGAGCTGGCGCCATGATCTGCTCGACGAATTCCGAGCCCGGTGTGCGCCGAGTTCGGGTCGCTTTTTCGATACACTTTCGATCCAAAATGGCGGTGTGGAATACGTGGTAATTCCTATCTCCTTTGTTGTTGTTGTCATCGGATGGCCGGGTGGCCGTGTATCGCAAACAATCGATTATGTATCGAAAAAGTGACCCGGCGTCACACAGGTAGGAGTCTCCAAATTCGGGACATGGAAAATGCTTAAAAGTGGCGCCAGCTCTAACACTTACATTACGACTCTATGTACTCTATGATTCTGCCGTGCTAAGGAAAAACGCCGTATGAGCCTTTAGACGCTGCCACATTTCCTTCACTAAAAACCGAATTTACTGGTAATATTCACGGGAAAAAAGTGTGAGGGGTTATCCGCTAAAATTGTGCCACTACCCAAATTTGATGGATGATATGGACATTTCCAATTAATTGTAGTAGTACCGCAACTCAAGTTGAGGTCGTACCGCAACATTTGGGTCAGTAACCTAATTTATTGGGGGTACGATCACAATCAACTGGGGCACTACCGCAAGTAATAGGGGTTCTACCGCAATTAGTTGGAAATGCCCTTATCCTCTAACAACCTCGTGCTCTTTTTTATCCGTGTTTTGAATATTTCTTTCCAAAATGTTCCAAAAATTTTGTACGCAATTAAATCTAAAATATCAGACAATTTAAAGTAAAAATATGCACGAATATTGTCAGAAACATATGTTTTATCAAAAGAAGTTTGGCAACTCTCGAATACTCTCATACGGCGTTCTTCCTTAGCAAGGCAGTATTATGGTTATTATTATTTTTGCCCTTACCGTTGACCCTGAAAGACATTTTAAATTCAAGAAAAATAAAGTTTTAAATGTTCATAACCATTTTTTTCCATCACATCTCACTAGACTTTATTATATTCATGATAAAAAAAGAACATTGCCGTCAAAAGTTGAGTTCCTTCTAGATTTAGCACTTTTTGTAAGATCTACGGTGAAGACGAAAACAATTAGTTTTGTCTTTTAGTTATGACGGCAAAAAAATGGTTTCACACATTTAAAACTTTATTTTCCTTGAATTTAAGTTGTCGTTCAGAGTCCACGGTAGGGACAAAAAGTCTTAAAAACGTTAAAAGTTATTATTTGAACCAACCCAAAACCATACATTTACAGCCACACTGTGGTTACTGTTTACTGAGATCTAATTCCACAGCCGTATATTTGACGGTAAACAAAACGCCTTCATAATATTGGTTATGCAGTTTGCATTCCCTTGAAGTTAATATAGTTATCTCACAGGCGCCTTGACGTCTTTCCTGTCCCCTATGCTGATTATGCTGTGTCTAACAGCAATGACCTTTAAAAAGCAATTTTAAAGAGCTCTTTAAAAAAAAAAAATTCTAAAATTGTTTGTTTTCAGAAACCATTTTGTGCTTAGGAACGGATGCTTCCCTGGTTGGAGCCAAGAAGCAACTAGTCCATGATTAGGAGAGGAAACCTATCTCCCCTATGCATCCACGCAGTTCGAAGCAGAGAAATGTTTTCTCTCCGAGCAACTAATTAGTACTTAGGAACGGATACATGCCTCTCTTAAGCACAAATTAGTTGCTCGGGAGAGAGAACATTTCTCGCAATAAACAACTACTCAATGCAGAGAAGAGACATTTTTTCTCCCTTGGACAACTACTCTGTGCGAAAGAGAGAAATGTTTTCTCTCCTGAGCAACTAGTTAGTTCTTAGGAACGGATGCATTCCTCTCCTAAGCATAAACTAGTTGCTCGGGAGAGAAAACTTTTCTTTCGAAAACAACTACTCAATGCAGAGAACAGAACTTTTTCTCTCTCCTGGGCAACTAGTTTGTGCTTAGGAATTCTTCTACTCCTTTCTCTTTTCATTCTCTTTTTTTTAACCGAACAATTCGCCTTCTGCTACGTCTGAAGCAATTGTTGTTACGAATATGTTGTGCGGGCTGATTTCAGCTAATTACATACTTGACTCTCTGAAGGCGTTTTATGTGCGCAAGTGGCGCAGTCTGTCGGTGAACCAGCGAAGTAGGGATTCTCAATCCCTACTTCGCTGGTTCACCGACAGAATGCGCCACTTGCGCACATAAAACGCCTTCAGAGAGTCAAGTATGTAATTAGCTGAAATCAGCCCGCACAACATATTCGTAACAACAATTGCTGCAGACGCAGCAGAGGGCATAATTGTTCGGTTAAAAAAAGAGAGTATGAAAGGATGTCCGCACGTAACGAAAGGGTATCTATTCGGTCGACATAAATCGAACAAAAAATAAAATCGTGAACCGATCAACACCGATTCAATGGATAAATAAGTAAAAAATCGGATCGAAATGAGTAGAAAGTTGCACTTACTATGAAAATTTCAAATCGTGATATTTCGAAGGGAAACTTATCCTACGGGAGAAGAGGATCGGTAAAAATCGAATCGAATCGAAACCCTGTTTCAAACTTCCCACCAAGACTGAAACGAAACCAACTCGACTGAGCGTTCTGTCAATTTTAGGTGCTTGAATAGAGAAGAGCATATTTTTGTTTAACTTATACCTTGGGCTCAGGGGCGTAGCTAGGAAATTTCTCTGGGGGGGGGGGGGCATGGGACCACCTCTCGTGGTGAAGAGAGCGGGGGAGGGTGAGGAATGAAGGATCCCGTTTTTCTGGGGGGGGGCACGAGATTTCTGGGGGGGCCAGGCCCCTCCCAGGACCCCCCAAGCTACGCCCATGCTTGGGCTCATATACAGGGTCATTCAAAAGTCACGCACCATCGGCCATAACTGTAAGTTCTAATTATGATATCGACTTGCGGTTTAAGTTGTTTTTCCTCATATTGAGGGGGACAATTTTTAAGGTACTTTCCAGTTGTTGATCCCCTCGGGTAGAGGAGGGCGGGAGGCAACTCAAAAATTTCAAATGGCCACCCCCCTCATGGCCATTGGTGCGTGACTTTTGAATAACCCTGTAGATCATGGAAACATAGACCAAGGCTCAAGGCGGAAAAACCCCAGTGCGCACCACAGGGATCGATGACGTCCCGATTTTCAGACGGGACGGCCAACTGTTCGGCGGGTCATGAATGAAGCGACCAGGGCGCGAAGAAATTGCGGATCGCAAAGCGAGAGGAGAATTGAGTAGCACACCGCGCTATGCCGCTGTGCGTCGCGCGGCAAGGGGAACAGGGAGCAGCCCCCCAGCCCCCCCCCCCCCCCCCCCCCAGGACCCCTCGATCGCGAATCCGTGCGTTGCAGTGAAGCATCCTCGGCCGGGCCCGGCGCAGGAAGTCCCGAGCAAAAGAGCCCCATTCATTTCCGCATTTCTAATTATTTCCTCCCGGCAGCCACCTCGCTCAACTCTTTTAATTACGCCGTATTAAAGCGCTCGACTTAAGGGACGCGCTGCCTCCTGGGGTCGCCCACCGGTTAAAAACCTGCCTCGTTTCAAGTTCACGTCTGCGGCGCCACCTCACAATCTGACAGATCCACGCTCGGATCCCGGATTTCATGTCCTCTCACTCGAAGCGTCGGGTATAATTGCACGCTTCAATTAAAGGCTTCCCATGTACAAGGAAAAAACCTCGGTTACACGCGAGGACAATATATTTTACAGGCCCGCGCTGCTATCTTCCCTAAAGTGTGAAATGAATATGTTCGGAAGTCAACACTCTGTTTCACTCAACGATGACTGATGAGCAAAGTGTGCTGCAATCGGTTTGCAAACCTCATAAACTCGCCTAGCATAGTTTTTGTTTTAACATCCATCAACCATCACTAGGCAATTTGACGGATTTAATTAAAATCAGCCCAATTACACCAGAAATTGCCTAAAACTTTCTGATGTCTTATATTTTAAACAGAAAACTAATCTACATTGAGCCGAGAATTTTTTGTGAATAGGTTCTTTATTATATAGGAGTTTATAGAACGTTTCAAAACGTTGTATAAGTTAGTTCTGTGGTAAAGAAAATAAATATAAGAGAGGAAATTGGGCAACGTAAAACGCAGTTAGGTGGGTTCTGGCTCAAGTAGTCCGATTTTGGGCTCAACAAATTACGCATTAGTCATCATGAAGCGGGAATTAGCGTTTATGTGGCTTAATTTTACCCGTAGAATCGTGTTCTGTGTACCGTTAAATGAGGGACAAATTCTCCTTTCTCTCTAGTTACCGATGTATATAATTAAATCAATTCTTTCCTCTTACCTCTCTATTTGATAATTTACATTAATGTCAACATGCAAGAATCACCGCTGACGCTTGGGAATCATGTGTTACGTTCTATGATTGAAACAAAATTTTTGGCATTATGATACACTCAGACCGGACAACCCTTAAGGAAAAGATTTCCTGAACGACTGCCTAAGAGATGGGCACAAAGCTGGCCCTCTTCTCCGGAGGATGATCGAAGATTTTATGATGTTTTTAATTATTTGACGAGTCCCTTATTTTTAGTGTTTTTTTAGATTTCAATGTTTATATAGTTTATTGTGCTCTATACTGGATGACCTAACAAACAGAGCTATGCTCAAGTCGTTCGTGGAGGAAGAAGAAGATGATACACTCGATATTTTCATAAAGTATAACAGCGCAACACATAGGTCGAGTATAAATCAAACGATAGCGATTTTGTATGCAGCGAGGGTTTCGATTATTCCAGCAACGACTTTATGTTAAAAATTAACACGTAGCCTGAAAAAATACCAACAACTTCACCAAAGATTTCTGAAAATGTGGAGGGAGAGAGATGGAACGAACAGAGAATAAAGTAGAGCGTATTTCGTCAGGGAGAAAAAACAGCGAGTTGGGTACGCAAGAGTGAATGTAAACAGAACAACGAGGAAGGAGCTGAAAAATGGTATGTGAATCCGCCAGCGCGTAAGAATCCAAGGGGTTGGCGATAATCTGAAACATGCAGCCGTAGACTGACCGCTGTTAGTGCTGCTAGCAAGCCTCTTTTGATTATTCAAGATAAGCAGCTTAACACTCCGTCTGATTATTCTGCCGTGCTGAGGAAAAACGCCGCATGAACATTCGAGAGTTTCCAAATTTCCTTCAATAAAATGTTTAATTTTGAGGAAAGCTATTAATGTTTTTCCTTGCAATTTTCAGAAACTTCAGGTGAAATTGCAAACAAAATTATATTAAAAATTGGAAGAAAAATATTTACAAATTTTCCCAAGAATTCGTGATTTACCGAAGGAAATTTGGCAACGCTTCAAGGTTCATATACGGCGTTTTTCCTTAGCGTGGCAGTATTGACGTCGACGCTTCACTCTTAAACTGCATCCGTTCAACTCGAGTGGATGAGAGAAAATGACTAAATACATGGAATTGAAATTGAAATAAAAACGAATTGCATAATAAAAGCCGTTATCATTCTAGTCGTTAGTGAAACCTGGAAAAATGCATGGAAAGTGTGTAACCGTCTACGAGGTAAGGCCGTAAGTGGTCCACAAAAATTCAACATTGAGCTATTATGATTCCAGAGAGAAGAGGACTGTAGGCATGGCGAAAATTTTGGGGAAGAAACCTCTAAGAATGGTCGAATTTAACCGAAGTTGTGGTTCGCAGTGGCGTGGCGTGCTTTGCGATATATGGATCGTCCTGCCATTCAAACCTATGGTAAAGAATCGATTGCTAAGGAGTTCGCTGCGAACACCCTGATTATCGATCCTTTTCCATAGGTTTAAATGGCACAACAATCGATAAATCGCAAAGCACGCCGCGCCACTGGTGGTTCGTACTGTGGAGGTCAAACACAGTAGCGTGGCGTGCTTTGCGATGTATCGATTTACCTGCCATTTAAACCTATGGAAAAGGATCGATAAACAGGGTGTTTGCAACGAGCACTTTAATGATAGATTCTTTATCACAGCTTCAAACGGGGAAATATCTATAATCGATTATTCACGCCTCGCCACCGGTCAAACAACGCTATATTGGGAAAAGCTAGTTGAAAATCCTTATCTGTAATTTTCAGGACACGAGATTACCAATAGCGCAATTTCTCATGAACACAAAATCATAACGTGAGTTTACTTTATTTCACTGGTAAACACTAAACTAAAACGTCCTTGTCTCAGCGATCAGAGAAGGCAAGGGTCGCAGCCTACAACTTCGGACGGCAACGTTGTCATATATTTAAAAAATCAAAATGTAATTTGGAAAATTGACAATGTCGCGATAAAAATCAGTTACAGTTTACTTCGTCGGCACTATAGGCAACGCGAGAATCAAGTTAAGATGCAATAGAAACTAGCAAAGCGTCCTAAGTTAGTGTCAGTGCGACGAACACGATACAAATTTCATTTAACTCCTGGATGCAACTATTCGAGCTCCATGGATGTCCGTGTTGCATACGCACGGGAGTGAAGGCGTTTTGACTGTCCAGGCGCTCATCACTTCCTTGAGCGGAGGTAGATTCAAGATCCCTTGTGATAGGCCTAAACGGCCGCACTTTCATGATTTCCAAGGTGCAATAGTAAAACTACAGCACAATAAAGTCTGTTAAATATATTGGTAAAAATTATATGATGTTGTACTCTTTCCCTCCTGAAATGTGGGCTGCGCCAAGCGTAAGTTTACTTCCCTGTAACAATTGAACTAAACCGCTCTTAACTCAGCCTTACGGATACTAGAGAGAATTCTCTGTGAAACCTCGTAAAGTCGAGTTTTCCACCAATCTCCAAAAAAATTGCTGTACTGAAAAGATTACCTCCTTGAACTAGGGTCCTTTTTCCCGCGGACAGTCGCAATTTTGAGACAAGAATACGTCCGATCTCGTTCGTTAAATCGTCACCTTCAGCCCGAAGTACCACAAGCTCCATACGACGTTACAAAGTTTCCACCGCCATTTTATTTTTTTCACAGAGAGATTGTTTGACAAAGCTGTCCGAAAATTTCACTGAATTTTCTGTGTGCTGTCGATAAAATTCTGTGAAATTTTCGAACAGGTTCAACCAAAAATTTCTCTGTGAAAAAATAAACTGGCAACGGAAATTTTGAAACGTCGCATGGCGCTTGTGTTACTTTGGCCGGAAGGGGACAAAATGTTCTTACCCGCATTTACAATTTTTTGTAGGAGGATGAAGAAACCGCACAAACTGACAGAAAGAGTGAGAGATTAGCATTTTATTTGTTTGTAGGTTTTTATATTTTTTATGATGTAAACTATAAGGAATAAGATACTACATCATTCCGAGGAGGTGCATATCGACGGTGAAACTACCAAACCACGTATCTCGGTTTGCGACGTTGCAGACTTCCTGTCATACTTTATTTTTTAAGCGAAAAACTACTTAACATCAAGTCTTGAAAATTTCTGTGATTTTTCCTCTTTGTGCGGAGAAAATTCCGTGAAAATTTCAAGGAATGATATTGATTTGGTCTACTTCAAAAAAATAAAATGTGAGCGTAGATTTTTAAACACCGCAAACGAGATACGTGGTTTGGTAGTTTCACCGTCGATATTGTCGTTTTTTCATTTTTAACCCAGGAATTTTTTAATGTATAGCGTTTCGGTTGCCGGAAATACAGATATTTTTCCTGACCTCATGTACAAAGAAGTCGAATTTTTATTAGTTTTATGTAGAGAGTAGAGTTTTTGGTTGATTTCACGGGACGGGCCACGACGCGACGGTGGATTAAGTAAACTCTCAGAATTTTTAGGCAGCTCTGACTAGTGGACGCTTATACGCTAAAAGAAACTATGTGCAAATGAATGCGAATTATGGAAGGAACTATGTTTACAGCATTTCGTTGCATCGATTTACCCTTTTATTTGCACACAGTTCCTTTTAGCGTAAATACGTCAATTTTCGCGAAAACACATGAATTTACAAGGCACTATGGTATCCCCCAACACACTCAATAATCGACGATACATTGAAAATGTATGGCTTATCTACAGAGAGGACCATTCTCTCAAATGGAGGCAGGAAGAATGTAAGAAGGCGAGTTTTTTTAGGAGGAAGTTTCTGCATTCTAATCGTGTTTGGACTTCATTTCGCCACCCTTTTGCGGTCAGCAAGAATTTGATACAGTTCGATGGTAAAATTGCAGAAATGAGTATAGGTAAATCGGTTTGGGGCGTTGCAGACATTCTGTTATACTTTATTTTTTATATGAAAAACCACTAAACGTCATGGTGATTTTTCTTCTCCGTGTGAAAAATATTCTGTGTAAATTTCAAGCCATGATGTTGGTTTGGTCTCTTATCAAAAAATAAAATAGGAACAGAGATTTTGAAACACCGCAACCGAGATCCACATTTTTACAATTTAGGTTGAGTTACACGATCAAATTGAGCCATCAAACTGGAGCTCTGATTGATGAAAAAACACCTGAGGTGAGGATGCGACAAAAAAGAGGCCCAATTTGATGGCTCAATTTGACCGCGTAACTGGACCTTTTCACCATCGATTTTGCATGACGTCTACGAGTGAAACTAGGGTGTTTTGATGATGAGGGGGCTGTGAGGAATCCCAGTTTTTCCGGTATGTTTCGTGTCAAAGTTGGTAAAATTTTCAGTCGGTGAGAAAACCTAGCAAGTTAAAATCTAAATGTCATCGGTTGGTTTGGTTCGGTATGCAGCGTTCTCGGTTGCCTCGGAAAAATTAGGTACGTTCACTCAAAAATCCACCCTCCCAGGTGGAGTGTCTCTTTCATCCGTTGAAATTCCTGGAGTAGCCGGGATCGGCACCTGCATTTTTTGCGCCGTTTGTGTGAGATGCAGATCAACTTCACGCAATCGAGTTAAAAACTCATTTGCAGCCGTCTATTCCCTTCGGAAAAATAAAAGCGGATGAGGCGAAATCATATCGATCGACATAGCGTTGCCGCGTACACCGCGAGAAAAAGAAATGAGTTCCCGGGACCGGTAATTCTGACACTACTTCGCAACCGGATTTACCGAGTTTCCTATCAGAATTTTGGTTGAACGAACCGAATAAGCTGCGGTTGCAATATAAAATCAGCCGTCTCAGAGCAAACGGAATTTTTCGGCGGAATGGATTGATCACTGGAAAAAAGACACATTGGATCTAGAGTCCAGTCTCTTAAAAACATCGACAAGAAAAAATACTCTTGATTCAATCGGATTTAAGCTTAATTCAAGAACCAAGCCTCTTAATTTGAGCGAAGTTCCTTTTGATTTAAGCTTAAATCTGATCGAATCAAGAGTACTTTTTCTTGTCAATGTTTTCAAGAGTCTGGACTTTAGACCCAATGTGTTTTTTTTCCAGTGATGGCTTCAATTTATTTCGTCGAGTGTAGAAGCTACTCTGTAGCATCTTGATCGCACGTGCCGTGTACGTTCAAAAATGAATTTTTGAGGGAAATGGACCTCGAGCAATACTTTTTTATTCGTAAAAATCAATCCTGCGTTTTCGTTAACTTTTCAATAATGCTGAGAATTTGCATGACAATTAAGCGCTCAGCCGATAGGCAGCGCTTTTTGATTTCGACTTGCCTCTGAGTACTAGTATACTAGTGCTAATGCGTTTAAATGGCGCACCAGCTCATCGATGTGTAGGCTTTTTGGGGGGGGGGGGGTCCATTTTTAAAATAAATAAAGCTGTGAAAACTGTATTTTATGCTTTTAACGTAATGCGCAGGTAGTTTCAATCGTTTGTCTATAAGAAAATTTCTTAGCGGTAGAGTAATTCTTATCGAAATTGATCGTTGAACTCAAATGAAGCCTAAAAAAAAACGCGCCTGATGAGCTCAACGGTGAGCTCATTTTCGGGAAACAAAAATACGCGTTTACGGTTTCCTTGGTAACCTTTGTTTGCTATCAGCTGATGTTTTATTTCCATTTCCCAGCCAAGTCGATGGAGTTTATACGTCCTTTCTTCACTAAATACATTTACTAACACCTGAGCGCTTTTCTAATACGACAGTATTAGAACTTTCCCGCTTGTTTTTTATTGCTTCGGATTTGACTCACAGCACAGCACTCACAGCACTCACAGACTGTGAGTGCTTGAAGAGCTAATCTCACAGTATTTTTTATAATTTTTTTCTGATGTAGGATATAGTATGAAAATATATTTAAAAGTGAGAGACTGCTCCACCTAGTGACGTCATCTGGCGGCATTATCCATTTAAACACACGTTTTTCAGCAGTTAGGTAATTTTGTCATATCTTCTCGGAATTGTTCAATTCATGAACCAAGGGTATCATCGTGTTCAGCTCACTCAGTAGTTTCCACTTAAACACGAAATTCATCAAATTTCGGACACCTGCAAATTCTCTGTTATATCTAAAAAGACCATAAATAATCGTTCGAGGGTAAAGAACTGAGGAAGTTCACCTATATGACTATATGCAAAAGGGACAAATTTATCTCAAGTTAGGGAAACCATAACCGTATATGTGCCATTTCCTGCTTGTGTGCTTAGTTACCTTCTCGACAAATGGCAATAATTTTAAGGGTAGACGTCGCATTGGCAGGAAAGAGTACCTTCCCGCACAATACAGCAGTATGTGTAACTTTCGCGCGAAATAATGCGGACTCTATGATGCTACATCGGAATTGACGCGACGTCAATTTCTGCGGTCATGCTGGGTCCAAAAACTTTCAAAATTTTTAAGTCGGGCAAATTATGCTTTGTAAGCGGAACCGTTCAGTCCATTTTAAGATAGATTGCAGGAATTTTGAAAGAAACTCAAATTCCAGTGATTGCTAAATTGATTTTTTTTCAGCAATACGGCAGCGCACGTGAAAAACAAGCGATCGAATTAAAAGAAAATAGTAAACAACAGAAATTGAGCTAATAAACTACGGAGAGAAGTCTCGATATAAAAGGAACACACGGACAATTTAATATCTGCTCAAGAGCTAAACAATCCAAGTCCATTGAGGCGTTAAGGCGATCTAATCCGCGGATATTCCGATACCTCAACGCTATTTATGTGAACCAATACTTTAACGTAGGTTACTCTGTGCAAATACGTCAAGTACAAGATAAATTTCTCGACTTGTATTTCATTTTGGCTTGATTAACACTCATTTATTTCTTAAGACATCGATTCCAAGTTGTATTTCATGAAAAACAAAATTACTGAAAATTGTCATCATCGCACGATAGAATAAGATGTATTAAAATATACACGTGCTTCTTCGGAAGTTTAAATGTATTTAATTAATAACTAGAATATCTGCGTGATGATTAATGAAATGAACCATTCAATTTAATGAAAGACAAAATATATAATGAAAGTTTTTACGATTTGTTTGAAAAGAATTTTGAATTAAAATTTTTCAGTATATTCATAATAAAAGATGAAATGAAAAAATTGGTATGCATACGACAAGTTAAAGTTTTATGAAAGTACTTACAGTCGGCCAAATTCAGTGAATACTTTACGGATGAACAATTGACAGCTTGGATGTGCTCTGGGTGACTCGTAGATTCTTCATCTTGAGATTCTTCGCTGATGAATTTTTCCAGAGATGTATATGCAAGATTTGAGTGTGCAGAAAAATTACTTCAGAACTTATAATTTGTGTTCAGCTATTTCAGTATTGAATATTTTATATTTACATTGAAACACTAATTCATGAATCCTTTATTTAATGTACTAAAATGATTCTGGACTGATTTGTTCTGGACTAAAATGATCTTATATTGCTAAATATTTCAATTGATTTAATAAATGACGTAGGTAAATTGGAATGAATCTTTCAACTTCCACAGTTACTTGAAATGATAAAGAAATAATCAATGTAGACTCTTGAGTTCAGATTAGAGACTTAGGTGGAACTATGTCTAAAAGAGACGGCATTATATATTTGAAATATCTTTGTGCTGTTAAATTCGGGAATAGAAAACCAACTTTAAGTTATTGGGTATTTGCTTGAAGATGAGAAGACTTCTTGCGCTGATTACGATTTTGCTTCGGCAGAGTGAATCAAACGCGAGTTGAGAGAACTGCAGGAAATGCTGCGAATGAGAAGGAAGCAACAGGTTGGATTGGAGAATGGGGGGATTGAAAGTGTCTGAGAGGGAGGAAAATAAATAAGCGACAAAAAAGAGCAAAAATAATTAAAATGAAGAGGTCAAACGAAATTATAACGAATCAACAAAAGTAAACATTGAAAAATAAAAGTATAAAACTGAAAAATGAGAAATTAGACTTCGCAATTTTTTATCCTATACCTATCTTGCATTTACTGATTTCCCATGCTATACGTATCATCCATTTTTGACGGTACTAAGACTCAAATAATTTCAGAAGACAACTAAAATAGTCGGAAAGAACATTCTTATGAATTAAAAATGTTCTCAGAATAATGTCAGATCCAGGAATATTTGTTCACAGCGAAAACTGGTGTTTTTTTAAGTGAATGTTCCCCAGGATATTCAAAGTTGATTATGTTTTTAACCTGTTCGTAACTGTTTTCTGATGCAGGGGAGAAAATCATAATCATAAAGAAAATTTGTAATTTTATGAAACACACTTAGGTATAAAATATTTAGATGAATATGTTTGAAGTAGGTAATTATGTAATTTGTCGTAAGAATGCATTTCAGTGCGAAGTAAAAAGTACGAAGAAGTAACTACTTTAATTTCCCTAAAATAGCATACTTCATAAACATTCTTAGAGTCATTACATTACAACGAGCTTACAAAGGTGCATTTTGGAGACTAAATTTTGGTGTAGAGCAGTACTCTTCGGTAGATGAAATAAAATTTGATGTAGGACGACGAGAAATAAGTAATTAAATTGTTGGAGGGAAAGAGCTTTTTTTGAAATGCATCTCGATGCCCCCTTAAAAACAAACGTTCCACAGAGCTGAGATCTGCGTGCCTCCTTTATTAAAACTTGTCGAAGGAGGTCTCGTAAGGGATGCAATTAAAGTTGGTGCCGACTCCGTATTCTCAGGTCTGAAAGGAAAGTTTCTTCCGTCCTGTGTCTCACTGTCCTTAATTTTTGTGCTTCAGTTCTAGATGAATTTACCTTTGCTGAAAGCTTCTTGTAAAATGAGAGGGGCTTGTTGTACAAGTACATTTTTGCCAGGGATTATTGGAATGTCGTCCTACCCTATAGTGGAAATCTTTTTGGCGGGAAACTCGTCTCATCGGCTGAATCAGTTGGTCTTCTCACTTAACATTCTTCATGACATTTACGCCATCCGGTTTGATATTTGACGGCGCTCGCATATGGCTTGTCATTTCATTGAATCTGAGAGAGAATTGTCAAAGTGCAAATGTGCATCTAGGTTCTAGAGTGAAAACTTTCATTTTTGCCTAATGATATAGAGTTTAAAAATTAATTTATTGCGAAAATAGTTGCAACCAATCGTGCAGCTGCGCAATGTTTAAATTTTAAAGCTATTTTAAAGCTTTTTCAAAGCTCAGTTTTAAATATTTTTATTTAATAATACAAGCTGGATAGGTTAGTACCTCATTCCTTAGATTTCCGCTACAGTGGAGGTCAACCGTAAAATCTAATGAGGGACATGAAGAGAACACGGAATTAGCCACACATTTCTCGAATGAAATCAGTATTTTCTCTCGCTGTTTCGTACCTCAAACTCAAACTCTGGGAGGAATTAAGATATAGAGGTCGGTTGAAACAATTTTTTTTAATCAAAACCACAGTTGTAGGGGCTTGAAGTAATTGCCTGCACAGTGAGTGTGCACTACTTCCTTTTTATTCTGGTTTTAAACTCATTGAATTTGTTTTTTAATTTAGATTTTTTCTTGTTACGTTGCTTTTTTCATGTTACGAGGATCCATCTAGTTTTAAAAATTTGATTTTGTTTCTCTCGAAATAATTAAAAAATAAATAATGAGCATCAGCATATATTGAATAGTTGAAATTATGCACTTATTAAACTCGAATAAGTCGGTACTAATAAATGCCCTCTAATTGCTCGGTAAGACTAAAATAATAAAATAATAAAGAACAAAAATATCATGCCAAAGAAATCTTAAAAATTCATCAGGGCCGTCTCAAAAAAAGAAAAGAATACACTGAAAAAAAAAGAATCTTAAATTTGCCGCCGAGAAGTATTTCTTCCTAAATCAAGATTTTTTCTGGTTAATATAAGCTACTCTTTTGCTTAACCCAAGCATTATTTTTCTTGTATCAAGAAAAAGTCAGCTTAAAGCAAGATAAAAAAATTCTTGGCGGCAAATTCAAGAATCATCATGCTTAATCCAAGCTACTTTTTTATTCAGTGAAAATAAAATAATTGTACCAAATAAAACAATTGTACTAAATAAAACAATAGTCATGAAGTCAAGAGAAAAAGGCCTGAGAGATACTTTTCCAAGATTTTGAAGGCCTAACAGCTGCCTTGTCGGCATACATTTAGATTCAGTGCAACTATATTGCCTTTTTTATTGCTTTCTAAGTTAGAGAAACTGAAGAAATGGATGCTCTTATCCCCCTCGATTGTTCGCAAATATTGTCGTTTCCAATTTTTTGGCGACCACATAAAAAGGGTGAATGCGTCTCGGATACAGCTTGACAAGGAAATAAAAATGGCCTAAAAATTAAATTTATGTGGTATAAACAAAAAATCAAGTGACGGCATTTCATCCCTGTCCAGGGTCAGAATTCAGCTTGACAACTTCGGTTTTTTTAGAAATGTGAGGGGCAGGAGGCATGTAATTTCACACCTCTTTCAGAACCTGTTATTAAATTATATTGGACTGATTGCTGTCAATGACACGGCCGTAATTAACCACTTTTCAAACAGGCTCAGCCACAGGTGTTTTATTTAAATGTAAGTATACTCATTATCCCCTGTGAGTGTTAAGAAGCTATTTATTACAGGTAGAGATTGATGGCAATTTCATTTTTTTTATTTGGGGGGGGGGGGCATATTTTATCAATCTTAATGCGACTATGGAGCCTCCAAATGATTTAAATTTTGCAAAAAATATATTGCGTGAATTCGAGGAAGAAGTCACAATACACACTACACAGTGACATGAAAAAAACATCAAAATAAAATTAATGTACTTTTATTCCGGATGTCAACATACTGTTAAAATCTTGGTAGGGTTGTTTATGCTCTCTGTTCAATCAATTCTAGCATGAATTGAATTCGACTGATTCTCGCCGGCCTGTGTCGACCAATGACAACGCTGACTTCGGACATAACTTCGGACTTGTTACATTGAATTTTGGCTATGATCCAGAACAATATTCTCTCCTCCCCTTCACAACCCTACAGCCTTAGTCGCTTGTTTTTTTCATGTAATGACACGGCCCTGATATCTATACTAATATGTTTAGCGGTGAAAAAAACAAAAATAATCGTGAGGAAATAAAAAATAAAGTAAACCGAATAAAAATGAATGAAATAAAATAAATTTATTGAAGAATGCGATTAAAAAAACAAAAAATAACATTGGGTCACTCCGTGAAAGTAAAAATTGTAGCAAAATTACCAGCGCCCAGTGACTGAAATCTCGGAAATCTTGTTTTTAGAGCCGTAAGAGTTTACATTTTCTTACGTTACCTCCTCAGTCCTCTAAACGAAATAAACCACTAGACAGGCTTAGAAATTGAGCATCACAGTTTATGTTTCCTCATCAAAATTTTCACAATTAACATTCTTAAAAATTCGTTTAAAATTAATAATTTCCACCAGTAGTACGTGAAATTTCAGCAATTTTTCTGGCTCTTTTCGTTCGGCAAAAATCTATCGTCCACTTCAGTTACATCATGTAATAAGTTGATTCCAATAAGCCTCACAATAGTGGAATTTTCTTAGCAGCCTAATGTTTTTTAACCAAGTAGTTATTGTGCGTCAGAGGACGAATAACTGTCTTGTTGACATCAACTTAAACTTGTAAGTTTGTTTACAGTGACCGATTTGACCTCAGTTGACATTTGTCTCCTCTTGATATTATATATAACTTGTATACGTAGACTGACTGTAATTTCAACCATAAACCTTATTTGAAGCTGCCAGTAAATGAGGAAGATTAATATAAATTTGCGAAAAAATAAGATATTGTTGATTTAGGAATAAAATTATACCACAGTAAACTTTACACAAAATCGAGAATATCAAATTGAAATTAAGAGTATCAAATTTCAGCCTCGTAACATCAGATTGAAATTCTTTACGGGCTAGAAGATTTAGTGAAACTCACTATCAAACTTTAACCTCATTTCTCTGAAAATTACAATTTTTTCGAACTGCTTTCATTTACCGGCGGCTTCAATGATTTTAAAAATCATCAACTGCTCAACGTATTCTACACAAAATTTTGACGAGGTAACACGTTTTCGGCCCTGATTTTAAGCCGCTCTCTGAAAACTCCTCGTCTTTAAATATTCCTGACATCATTCTAGGTCTTCAAAATCAACTGCAATCAAGAGGCCACGGTTTCAGAGTGCGACTCAAAATTCGGCTTAAAGATGCTTCAACTCTTACCTCGTCGAGCGGTCCATCAAAACCCGGAAGCGACGATCAACGAGGCCTCTTTCTCGTCCTCCCAGCTTACGGTTCTAAAAGCGGTCTGCAGGAATTCCCGAGCGTAACGGATAAGAGTCGGGGCCTGCAGGGATTCCCGAGCGTAACGGACACTGGCAGGAATCGGGGGCGGGAAAATGAAACCTTTCGGCGGGACGGCACGGGGGCGGAAATGGACGAAGTAGTGGACGCAACGTGGAGGCGAGCGCTAGAGCGAGGACGAGCGACGTCGACGTCCGACCGCGAGCAGGGCTGGCGAGCAACTGAACGGGACTGGGCCGCGTCGAGGGGTCTCCGCACGACTAATCCAATTACCCGACTCCGGGCAGGGCGCGGAGCAACAGATTGTTGCATGGAGCATGTGCAACTGCACTCGCCCCCCCAGACGCACCCCCACCCCCGGCGCGCCACCCCCTCCCCGCGACGCCGGCCACGCCCCCTGACGTAGTTATCATGCATAGAACTTAATTAACTTCCATAAGAATTCCCACACTCTTCCCCAGTTTCCAGATCCAGTTCCGCTTGCCCTCCGCCTACCCGCCGCCTTCCGCCTTCCGCCTTCCGCCTAGCGCCGTCTACGTCTCCTCCTCCCGACGTCGGATGGCTCTATCTCGCTCGCTCGTTTGTCTCTCGGTCTAATTCCGCGTATGAGTGCATGACGAGTGCTGTCACTATGTTTCCGTTCCCTCCGTCTCGGGTTCGATCCTTCTCCTTGTTTTCGGCGGTGTTTTGTGTGCTCGACCGGGGTCTTATCATTATCTGACTACCGTCGCGCGAACGTTTGTGTTGATGACTCGCGGCGGGGAACGGGTTCCGGGGTGTGGACCCGGAACCGCGGGGAGATGGACTGGATTAAACGGGAGGAACAAGTCACATTTTTGAAAAAAAAATGAGAATTAAATAGGGTATGAATGGTGCTGGAGGAGGGCGATTGTCAACATTTTAAAGAAAAGATCCGAGGATATCTTACGGGCAACCGAAATGGACTTTTGGCGAAGGTCTGCAGGGATCTCGCGGAGAGAGCGCGTTCGTAATGAACGAGTGCGTGAAATAATGGGAGTTGAGGAAGATATTGTGCACGATATCAAAACCAAGCAGCTGGTTTGGTATGGACATGTGCGGAGAATGGCAGATAGTAGGTTGCCCAGAAAGGTATTTGATTGGGTTCCTCCCGGAAGAAGGCGGCGTGGACGTCCAGTAAAAGGTTGGCGAGAGGGAGTGGAGGGGGAGATCAGACGGTGTAATCTGCCCGATGATTTGTGGGAGGATCGATTCCGATGGCGATTTGGAGTCGCAGAGCGCTCTAGTGCGCTGAGGTAGCGGCTTGATATGTATGTATGAATGGTGCTGGAGGAGGGCGATTGTCAACATTTTAAAGGCGGGAAAACATGTTTTGAAAGTGGCGATGAACTTTCCTGCGAGGAAGCGAGTATAACTTACGGATAACGCACTTTTCCGGCACTGTTGACCCTCGTCCTATTTTTTTCTCGTCACATTTTTGAAGAAAGAAGAGAATTAAATAAGGTCATTCATGAATGGCACTAGAGGGAAGCGATATTGTCAACATTTTAAAGGCGGGAAAACATATTTTGAAAGTTGCAATGAACTTTCCTCTGAGGAATCGATTATAAGTTACGTATAACGGACTTTTTCGGCATTATTGACCCCCTCCCTACTACTTGTAACGCCAACAAAATCTCGGGACTCCCCCTCCTCCAATAATTACGTAAACGTGATGGATCCATCCCTCGAGATCCCAAAAATTGTGGGATACTGTTGTATAATCAGGTGGATAAAGTTATTTCAATGGCAGTGTGACAAACACCATCGAACAGATGAGGATGATACATTTCGGATTTTGTTTTGTTTTTGACCAATATAGAGAGTTACGTAACACTGGCACTGCCCCCTCCCGCTCTCATAAAACACAGTGTAATGCAGGCCTCTAACCTACTTCCTCCTAGCTTGTTCGTAATTATTTATGAACTTTAGCTAACATGGAGTCTTATAGAAGAGTAAAACTTCAAACCACTTTTTTTAGTTCGATTGATGTAGCTTGGTTTCATTCTATTTCTCTGTCAAAATAAAGCCTCAATTCTCTTAGTTTTTCTGTAAATAGTAGTCTAATGAGCTCATGCGTGTCAGGCTACTGCAATTCTCAGTAATCATTGACAGACTCGGGTCTAAAAAATCCAGAAATTCTGAACATATATGCTCATGGATATCGCAAACCTCTGTACAACTATTTAGACTTCCACGTAGTTAAAATGACATAGGTATTGAATTGAAGGAGCCAGTAGTTTTGCGCCAGTTGTACCACGCAGTATGTTACGTTTCTCACGAAACGCGCTTTCTGAGGAACAGAATCATTTGTCTAATTGAAGACTTCGGCTCAAAAGAAGTTGGAGAAAAAGAAAGTCAGAGAGGGAGATGTTAGAAAACAAGGAGAATGAAGTTGAAGAAAGAATGAGTAAGAATAGAGGAGACTTCAGAAAATTGAGGTTGACGGGTTTTCCGAGTCACCCGGTATACTTTTCTGCCAACTTATGCAGGTAAATGTAATTTTAATGTTTAGCTCGGCGTGAATTCAACGATTTGTTGTCTTTGCTTTTGAATTACCATATTGAATGAAACTTTCTTTTCATCAATACAAGAAATAACAACTTTCACTGCCATGAAAAAAGCGTACCCCTAATAAGAACAAATCTTTTCTCGGATAGAACTTGTAAACTTGTTTCTCTCTCAATTTTTAACATGCTTCCATGAAGCATGACTTTTCTTTTTCTTTTTGTCATTTTTTCTACCTTTCGCTTTTATCTTCCTTCCTTTTATAGTGAATTTGATGAGGTATAGAATCGCACAGAAGGAGACAATTCTTGGATATCGGCAAAAATGCGATAAGAAAATCATTACTATTTCATTTTTTCGGTGATGCAATTTCAACTGTGGGGAAGTTGAAATAAGAGTCACATCATTTTTGGTGTCATGTGAGAGACTTCCCTACATACGACCCAGACGCTCGGTTGAGATGAATATCGGTGAAATTGGATTTGCCGGCCATTTTATGTGAAAGAAACTTAGAGCTGATACAATGATCTAATAATGATATGAACATCTCAACCATGATCCCATTTGGACACATCGGATCATATTGACCTTAAATTTCGAATTTCAAAAATAAGAGACACCTCAATGCTCGTCCATGACGGCGCAGAGATACAACTATTCGTGCTTGATTGATGCCCGTGTTGCAGCTGCAAAATTGAAGGCGCGATGGCGCGAAGCGTGAACTCACAATGCACGGTCTATGCTGCGGCTGCCAATGAGGTGTCGCTCAAATTCGGGAATAACGTTAAAAGATGAGGCCCGATTACGTCTCTCCGAACTTCTGTTGTATTGCTTACGTAGCCCTTGAAGCGCCACTACAAATAAGATGAACGGAACCAACACAACATGACAATAGAACAAGCGAAATAACGCGTGTTGATGACGGCGCAGAGATACAACTATTCGTACTTGATGGATGTCCGTGTTGCGTCTGCATAATTGAAGGCGCCATGGCACGAGGCGTGAACTCGCAATACTCCGCTCTATGCTGCCAATGAGGTGTCGCTGAGATATTTGGAAGAAACGTTAAAATTCGAGGCCCGGTTATGTCTCTTCTACCTTTAGTTGTGTTAGTACCCAATATTTCCCCTCCCCCTTTTTTTAATTTCACGTCCGATTCTTTTTTTAGGATGAATTTGTAGACCTATATCCCGAGTCCCGATTATACGTCTCTCCTTTCCTCTGTTGTGTTCCTCGCGTTGCTCTTTACAACTACAAATAAGACAAACGAAACACAACATGGAAATAGAGCAAGAGAAAGGAAGCGCGTTGATGACGGCGCAGATATACAACTATTCGTGCCTGATGAATGTCCATGTTGCGTCTGCCTAATTGAAGGCGCGATGGAGCGAGGTGTGAACTCGCATTGCTCCGCTCAACGCTACCAATGAGGTGTCGCATGGATATTTGGGAGAAAAGTTAAAAAAGGAGGCCAAAATACATCTCTCCTAACTCCGGCTGTATTGCTAAACACAAAATGGAAATGGAGCAAGGAAAAGAAAATCCCTTTACAGATACTCTCGATGTATTCGGCAACGATGTAAAGGATGTGACAAGTTAAGTGAGTCATTTTTGCTGGGGAGAAAACTGTCCCGTAGAAAGGAGCAATTAAAATTAAGGGACTGTATGTTGTTTTCTCGTTGCCGACTTTCACGACACCTCATTTTTTTGGGTCTGCTGGTTCATATTTGAGCCTAAGCTGGTATACCGGCGCGGCGCCCTGGGATACTTGAGTAGAATTTTGCAATAGGGCTGCATTTCATCGCTTACAAACGTTAGCTCTGCCATGTGATAAGTGTGATATTGTTTGAGCTCATGCGGGGGTAAAAATACAGTTGTGCAAACCTCTCTCTCTCTATCTCTCTCTCTCCCCCTATACCTCGATGCCTCCTTTACGATCGTCATTTTTTACCCTTACCAGATAAGGAAAGGGAAAGTGAATGTCAGAGAGAGGGAATTTTGAAGAAACAAAAGAAAGGCGATATTAGAAAGTAGACGATATTGGCGTTTACGCCACAGAAAAGTGATGTAGGTATTTATAACGATACATTCGTATTGATGGCATCGATAAGGTTATATACATTGCTATTCTTTGAATCCAACTCTAAATTTTCGTTTATACTCCTATTTTCAAAATTACCTGTAAAGACGTTAATAGCCTGAGTCGCTGAATGTCTCAAAATTATAATAACTAACTAACTAAATGACGGAAAATCTCGTTGGTATGTTAATGTAAGAACTACAAAAGGACGTACCTTGGTTCGTGCTGTTGCAGATTTCCTGTTAAAATTTCTTTTTTAAGGATAGTTGATCAACATTATAGCAAAAAAGTTTGTGTAATTTTTCTTTTCATTATTAAAAGTGCTTCATAGAAACTTTGCATGCATATTTTTGGCATGTGCGAATAAAACAACTAAACGGGGCTGGAAGTTTTGAAAAAACTGCAATCGAGCAATGCTATGTTGGGGAAGAACATACTCTTGATAACAATAAGGAAGAACCCTTCAGGGTTCTCTCCTGTGAGAGATACAGCTACATTCTCAGTAGATTAGCCATCACTCTCGGAATCGCCTTCATCAGACAGTATAGGCAAAAAGAGTACCCAGAAGATCGAATAGTGGTATCAATATATTGGAACTCACACCCACATGCTTTGGATGCTCCTCGCGGAGCCGTTAATGGCTACAATCAGATAGATATTTACCCCAAGAGAAGACAGAAAAACGAGTTTATTTTATAAACGTTTCATATTTTAATCTTAAAGCAACAAATTTTTGAGGATTAATCAAGAAAGTTTTTCAGTAATTTTAGAAAACAACTGTAGCATTTACAATTCAGATAAACCTTTTCAAATGTCGCGAACATGTTTTTTGTTTGGTTTTAAAAATAAGACCGGGAAAATTTTTTAAATGTTTAAGAAAAATCCATGTTCAAAAACACATTTACAGAGTAAAAAAGACATCTGAGGATTGTTTTTACATAAATCTCGAAAATAATACCCTTAAATTTCCGTCGGAGGAATTTTTCCTTAATCTCACTGTAAAAATTCGCTTCAATGATCATGGAATTTAAATTAATGGGAAAAAGTCCTAATAAGAATGAAAAACATGATTAGAACATAAAAATATATCATAAAACACGAAGTTTCTTCCAAAATATTTTAAATAAAAAGCTCAGCGATGAATTAGTATCCCTGACCTCGACCGAAGACTCTCCTTTTACCCGTTGTGATACGGAAGGGCGCTATCACTATGCTGCCGCGCTAAGGAAAAACGCCGTATGAACATCCAAGAGTTGCCAAATTTCCTTCGATAAAATGTTTATTTTTGAGGAAAATTATGAATAGTTTTCCTACAACCTTTCAGACACTTTATATCCAACTACAAACAAAATTATCTGAGAAATCGGCTGAGAAATATTCAAAAATTTCCCTGAAAATTAGTGATTTGCCAGAGGAAATTTGGCAACGCCTGAAGGTTCATGCGGCGTTTTTCCTTAGCACGGCAGTATGTGAGTCGCTCACTTTTTCACATGGCGAGTCACAAGTTTATTAGCTTAGGCTCGGCGCAAAATCTTATTTCTTCGACTTCCATCCTCCATTTAACTCTTTTTTCCAGGGCACCTCTCTCTCGCTCTCCACCCTGTAAACAATACCTCACTCAATTACCCATATATCCAGCCTCCTTATCAGACTTACGGTCCTCGCCGGCAATATCGTGGCCTTCCTGCCCCCCCCCCCCCCCCTTACACTCATGTTTCCGCTGTTTTCCATCTCTCGGGCGTTCTCTGTCGAAATAAAATCAACCTACTTACTGCCGTCCTACGGGAGTCAGCAGTAAGTGGATTACGGCGTGAGTCCCGAGGCGCATAAAGATAAGCGGTGATCGCGGCTCAGGTTGAATTGCACTTACTGCTGTTTTCTGTAGCATGCCGGCTTACGAGACGCGTTTGATTCGCGCGGCCGTGACGTGGTTCCGAATGTGTCCGTTGCGAGCGGTCACGCCGATTCAAATTCTTCTCCGAGGTTGCCAAGTTTACGTATATGGTTTATTTTCTACCGAGCTTAGGAAAACGTAAGTGTGAACGGAAGAATGTTGTCAAATTTCGCCTCATAAAACGTGGATTTTTTGGCAAGATTTTTCAATTTCGCAGGGAAGATAATTGTCGGTTTAATTTGGTGTATCTGAAAGTTTTGAAGAAAAATATCGAAAGCCTTTTTCAAAAATGAATATATCATCGTGGAAATTTGTTAGCAACTCGAATTCTTCATCCAGAAAGGCAGATTTATTCCCCTATAAGTCTGCGCGAAAAGTTTTTTTTTTTTTTTTTTTTTTTTTTTTTCATTAGAATCTAAGCCTCTTTTCGTAGCGATACTGCATTTTGCTGTATTAGATCACACTAACCGTGGAACTAATCGTGGGTTCTCGTGTTTACGAGGACATACCCACGGGACATGCGCACGGGACATACCCACGAGACATACCCATACGGGACATAACCACGGGTCTTGATTGCAGTGTTCAAATATTTCCGGTCGGATTTTATTATTCGAAGAGGCGATACTCCTTGACTTTTATATGCGAGATTTTCAGAGAATGTTATTAAGAGATCGAAAAGGATTCAAGTAAAATATTGTATCGAACCATGATCAGGCCTCCCTTTGAGGAAGTAAAATGTGATAGAAGATTTGCAACTTCGCAAAACGAGAAATGTGGCTCGGTGCTTTTGTCATGGTAATACTACATTGTCAAGGGAAAACGCCGTATGAACCTTCAGCCGTTGTCAAATTAACTTCGACAAAACACGAATTTTCGGAAACATTTGCGAGTATTATTCCTTTGATTTTTCAGAGAATTTTGTTCGCACTTTAATCTAAAACATCTAAATATTTCAAGGGAAGGTATTCATTACTTTCTTCAAAAATAAATATGTTCCGAGAGGAAACTTGGCAACATTCTAATGTTCATACGGCGTTTTTCCTTAGCACGGTAAAATAGAGAACCAACCCGGAAAAATTTGACAGGCAAAAAGGAAGTGAACGTTAGTCTCTGCATGTTTGAGCTCAAACAAAAATCTCAGTCACTGTAAAACCACAATAAAACCTGGAAGTGCTTCAACGACAAAAGGTAACGTCCACGGATAATGGGCTAAAAAATGCCGAGCAGTATTTAGGCAACGCGAGTCGGCTCAATTAAAAATAATTAATCGTAACGATAGGATTTAAGCCGGGAACGAGGTCCTAAAAAGGGCCCTGGAGACCCCCGGCTGTTCTCAAAAACACTTAAAAGATGTAAATAGAGGGACGGACAAAGCAGAGAGGCGGCGATATGAGCCCTCATAAACGCGTGCTGAAATTTCAGCCTATTTCCTCGCGGAGCTGTATCTCATAATTTGATTTTGCGGCTCAAATCCTTTGCACTGGTTGCAATTGGACGCATTTCTATCAAACGGAACTATATGCAATATGACGTGAGCCCTGTTATGCATGTATTCTTATGGGTCTCAGGGCTCATGTCTAAATGGACATAGTTCCGTTTGAAAGAAATGCGTCCAATTGAGTTTTTACGATTCTTGAGCGCGTCATTAGAGAGGAGAAAGAAAACATGCGGAGGGCGGGGCCAACGCGAGTGCTGAAATTAAAAAAAAGAGGGTTAAAAAAAATCGGAATTAACATCACAAAGGACTGCAAAAGCCGTTTAGGACAAAAGGAAAAAAATAAATGAAAAATTACTCGGCTCCTCCAGGCGGCCGAGGAACTTCTTTCAAAAATGCGGGCTATTTGAAGGCGAAGCTGTCGGAGGGAAAATAAATATAAAATTATGCAATCTGTGCGTTTTAATCTACCATGTTACGTGAGCTCCTTTTGAAAACTTAAAATAGTTCCTTTTTTACAATTTTTTTGTTGTTTCTGCTTTGAGAATTCATGAATTTATAAAACCGGAGGATAACGATCACAACTCGCGTCGGTTAAAGTTCCTCTGAGCCGAGGATGCTAATAAAAGAGTTTGCGGACTTTCAAATACCATCTTCGAGCGTGTTTTTAGGTCAAGCTTGGTATATTTTTATTCTCTCTCGCTCCGCTATTAAATCAAATTGTAACAAGTCACAGATCACAAGACCGAGTTATGCATGGAGGCAGATCTACGTCGCCAATGGACCATTCGACAGAGTGAGGATGAGACTTCCATAAGTGTTGTTTCCTATTCAAAAGTTGAAAGGAAAACACGTTGATAAAATTGGAAAGTTCCAAATGTAACATAAGTGTGAAATTAATTTTTTCAACCTAGGGGAGGGGACTACACGCCCTAACCGCCTCGCGGTCCAGCCCCTCGAAGCTCTTCGCGCAGCTCAGGCGTTATATGGAACGCAGTTTTTCTGATTTTTTGACCCCCTTCCCCCCTGTGACGCACCCGTAACGCTGGCCTGACCCACCCCCATCCAATTTTCAAAGAATCAAGAAAACACGGAGCAAACAGCTTGAAAAAACTCGGGATTTTTTTTGGAGACGTTTCGCTGGGGTTGAAAGTGTGAGTAAGTGCGACACGCGTTGCGTCGGCACACGCCGAAAAGATTCATTCGGGAAGAGCTTGATTTTCAATTTTTTACAAGTTCTTTTCAAAGTTTTTTTGTCCCCCTGGCTTAGATTTGTCACATAACGCTAAGCTTGACCCCCTCGTTCTCGTAACGCGCCGTAACGCCGGCTCAAACCCCCCTCCCCCTTAGTGCGTTACGTAATACTGCCTGCTAAGGAAGAACGCCTTATGAACCTTCAAACGTTGCCGAATATGTTTCGATAAAAACCGAATTTACCGGAAAAATTGTGAATATTTTCCTCTAAATTTTCCAGACGATTTTGTACGCAATTTAATCTAAAATATCTGAAAATTTCGAGGAAAAATATTCATTACTTTCCTAAAAAACGCACATTTTCTCAATGGAAATTTGGAGACTCCCGAATGTTCATACGGTTTTCTTCCTTAGTACGGCAGAATACTTGAATGGCCCCTTTCCGTATATATATACGTACTGTACGCGAAATGTTGGAGAACTAAGCTCCCCACCCTCACAGTACGTTTTTAAATTCCGTCAAATTTATGGCTTACCATCAAAAATAAGTAGATCAATCTATGGAATATCGTAAAAACGACGTAGTCCCGAGATCAGTCCGTTCATGACCTGTCCACTGGTCAATGCCCGAGGCAGGGACAATCTGACGGCCCTGCTCGTTGTCCGAGTGGCCGGCCGGTTGGAGTCATTAGAATACTGATCAAACAAAGCTGGAAGGGACCAGGGGCGGCGGCCGGGCACTCCGGCGGGATAATCCCGCGCCAAGCCCCCCGAAGCGGGCCCCTGACACGATCCGACCGGGCTCCGTGCTCGGCCCCCGACCGCCGATCAGTTTGTTGACACGCATCCGACACCCTCCCCCGCCCCCGCCCTCCGCACCACGCACCGACGCGACGTCCGGCCGAACATCGGATTTGCTCCCGGACCTTCCGCACTTACCACCTAAAAGCTCCTGTTTTTCACACAAGCGACCCCGGCGAAGTTTCACAGTGCGTTGCCCTCATTCCGCCGTGCTTAGGAAGAACGTCGTATGAGCCACGGGGCGTTGCCAAATTTCCTTTGACAAATCTCAAATTTCCAGAAAAATTTATGAATATTTCTACTCTGATTTTTTAGAGGATTTTGCTCGTAATTTTATCTAAAAAGTCTGAAAATTGCAAGGAAACACATTCATAACTTTCTTCAAGAATAAGTATTTTCTGAGAGAAAATTTGGCAACATGCAAATGCTCTTACGGCGTTTTGCCTTAGCATGGCAGCATTGATAAGTAATGGGATTATACTTTCCAAAAAGGAACCAATTTCGGGATCATCCAATAAAGAGTATTGGACGAATTCTCACGCTTTCTAGCGGTCCATAGACTGATTGAGTGTCTAGGGAACGTTCATAAATTACTTAACACTCAAGGGGGGGGGGGCATTGGCAGATTCAGCAAATTGGCAACGTTGTTTGTCTCTATATAAACCTATGAAAATGTATCGATTCTTAGAGGGGTCAGGTACTCCGACAAGAATTGATTATTTGGATGTATTTCTGCCAAACGGACCTGTGTGCATTATGACGTAAATCCTGTTATGAATATATTCTTATGGGTCTCAGGGCTCTTGTCTTAATGTACCTTGTTCCGTTTGTCAGAAATACGTCCATTTGACATAGGTTTTAATGGAGGATATCTGGTGTTGCCAAATTGCTGGATCCGCCTCTGGTGGAGGGGTATCAGTCGGCATGTAACCCCCTTTAATGGTAAAAACAGTACGCAAAACCAACGGGCTCTCGTGGAAATTTAGATACGCCTTCCAGTTAGAGGAGTGGCGGTTTGTCGCAGTCACAGTATTTCGCTTTTTCACGCTTTTAGTTCCTTTTTGCAAAATGCAATCTAATTACCCTTCGAGAAAGAAAATCAGTCTGAAGGGCTCGTTGCGATAAACTTATTTAAAAAAGTCGAGAAAATCTTGGTTTTTCAAATTTTTAAGACTCGTCTCGTCCAAAGCCAGGTAAAAATCTCAGGAATCAAAAAAGAAAAAGCTAGAGAAAATCTATCAAATACACTGAAAAAAAAAAATCTCAGTGTATTTACTAAGAAAAGGGTAAAATTACCAAGAATTCAGGGTTCTATTTGATCCCAGTTTTTTCTTGGTAAAATTACCATTTATAAAGTTGGTAATTTTACCGAGAATCTCAGTAAAATTAATGAACTTTCTCGGTAATTTTACTGGACCTTGGTAAAGACGCCAATATTTTTTATTGACTGTGGTAGAATTACCGAGATAAAATGGCAAAGTTACCGGGAATTAATTACCAATAAAAGTGGTATTCTTACCTGAAAAAAACAGTAAAAATACCGGTTTTTAGGTAAGCTGACCAGTCTGTCTTGGTAAAATTACAAATAATTGGTAAAAAAAGTGAGATGGTAAAGGTACCGACGGACCTTGGTAAAAACGCCGAGAATTTTTTTTCAGTGAGAACTTGAAAAAATACTTTAGCAGTTGTAAATTTTACTTTGTGATGATTGGGACACACGCACGACTCCTCTTAAGACTGTCAAATCGGCAACAGGGCCCTGATCATTATGCGCGGCGCAAGAAGCACGGCCGGAGCCGGCAGTACTAAACATTCCGTTTCAATTTACCATCGATTCGGGATTCGAGTCGTGCAGCCGATGGGTCGACCATCGTCGTCGTCCTTGGTCAAGGGTCCCGGCTTCAAATTCGTCTTGCATATTTTTCCTGATCCAACTCGGACCCATCCTCACCAAATTCACATTGTTCCGCCTGTCACGATGAGACGTTACGTCGCCGGATTCCCAGAGTTCCGATATTTATTCATCTGCATCCTCCCGGTTTTTCGTATTCCCAGTGGAAAGTGAAAGTGCACCCGTCAAAATGTACGGCATGCTTCTGGAGAGCATCCAGTATTACTGCCAGGTCAGTGAAATTTATTGTTTCACGGACAAAAAATTTCAGGTGTGAGCCCCTGAAATTGGACCGCGTTAAGCAGAAAGGAGCCAAGCCGCATTAATTGTTGCCAAATTTGATCGGGCCGTTCTTTTTTTTTTACATGAAAACGGTTGTGCGGATTTTTGTGCGAATTTCAGTACATTCTCTACATAGTTAACATAGCAAATTCCTTGATGTTTTCAACGGTATTCGCATAAGCTTTATTTTGTTGAATTAAAAATACAAAATTAAATTAAATAATTTGTTAACTAAGAATGAAATTGCCCCAGTGAATTAGGCAATAACTGATATGGCTTGGATCCTTTCTGCTAAACGCGGTCCAATTCTGCCGTGATGACGAAGAGAGCAGTAAGTGTCAAGTTTTCGAATTCAAGTTTCCCCCAAAATTCGTCTAATCTCTTTTAGATGAAATTACTGGTAGCTAAAACAGTAAAATTCACCTTAATTGTATGTGAGCGAGGCACGTGAGAAAGCCGTGGGGGCGCTAAAATGACTTAGTTTCAGGCAAAACAGCCGTGAGTGACATTATTTCTCCAGAAAGCCAATGAAAACAGTGCTGTCAAGTAAAGTGATGCCCTCTTCTGCTAATGTCTAACCTGAAAATGTGTTTGTTGTGTGTCCAAAACGCAACCACGAAAGCATGTAAACATTAGCCTAAGAAGGAAATGAATTATACCCTTTTTAAGTAATTGAAAAAAAATCGGTCAATTTTTAACTAGCCATACGATTCCAAGAGTCTTTCGGATGATCAGTGGCAATTTGACAAAGAACGGAAGGCTTACAGAAGCCATTGGTAGCAATAAAATTTTCCAATGAGACGCTTCTGAGCCTGTTTTTTCAAAACTTCATTTCAGCACTTACTTGCTCTCTTCGCTGTATTGTATTCTCTCACTGATCTTGTATTTTTTCCTAATGTACAGATGTCTATAAACAAAATAAGACAAACCTCCATAAAATACCAAATTATTAATCATATTTATAGTCCAGCTAACAAACCTCAACCTGAAAATTAAATAAATGCGATTGAATAGCTTCATTTTATTCCGCATCCCTTTTTCGTACACTTTCGATTTATGTTTAGGTTTCAGACTAAGTCACCAGTGGTGATGTTTGTGAAGACATCGATAAAAAATCAATTAAATTTTCGGTTGTGTGTTAAAATCCACTGAAAGTCGAGTCAAAGTCGCTGTTTTTTTTAGGTTTTCTCTTACTTTGGCAACTTTATCCGCGGGCGCATTGGTTGCATAGAGAGCAAATCTAATCAGAAGTGGAGGGTTTCCGGTTGCTCTTCCTCTCGATCCGCCTGTGTTTTCCCTCTTTCGGCTCTCCCCTCGCGGAAAATTCCACCGGAAGAATGAAAGACTATGAAAATTGTTCGACCACAATATTCACAACTCTCCCTGAGACTGCTCTTATTTTCGCCGGAGAAACTTATTCGCTCGTGTGAAATCGTTCCCGAATCCAATTTGTCCAACACCTCTTGTTAGCACACAGCCCGACGTAGGGGATAGGAATAGCGCCAGCGCTGACTTCCGCGAGGAAACTTGGAGAAATTTTCGTTTTGACTCGATGAGCCAAAATATAATCCCATGTTTCGAATCGTTTCACCTATTTCCGAAGCTAGACCGAGCTTATTTGAAAGTCCAATCGGGATAAGGGCATCTGTTCATCTAGTGTTCCTCAGTTCATGCGATTTTGCCGTTCTTTCACTCAAATAAAAATCCACTTGACTCTGCACAAAATATTCAGGAAAATTGCAACATGAAATTAAAATATCCCAGGAGGCAAGGAGGGTCTTGAACCAAAAGAGCATCTACACACTAATCGGTTCGACAAAGAAACATAGAAAATCAGTCAAACAGGTTAAAAAAACATCAAAATGCCTGGGACGTTTCGGGGGGTGGTGTCGACCCCTTTTTCAACCACATAATACAAAAAAGGACAAATAAAATTAACAATTAATAAAAAAAAACCCATATCCCCTTTTGGTAAGCCTACTCTCTCATTTGTTATCACAAATCGAGGATCCAGTTTTCCCTTTTATTTGTCAATTTTATTTTTTACTAATTTATTTCTGGGTCAACAAGGGTGTTGATAGCACCCCGAAACGCCCCAACATCATACGTTTGTTTTCACCGAAAAAAAGGGATACTGGTTTGACATTCTGGATGTAAAAAAGTGTGCGACAACTCACATAACGCTAAATTAACCGCTACAGCAGTTACTTTAGCAATGTCAAGATGTAAAACTAGCTACTGTGGCGGTTAATGCAGCGTTTTGTGAGTTGTCGCACACTTTTTTACATCCAGAATTTTAAACCAGCATTATTTTTTTTCAGTACATTTTCTTGTCGCTTGTATCAGCTTTCGTTGAATTAAATGGGCTATTTTTGTACATCGTCTTACAACTACGGTATTTTTTGACGAGTATTCGGGAATATCTGAAACATTTTACTCCCAAGCTCGACGCAGCAGAGGAGTAGAAGGATTTCACTTACAACTGTATGGTGATATGAAACGAAAGTCTTTATTTGAGGGCTGACAAGTCGATAGACTTTCCTTGCTGCGATGCCTGGTAGCTCATAAATTATTCCAGGGTTCACGGGATGGAGGGATAGAGGAATTGCGACAACTTTGACACACGTTTACACGTGTCCCGAACCGCAGGGGCGGTTGGTAAAACGTCGAAGCCGTCGTAAACTAGCGGCGAGGGGTGTGCGACGCGCGATGCGCTTGTGTCATCACCCGGGGGAAACGAATCCCTCACGTCAGCGGGAGTCTGACGTAAGTCGGGGAGACGAGGTGAGGGTGTCTCCTGACACCCCGTGGTACGGATTTTTTCGCATCGGTCCGTCTGTATTGGTTGTTGTTGAAACATAATATGTACAAAAAGTAGTAGCAAAGTATCAGCAAGGTCAAACAGACTACATTTTGGAATTAGGAACTGCAATTTCTTGCTTATGTCTAAAAGCACGTATCTGAATTGGAAAACTAATGACACACATGTTGTTTCTAAAATGAGAAGGAAATAGTAGCTCCTCATCGCAAAATATAGTTAATTAAATGTCTTAGGAGTGTGTGCAGAGAGTCCTATCTGAATTTGACTTGAACTTTGCGTTGAATTTGTGAGCAAACTAAATTTTGGGCATATCAGGTTTTTGCATAATTTTAAATGTGTGTTTTTTGTGTTTCTTTTTGCACATTCTATGTGCTTAAGAGAGTTCAGAAAGAATCATTGTCAATTCCTCTTTTACGTTTTCTGTTTTTTTAATTTCTCCTTTTTCTTCTTCTTCCCCCCTCCTCCTCCCCTCCTCCTCCCCTCCCCCTCTCCCTCCCCTCTCCCTCCCCCTCTCCTTCCTCCACCTTTTCCCCTCTTCGTCTTCTCCCTCCTCATCCTTTTTCTCCTCCTCTTCTCTCTCTTCTCTTCTTTTTCCTTCTCTTCTTCCTTTCATTATTTTTCTTCTTCGTCTCTCTTCCCTTTTCCTTCTTCCTCTCCTTCTTTCTTTTTCTCTACTCCTTCTTAGTTTTTCCTTTCCTCTCTCTCTTTCTCTTCCTATCTTTTCTTCTCCTACTTCTTCTACTTCTACTACTTCTTCCACTTCCTCTACTTCCTCTACTTCCTCTACTTCCTCTACTTCCTCTACTTCCTCTACTTCCTCTACTTCCTCTACTTCCTCTACTTCCTCTACTTCTTCAACTTCTCTTTCTCCTGAAATTCAATACATTCTGCTCATCTTATTTGAAACATGCGACTCGACACTTAGAGACTAAGAGTAATAGGTGTGTAATAGTAATAACTTTTGGTGTTGCAGCTTGAGTACGGCGAAGACGTGTGGCTTGAGATGATGCGGAGTCTGGGTTTGGAGTCAACGGTGTTCCGGACCCGCTCTATCTACCCGGACCACCTGATCCCGGACTTGGCCGAGGCTTGCGCCAAAGTCCTCGACAACGGCGCCTCCGTCGACTACTTCATGCGTTTCTTCGGCCGATGCTTCATCCGTCATCAAGCAAACATTGGGTGAGTCGGGTTTCATAGCGTTCAGCCAATAGGGAATCAAGAGGCCGTTCAAGAGGGTCTGAGTCTTCTTAACGGGTGAGTTATACGAGGAGGAGAGGAGGCGATCAGGACTACATCGGGTATTTTTAGCAAATCCAAGATGAAAAAAAAAAAAAATCGCGATATGGCAGACTCACGTCCAAGATTCCAGTAATGCAGGATTGCGCGAAAAGTCTGAGAAAATATATGAGGATTGCACGAAAAAGGCACAAGGGTTGCTTGAATAGAAACCTTATCATCTGCAACAAGAACGCGCGAATTTAGAATTAAGTTAATTTAAGGTAGAAGTTTGGCATAGCAGGAAACAGTTGGAAAATAAACGCGTTTTTATTTTAACGCTAGTTTAGCTTAGTTTGTTGACAAGTCATCAATGTTTTATCCTCTGATGATAAATGAATAGAAAAGATTGAATAATGGTCGTGTAAAGAACTCTCTTAATTTTTGTCGGAAAAAATATTTAATCGGGAGAAACGAGGCAACGTTGGAATGCTCACACGGCGTCGAAACACAGCATGAGCCTTTCAAGCTTCATTATTCGATGTCGCGATTATTCTAATGCGAATTCGCTCCAAACACAGTGCGGCCGGTGTTAAACGTATATACGCGCCTGCAAGACTGTAGGAATACTGCACGCATTGCACCAAACAGCGCGATCGGCGTCAAGCCCATATCAGCGCCTACAAGACTGCTTGAATACTTCTCGCATTGCGCTAAACGCAGTGCAGTCGGTCAGGTGACGTGAAACGCACAATAGCACCCATAAGACTGTGGGAATACTGTAGGACTGCGTGTCATCATTCTTAAATCTCTTCTCCAGTTTTTACCATACTTAAAGGGAAATATGTATCCCTATTGTAACGATTCAGAAACTCGGATGATATTTAATTTTTCTTTTTTTTGTTACATTAGAAGAAATTAGAACGAACGAAAACATCTCGTCGAAATTTTCGATACTTTCATTTAAGATCATTCAGATGAATTCTTTGAAACTTTTCAGAAAAACTGTGTGTAGCTTTATATCAACTTTAAGACATTTTGCGAAGTAGCCCTTATTGTCACTTTATTTTGTAAAATGGCGTAAGTGATATGCATATCATGAAACGACGTAAGTCGTTCTCTCTTTTCATAGAAATGTGCTCATTGGTCATAATTGTCCAATTCTGGCTTCCTTTCGCTGGTACTGCCCGTCTGTTCGCGATCATTTTTACAGCACCGTGCCAGATGGTGGCACCAATATTTTTTAATGGGTGGGTCAGAACAGTCTCGACGTGTGCGCTAAGTTTTGTGTATGCGTTTGCTCATGTGGGTGATTGAAAAACTATGCAAATTTTGCACTTTGATCAGACACTTCGCTTTTACGGAAATACGTGCTTCGTAAATCTTAATGGCCTCCCTACCTCGATAAATTGTTGCAGTCTGCGGGTAGATCATTGAATCTCAATCGACAGTTTCTAGCATGACCTTGATTGACGAGCAGCACGATAGTTGAACTCCAAAATGGAGTTCGTAACACTGTTTTCCCTTCATTTAGCATCATCAGAATATATGGCCAAATGTGCGAAATAACGTATCTCCATTGTAATGTTTCAAAATTTTTGCCCATATTTTATTTTTTCGAAAAGGAGCAAGCCCATTTTATCGCTTGAAATATATACAGGATATTCTTTCACGAGTGAGGAAAATCATGGGTGTTTTCAAAAAATTAAGGGACGCGGTCTTGAAAGGACGATAATCTCTGTTTGGGCCCACTCAAATATGCCCAATATTCTTTTCCTATTTTCCAAACTATTTCTTTATTAAAAATTATGAGTGCAATGTTAATTTTTTCCTCTTAAAACGAGAGGAATGAGAAAAAATAAATAAAAAAATATTACAGAAACTAAAAAACGTTGTTTTCCAGACAAATGAATGCAAATGTAGCCAAAGGCTACAAAATAAGTTCGAAGAAACTCGTGTTTACAACAGTTAAGAGGCTACACACACTGACCGTTTCGCAGTCCATCTCCTCGAGGTGCTTAGCGCCTCAAGCGTTATGCGTTAAGCGTTACTCTAATGATTTTATATTCTGAAGTAGGATATGAGTGTGCAATTTCTGCTCAAAAATTTGCTGATTTTTGCCTATAAAAACAGGGAAGATCAGTTGAAGTTTAAGTTAGAAATACACTCAGTACCCAAGCACAAATGAGGGGCTTGGAGGAGAAGCCGCATTAGTGCAGTTTTGCAGCAGAGAAATACGTGTTTGAAGTTTCAAAATTACATAGATCCTTAAATGACGGAAAGAAAGTTTAAACTGACTTTTTGATGCTTAAAAATTGGAATTTGCTAGCGAATTTTTCCCAGAATATGCACTAAGACTACTTAAAATCATTAGGTCTCAATTTTTTCAAAAACTGCAGTTAAGTGCCTTGTCCTCCAAGCTCCTTAAATGCAATTTGCGTGTGAAAATGTTGCAACGTTGAACGATGGTCATGTTCTTCCGTTTTACCACATTACAATCGAGGCACGCGTCTCTCGGCTTTCAACATTAATGTGGGTCAATTTTTCGAAAAATCATTCCGACGGTTATCCTCCAAACCAAGATGGAGAAAGTTGGCCGGCAACTCGGAGGAAGCGCTGACCTCACGGAAGGTGACATCCCTGCCCCGCGCCGCGCCTGGCAAAAACGGAGGATCCGCACGAGGCTCCCGTCGGCATTGCGCGTTTCTTGATTAGCACCCTGGATTGCGGGCGACGTTTTCACCCCCCTCGATTTTCAATTATATCTCCGACAAACGGAAAGCGGCATTGGCAGGATTCCATTCAGGTTTCGGACGGCGTCGAAGGAAACGCTTAGCATTAAAGAAAAACTCGTGTCTGTTTGACCGCCTCGGAATTGGAACAGACTCGGATTACAAAAAATAAGTGGGGAAAAGTGAGGCGATGCGCGTAGGGCAGGGTTGCCAGATTCTGCTGAAAATAAAGAATTTACCCCACAAGAGTCAATGTATGTATATTATTGTAATAATAAAGAGGTAGGCGGTAAGTACCCCTGGCTACTACGCAGACCATCTCTTTCGGGCTGATTTTTTAAATTTATGAACAAAGCGATAGACAACACTGAAAAAAAAAAAAACTCCGGCTGCTGGAGCCGTAGCTTCGGCCTCTGAACCCGGAGCAATCGAAGCTACGCCTCCAGCAGCCAGAATTTTCGGCCTTTGAGCCCGGAACGGACGGTATGTCTATATAGCCCGTAATTGCGGCTCCCACGGCGGGAGTTTTTTTTTTTTTCAGTGAAAGAAGACAAGAGGAAAATGGAGCAATCCCGTTGGTGGAAAAGGGTGATTGGAATGGCAAGGAGGTAAGTAGTGGACTACCTACAGGGTCTCTCGCATGGGTTGCCGCGGTTTGTTAGTCTATTACTTGCCCATTGCAACCACCCGTTTCCATCAATAGGATTGTTTCATTTTCCTTTTGTCCATTTAGTTCATCAGTTTTAATTTTCAATGTGCAGCCGGCAAAGGAGGATTCGCACCCTCAAAAGGCCGCTCTCTGAGTCTTATTTGAAATATTTAAAAGGGTAGGCTCATTTAGGGATTAAAAACTGTTGAAAGTCTCAAAAATCATAGGAATCGGCCCTGTGAATCTCTAAAATGAACTGAGAAATAAAATAATTTGCATGAATTAGACAGAAAAATTTACTGCTTCGTTGCATATGAGTAAAAAACTTGGGTGTTTTTCAATGGATTCCAGAGAGCACACTTACAAATTAGTACCCGCCGATGCAAAAGTCGAAATCTCCCCAGTAGATCTTGAGAAATACCCATGACAAAAAATGGAAAATTTGTGGAAAACTCATACTACGAATGATGCAAAGTTCACTAAGCAGTCTGACAACGGTCCGGTGCGTTGTTGCCAGATTATGCTGAAAGTGAGCACTTTTTCCCATAAAATTCAACATGAGGTATGGAGATTTTATCCAACGATCTTGCGACGTTGGGGTTGATGACGACCGGTCGGGATGAGTCTGGCGAGGAACTTAATCTGGCTCGCGGCTAATATTGCATTGGGCATTTTGAAAGAGCAGTCCTGAATATACTGTCCGATCGATTTATCGAAGTTCGATAGTTTCAATAGCATATAATTTTTTGCCAAAAAAATGGGACGCGTGGTTATGTTCCTCGTGTAAAAAACTAAAACACTCCAGAGTTATCTTTTTTTATAATTTTCTGTCGGGATCTGTCAGTCCTGAAACGAAGTTATGTATTTAACAAGCGGGAAATTTTCCTATAAAAAATCTTATGAACAATTCCTGGTACAAGACTCTTTTACATGAGTGTTTATCAAAAGAAGAGAAAACATTTCATACGTATCATTTAATATTCTTTTTAGGTAAAACACTGATAAAGCTCGAAGCGAAATTTTCGTATAATCTTTTAACTCTAAAGAAAAAAATGTGAAAACGAAGAAAAATCACCGAATGCCGATAAGTGACTATGTTAACGCTAGTTTAGGTTAGTTTGTTGACAAGTCATCGATGTTTTACCTTCTGATGATAAATGAAAAGAAAAGATTGAAAAATGGTCGTGGGTATAAAGAACTCTCCTAATTTTTGTCGGAAAAAATATTTAATCGGGGAAACGAGGCAACGTTGGAATGATCATACGGCGTCGAAACATAGCATGGGCCTTTCAAGCTTCATCATTCGATGCTGCGATTATTCTAGCGCGAGTTCGAATAATCGCTCCAAACACAGTGCGGCCGGCGTTTAACGTATATAAGCGCCTGCAAGACTTTAGAAATACTTCACGCATTGCGCAAAACAGCGCGATCGGTGTCAAGCCCATATCAGCGCCTACAAGACTGCTTGAATACTTCTCGCATTGCGCAAAACGCAGTGCAGGCGGTCAGGTGACTTAAAACGCATATTAGCGCCTACAAGACTGTAGGACTGCGTGTCATCATTCTTAACTTACTGCTCCAGTTCCGCTCCGTCCAGTTCATTTAAATTAGACTGGCAGAATTTTGAACAAAACTTAATTTAAAAAAAAATTGTTCTATTCTACCCTCTTCGGTAACAAAGTAGAATGGGTTGATTCTATTTTTCACACGGCATAATACTCTTCCTTTCAGCGGGAAAGTTTCGCAGAAAAACCTCGGTCAGTCACTGGCCCATTTGGACGCATTTATGCTTAAAAGAACTACTTACGAATGAATTAAAGCAAGATGAACTATACAGAGCAAGTAGATTCTAAGTACAGAGCTCCTTTAGATTTAATGCAACTGCACACGATTCCTTCTAACAAGAAAATGTTCCATTGAAATGCATGATGGAGCACGATTGAAGAGAAGGAACGTTCCGGGCTCTTGGGAGCCGTATCAGGTGCCGAGCAAAAATAACTTACCTGCATGCGGTTTCTCGTTCGACTTAGGCGATTCTCGCTCGTCTCGATTCGGGTCAATCCGGAGACTAGAATGTCGAGACGGAGACGACATTGGGAAGGCTAATCATGATTTGTATTGGTTCCAGTTATCAGGACGTCATCAAAGCCACGGGCCGGCATTTCATCGACTTCCTGAAAAATGTGGACAATTTGCATCTGCAGATGAGGTTCGCGTACCCGAAAATGAAGAGCCCGTCCATGTACGTGACCAACTTCGACAACAACGGAGTCGTCCTTGTCTACCGCAGCTCCAGACAGGGGTTCACCCAGTACTTCATGGGTGAGTCCTCTCCTCAACTCACCTCCCCTTTCCACTCAATCTATACGCAGACATGCTAACCAGAATCAGCTTAACTAAATCACACTGAAAAAAAAAATCTCGGTGTATTTACTAAGAAAAGGGTAAAATTACCAAGAATTCAGGGTTCTATTTGATCCCAGTTTTTTCTTGGTAAAATTACCATTTATGGAATTGGTAATTTTACCGAGAAATCTCGGTAAAAGTATTGCACTTCATCGGTAATTTTACTGGACTTTGGTAAAAACGCCAATATTTTTTATCGACTGTGGTAGAATTACCGAGATAAAATGGCAAAGTTACCGGTAATTGATTACCAATAAAAAAGGTATTCTTACCTGAAAAAAAAACAGTAAAAATACCGGTTTTTAGGTAAGCTTACCAGTCTGTCTTGGTAAAATTACCAATAATTGGTAAAAAAAGTGAGATGGTAAAGTTACCAACGGACCTTGGTAAGAACGCCGAGAAATTTTTTTCAGTGCAGATGTTGCCTGATATCATCTCCTCTCGTACTACTGCACACTTTTTGGAATTGAAGTGAGATAAGAACATTCCCAGGGCCAGTTGAGAGAGAGAGAAATTGATAGGGTGTTTTCACTGCTTTCTTCGCCGGATTAAGTTAAAGTGACAAAAATACTGCGCGCAATATTCTTCGCGCTCCTAAGCCGCTCGTATTGCCATCACAATTATTGAAGGGGAACTTGACAGATTGAGAAACACGCAACAGGGAGAGTAAATCACTGTGTGTTCCTTACCGGAACTGTGCGAAATTGGCAAGACTTCTGTACGCAACTATTCGTGTCTTCTAGCGAAATTATTGATATAAGATAATATGTTTTCATCTCGTACCTCACTTAATACAAAAATTGATAATTTTGCTCCTGGGATATTTTGTATTTTAAAGCAAATGTGTAGAATTCGTTAAACATTTTACTGAATATTCTGTATGATCTTACAATGCTGAAAACGACAAACTTATACAAATTCATCCCATAGTTTCCTCTCTAAAATATAAATTGGACGTATTTATGCTAAAAAGAACTATGTCGCACCTAAAACCTATACACATAGTTCCTTTAAGCATAAATACGTCCAATTAGCGTTAGAGATTCCAAAACACCAACTAAGAAATGAATCAGTGGGAACGAAAACACATCAACTCGGAAAAATGAAAATAATGAAGACACACACCAAACTGCACAGTGGATGAAGAAGTTAGTGTAGGAAAAAGATTTTTGCTGCCGGAAGACAAATACTTATGGACACTTTAAAGGTCCAAGTTGGAACAGATGCGCTAACTTCAATGACCTTTACGTAAATTGCCTGTCTTTAATGTAAACTGAGCATTTTCGCGTTACCGAGTTGGTGTGTTTTCGTTCTCACTGATTCGAATGTCCTTTCTGCATCTAACGTCTCAATTGGACGTATTTCTATCAAACGTTACTAAGCGCCAATTTAAGTTCCTTTTGAGGAATTTAGAATCCCGGATAGCGCGTTCTGTCAAACGGACCTAAGCGCCATGGAAAAGCATTGCGAGTATAGGACGGAATAAGCCGGACGCCCAATTCCGCCGCCAATCCAAGCCCCCCTCTACCTTCCTCACCCATGGCGCTTAGGTCCGTTTGATAGAAATACGTCCAAATGTCATTTCTCAATAGTGTTTCGCACTATGGGCATCGACATGATGATGATAATTGGATTACATTTTGCAATAAGGAACCACTATCCCCGGCTCTCCCATTAAAGCACATATCTGCATAGGGAAACCAACGGCATGTATGCTGTTTCTAACATTGGCCAGAAATAGTGGTTCCTTTTTGCAAAATGTAATCTAATTATAATGAATCTGTGGAACTTGTGATGGGCAGGTCAGCTGCAGGAGATCGCAGGGAGCCTGTACCGGATCAAGCTGGGGATCAAGGTGCTCTCGGAGGAGATGGAGGTGAAGAAGAAGCGCTCCTGCGGCGGGCTCAAGAACTTCCTGGTCAAGTTCCGGCTCAACTTCGACAACCAGGAGTACGTGGCGCGGCAGCTGAGCATGACGCACAAGTCCCGGGTCTCGGACCTCCCGCCGGTCTCCTGCTCCCTCCTCCTCCGCCTCTTCCCGTTCGGGGTCGCCTTCGACGAGCGAATGCGTATCGTCCAGCTCGGCGAGAAGCTCCTCGAGGTCTGGGCCGCCTCCGCAGGACCCGACGCCGCCGCTGAAGAGTCCCTCGTCGGACGCCCCGTCGTCGACAACTTTAGGCTCCGACGCCCCCGCGGCATCCCTTTCACTTGGCCTAATGTGAGTTTACACCCATGGTCACATATTTTGGGCAACTACATGAGTCGAGATCATGCACGGAGAAAAAAACTTCGTGCGTGGGACCCGAAGTTTAGGTCATATGGATCTCTGAACTTTTCGGATTGAGCATCTGAACACTTTAGGTCCAGCTGCTGAGGTTTGGATCACACATCTGAAACTTCAGTTCTTACATCTGAAGTACTTCGGTTTTCACATCCAAAAAACTTCGGTTCTCACATCTGAAGTACTTCAGATGTAAGAACTGAAGTTTCAGATGTGTGATCCGAACCTCGGCAGCTATAGACCTAAAGTGTTCAGATGCTCAATCCGAAAACTTCAGAGATCCATATGACTTGAATTTCAGGTCCCACGCACGAGGTTTTTTTCTCCGTGTGGGAGATGAGAATGCATGACATCGTATTCGACGTCATTGTCTGGTATACCGAGAAAAAAGATTGGTAGAATTTACCATTCCTTCACGCTGTACTTCACACAGCGTCAATTCAGAGTCAATTCTGCCAGAAAGGTAAACGTTACTGCATAGGGTGTTCAAAAAGTAATGCACGTTTTCGTTTTTTGAGCGAACAGAAACAGCGTCTATTAACTTGCGGTTTGCGTGCACTTAAAGTAGACGTAGTTACCAATAAAACAAGACCAAGCACAGCTCTCTAGCTTAAAAATCGACTGAATGATAGGGTTTTTAAAATGATATGTCGAGGGACACTTTCCAGGATTTTCAGCTACAAATATGTACGTTAATTTATTTTATTAATTAGTTATTTTAAAAACCCTATCATTCGGTCAATTTCTAAGCAAGAGAGCTGTTCTTGGTCTTGTTTTATTAATTACGTCTACTTTAAGTGTACGCAAACCGCAAGTTAATAAACGCTGTTTTCGTTCGGTCAAAAAACGAAAACGTGCATTACTTTTTGAACACCCTATGTATATACTGGTACAGGTAACCATTCCTGTGGCATAATCGACTTTGAATTCACGCTGTGTAAAATACAGCGCGGAGGAATGGTAAATTTTACCAATCTTTTTACTCGGTGTATAGTCATGTTAACAGGATGACAGGAGAGAGGCTGCCGAAGAAGACACTTTCCTTCTGGGAGGAGACGAAGGGGACGCCCAATGAAAGGGTGGTGACAGGGGGTTTAGCGGAAATGGGGGAGTGCCAAATCCCTAAAGGGCTTTGGAAGGATAGTATACCTTGGCGGCTGGGTGTTGCAGAGCACCAAAAGGAGCTATGAAAGCGGTTTTTATGTACATTTGTATGGATAGAGATCAGACATGTCGAAATAATGAGCTCTTATAGAGCCAATAAGGGGCTAGGCATTCGTGTAGGTAAAAACGGTTAATCATCTAAGGGATAAACTACAGGCCGTACAAGGAAAAAAATTAACAGAATCCAAACTATACATCTAGCTGATTTTGGTGCCAGATATTAGAGTGGTTACACCAGGCAGGGGTATGATTTAGATAGCCGAAAGTCTAGTTGGATCAACCATATACCTCTTGCTGGTACAAATATTGTAATATCTGGCGCCAAAATCCTCTAGGAGTATAGTCAGGATCGTGATACTTTTTTTTTTTTTTTTTTTTTTTTTTTTTTTTTTTGTGTGTGTAACAATTATAGTGGTAAATCAGTTTGGATCATTTTAATTCACAGGTCGGCTGCCCTTTTGGGCCTTAGAAGCTCCACAATCTAACCCTCAGGCTGAATTCCAAGTAGAGGAATCAGTCGCAATTTTTTTAAATTTCCTCATAAGCAATTCCCAGTACTGTTTGTTTTTCTACCACTAGCTCTGGAATAAAGGTTGAGGTAACCAGACAATTGCAGGACTAATTAAATCGTTTGGGTCTCCTGCTAGCAGATGTCTTGCTATCGCGACCGAACTGGCTAACCTGACTGTGTTTATTCCCGAGTTCCTCCCATTATAAGTCAGATGAATACCAGAGTGACAAGAATCTTTCTTTTAAGCATCCCAGCAAAGAAATCAACGGTGCTATTCCTGCATGTTTACAACAACAATTAACTTAATTTGCTCAAGGTTGAAATGTATGCTCTAGATGTTGTACTTGATAGACGTTACGTTCGAGCTAGAGGTCATTCGCCTACCATCCTACATGACATCTAAGTCTAAGAACAAGGCCCAAAGCAAGAGCTCTCAGAAACTGGAAGGGGCTGTATCATTGCCAGACTTGCTGGATCGGAAAGGTAGTCATGGCTCCCGCAGTATTCTTCTCAAAGGGCAACTCAGATACCTCCAAGAAATCAACGTCATCATATTCCTCTGCAGTCCAGTGTAAGAAAATCCCTATCATGACTATTTATCCTCGGAATTTTAAGCGGCAGGCACTCTGTGAACCTGCTATATTATAACAAATTGCTAAGCATATTAGGCTTATTTTATCGGCTGACTCTATTAAAGTGACGGCACCTGATGGTAAACTAATGTCACTAAACTAACGCGCGCGAATTTTGGGCTGAAACAATTCTTCGAGTTTTTTTAAATAAGCATCATCATTTATATTTACAGTTCATTCTTACATATTCATTTATAATTTACAAATTGTTATAATATATGAATTCCGTATCTTCAACTTCGAGTTTAGAGTTTATTTTTTTTAAACTGTTATCTACGTTTGGCCCCCCCCCCTTTTAGCGTGTTTTTCGTGCCACAGCAATAAATGCTAAAACACAAAAGGCACCCAGAGTGCTTTGAGATCATCTTCATTTTATAAATATTTGGGACGAAAATAGTCTCAGAGAGTGTTCAGAAATAGATGCACATTTTTCTCTGGTCGATTTAATTATACCTATTCCTTTCATTAAACTGTAGTTATAAATTAACGATGAACATTTTTGAATAAGTTTATAATTTTTTTTAATAATTAATGCGCATATTGAAGTTTTCAAATAAAGTCAGGGTTAATATTTTGTCAAGGAAATAAAATACTGAGAGCAGATCAGTGCAAGGTGGAACTTTATTTAGATCAAAATTATCATTTCAAATCAATGATTTTTAAACCCAAAACATTATTGTTCAAACCACTCGCTAGTAGTAAATCTATAACAGATTTAGTTATCTTTGGGGCTTAAGAAATGTATGTTTGAACTTCTTTCAGAATCAATAATTTAGACGAAATGCAGAGCATGGATTTGTACGTGAACGATCTTAACATGCACGGTCTGAGTCGAGAATTAGTATTAAAAGGATGGCACCACTGCTCCAGGTAAGTTTTCTTTTTAGAGACATTAACTTAAGTTTATCGAAGTTTTTTTTAAATTTTATTATTAAGTTACATCAGTCATAGGAAATTAACAAAACACACCAATTCCTCTTACTCAATAGTTATTTTTACGGCAAAAAGGGATAAACCATTAAATTCATAGGTAGCTGTGTAGAATAAAGAAGCGTTTCATACGTGGACGTGAATTTTACCGAAGAAATTAATTTTGCTCCAAAGCAACACAGGTCCTAAAGCTAGATGTCTCTGTAGGAGGAAGAGAGAGAGGGAAAGAAGATGTAACCTTAAGTCAGAAGTTGGAACTAGAGATCGAGGATTCAAAAAAATAAATTCTTAACGTAGAGATTTTCCAAAATATAGAGTAAAGAAATTTTTTTTAAAACCCCTAACACAATCAAAGGTAGAAGAGATATAACCGCAGGTCTCGAATTTTAACGTCTCTCCCAAATATCTAACGGACACCTCATTGGCAGCATGGAGCGGAGCATAGCGGGTTCATGCTTCGCGCCGTAGCGCCTTCAATTATGCAGACGCAACACGGGCATCCATCAAGTACGAATAGTTGTATCTCTGCGCAGTCATCAACGCCCGTCCTTTCGCTTGCTCTATTGCCATGCTGTGCTGGTTCCGTTCGTCTTATTTGTAGTGGCGCTTCAAGGGCTACGTGAGCAACACAATAGAAGTTAGGAGAGACGTAATCGGGCCTCGTTTTTTAACGATATGCCAAAATTTGAGCGACATTTCATTGGCAGCCGCAGCATAGACCGTGCATTGTGAGTTTACGCTTCGCGCCATCGCGCCTTCAATTATGCAGCTGCAACACGGACATCCATTAAGAACGAATAGTTGTATCTCTGCGCCGTCATCAACGAGCGTCGACGTGTTTCTTATTTTTGAACGAAGTGAAGGTAAAGTTTGCTTCAAATGAGATATGATGTGTCTAAATCAAAAATAATTTTGAAAAGAAAATGATGAAAAATGTTTGAGATTCCTTTTAAGCGCCTTAAAGGGCGTACATCTGAAAATTGGTTTTTTTGGCGAGAGTTGTGTCGTGTCAGGAACTTTTTCTTACGACTACCCCTAAAAATCCCAAGCCGGGCCAAATTGAGTCGATTCTCTCTTCTTGGAGATTCATACACGGTGAATGAGGAAAGGGGGGGGGGGCGCCGTATGTTACCGAAAAGGTGAAAATAAAAAAAAAAAAAAAAAAACTTATATGAAAAAAAAAAAACATAGAAATAAAATAGATAGTGCTACAGAAACAATCAAAATTAATGTATTTACGGGTCAATTTGACTCGACTTTGGTCTTTATTTGCGTAAGAAAAAAGTTTGAAGCATCTAAGGGTCAACATTTGATTCATACACACGAGGAGGTTGCCGAACATACAAAAACACCGAAATAGGTATTTAAAGATACTGTTTGCGCGAAAGGTAAATTTCAATTCAAAATCCCATCTATAATAGTTACCCGACCTATGTCAGCAATTCTTTCGTTCACGATAACTATCGTTAGATTTACGTTAGCTTCTTCAAATTTCGCAATTTTGTCCATTTTGGTCTTATGAAGAACTGTATAAATTTTCGGTTAAATCGCATTTACCGTTTACTTACAAACGGTAATTAACGTAAGTGCCCTACTTACGCTGTTTTCCACTAAACTGTTTTTATGAAAGTTCCATTCCTTGGTTTCCTTGGTAACCTTTGTTTGCTATCAGCTGATGTTTTATTTCAATTTATTTTTTTATTTTTTTCATTTTTTTTCTTTCTTTTTTTAATAAATCATTGCTAGGTTAGTTCTAATTTTTTTGCCAGCACCCCCCTCCCCCCACCCGCAGTTCATTTTTTTTAGCTCCAACACCCTCTCCCCACAACTCATTTTTCTATCGATTTTATCATTTTTTTTGTATGGCATGTCTTGCTCCCCTACCACCATTTTTTCGGGGTTATAGATATTTTAGCGGCCTCTAGACCCGTGACTCCAGTCACGGGCATTTCGCTAGTCAATATATAAGTAAATCCAGGATAAGCTACACGCCCAACAGTGGGCATTTTGCCAAAATTCAGTCAAAGATAACCTGATTTTATCGTAAACCAATCTGTCTCTTTGAAGTTGTTCGTCAGTGGTTGAGATTTCTGTAAATCTCTTTGCTCTTGAAGCGGCAGAGTCCAGCAATTTTCGGAGTTTTCCGCGTTTTTTCATTAAATATGCTCTATTTCGGTGTAATCAAATTCCGGCTTATGCGAGTCGAAAGCCGGTGCGGCGGCCGCGCGGCGCTACAATGACTGTTGCCATGTTCCAAAAAATACTTTTTGTTTTTGAAAAATAGGAATCTACAGACCAAATTTGTATTCCGATTGATGCTTGACATTTAATTTTATTTTGAGCGTGCTATCAATTTATATCTTTATATCGTTGTCAAATCGCACAAAAAGTTGGGATTTCACCATGGATTAAGCGTGAAAACCTTTCAAGTGTCTGATTTGATAGTACTAAGCAAGTTATTTTCAATTTTTACACAATTTGTCAACAATTCCAAAGAAAACAATTCAGTGCGAATACGCGTGGGCGGTCGCATTTTGCACCATCTCGACTTCATAATATGGCATCGGGTACACTAAGGGTACATTTTGACCGCAGAGCAAGCCTGCACCCTCTGCGCATTATAAGCCTTTCAAATGGCAGCTCAAACCAAAATTTAACCACCGTTATGTATTCGGCTGTTCTAAGGAAAAATGTCGTACGAGCTTTCAAACGTTGCAATCTTTCCTTCAATAAAAAAAGAATTTACTGAGAACGTTGTAAATAATTTTCTATAAAGTTTTCAGACGATTCTGTATGCAATTTAATTTAAAATATCTGAAAATATCAAGAAGAGGCATCGTGAATAGCTTTCCTCCAAAAACATGTTTTATCCGAGGAAATTTGACAACTCTTGAATATTGATACGGCGTTTTTCCTTAGCACGGCAGTGTTAACCTTAATTTCAGTCTGTTCTTGCTTCTGCATTCATTTACTGCTGGCACTGAAGATTGCAAAGGTGAGGAATCGATATGTTCTCAGAGGATTTTATCGATCCGTCATGGTAGCCTGGTATTCTGTAATTGGACTGTATTTTGCAATTTGGAACCATAAATTCTAGCTCGGGTTAAAAACAACGTATGTGTCATTAGTTTCCCTATGCACATGCACAAGTGTTTTTTCAGATGAGCCAGACTTTATGGTTCCAAATTGCAAAATGCTGTCCAATTCTGGTTTCTTGCGATTTTAGTAGGACATTATAACACGTTTGCTTTTTGAAATGTTGTCGATGGTGATTTTAATAATACTTTCAATTTGACTTGAAGGTTGGAACTGATGCACGAGAGAGCAGAACAAAGATCCAACCAACTGGAGGACAGTTACGCTCTTTTAGACTGTTGGAAGAAGCGAGGCGACGATCTGCTGTACTCGATGATTCCCAGGACAGTCGCGGATCGACTCAGAGCAGGCGAGAGCCCTCTCAGCACTTGCAAGGTTAGTCTTTGGTTGTAAGGGCTGAGTTGCTTGCGCATTTTTGGAGGAGGGGCATTCCTCCCCGCCCCCCCAAAAACAGAAAAAGTGCATTACTTTCGCAGTCCCCATAATCGGTATAAATATCATAGATGAGTTTAGGGCCCTGTTGTCACGCGTAATCCTACCAACCCCTCACCGGGGTGATAAAATTACAATTACCGGGGATTTCCATGTACAATTTGCGCGGTCCAACAATCCGGGGTAGTTTAGAGGGGGGGGGCGTAAAGGAGGGGGTATCCCTGAGGCGAATGCATCCTGTATGGCTCATTTGCTTACTTTGTCAACATCCCTGGCACTTCGGGTCAGCCGGGTTGCATCGCCCTCCGGCTTCGGTCCGAGCATAGCCCCCCTTCCCCCACCCCTCATCCTCCACCCCCTCACCCCCACCACCCCCTCCTTCCCACCGCGGCACCTATCCGAGCATCGATGACTATGTCTACAAATCGAACTATTAGCGGGCCACTTCAAAGCTCCCCGCCGCTCGGCCGATTGGACGTCTTCCGATACAGCCGCCAAAACCGCGTATATCCAAGCGGGGCACCATCCCCTTTGCGTGGTTATCCCTCAGCCGCGGCGTGGCAGGACACATGTTACAACGAGGTGGAGGGCCAGGTCAGCGGAAGGACCAATACACTTAATGGGATCCAAATGATTCGTTTGTGTACCTACGTTTCGCCGAGTGTTTGTGGACCATGATCGGTCGTGTCCCGCAGCCGGGTTGAGGAAGAATGCAGTATGAGCCCTCGGGCGTTGCTGAATGTTTTCGATTAAATACGAATTTTCAGGAAAACTTGAGGGTAATTTTCTTCCAGTTTCTCACGTAATTTTATTCGCAGTTCAATCTACAGTACCTGTAAATTCCGAGAAAAAATAGTCATGTCCACCTCAAAAATAAATATTTTATCGAAAGAAGTTTGGCAATATCTGAATGATCTTATGACGTTTTTATTTAGCTTAACGGTGTTGGTGATGGGTAGCACGCATTCTTGTCGTCAGATTCGAGCACTGCCGCACATTGGTTCCGAGACCCGATCTAGGTGGCATTAATTCGAAAAAATGAATTTTGGAAAAATTAAAATTTGACACCACAGATTGATAGTGCATACTCTCGAGAGTAACTTGGCCAAATATCATGAAGATTGGATCACTAATAAGGAAATGATAAGCACCTAAAGGTGAGGCCGCGAGGTACTTTTGGGCGGACTCGCACCAGTTTTCAGTGTTTACTGTCAGGTCCTATGATTTGAAGTTCATCACACAGAAATAGATGCAAATGTGAAGTGTTCTGTTATGGTATATCAAAAATATAAGGCATGTTAAAGGTTTATACGTTCTTACTATCTTTCAAAAACGTGTCTATACATCTAGACAAGCCGTTAGAAAAAAGCGTTATTTTCTACTAATTCCAAGCAAATTTTTACAAAAATGGCTCTAGATGAATGTCTTGCGCCGGTTCGCACGCATACAGACCTACTGTAGTAGTTAGTACTAACCCTAAACTTGATTTTAGTGCAATAAAATTCTGCGCATACTTGCGTCCCTGGGGGTTAGGGCACTTTGAATTTCCAAAACCGGCTTTCAAGAAATAAAGAATTGACACACTAAGGAGCTTACTGCAGACCTCAGATCCTTGGGAATATAAATACTGCATTTTTTATAGGTCATGTGGGTTCTCAAGTCTTCATAATCGTTAAGATGATTATTTTTTACTTTGTCTATACCTCTAGAGAAGCCCATAGACTTACCACAGCTCCGGTTTTTTGACCGGAAATTTTACAATTATGACTCAAAATAAAGGCCCTGCGTAGGTTCGCACACGTGCAGACCGACTGTAGTAGTTAGTGCTGACCCTACACTTGATTTCGGAGCAAAAAAATTCTGCGCATACTTGCGTCCCTGGAGGTTAGCGCACTTTGAATTTCCAAAACCGGCCTTCGAGAAATGAAGAAAATTGACACACTGAGGAGTTTACTGCACTACTGCAAACTCCAAATCTTTGAGGACTGCATTTTTTGCACATCACGTGAGTTCTCAAATCCTCACAATCATTGGGATGATTATTTTTCACCTTGTCTATAACTGTAGAGAAGCCCATAGACTAAAGACAGTTCCCGTTTTTTGACTAGAAATTTTACAATTATGGCTCAAAATACAGAACACGTGGGTTCTTAAATCCTCTCAATCGTTTAGATAATTGTTTTTCACATTGTCTGTACCTTTAGAGAGGCCCATAGACATAGCACTGTTCCACAGAAAAGGAGCTTACTGCACTCCTCGCGCATTATTCCGTGATTGTATGAGTAAATGTCCTCTAACTTAACGACGAATGCTTATTTCTTTCTTGGTTCATGATTTCTTCGTGCTTTTATTCTCTCAGGTTTGTAAGGCTCTGAAATCATCGCAAGCTCACAACTTTGTTTAAAAAAGAAAAAAAGCAAGTGTGACACCTCACTCTTTTTGATGCGCAATAAAATATTATACCGATGAATATTTTCCTGCTCCTACAGACAGTAATCATTTTTCTTTCAAAATACTTTGTTATTAATTTTGGTTTCTGCTTTCCTTCATTGAGTGAATACCTATACTTCTTGTTCAAGTAAAATATTTATGCTACGTATGTTTAAATTGCCGCGTATAATGAATTTAAATGTATTTTTTGAATTATAGACGAAGATCGAATCTTAATTCATAGTTATTCTGATAATATAATAATTCTGATAGCATAATTGTACCATTAAATTACGAAGCTTCAAAATTTCTGTTGGTTTTAAAGCGCGGCGAATCAAGAAATCAGCGAGCATTGAGGTTCAAATAAAGTCCTTCTTACGCTGATTTTTCAACACTGTATGAACAACTCGAATAGTGGGATAAGCAGTTTTCTTTGGTACTGGAATTTATTTTCCTCAGGGAAACCACAGCATTTAGGAGGTATATTTTACCAGATAATACCAATTCCTGATTCACAAAATTATGCAACATTGCCCACCCTCCCCATAAAAAAATTAGTAATTAGAGGAGAAATCCTCGTAAATTCATCGATAGTTTTTGATGATAAATCAAAAAAGGTTGAAAAATATATCAGTCCAGGAATTCAGCCATTTTAAAATATTATTAATGTAGTATTAAGTATGAATTTTCAAGCTAAATGCAAATTTACCACCTTATGCTAAAAGATACAGTCAAATTGACTTCAAATTCGTAATGAGCGACCCAAAGAACCCCTAGAAACATATATAATATGTCATCATCAGTGATATTCTAATTAATGCCACCTAGATCGGACCCTGGAACCAATGTGTGCCGCGGCAAGGAAGAACACCGTATAAACGATCAAAAATTGCCGAATTTCTCATCCGATAAAGTACTCACCATCGAGAAAAGATATTAATTTTTTGGAGGAAGAGAACTAATACATTGAGACGCAAATGTAATTTTCGCTTAGAAAACGCTTGAGATAGTTCCTTTTGTTTTAAACACGTCCACTCGATTCCCTACCATCCCTAAACATTTCCAAGAAATGAACCTTTGAGTAACGATTTGAACGACATAGACTTGTCTTTGTAAACAAGTTGAAAGTTAAGAATGGAAATTATTCATCTTTTCATACAAAAGGTCTAATTTTTGGGATTCGCTTGTTTCTGTAAATTCCTCTCTCCCTAAATTTTTGACAATTTTATTAAATTTCATTTCATGATCTTAAATCACAAAACGAAGCTCTTGTGACAACAATAGGTAAACATGCTTTCAAAAATCTCTAAAATCCCGGAAAAAACGTAAGTCATTTAGAAAACCGTTGAAAGTTATGCTTGAGGAAACCGTTTTAGTATTATGTCAAGTAAAATGTACAGAAGTATATAATTTAAGTAAAAAAAAGTATTAAAAACTAATAAACTGACTGTCTTTAGTTTTTCAAAACTTAAAATGCATGATACAAAATTAAAAAACTGCTGATCAAATTTACGATGCAAAAATCGAAAAACCTCTTTTCAACGTAAAACTTACCGATAGTAGATTTCACTTGAAAAACTGGCCTTAAAGGTAACTGAAGGTAACATACCTCTTTTGGTTTAGGTTAGGTTAGGTTAGGTCAGTCGAGGTCTTTTTTTTTAAATTTTGTAAAAATTTTCATTTCAAATTTTTTAAAGTTTAACAGAAATTTTGCATTTTCACTTTTTACGGGGTTGTTTTTTGGGCAAACGTGACAACGCGGGCGACGAAAGGGGAGTGAGTCCGTGAGACGCAGTGGGCACATTAATCGTTTAACCGCACATCAAAGCAAATCCGAATCGGGTCGCAGTTGATGCAGTAATTGGAATATTTATTACGAGTTTACGACCCCAACTCATATCCAGCCCAACCATGTGCACGGGGTCCTGTCTTGCGTGCACTGCTCAGTCCCAATAGTCCTCAATGGATGCCGTTTTTCAATTCTTTATTTTTTAATTAAATTCGTAACTAATATGCTTTAAAATCCAAAATTTTATGTAGTCACCTTTTTACGGATGTCAAAATTGTGCAACCGGAAACGAATTGCAACAGATCAGTTGCAGCAGTAACAAATTGTGCACTGTTGAAAATATCGGAGTGAAACCCACAAATAACTCAAAGAGCCCATTAGAAGACAAAGGCAGGGTAAACTAGGCTGAAATAACCGCGATGTTTTGCAGTGGTTCCAACCCTTTTGTCAACCACGATACACACACAAATGAGAAAATACGTTTCAAAACACATTTCAGAAGGAACGTGCTTTAAATCTATCATAGCAGTATGAAGCGATTTTCTAGAATAAAATACGCTTTTTCGTAAAGAGGAATGCATACTAAAGTGCGCTCTTGCCTGCAGAATGAGAATATGTGCCTGATTTTTACGTTTTAACTCGAACATCACCTTTAAACGCAAAGTAGGTAACTGAGAGGAAGGCCGGGCTCAAAAGCGCCTTCAATTCTATGGCTGCACAATTTTAACTACGTAGAAGTTGATATATTTGTATCCACCTAAAGTTTAATTTCTGTTTGAATTTGCCATCTTAAAGGTTACATTGGACTGTTTTGGCATACGTTGTAGTCAGATGATTCAAAAATGCAGAGGATGAGGTTTTACTTGCTTAAGTATTGTCATGGACTTTACTCAAACACAGCTAGACGCTAAATGATTTATGCATATCGTCTTAATCATTAATCAACATACTTGTTCTTTTTTTTTTTGCCTCGATCACTGAAGAGAGTGGTTTCTGTTTGACTACTGCTTTGCGGTTCATTTTTAACCGTGCATCAGCGTCAGCAAAAAAATTAAAAACAAAAACAAAATGATGAAATATAGCATCTAAAGTAATTGAAGAAATTTAAAACAAAATGAGGAGATGGAAGCCGGAAACTTTATAAATAAAATGATATCGCATTCGGAAGAAACCATTGAAAGAAAGTTAATCAAATCTCGTCAAAATTACGTAATTTTCATTTTACATTGTCTCTCACCGATCCTTTTCATAAAGTTTCCGGTTTCCTTATTATCAGTGCGTTTTAAATTCCTTCAATATACTTGGAATTCCATATTGTAAAATTTTTAATTTTATTTTTTATTGTATATATAATCGACGCGCGATGCAAGGTAGCAAAATGTGACCTGAAAATGTGCCCAAAGGCTTGAAATATTATAGTTGAATGAATACCAACCTCCTCTCAAATCGGGCCAAGAAGACAGAGGACAAGTATAAATTGTTGAGGAGACGTAATAACTTACAAACGCTAATTTTGTGCATTATACACTTAAAGGGTATTTTGAGAGCAGTCCTGTGGTATTACAAAAGTAATTAACAAGTGTCAGTGAAGATGCCTGTTACGATCATTTGCCCCTTCGCTATCATTTTTGACTTCCGGATCTCAAGGGTCTCCGTAAGACCCAGCGTTCATCCCCTCTTAATCAGTGGTGTGGCGTGCTTTACGATAAATCGATTGATCTGCCATCTAAACCTAAGGAAAAGGATCGATTAACAGGGTGTTCGCAGCGAACACCTTAATAATCGATTCTTTACAATAGGTGTAAATGGCATAACAATCGATAAATCGCAATTCACGCCACGCCACTGCTCTTAATGAGGGCGCTCCAGTTGATTCATCAAGACAAAATAAAACAAATCAAAACAAAAATCGCCCTGTATCTTCTATGCATACAGTAGACCATTAGGTAAATTTCAATTTAATTTCCCTCCAGCAGGAAGAGATGCTCGATTCATGCGCTGTTTACTCAGCAAAGCTCGCACGTGAGTCCCGAGCCGTTCGGAAAAATATTCGCTGAACTTAATGCAGTCCGCTGCCCTGAGGTTCGTTAAAAGTAGGCACGACGGCTGGGCGGTATTTTTAAATGAAACGAAGCTGCTTTTCTTCGTTTTCGACGCGGGCCTTTTCATTTTCGCGGGTGAAAAAAGTGGCGGTGGCGCACCATGTGAAGATTGCAGTTTAGATACCGTCCAGTTTCACATCCCCGGGAAGGGCTAACGGTCAGAATATCAAACTTGACCAGCTTTTGTTATTTTATACGAATGGGTGTTTGTATTCTGGCAGGTTTCCCTCATTCGACTAATTTTCTTTCTCTTTCCTTCGCTTCGACCCGAGCTCCGCTTCGGATATCTTTGGCACTCGGGAAATGCCTGCAAGGTTCATAATAAGTTCCTTTCTCTCTCCCCTTCCCCCTCTCTTCCTCGCTCTATTACTCTCGTCAAGCACGTGAACTTCGCTTCCAAATTACGCGAGAATTATTTTAGGGCCTCGTGACTAAAAGCGAGTGAGAAAAATTGAGTTTTGATCTCAAAATTTAAGTTGGATTTTATCAACGAATGTTTCACACGGGCAATTGTTCATAAAATATTTGGACATTGTCAAGTGTTTGCTGATAAAACCCGGATTTTTTAAAAAAAATTTATGTCCAATGTACCCCTCTCAATTTTTACCAAATTTCGGTTAAAATTTGGAGAGCTGGAGGGCTATTAATAATCATAAAAAATAATACTTTTCTCCGAAATGAAGCTGTGTTTCTTTTAGAGTGCCTGTATGAGGAGAGTACGGAGCTCTTAGGGCCCAAAAAGGCAGTCAATACGGAGAAAAAACGTAGGGGGTATATCTTCCAAAGTTGTGTTTGTTGGGAGTTGATACGGGAGTTGATGGGATATGGGAAATGGGATATGGGATGTCCCCAGTTGATATGGGAATTTCCAATTTATTGTGGTACTACTGCAACTCAAGTTGGATTAGTGCCGAAACATTTCGGTTAGTAACCTATTTTATTGGGGTACTACCACAATTACTTGAGAATGCCAAAGTTGGATCTTTAGCTTCCTCTTTTTTTCTATGAACCGTCTAACACGATAAACTCGAATGATGCAAAAGGACATTTCCAATTAATTGTGGTAGTACCGCAGAATTTGGGTTAGTAACCTAATTTATTGGGGCACTACTACAATTAATTAGTAAAACTCATATAACCCCACAACAACATGTATCTTTTTTTTCGTGGTCTGCGATCTCTCCGTATAGATACTCATGTTTTCCCCGAGTAAAGCATGCTATTCCACTATGGGGTTTTCCGAATTTTTTCAGTCAATATCCCACGTATCGAAAGTTCGGTGCGTTTTTCCCCTTACGTTTCGCGGAAGGGTCACTGAAATTCTTGAAGGGTTTCCATTTCACACTTCTCATTGTTTTGTTATACTAGTCCCTTCTCTAAGACACTTCCAACGGGACGTGGAATAAGGAGGGATTAGATCTGCTTCTTTCTGCCAAGTTGTCACGTCTCGCTCTAAGTTGGGTGTTGTTACAATCGTGCTGGGTCGTTTGACTTACCCCCGCTCCCCGCTCCCCCTTCCGGGCGCGCTTTAAACCGTAAAAGTTGCCGGTTTCCGGAGCAGGGTGGGTTTAAGACCACCGTTGCCAAATTTCGGGACTCCCCGGTGTGGAGGTGTGCCACGATTGCGTCGGATACTGTCCTATCTGGCAGCGCTACTCAAGACGGGCGGAACTTGAGAGACGATGTTGTCGAGTCGTGTGATAAAATTTGCATACTTGACGCTGGGTTGCATGAGGAATGTGGTGATTTTCGATGCGACCTGGCGGCTATGTGCGAAAATAAAGGTGGTCAGGCACTGAAACGCGGATTGTTTTCTCTAACGAAACGACTGGCTGGCTTACGATATTTGTCTAATCCAGGATCGAACTTTTTTATTATTATAGATTGTGCGGAGCCCGGATCCAGTCCCAAGCCCTGACTTCTCGGTGTTGCCGAAATTTTGGTAATTTACTGGGAAAAATAAATGAATATAAATAAGCAGAAAGATTTAGTGGTAGCGAGACACCAAATTTATTAGACTTCAAAGCATCATAGGTTCTCAGAAAATGGCATTTCGGTAATGAAGTTGGGAAATTGTAAATTTTTGTCGTAACTCAAATTCGGTCATTAGACGGACTTTCGTTGTGCTTATTTTCTAATTTCACTAATATTTCGAGAGAATTTATTAAAATTACCCTCTTGAAAAAAGTATATATTTCAAATTGCCGCAATCGAAATGTGAAGTTCTTTTAGCCTATAATAAAAAACAATCAACCTATTACTTGAAAGAAGAAAATACATTTAGCTTTAAATTTTTAAACTTCAGGGTTTAAAGAAAGTACGATAAATATTACCGCAATATCATCAGAATTTACAACGATATTTTTTTGAACTGTCATTTTGATTTTAATATTTTATTTCATTTTTCTGTCGGTGTTTTTTTTTTATTCAAGACAATTACTTTCTCAATTTTGTCCTAAAACGTGAAGCGGTGAGAACCGCCAGCGATGCTTAATTGCATTGTAACGATGAAAAATTTCACCTAATAACTGATTTCATAATTTGTCAACGGATGCATATTTTACATGGAAAAGTGTCCCATCATTGTCAAATCAAAAATAAAATTCCTAAAAAAATTCAATAGAAAATTCGAAACCTTTCCTGAGTCACTGAATAAATTTTCAGTTGCAACTTTCCAACACTGCTCCGCAAATAAGCCCCTTTGGGACTCACCCCTGCAAATGTAAATATTCGTAGAAAAATGGACCTGTCAATTTCCTATCATCCCGAGGAATGAGTCTAAATAATAGCGTTTACTTCATATTGGCGCCGAGAGAGGGCGATTTGAACATAATTAAGATATTAGGCATCGGAAATAATATACAGAAGTGATCAATACATAGTTTTTTCCTAAAATGCGTTTTTGGCTCTGTCACCTTTAAACTGCCATATCCCTCTGATTTGGTTCAAAATTTGAGGTTTTTCTCTTTCCTGTAAAGTTTTTAATAATAAGCACTCCTATGAACAGTGGTGCCTCATAACGAAAATTGTATATGTTTACACTGATGTCCCAAAATGATTACTTACAACTTTCGATTATTCTTAAATTCTCCTATTTCTGCTGTGGCCAGGCCTCCTTATAGTTCGTTTACATGGAGAATATTGTCACCTCAGTCGCTTTATTATGAAAAAAATATGCCTCTTACTAATTGGTCAACGAGTTTAGAAACAGAATAGCTATGCTATTCATGAAACATGAACATGATAGCTGAAACACGATGGCTACCTCTGCTCCTAGTCTTCGACCAAAGAATTCCTAACTTTTGAAATGAGTTTTGAACAGACTTTGATCCATATTTTTCCCGAGGATTACACAGTTTCTGTGAGTATCATTTGGACTTATTTCTGCCAAACGGAGCTATGTGCATTATGACGTGAGCCGTGCCATGCATATGTTCTTATGGGTCTCAGGGCTCATTTCTGAATGCACATAGTTCCGTTTGGCAGAAATATGTCCATTTGTCTTTCAGTATTACAAATTCCTCTAGATCGGTTTCAAGGTCTTTAATTTTTGAGAGCTGTCCAAGAAACATCCAAAATTGATAAAATCTAATCAGAGATCGGCACAGCCGTGTGGAAATTCTCCCTATACCGATGCTTTAGGTCCTTTTATTGCTATATACGAAACGGCCCTCAGGAGAAGCATGGCACCCTTCGAGGAGGATAGGATAGTGAAGTTGACAGATATGACCCATTGGTGGATTTCATTTTATATTCAGAATGGATCAAATACTATCCTACAGCATTAAAATTTGGATCAAATTGATAAAGACCATCCAAGATACTTTCAACTCAGTTTCGAATGAGTTTTCTTTTCGTTTACATCGCGCGAGTACGTTTCCTCCGGGCATAGCGTATGCGTCAGACAGGGGAATTAACGGTTCCGAGGGAGTTCATTAGAGAACTCATTCATATCTTTATACAATAAGCAACGGTGGAATTGCCAGTTGAGCTACTATTATGCGATAGTAACTTCAAAGGATACTCAGTAAAGGGGGGGAAAAACTTTTAATAATTCGATGAAGTGGCGCCTCAGGTATGCACTACCCTCTGATGTGAGGTGAGAAAGTTTTTTTTTCTAAAACATCCACTTGCGTCCGAAAATTCTCCACAAAAAGTGGAGATTCGTTTATCGAACGTGTGGTTGTTCCAAAAGTAGGCAAGTTCTCCTTTTTTTATCCCTCCGTAACTAATGAAGATATTTTGAACCGGTAGGAAGGCCTCTTCGATATCGTAAGCTCCCTGACAAGCCACGAATGGGACCGTAGTATAACCGAGGAGGTCGATCTTCGTGAGCCAATTTTCTCCGCAGGAGGGCTTCAAAATAAAAATTTCGTGGTAAACGAAAATGCGTAAGGTGGATTTTTAGTGGTTCAGACAACCTTTCGATAGACGGACAATCAATCGATAATTTCTGAGTTTTAGGACATTCCTTCAGAATTCACGAATTGGAAGACAAAACGATTCGCAATGTTCACGCAGAACTTACTTTTGCAGTAGTTTTAAAAGTCTCGGCCAAAATTTTGGCGCAAATGCCTATAACATACTTCAGCGCTATGTGATGCTCAGAAATTCTGAAGCAATTTTGTCAAATTCAGGATCGATCGACTATCAAATTATTCTCTAAATTGCCGAGGAGTCAGCTTAACTAAAAATGGGAGTCGGTATCAGAATGAATACCAAATGATCTATTCCCTAGTGTGAATAATTCACCACTAAGACGTTTCGATGAGAAATCTTGTAGCATTACACTGAAAAAAAGAAAAGAAAAAATGATTGCCTCAAGCATGGCGATTCTTGACTTTGCCGCCAAGAGTAATTCAAGCTGCATTCCTCTATAGAAACAAGGAGAAAATTCTTAAATTAAGTAAGAAAGTAACTTAAATCAAGCAGCATTATTCTTGATTCAAGAAAAAATATTTCTCGGTGGCAAATTTAATAGTTTCTTTTCAGTGCACTGAAAAAAAAAAAAAAAACACATTGGATCTAGAGTCCAGACTCTTGAAAACATTGACAAGAAAAAGGACTCTTGATTCAATCAGATTTAAACTTAAATCAAAAGGAAATCCGCTCAAATTAAGAGGCTTGGTCCTTGACTTAAGCTTAAATCTGATTGAATCAAGAGTATTTTTTCTTGCCGATGTTTTAAGATTCCGGACTCAAGATCCAATGTGATTTTTCTTCCAGTGTGGATGTCGAAACTCAAACCCTGTGGATGGTTCGAAGCACGATTTTGCAGCATCGAAGGTAGCGGACAAAATTTTGTTCAACGGAAGCAGAGGGAGGGGCGGAGGAGGGGGGGGACTATTTAAGGAAGATAATCCGGGCTAAGGTGCCCGGACCCAGGACGAGGACACCGAGTGTATGGCTCTAGCGAGGCATTGAAGATCTTTCTTTATGCAGTTCGTACAGTTGAAATGCATTGTGGGAAGACACTTCAAACGCTAAGTCCGCTTAGCAAAAGACTGAACCAAGAACCTTTAAACTTTCCCTGCCTCCGTAAATTCTGTGCAATTTTCCGTCAGCTCCGCGGATAGGGTCATACTTTCAAAGCGTCGAGAAATTCTCCTCAAGTTAGGGCTCCGCACTCCCTTTGTCTTTTTGATCCGTCCTCCGCAACAACGCATAAAATAAAATGAAAACACGATAAAAGAAAGTTTCAGAACGGAGCATCTTTTTTTTTTCGCGGGCGAAATGTATCGGATAAAAAATCTCAGTTTAAATAAAATGTTCCCTCGAGTTGCGCGCCGAAGAAAATTAAAATGAAATTTTTGCGTCCGACGTAGGTGCCCGTAAAGTTGAGGGAAGTTGAACCGACTTTGTAGTCCGAACTTTTTCTAAAGGGGAAAAAAGGAGACTTTATCGGTTTGTTCGCGGTTCACTCAACTATGTGCAAAATAGTTTTAATGATCCCCGTTAATTAATGCAGATTTCAACGTTTACGGAAAAATCATATTTTTCCATTAAAAACGCCTTTTTACCAACTGTTAAACGTTTACGTGGAAAAATACCCTCCCGCCAAAAAACCGAAAAACTAAAACACGATATGAAAATTGTAAGGAGTTTAAGTCACTGCACAAGTAATGGTAAACTGGTAAAAAATTTAAAAAAACTTAAAACCACTCACTTGCATAAATCGTAAAATAATTAAAATTTCGGACGCGTCTCGGAGGTGCCTGACCTCCGTCCTGATTGACCAGTCGCCCTGAGGACGGAGGTTGGGCACCTCCGAAACGCGTCCGAAATTTTAATTATTTTACGATTCACGCAAGTGAGTGACTTTAAGTCTTTAAATTTGTTTGATCAATTTTTAACTAAAATATTTCAGCTGCTATTTTCTTTATCAAGCTAAACGGATTCTCCAACCGAATCCTCCGTTAGCTGGATAAAGAAACTTTGAGGTGCTGCATAACCCAAAATTCGATCCTTATGACCTTGGTTTTTGTCTGTGGGTATGTTTTCGAAATAAAATTAACCTCTTGATAATCATTCAATCATTCATTCATTCATTCATTCATTCATTCACCTTTAAGTCCGATCCTGGGTAATGGTATAAGTAAAGATTACATATCAACAGTTAAATTCCCAAACCACGTATCTCGGCTTGCGATGTTGTAGACTTCTTATCATACTTTATTTCTTAAATGGAAAACTACTCAACGTCAATACTTCTATGAACTTTCGTGATTTTTCTTCTCTGAGCGAAGAAAATTCTGTGAAAACTTCAAAGAATGCTGCCGATTTATCCCTCCTTGAAGAAATAAATAGGGAGCAAAGATTTTAAAACACCGCAAACGGCGAGATATGTGGTTTTTGAGTTTCACCGTCGGCATGTCCTACTTATTATGATAGGAAATATTGTTTCCGAGTTACAATTATGAGTGGTCTTAGATAAGAATCCCAAGCGTTCTCCAGGACAAATACAATTATATCAAATTTCTGTCACCATGAAGGAATCTGAACGTCTCTTATTCTTCGTTTCCTCTTTTCTCTATCCCTCCTAATTCAGTCAGCTCACGGAGTTAATCCTTCCTCTTAATTCAGGGTCCGATTAGATATAGGAACGGCTATAATTTTTTGGGGAAAATGTTATAGTATCCCCGCGAGGTAATATTTCAGCATTCGGTCGAGCAAAAACTATGTCTTGCAATATTTCGGCTAAAAGAGGATTACAACTTTTAATATATAGTATTTGCAGTCCATAATCTCCTTTTTCTCGCAGAAAACAATAGTTGCCAAATACATAGAAAAATCAGTTATTGGTTTTTTTTAAAACAAAATTCATGACCAGTCACGAGAAAAGGGGCCTTACTCTTTGGTGACAAAATTTTTAGAGGTATGATTATTGTTGGGTTCGGTTGATATAATCGGATTTTTAGATCTCGACGAAACTTGTCATCGGCGGCCCGGTAAATGAGATGTTATAGCGACTTGTCCTATAGTTGTGGGGTCTTAATAGGGGGCATCGCAAAACTAAGTATGAACTGAAATATTCCAAGTGCCTGGATTCCAGTTTGGTAATGCATTTTTGGTCGTTCTTTGTCTCAAAATGTTTGTAGAACGCTCTTACGTTCTGATATGAGTGGCTCTCTTTAGTTTTTTTGGTCATAGTTCATTTTTTCTGTTGACGATCTCATTGAGATCGCATTTAGTTGGTGGAAATCGACGAAATTTTAGTGTTGTAAATGTCGTGCATCTTCATTTTAATCCAAAAATAATGCCCGATTCTTCTCTAATCAGGGCCGGATTTACCTACTTGCCGCCCATGGGCCGCTAGTATTTTGCCGCCCCCTTCTCATTCGTTTTGAAAAATCAATGAAAACAATCAAATTAACGTGCCAGCAGGGGAGGGGTGCATCAGACTCGTTTACTGGTGTTGAACACATTTTTTGGGAAAGCCCTGTCAACACTACTAGCAAAAGTTCACGTAACTTTGCGTGAAAGTTAAGTTTCGTAAGCCTGTCTCTGTGTGGACAAGGCCTTCCATTCATAAGAAATGAACGAAAAAATTATGAGAGAACAAACATAAATGTGGATTAATGGTTTTAACTTCCGCCGCCGCACCTCGCAGACCGCACTGTGTTTGACGCAATGCGTGAAGTATTCACGCAGTCTTGTATAGGCGCTATGCGTCTCACGCTGATCGCACTGTGTTTGCCGCAATGCGTGAGGTATTCATGCATTCTTGTAGGCGCTATCCGTTTCACGCTGTCCGCAATGACCGCACCGTGTTTGATGCAATGCGTGAAGTGTTCGTGCAGTCTTGTAGGCGCTAATATGTGTTACATGCCGATCGCCGCGCCGAGGGCTTCTCCTTTTCATCTCAAGTCCTCGTCATCATTTTTCTCCAAGCCAAATTCCGTGTTTGGTTTTTCTCTTAACTCGACTTATTAAAGGTGCTGTCTCTTGTATCACTGAAAGACGACAAAAGTAGAAATTGCTATTCTCTCAGAAAATTAAGAGTTTTTGTCGCCTTGTTTCGTTTGTAATTTTTTTTCTAAATCTGAATTTTTTTTATACCTACATTTAAAAAAAATTCAAAATTTTCCACCCCCTATAGATTTGCCGCCATGGGCAGCGGCACATGTGACCACCTCCTTTATCAGGCCCGGTCTCTACTTACAAAATTGTTGAATTTAAAGGAAAAAGATTGTATTTTTACTACAGTACACGTATTTAGTAATGTAAAAACAATATACGTATGACTTTGAAAACACTGTAATGGAGTTGATTCCTTTCTGTTAAATGGGCGTATTTCTGTCAAACGAAACTATATCTGCATTATGACGTGAGCCCTGTCACGCATATATTCTTATGGGTCTTAGGGCTCATGTCTTAATGCACATAGTTCCGTTTGGTGTAAGTACGTCCAAACGCAGTCCATTGATGGGCAGCTCATAAATCATTTCGCAATTCGATTTTCAAAGCACATAAGAATGAAATTGTTTGGTGCAGACTATGAACATGTGAAGAAACTTTTGATTTCGTGGTTCATCCTTTAACCATTCCAATACTTCCACGATGACTGTTGGCACGACGGATTTGGCATTCTTTGGCACGGTAGCAAAACAAACTGATCTGATCACATTGGGCCAAAATTGACACTGACGAATTTTTCTAGAGAAACCCTCACGTAAAATAAAAGGATTGACCATGACGACGTGTAATTAAACTGGTAAAACATGTTGTTATTCGTGTTTATTTTCTGTAAATTGATTCTGATGGTTTGCAGGCTTACGACATGGTCTCTGTCATGTTCTGTCAACTGGTGGATCTGAACAAAAAGCGAACTCCTACTGTGGAGGGGGTCATGGACGTCGTAAATAGCATGAATCACGTATACACTTGCTTCGATGCGCTTATTGATAGATTCAACACCTACAAGGTCAGCTCATTCTTGAACAATATTCTTTTTAAAATATACCAATCTTGATCATAAAATACTTAATTAAAAGCGCATATTTGGGGGAGAGGTCATATATTATGTAACCCTCTAGGGGGGGGGGGGGAGGGGCGTGCCAACGTATTAAGGAACCGTCTTTATTGGTAAAACACACACAGAATTCTAAGGAAATTCGCGCAATCTTTTGTAGGTCGCCTGGCGATCGCGGCCGGTCGCCAGTCTGCGCATGCGCAGCGATTGAAAATACTCCCATTTAATCCAACTATACATTGAACAGTTCCCCAAAATTTTTGGGATCTCAGAGAGGGGGTCTGTAAGGTGGTGCATAATTATTATGGGGGGTCTGGAGTTGCATTATGAAGCATTATAAGGGGGGAGAGGGTTAAAAAACGATAGACGAAGTGCGATTCATGACCGCTCTCATTCGTTACACAGCTAAATAGCGTATTATGGTACCTGTGGTGGTGTCGGCAAACGTAACGCAAGAAGCCTCTTTATCCACTCCTATTTTTTCATCAAATTAAATGTTTCCTGTTCTTCAGGTTGAAACAGTTGGAGAAGTTTATATGGCTGTGAGTGGGGCGCCAGAAACATGCGCTGATCATGCTGAGAATATAGCTAACGTTGCATTGTGTTTCATGCGTCAAATTAAGAAACTCACAGTTCCGTCCGGGGTTACTCCAAAAATTAAAATAGGTATGTAAAAAGAACTTCAGTACTATTGAGAATGATTCAAAAGCCGATCGATCTTATATACTTCCGACTAGTATAAGACATATTGCTGTGATAGGTCAGGTTTGACCGACGCACAGTGAAACGAGGTAAGAGAAGAGGTCGAACATGAAATTTTTGGCTAGAATTTAAAATTTTGATGTTTACCCCCTTACAAATTCAATTTCAGGGGTGTTTCTGTTATCAATACAGTACATTTCCGACTTAAAATTTAAAATTTGTTCATGCAAGAGTATTCCTCTTACGATGTGGTACTTGTTGGTCATTACAAAACATGCAGACTTTTTACTGACAATGAGCTTTTATTTGTCGATTTTCTGGATTCGTTTCATAGGAATCCACTCCGGACCCGTGGTGGCTGGTGTGGTCGGGTTCAAATTACCTCGCTTCTGTTTATTTGGTGACACGGTTAACGTCGCAGCCCGGCTTCAGTCTTCATCGAAGGTAAGCAAACCGTTTTCACCAACTATTTGTCTTTTTATAAAAATAATTTCTATAAAGAAGATAAAAGCTACCTGCACAACTACTAACTTTCCAAGTAGTTATTGTTCACCGCGGGTTCCCGGCAGAATCGATTTTAAATAGTTGATTAAAGTTATATTTTACAGTGTTAATTTCGTCCATCCTCTAAATGTATATTTTGTATTTTTAAGGGTCTAAAGTATATGTGGAGTAACATACCCCAGGAGAAAGAAATAGGTAAAATTACGATCATTTAGGAGAGATGTATAATAATATGCTGATGGAACATCCGAATGTATGATAGTGCAAAAGAACTCTCAAGTTATTGTTGAATTTATTTCAAAAGCAGTTGATTGTACATCATGTATATACTGGAATAATTATTGTGGGGTGATTTTAACATTAATGAGTTCTGTTCAACATCCGAAATGTAAATCCAACGTCTTTTTTAACTGAGAGGGATGAAATGAAATTACTAGAAAATGGTAAAAATGCCTTGGCATCGGATTCTCAGTGATTCCTAGAGAATGTTTTTTTAAGACATATTTAAAAATTCGGGGACGCGGATAATTTTCCGGAACTACATTTTTCGCGACGTGCCGGCGGGTACCACGTCCCTCCTGAAAGGGCCAGCTGTTCGCCCGCAATTTCGATCTGAATATAACTTTATATATTAAGATTTTTTCGGTCTGTTGTCTTAACGTTACTTGACGTCATCATTTAAAAATATTTTTCAGTCTGAACTGTACACAAGTATGTGAGATCATAAGCCTTAGAATGCAAATAGTTGAGTATGAGTTGTTCCTCAACCTCTCATTTCCACGAAAAAATAATTATTTCTAATTTTTGTTTGTGGACCCTTTCTTCCCTCGGCATTTTCCCATGAATTTGGTGATAGAATAATCATAATTTCTCTCTTGAAATGATGGCTGTAATAAGTTTCGAGGAGCACGACCTAACAGTTCGAACTCTGCGAAAGTTTTTGTACAACTTTTTTCTTTCACGCTGAGTGAGTTTAGACACCGCGTATCTTGCTATGGAAACTTTGGAGCGTGTTACCAAACCGATTCAGTTTTGTTTCAGTTTTTTATAGAACAATCGTTAATTTTTCCCACCAATGGCAAATATTCTTACCGATATGGAATGCGCTCAGCCATACATTTTTCGATATGTCGCAAAAACTTCACTGTCAATACCAAACCGGATTTTCAAAGTATTCTAGAAATGTATTTATTTCATTTCAGAGCATCTTCCAATTTGGTTGTTTTTTTTAGCAAATGACGAATGACACTGTTAAATCAGATTCTTTATTTTTACAGCCTGATAAGATCCATATCTCAAATATAACGGCAAAAATCCTCGCAAATAGAGAAAACTACAAAACCACTTTCAGAGGCTTAACACCATTGAAGGTAAAAATAATTTATTTATTTAAAGCAGACGCCGAAATTTCTATCTACTGAGTACTTTAAAGGACGAGTTTCAATCCAAGGGGACCAGCGTGTCGACCCTAACGCTGGAAAAGGGAAATGAAGTCGAATACAAATGACATGTTCATTTTTGAACAGTCAAAATAGGGTCTATTACGGAGTCTTTAGGATTTTTTACTTAGGAATGAAGTTTTCGCGAAGGCGACGGCGTGGACGTCCTGTGAAAGGTTGGCGACAAGGGGTGGAGGAGGAGATCAGAAGGTGTCAATTTATTGCCCGATGATCTCTGGGAGGATAGGGGGCAATGGCGAAGGCGATTGGGCGTCGCAGAGCGCGAGGCGCGGCGCTATAAAAGCGGCTTTATGTGTGTATGAAGTTTGCGCAAACATATTCCCTCGTAGTAAACCGTTAGTAAAACTTGCATAAAACTCTTACATTTTTAACCAGACCATACTGAAAAAAATGTTAAAATTTATGATTTAGGAGACATGTTTTAGGCATTTTAAAAGTAAAAAAAGGATACATTACTTTTGTTCAATTCTTATGATTCTTATCGATCACGACTCTTAAGAAAATATTCCAAAGAGTCTCCGCAAACACTAAATTTTACAGATTTTTTTTTTTTTTTTTTTTTTTTTTTTTTTTTTTTTTTTTTTTTTGAAATTTGTTTTTTTTTTCTAAAATGTTTAACGGCTGCCGTTACTGGTGGGAGGGGGGAGGGAGGACCTCTACAACTAATACTCGTGATTTTGGAGCCGAGCCATCAACTAAATTTTTTCCCCTCGAGCTGAAATGGTAGATCCCGATGAAGACTCTCACAGGCAGACCAAGCGAAACTTTTAATTTCTCGGGGCAACCAATGGTTCCAAGTTTTCGCAACTTTCTTGATTCGATCATGGCGGACTTTGGCGGAGGCAAATCCACTTCCTTAGTGCCTTGATTCGCACTGACATCGAGTTGTATTCTCATTACGATTTGCGAAACTAGCAAGGCGGTCAGGGATGGCGCGAGGGGCGGGGGGAAAGGCGAGAGGGGTGAAGGGGGTGGGTGGCCGGCAGAGTGGTCACGACCGATGCTCGAAAAGATAGACGGAAACAGACGATTACGGACGGATGAGAGAGCGACATGGATGTCAGATCCGTGAACCAAGCAAGTAATGCTATGAGAAAAATATCTCGATCAAACCAATTTTTTTTCAGCTCGTGAAAATTCCCTACTGAATGCAAAAAAAAAAAAAAAAAAAAAAAAAAAAAAAAAAAAGACTCAGTGCTCACTGGAAAAAAACCCATTGGATCTAGAATCCAGACTCTTAAAAACATTGAAAAGAAAAAGTAATCTTGATACAATCAGAATATAGCTTACATCAAGAACCAAGCCTCTTAATTGAAGCGGATTTCGTTTTGATTCAAGCAAAAATCCGATTGAATCAAGAGTATTTTTTCTTGTCAATGTTTTCAAGAGCCTGGACTCTAGATCCAATGTGTTTTTTTTTTCTCGGTGCTGTTTAAGCGCACAATTGCATTTGATTGTTTTTGTATTCCTTCGCCTCTTCGAAAATCTTAAATTATCGTTCAAAATAATATTATTAATCGCACGAATAGAGAATCTGCATGTGTATTTGACCTTTTCTAAATTTCATGTTTAAGACAAAACTACTAAGAGAACTGAGCGAGAGAATATCTTTGGTTTTTAAATTGAACAATTGGACGTATTTCTGTCAAACGGAATTATGTGCATTAAGACATAAGTCCTGAGACTTATAAGAATATATGCATAGCAGGTGCATCATGAGTGCAAGAAACCTATATTATCCCTGGATGTGAAAGTGGCAACGCGTTGGTGTGAGGCGTATTAAATCCGACGTAAGAGGAGGACGTGGATTTGCGGGAAATTTGATGGACCAAGTTCAGAAGTGCCAATATTCATTTATTTCCTGCAGCAGCCCCAAGGTGCGGGTCACTCGCTCATTACAGTTTTTCCTTTTTTATGTTTTTGTTTTTCGCTATTTCCCGCGCTCCTCCTTCGACTGTAACTTGGCTGAGTTTAATTCAACTTGAAAACCCACCGGCTCAGCTTGTCGCCTTCGATCGCCATTGCTATTCCGTCCGGCGTTCCGGCACGCGGAACGGTCGGCGAATAGGAAGAGGAACGGAAAAGTAATGAAGAGAGTCTCATCAACGGGAACCAGGCTCGGGGTGGCACGAAACGTAAAAAAGAAATGAAAGGTTGGAAATTTCAGTGAAATATTTCATGAAATTTCTCGAGGGTGTGAAATATTTCATGAAATTTCACGAGGCTTTGAAATAGTTAATGAAATTTCACGAGGCCGTGAAATATTTCGTATTTTTCGGGGGCTAGAGTATGCAACCCGCACACAAACACACAATAATAGAGGAAAGTCACAATTTTTACATTTTGCGAAACATGAAAAAGGGACCGGTAGTTTTCAATACCTTTCATAAATTTTTGAAATATCATGAAATATTTCACGTGAATTTTTGAAATTTCAAGATTTTATTTTGCATGAAATTTTGCCACCCTGACAGGCTGCCGTGTTGTCGAAGAGAGCTGTGACAAATAAATTTCAAAATCATTTTCCCCCCAAAATTGCAAAGGAAACTATCCCCTATTTATAGAACACAAGACTTGTAAGAGACCAGTAGGTGCGTAGAACGTGACGTTATTTCCGAAGAACATCGGTAAGTCCAGATTACTCCACGAGAGAAATGCACTAACTGCTTTTTTGCGCAAAAAGATACGACTACCGCTGGCTACTAATCTTAACAAGCGTTTGTTACTTGGATTGAATTTTGCAATTAGAAACTACAATTTCTTGCTCATTTCAGAAACAGCATATGCGTCATAAGTTTCCCTATGCAGGTATGCGTGCTCTTATTCATGAGCCTGAAATACTTAATACCTACCTAATTGCAAAATGCGATCTATTTGTTGAAAACGTAACCAAAGAAGCATGATGCAGAAGATTGCACTTGCGGTTGTTGTGCCTGCCATGGAATACAAGGAATTAAGTCCCTTTCTGCAGACATGAGTAAAATTAGTGGATTCTTTCTTTACCTCTCCGTCGAATATTAAGAATTTAACATTGGAAGGAAAGTCATTTCACATTGGAAGCTTTGAAAGAAGCTACTCGAGAAATAGTTGGGCCTGATAACTACATTCGAGCCCGCTTAATTTATTATTTTAATTTTTTAAGGGCAAAGGTGAGATGGAGACGTATTGGCTGGAGGAAGGTTCTACTGTCCATGAGTCGGTGATAGCAGCCATGCAATTTGATGAGTTACTCAATGCTCTTCCGGAAAGTAATATATAAGAAGTACGGAAGTCTTTAGATAATTACAATCCTAGATTTGAGATTAGTGATTTGTGATTTTTGACGAGTTCAAGCAAAATGGCGGCCCTTGTGGTGGAAAAATATGAGGTGAGATAACTACACCGATTAAAATATTTGTGTTCTTTTGCTACTTGTGGTTAATATACGTAGGAGGTGGAACACAAACCAATCCAATTTTTGTATTGATTTTGGTTTAGTTTGCGGTGAATTCAACGCAGAAAACAGTGGAGAGACTGGGAAACCCTAGAGTCAACCGAATGCTCGGGTTATTTTGTGTTTTACTTCCCATATTAACCGAACTTCTGTGTTGAGTTGTCTCTCTGTGTTTATCTCAGCGCAGCCGAGTTTTTGCAATACTTATTTTGGCGTAAAAACACCCTAAGATTCCAGAAATTGACCTGTAGAGGACATTTTTAGCCCGTTTCTAGCTTTGTCCATTACACTGGATACAATTTAGATCCTTGAATATCAGATCAAATTAAACGTACGCATTATTAAGCCAGCGAAGTTTATGTAAACGAGACTTTGAAATTTTCAAAAACAATTCTATAACATCTCTGAAAATGTTTTAATAAAATGTTCCAGTCACATTTCTGATGTGTTTTTTTGATATCCTCAAAAGCATCGTTTCCACAGTGAGTATTGAACGTGTCTCTATCTCTATCTGAAATATGTCGGGATAAGCGTTTTGAAAATATCTCCCCGTATTCCGATGCTGTTAGAATAAAGGATCAAAATTTGGTCCGTGTTCAGCAGAAAGGACCCAAACCAGATCAACTATTGCCAAATTTAAGTTAGAAATTTAATTTTTTACATGATAATGTTTGTGCGGATTTTTTGTATTTTCAAGGAATTTGCCTCGTACTGTGCAGAAAATTCACTGAAATTTGCATAAAAAAAAACCGCTTAAACGTTCTCATGTAAATTTCACTGTCCGGTTAAATTTGGCAATAGCTGATGCGGCTGTGTTCCCTCTTGCTTAACGCGGTCCAATTAATACTCTATTCCTAAAAAAACCAAAAAAACAAGTAAAAGTTTTTTCATGAGCGCAAAAATTTGCATTGCGGATCAGTGGCGTGGCGTGAATTGCAATATATCGATTGTTATGCCATTTAAACCTATGGTAAAGAATCGATTATTAAGGTGTTCGCTGCGAACACCCTGTTTATCGATCCTTTTCCATAGGTTTAAATGGCACAACAATCGATATATCACAAAGCACGCCACGCCACTGTTGCGGATAAGCAAGACTTCATCGTGTTTCGCACCCTTTCTGCCGCGCTAAGGAAGAACGCCGTAGGAGCATTTGAGAGTTGCCAAATTTCCTTCCATAAAATTTCAATTTTTCCGGAAAGTTATGCATATTTTTCATTGAATTTCCTGACGTTTCAGTTTAAATTGTGAACAAAATTGCCTGAAAAATTGCAGACATTATATTCAAAATTTTCGCCGTAAATTATTATTATTATTGATCGCAATTTGGCAACGCCTGAGGGCTCATACGGCGTTCTTCCTCAGCACGGCGGCGTTTCGGTTCTCTCTCGAAGGGGGTCACGAGGACACTTTCCAGGATCTTCCAATATCTCGGAAGGGCGCGTTCTCGACGCTCTCCTACTTCCGGGTAAGTTTTAGACGATATGTGTTTTTTGAGCCGAGCTATCGCCTTACGGCACGCATCTCAGACGGTATGTACCGGCTGAAAGCATCCGAGACTCACTTCACAGCGGAACTTTCGAATTTAATTCAGGAGTCATCAAAAGCGAGTGCGCCCTGCTCTTCACAAAATCAATAAAAGCGGAAAGTCAATTTGATTGGATGTTCCCTAAAATGATCTCACTTACGTAAACTTGGGCCCTTTGCCGGAGCGCGGCGCAACCTTAAACTTATTGAGTGGCGTGAACGAGAGGAAGAAGAAGAAGAAGGAGAAGGAGAAGAGGAAGAAGAATGAGTGGGAGAAGTAGGAGATGCCGCGTTGGGTGAAATCAATGCGCTCACCTTAATCAGTTGTCCTTACGTTCGCCTATGCGAAAATACCGAGCAAGGGCTTACGCATGATTTGCTATTCACGTCATGCTCTCGAAGCTTCATACCCTGAAAGAATAAAGTTTGGTCGATGTTCTGTATCAGCCGCACTTAGTTCGGTTCGTCGAAGTGCGGCTCAACGCAGATATTTGAAACAATGATGAACAGAACCTCCTCACCAATAGCGATTAATATTTTTAAAGAGTCCTCACACATGGACCGCGCTAAGTAGAAAGGAATCAAGGCACGTCAGCTATCGTCAAATTTAATTGGGAACAGGGCCGGATTAAGGGGGTGGCCACATGGGCCGCGGCCCATGGCGGCAACTCTATAGGGGGCGGCAAATTTTGAAATTTTTTTAAATGTAGGTATAGAAAATTCGAATTTAGAAAAAAAAAATTACAAACGATAAAAGGCGACAAAATCTCTAATTTGCTGTGAGTATAGTAATTTCTACTTTTGTCGTCTCTCAGTGATACAAGAGACAGCACCTTCAATTAGTCGAGGTAAGAGAAAACCAAACACGCATTTTGGCCTGGAACGGCGCGACTTAGAGAGAAACGGTGATGACGAGGACTTGAGATGAAAAATAGAAGCCGTCGGCTCGGCGATCGGCATGTAACACACATTAGCCTCTACATGACTGCACAAATACTTCACGCAATGCGGCAAACACAGAGCGATCAGCGTGAAACGCATAGCGCCTACAAGACTGCGTGAATACCTCACGCATTGCGCAAACAAACTGCGTTCAGCACCGCAGCGGTCGGCGTGAAACTCATAGCGCCTACAAGACTGTCGGAATACTTCACGCATTGCGCAAAACACGGTGCGGTCAGCGCGGCGCGGCGGCGGAAGTTAAAATCATTAATCCACATTTATGTTTGTTCTTTCATAATTTTTTCGTTCATTTCTTATGAATGGAAGGCCTTGTCCACACAGAGATAGGTTTACGAGACTTAACTTTCGCGCGAAGTTCCGTGAACTTTTGCTAGTAGTGTTGACTTTCGCAAAAAATGAGTTCAACACAAGTAAACGCGTCTTATGTACCCCTCCCCCGCTGGCACGTTCATTTGATGGTTTTCATTGGTGTTTCAAAACGAATGAGAAGGGGGCGGCAAGTAGGTAAATCCGGTCCTGATTGGGAAATTTAATTTTTTACATGAAAACGGTTGTGCGAATTTTCAAGAAAATTTCAGTGAATTATCTGAATAGTATACGAAGCAAACTCTTTGAAATTTTCAATTCGGAATCCACACAAACGTTCTCTTGTGAAAAATTAAATTGCCCAGTCAAATTTGGCAATATCTGATGTGGTTTGGTTCCTTTCCGCTAAACATGGTTCATATAAAAAATATTACAAAACCATATTCTTTGGATCAGATAAAAGTGGATCGTTTGCACAAAAGCGTGGTTGGGAATTGTAGAAAAAAGCCGCTTGGGAAGCTGGTTATAATCGGTTCCTCGGGAAAATTTGAATCTGAGGAATGAATCCGATACACACGAGAGACACAGCCACCTGATTGGACTTCTTCCGAGTAAAGTGGCCCGAAGAGCACGCTAACAATTCTAGGAATGTCTTAAATATGCTCTGAAATGCACAATAATCCGTACCACGAAATTATAAAAAAACCTGCCAGAATTTCAGAAGTGTCTGCGAACTCGTTAAATATATAACTCAATGATACAGACCACCAACCAATTCAACAATTGCCTTATTCAACAAAAACCAAAGACGCACTGCGGCTCTTTTTAAACTCAAAAAAGAATACAACTATATCAGCTCGACGGATGTCCTTGTTGCCTACACAAAAATTGAAGGCGCCTTGGATGTCTAAACCTTCACGGCTTGTGCTTATCGCAACTTTCCAATGCAACGGATTCTTAGGTAGCACACTTAAGTGTGAGAAGTCGCATTGTTTTATTAATGAAGTAGTAGAAAGAAGAGAATTAGAAGAATAAGCAAAAGCAGACGCAGAAGCAGAAGCAGGAGGAGAAGAAGAAGAAGAAGAAGAAGAAGAAGAAGAAGAAAAAGAAGAAAAGTGAGTAATAGATTTAATAGTAATTTATGTCTATTTTAAAACGGTGCCCCAGCAACTATGACCATCAACACCTCTGTAGTTAGGTCGTCGAGGTTGTTAAAAAAAACTAATTTGAAAGGTAGGAGTAAAAAAAAATATAATATTTAGACGATTGGAAGAAAAATAGAAAAAAAGAATATAATTAATTGATCTAACCGAAGAAGGAGAATTAGGAAGAAAGACAAATCAGAATAATTTATTTTTCTCTTTCCTTTCCTTTTTCCTCCTCCTCTCCCCCGTTTACCCCTTCCTTTCTTCTACTTCTTTTTTCTTTCCCTTCTTTTTCTCTTTTTTGCTCTCTAAATCATAGGAATTTACGTGATTGGGATACTTCGCGACTGATGGAGGGCGCGTGCCTTTTTTTGCGACACGGCGGAATCGTCCCTCCATATAGTCCTCTTGGTGCGTGTGTGTTATTTCATTTTTCAAGTAAGGGCGGATCAGTGTGGAGCGGAGCTATTAGCTTCGATACTGGAACAATCAATGCCTGCCGTCTCCTTACGATCCCGGCGCTCGATTGCGATTCTGTTTTAGTTGCCCCGTAAAATTTTATCTACGTTACGGAATTGACGTCCGCGAAAAAAGTCCCAGAACCGGCAAGGAGTTTGCGTTGCAAGAATATGATTGAGCGATTAAAATCGACGCTCTTCCGTCACCAATCCCCGACCTCCTGGACAAATCCTTCATTCCCACCCCGCCGAGAAGAAGTTCCGTCATGTATGAGCCGTACTGCCATGTCGAATCCTAGTCTGATGAACTCGGGTGTTTTGAATCCGAAGACGAAAAAGAGAAAGGGGAAGAAGAGGAAGAGGAGGAAGAAGAAGGAAATGAGGAGGAAGAAAAAAAGAGGAGATAGAAGAGAAGAGGGAAGAAAAAGAGGAGGAAGAGGAAGAGGAGGAAGAAGAAGAGGAGGAAGAATAAAACCGAAGAAAAGGAGGAAGAAGAAGAGAGAAGGAAAAGAGGAAGAAGAAGAAAGAAGAAAAGGAGACAGAAGAAGAAAGAAGATCAGGAGGAAGAGAAAGAAGAAAAAAGAGGAAGAAGGAGAGTAAGAAGAAAGAGAAGAGGAAGGGGAAGAGGAAGTAAAAATAAATTCCTCTTACTCTCCTCTCTCTTCTTTGTCTTCTCCTCTCTCTTCTTTGTCTTCTCCTCTCTCTTCTTTGTCTTCTTCTCTCTCTTCTTTTTTTTCTCCTCCTTCTTCCTCCTTCTTCTACTCATCCTTTCTTCTTATCATTATTCCTCTTCTTTCCCGTCGAAGTTGGTTTGTCTTCTTCTATCCGTTCTCCTCATCTTATTCTTTTTTCTCCTAATCAGTTTTTCGTCTCCGTCTTCTTTTTTCTTTTCTTCTTCTTTTTCTTCATCTTCTGCTTCATTTTTCTCCAATTTCTAATGCATCATCGTCTTACATATGTCAGCAGTCCTAAAACTCGAGTCTGTCAGACCAGCATTAATATCAGCCGCGAAATTTTTAGTGCATGCAGGGGTGGAGCGAAGAAGATCCGGAGAAACTACTTCCCGATAGCGATCCTTCATTTTCCTAGCAGAAAATTTAGGTATTTTCATAACTAAATGCACGACATGTTTGTCCTTTATCAAGTTTTATATTGATACATTTTTTCTTAGGACAGCTCAAAGAATTGCACCCGAAACGTCTCAATTTTCAAAACATTTTTTTTTTTTTTTTTGGGAGGGGATGACATGGGGTAGCCCATTTTACAAATTAATAAAATGCAAGGATAGAAATGGGCAGAAAAGGGTGTGAATTGCAGTAAACAGCAACTACTTCCTCGCAAAATACTGTAGATTTAATGCTGCCTCGTCTGAAACGGCTTTAATTTCTACGCCCTAATTACTTTTTCATGACTCATTCTTAGAAATTAGATGACTTTTATCATTTTAGTAGAATCAGTCAGTTGGTTCAAATTAGATACGTGAAATTTTGAGGGAAACTCGATTTCGAAAATTTTGTCTTTATTGCTTCTTTCGTGTAAAATGCCACCATACGTTTAGATACTATATTTATAGACGCAGCCGCTCACGAAGCGCTCATCAACGGCCGAAACTTAAGGTCTTACCACCGAGCGGCAAGAAAATAAAGTGAAGCAAAACAAAACAGGTCCACTTGCACATTTTTAGCGAAGGAGTTCTTGGGCTCCGTGAAAACGAGGACCAGCATGATAGCATTCGGTTTTATTGAGCAAAGGATATTAATCGTAAAACTGCTGGTGCAACTGCCTTCGAATCCTGTGTTCTTCGCTTTTAGTTTAAAGACATATGAAGGTTTATTGTGCGGGCCTGCGTGCTATGAGTGCTCGAGTTCGTCCCGCGCCGATATTATCGAGAAACCCCAAAGTAAACTTGTTAGGTACCCAAAAGAATAAGGAAAGAGAAATAAACAGTTGGGTAATTGTCTACGCAAATAGTCCGCAATTATTTGAGTGGGTCCTTTAATTTCAAAAGAATGACATCAAATGAATCAGTTGTTCTTAAAAAGGAACAATTCCATTCCTAGATGAGTCTTGAGTAGCATGTCCTTTTATGCAAGCCAAGGCTCATGCAAAAATGGACTTGTTCCCTTTTGAAAACAACGACTGATTCAAATGAGGTTTCCCTCGGTGTTAAAATACAAATATCTGGTCTGGAGTATGGGTACTAATGCCGACATTCACAACAAAAACGCTGTTACTCCATTTGCATTCTTTTTTTACACACATATTGCTCCATATCAGAAAAACTTGATCACCACTATGTCCCATTTTGTCTTTTCCGCGGTATGGTGTGGATTTAATGCTGTTTTATCGGAGATGGCGTCAATTTTTCCGTATGTACCGCTCTCCGTCAACGATCGTAACGGCTGATTGTAGAAACTGATAGACAAAGCTATTGACAAAGAGGGCATAGGGAGTATGGAGGGATCTTAGTGGTTGAAATGAGTGGTTCCTAGACTAAGGGAGAACATGATGGACCAGCTATAGTTTCTCTCGTGGGTTGCCGTTAGTTAGTCTATTACCTACACCTCCTTTGTCCATTGCAACCACCTGGTTCCACCAACAGGATCCCTTCATATTCCTTTTGTCTTCTTTGTCCATAGCTTTGTGTATTAATTTCAACAACTACCCCGCAGCGGGCTGATCATTGAAATCGGTAGGCAAAGCAATAGACAAAGAAGACAAAAGGGATATGGAGGGATCATATTGGTGGAACCAGATGGTTGCTATGGACAAAGGAGGTAGGTAATAAACTAACGGCAATCCACGAGAGAAACTATAGTTAAGTAGTCCCCTATTTTCTTCCTTAGTCTACAAGAGCCACCCATTTTAACCAATAGGAACGCTCTATACGCGCTATGTCTTCTTTGTCTATAGCTTTGTATATCAATTTCAACAATCTCCCCGCAGTTCTTGCAGCCGCTCTTCACTTCCTCAGCTCAAAGACGGCGGAGGCTGCCGCTCGTTGAGGGTCGGGGCTCTTAATTGTTGATCAGATTCCGGGGAAAATACCGATGCGCTCTTGAGAATCGGCGCTCACGTCCCGACAGGAGCCGCGGCGGGAAAGCGGTCGTTGAATTAGTGAACTCGAACCGGGAGTGACAAACGAAGAATCAGCGGATGATGAGCTCAAATCCCAGCAGCTCATGTCTTAAATATTATTCAAGATGTGTTGGAACTCTTAAACAAACCGAGGCACGCACCGAATACTTGAATGCAGCCCTCCCCCCTCCTCCGACGATTCCCGCCATCCCCCGCTTTGTAGAAACCACCCAACTCGTCTTCGGTATGAGCCCTCTCATCAATGTAAGTTATACGCTTCCGCGGGTATTGAGTTACGTCGTTTTTCCCCGGCGATTCCGCATCGCAGTAACTCGGCTCGAATTTTCAGCGATGATTTCCCCGAGGCTTCGTATAGAATCGACGCGTTATTGCAAATATTTACCGCCGCCTAGCCGTATTTCATAATGTGTCAATTTTGTTTTTCCGCCCCGCTTCGATCTTCCTTCCTGGGGATTTCGGATTTTTATCTCCGCCAACGGGAAGACTTGCCGGTTGATTAGCGCCAGTAATTGTCGCCCGCAAAATCTGGGAATATTCCCTGCTTCCTCCGTGCGAATCTTTCGACGTTTTTCGTGCTTCGCCCCGAATGGCGCTCAATTAGGTATGTGAATCAGTCGATGTTAAAAGCTTACCTTGTGAAAAATGTTAAATTTGACTCGGAGGAGAGAACGTTGACTTGATGAATAAAAAATCTAATGAACTTCGGCGAGATTTTTGTGGGTTGGTTCCACCGCCTCCGACAAGACGTTATGAATGTCTGGGCATTGCGGACATTGCTGACTATATTAGAATGCTATTTGGTATGACGAATCGCTGGAAAAAAAAATTACATTGGATCTAGAGTCCAGACTCTTGAAAACATTAGAAAGAAGAAGGACTCTTGATTCAATCAGATTTAAGCTTAAATCAAAAGGAAATCCGCTCAAATTAAGAGGCTTGGTTCTAGATTTAAGCTTAAATCTGATTGAATCGAGAGTATTTTTTCTTGTCGATGTTTTTAAGAGTCTGGACTCTAGATATAATGTGTTTTTTTCTAGTGATGGAGAAGTAGAGTGACATGTTTGAAAAGTCCGAGGTTTTTGAAAATTCGAGTAAAAGTATTCTGACAGTATACCAGGTAACTTCTTACGGGGGAGGGGGGGGGGGTTGTGTGGACTAAAATTTATTTTATTCTGTGATATTTGAACCTCAGGGTGTGATAAGCTTCCACACACTTTTCCGACATTGAACGCATTTTTCAATCAGCCTCGATTTATAAATATACTTCACTTTTGCCTCGTGGTACCCTTAAATGATAATTGCTGTTCGACGTGACCTATAGGGGACGTAACAAAATAAGAAGATTGAAATGATTTATAAATACAAAAAAAAAAAATTATATTTTTGTTAAAATTTCCAGAGAGTATTGCAAATTTGACAAAAAATCGTGTTCATTTGATTGGAGATTAAATAAATAATAGATTCACCCTAATATGTAGCATACATTTTTTGGGTTTTAACAAATGCATCTCAGTCGAAAAAGAATAGAGGTGAAAGCTTGTTCTTTTGTAATTTTTTTTTAAAATTTTGTTGATTTTTTATAGATAATATATAATAATATATAATATTAATATTAATAATAATAATAATAATATTAAAATAATAATAATATTAATAATAATATAATAATATTAATATTTATTATATTTTATATATAATATATTGAACTGAAAAAATTATTTAAGTTACAATTTACGATTTTATACATTCATGCATAATATTCAAAATACATTTTTACAAAATGAACTGAAACTTCACGGCATTGTGAAGTCTTGAATTTGTCATGAATCAAAGTTTGAATCTGCGGTCACATTTGTAAATTAACAATACCTTCTTAAAAGTTTTAACTTAACGAGCATTATGTAGTATTCGGGATATCTTTTCTTTTCGTCTCGCTTGATTTAAAATGCGAATTTATGTTTGTCATCGTTTCATTCGGGGGATGATGTTGTCAGAGCCGGTCGGATTTTTTGCGGATGTAATTTTGGCTTCGATCGCATGAAGAGATTTTCGCGGGTGATGAGAGAGACAGCTTCGTTTGTACTGAGGGTGCGTGTTGGTGCTATTTGTACTAATAATAACCACAGGAACATGTGTCAAGTGTGTTGTTGTTGATCCAAGTGAGGTAGCGATTCACTCTAGAATAAACGCCAGGGTAGTTTTCTTGGGCGCAGCCCTCTCCCCAAGAGACGATCCCTGTTAAAAATAAATCATTTTCATTTGCATTAGCTGTTTTCTCAACAATTTATATGCGAAGCAGGTATGTTTTTAGGAAGGAAAGATAGTTGATTTTAGATATAATGTCGATCAATTTGTCCCTCCTCTGACGCAAGGGCGTCTCTTCATCTCTACACGGGCCCTGTAGTCCATGTCAGTCCATGCTTTCTGGGGTTCACTTGGAAATGTACACTGAAAAAAAAATCTCGGTGTATTTACTAAGAAAAGGGTAAAATTACCAAGAATTCAGGGTTCTGTTTGATCCCAGTTTTTTCTTGGTAAAATTACCATTTATGGAATTGGTAATTCTACCGAGAAATCTCGGTAAAATTATTGAACTTTCTCGGTAATTTTACTGGACCTTTGTGAAAACGCCAATATTTTTTATCGACTGTGGTAGAATTACCGAGATAAAATGGCAAAGTTACCGGAAATTGATTATCAATAAAAGGGGTATTCTTACCTGGAAAAAAAACAGTAAAAATACTGGTTTTTAACTAAGCTTACTAGTCTGTCTTGGTAAAATTACCAATAATTGGTAAAAAAAAGTGAGATGGTAAAGGTACCAACGGACCTTGGTAAAAACGCCGAGAATTTTTTTTCAGTGTAGATATGCCCCAACGAGAGAATCGGAGTTACATGGAGTTACATGGGGTTATATGGACCAAAGGGCTCACAAGTGATTGAGGCACGACCTCACGTCAAAGGAGCGACGAACTGTGACATTTCAATGAAAATTATATAAGTATTATTTTCTCTGAAGAAAAAGAATTCTTGCAGAATATCCTACACAGGATAAAGAAAGGTCAGTTAAAATATCAAGTTGTACTGTCTATTGCATGGTTCTGAGGAGGTATCTCAATTCAATTTTTGGTCGGTCTGTTTTCCCCTCAAAAAATTGTGGACCTACCGTCCGTTTTATCCTTTTTAAAACATTGCTCGGACCATAATTTGAGTGTTTTGTTCTCAGTTGAATTTATTTAGTTCCGATAAGGCTGCATATTTATCCTTCTAATGGGAAATTTGTCCTAGGATGCATCTATGTTTGATTGAACATTCCAGTCGAGTAGAAGAATCGTTCTCGGCCAGATTCGGCGAAGGAGAGAGGAAGGGTAAATTATGGAATTGCGAGAAAGAAAAAACTAATTTCGTTATGCATCCGAGCAATATAGTGTGGTTTGTCGTGGCTTGAGCTTTATGTCGGCGAGTTAAGAGGCGGAGGGGGTGGTGAATGAGGGAAGGGGGCGGAGGGGGAATGAAGATTAACCCCACGTCCGTATTTTTGGCTGTCTTTGTGTTTGTTACCATTGCTCAGTTGCCACCACTGTCAAATATTTTATAGTTCACAATCAGGATACTGCCGCGCTTAGGAAGGACGCTGCATAACCACTCGAATGTTGCCACATTTGTGGTGGGAATAAGCTTACATTCTATCTCTCCTTGAGCTTTTTACATGTACTCTATTTAATTTTAACTGAAATTTGCTTAAAATCATCCGAAAAATCAATTTTTCCAAGAAATTGATGTGTATGTGATGGATTGATGATGGATGTGTATCTTCGGTGATTATCCATGACAAAATTGACTCAAACTGCATGTTACATGAAATTTACGTTTCAATCTCAACAGCTGCTTTAAATTTTCGAAAGAATTCCGAGGGAGCTCCCACATCCCCCTTACGCCCCCCCTTTCGAAATGTCTGGATCAACCCTTGCATGGTCGTTTCCATCAACCGTTCTAAATTGTGGTAAAGTTATCTCATTTCTATCTGTTTTCACCTTTAAGACCATTTCACTCGACTCCGCTAGCACGGTTTTACCGATGAGAAAAAAAGTAAACGAGTATCTCTCCTCTCAATCTAGACTGTCGGGAAAAGAGGACGGGTAAAAATTCGTGGAGTGGTCACCGCAGCGCATTTCATTCCGGGTCCGATTCAATTTATGCAAATTAACCCCACAATCTTGGCACAATTCACCTCCCATTAATGGAGTCGCCCAACTCAACCCTATTCGTGGCAAAATAACTCAGCTTACAACCCCCGCCCCCTCCCTCGATAGCGGCGGCACCCCCAACACGGGACGTTTCCCTCAAGGACCTTCGAGACTCCTCTTCATCACTTACAAATGATCCTCGTTCTTGTCTACTTCCCCCCCTTCCCCCTTCCCCCTTCCCCCTTCCCCCTTCCCCCCTTTTTTCCCAGAGCGTAATCTGACGAGTGTTGTTTTTATAATCAAATTCCGGCGCAGTGGTCGGCTCATCAAACCAATATTATTCCCTGTCGATGAGGGACGCGAGAGCCAAGTGGATTGAACAAAGCAATTGACGGAGGATGGAAAAAAATCTCGCATTTCGGATTGCTTTTTGATTACCATATACGATTTCTCGCCGTATCGATGGCTCTAGTCGAAAAATGCGTATCTGCACTGCGATGTTTCGGGATCTCCGATCATGTTATATGTTTATACAAAAAAGCAAAAGGAACTATTTCCAATGGAATATGAGCCTTGACATGCGCGTATTCTTATCGGTCTCAGGACCCATATTAGATGGAAGATAGTTCTTTACAAATTTGGTAGGTAAAGTTCATCATCGAAAGGAAGGAGTACAACCAAAATATTGCACTGAGTTTTAACGCACGTTGGCAAACTCACCAACACTCTGTTTCAACTTTAGCCATCGATTGAGAAAATGACACGCATACATTCATCAAGAATACACAAGAGATTAAGTACTTACCGACAATGTGATAGTAAGTGTCGTTTTGTACATGCAGAGGTCCTCCACTATCTCCCTGCAACAATGAAGTAATATTGACCGTTAAAATTGTCCTTAAAAATAATGAAAAGTGGTTTTTTTCCACACACTATAGTACTGTGCTTTACTATCCGCTGTGAAATTTCGGTCACATGGACCACTTGACAGCATCAGAAAGAATCGAACACCTTAATTTATGATTCCTCATGAAGATTGCCCGTGAAGGGCGGTGGACATTTTGAAAATTTTCAGATTCAACTCTTGACTGAAAAATCAGCAAATTATAGTTCTCATAAAAGCAAACATTTTGCTAGCCAAAAAATCAAAGTATACTCGAATCAGATTGCCACCGCACTAATTTCAGTTCGTTTCACTTTGCACTCCACATAAAAAAAAGAGGTAGGGGTTGTAGGATGTTATAGGTATTTCCCATTAATTGTGGTACACTGGAAAAAAAAACACATTGGATCTAGAGTCCAGACTCTTAAACACATCGACAAGAAAAAATACTCTTGATTCAATCGGATTTTTGCTTAAATCAAGAACCAAGCCTCCTAATTTGAGCGGATTTCCTTTTGATTTAAGCTTAAATCTGATTGAATCAAGAGTATTTTTTCTTGTCAATGTTTTCAAGAGCCTGGACTCTAGATCCAATGTGTTTTTTTTTTCCAGTGTAGCACCCCAATAATCAGGTTAATAACACCACGTGCTGCGGTACTGCCCCAACTTGCGTTACGGTATTACCACAATCAATTAGAAATGCCCATATCAATCAACAAATTGGGATGTAGTACCAACATTTTATGGGAAAACCCCTTACACTTTTTTTTCCCGTGTTCATGTACACTGCAGTCTGTTTATAATGGCTCTGTCGAATAAGCTTAATAGACATTTTTTTCGGTGATCAGGATCAATCGAGTTGATCCATCGAAAATCAGAATGCAAAGATGAGCCGGGGTCTCGAGAACATCAGGGCTCAACGCGCGGATTCAGGGAATTAAATCGTCGAAAGTGTGGGTTCTGCCGGGGAGCGTGGTAGCGTGGTGCCCCTTGCAGCCCCCTAAGCAAGAAACACCTAAATCCTAATCGAAACCCCCGCGAGATACGCTGTTTTCGATCGGCGGGGCAGCACGCTTGCTCCCGTCGGGATTTGCGGCATCCGGTTAATTACCGTCCATTTCCATGTGCGACGTTGCCGAATCCAGCTCGGAAATCGGGAGTTTCCACGGTGCGGATCGGGGGGCCTTGGCGATGTTGCAAGCCTGGTGGACAGCACTTCAACTCGCCGCCAAACTCCGTGGTTCCGTGCACTTCTTGCTGGACTCCGCCGGGAACTTCCGTCTATCCTTACGTCCTAAAGTGGTCCTCTCGATTTTTAAATATTTAATTTTCCCGAGCATGCCCGAAGACGTAAACACAAGACGATAATTTTTGGCCAATTAATGGATTTTTTTAGGGGATCTGACCGCCAGACAGGGCACAAATTAGCAGCACTATGTATCAGGGGTGCGGCTTCGTTCAGTGAATTAAAATGATTAACAATTAACGAGGTGTCCCGTCAAAACATTATCGGCTTCCCACGTAAACACAAATAGAGACAAATTTTTTACACGGTAAACAATGAGACATTACGACGGGCCTTCAAACTCTGATGGAGTTTTCCCCCGAAAACCCTGATTTTTGAAAAATTCGACTTTTCGATAGATTGATGTACGCAACGGAAAGTTATTAAAGTAATTTTCGGACTCATTTGAGAGAAATACATGAAATTTGCCTTATGTAGACATTTACAAAACAAATTTTACGTTCATTTTCATACGCACAAAGAACGGGTCAGATTTACATCAGGTATATATACAGTCAAATCAGGAATTTTGTCAAATTCCTAGGCAAATTTTCGAATTTTATGTTTGACTACCTGTCCAGGCATTTGATTAAGGGCCTAGTTATTTAATTAAAAGCTTAGGCATTTGATAAAGTACACCGAGGCACAAAGTGAAACTCCTTAAAATTCAGGCGAATAGTCAAAGAAACCTACTGTCAGCCAAGTGACAAACATAAATGTTTTAAAACGCAATGAAACAGAAAGGAAAACGAAGATAGCATGTTTGCACTTTGAGGAATACCACTATTCGACCACGTAGGAGGCCATTTTACCTACTTGCAAAAGTGAAGGCGAAACGCGACTCAGTAGGTAATGAACGTTGTGCGATGGAGCTAGGATCGCCACAGCTGCAGGCACTTTCAACGCATACTTTCGCGTTATTAGTGATACCACTATTCAACCACGCGGGAGGCCATTTTGCCTACTTGAAAAATTGAAGGCAAAATGCGCTTCAGGAAGCGCTGCACGCATGTGCGCGGGTCGCGACCCGAACACATGCAGTTATGTGGCGACCACTGCATGCACTCTCAACGCACTTTTGTGCCAATCCTTTCTATTAAAAATCTTATGGGGAACATGCTGAGCCCAACGGGTTCAACGTTATGAGTATGAGTTGCCATTTTTGAAATTGTCAACAGGGTTTCAAACATAATCGATTTCATTTGTAATCGTTTATATGACAGTGTCCATAGTATCTCCGTCATACAGGTCATTCATTCAGTAAGCCTCAATTTTGATTCTTATACAATCTACGCCACAGTGAGGTTAAACTACTTGCTTTACATCTTTCAATTTCAATGCGTGAGTTTTGGCGTGAATTTTGAGCCTGATAAACGAATTGGGTGATTCTTCAGTTGGTTTTTTCACAGTACCTCATGGGCGGTTAATTGGTATGAAAATATGCGGGAATTGAAACCGTGAATCGAATATGCGCAAGCTTGAAATTCTTAAAACTTTAGCCAATGCCTACCACAAATCTATCGGCGCACATTGGATTGAGCCAATCAGAGAGGTCAGACATTAAAGTTTTGACCAAAACTGAAAATCTGGATGTTTATTTCGTCACATTTTAAATTTAAGGAGTGCCTCTAGCAGAAAATTTCACGGGGAAACCAAGTCAACCAATTTTGGAACCCTAAAGTTTGCATCAACGGAGTTATAAGCGTTTAAAGTTTCCAAATTTTGTGTGTTTTGTGCGACCATTCCTATTGGCTCGAACCTCTGTGCGGCGTTATTTTTTCTTCCAATCTTGTAGGCGTTCTTTGTCTCCGAAATCACTACTCTCCGATATCAATAATTCTATTTTGAGATTGAGTGGACTATAGCCCCATTTCCTGTCCCAGAAGAGGCCACAAATATATGTAGTTAGACCAGGAAATCGGAACTTGACCTAACTTTACCTAACACTCTCACACTTTATTCCGACGCAATAATTTCCGTGGGAATGACATCATTCACGGAAAATGCAGTTTTCCGGAGGAATGCGCAAGACTGCCATGCTAAGAAAAAACGCCATATAAACCTTCAAGCGTTGCCAAATTTCCTCTGATAAAACACGAATTTCCTGGTAAACTTGTGCAAATTCTCCTTCCAATTTTTCAGATAATTTTGTGCGCAATTTCACCCAAAGTTTCTGAAAATTTTAATGGAAAACATTCATAGCTTTCCTCAAAAATAAACATTTCATCGAAGGAAATTTGGCAACTCTCGAATGTTCATAGGGCGTTTTTCCCTAGCACGGCAGGAGAGCCGTACGACACATGCAACACTGGGCTCGAAAGTTTAACATTTTTCCGGAGTCAAATGACGCCTTATTAAAAGCATAGCCGAACTTTTAAAAGTAGGAACTTTCAAGCGGAACAATCAGCCGGGAAACTCGCTAGTCGGGAAACATTTAGAAAACAGTATTCGGCCTCGGAGCTCGCGAGGAAAGTTCATCGAATGAGCGATGAACTTAGGCGCTTAGACAACCAATTAGTTGTGCTCCAAAATGAGCCCGCACTTTTCTCCGCTGGAATATTCATGTGCAACAGGATGCGCAGCGTTTGCTTGCCGGAGAATACCTGTCCCTGTCATGATTCCAGTATGCATAACAGTTGCTGTGTTCCGTTTTTAGTCACAGGCACTACATTTCCATCACTTTAGGCACTTTCAAACTTGGTACATCAAGAATTTTGGGACGCTGAATACGAATATATGACTCAAGTTCTAAAAATACGCAATCCTTTTCAAATAAAAATAGTGCATTTTTTCGCAAAAATACCAGTCTCCTGCGATTTTCAGGCCGCAGACTTGATAAGAATCAAGTGTTTTGAAAAACCGCCTCAAAACACCTCTGATACTACGTTTGAATCAAATTAATCGAGGAATCGGAAAAATACAATTTTCCGAAATTTTAAGGTCGCCATCTTGAAAGGGAATAGGTGTTTCGATTAATAAGCGTTATAATCGGGTCACCAATACACATATAAACATGTAAATATCTATATAAAATATCCACATGATAACGGCGTCTTTGTAGTCGTGCAAAAATTAATTTTCAAATTTTGAAAGATAAGTTAGCATCCCCAAAACCGACAACGCGTTCACCCTTAGTCCAGGGTGGCATGAACCGGAAGAAAAAAATGAAAGATTGGAAATTTCAGTGAAATATTTCATGAAATTTCACGAGGCTGTGAAATATTTCATCTTATTTAGGGGCTAGAGTATGCAACCCACACTCTAACACACAAAAATAAGAGAAAGTCACAAAACTTGAGAAGGAACCGGTATTATTCAATATTTTTCATACATTTTTGAAATCTCATGAAATATTTCCCGTGCGATTTCAAAACTTTCTTTTTCACGAAATTTTATCACCCTGCCTTAAGCTATCGAAAAATCGAGGTTCTTCAATGAGGAAATTAAATGTGGTCTGGGTTACCTGACAAGAATCTTTTTCGCCCTTTGGATAGCCGGCGCAAAGCATGTTGTTTGTTATCCTCTTCTCTCCGTACTTGGTTTTCTTGCACTCTGAGTTTGACATGATGGGCACTTTCACTTCTTGCAGGGTATCTGAAACCTGCCCACCTTGCTTTGTTACACCCCAACCAGTCACAATCCCGTCATGGCCCGTGTATGACAGTCCTGCATATAACAAATTAAGAAATAATCAGTAAGTTTCGTCATTAATTCAAAATCATAAGTCGAATTTAGTCCGTGATTCCCGAGCAGGGTGCCATGAAACGTAAAAAAAGAATGAAAGATCGAACATTTCAGTGAAATATTGCATGAAATTTCACAAGGCTGTGAAGTATTTCAGATTTTTCAGGGGCTAGAGTACGCAACCCGCACTCAAACACACAAATATTGACGAAAGTTACGATTTTTACATTTTTCGAAACATGAAAAGGAACCAGTATTTTTCAATATCTTTCATAAATTTCTGAAATGTTATGAAATATTTCACGTGAAATTTCAAGATTTTACTTCTCATGAAATTAAGCCTCCCTGTCCCTAGGAATTTACAAGCGGCTTGCGTGTAACCCGTCGAAATTACATTAATTCCATTGACGTAGGACATGTATAATTGGCAAAGAACCTAAGAGGCACGACGCGACCCACGACCCCAGCTTTCAGCGCCTCGAAATCCTGGTGATATTTTCCGCTTTGCTAGGGAGTTAAGTTTAGTTGCCGATTTGGACCGAACCAAACTAAATTCAAGTTCATTGTCTTTACCACACGCACTCCACCATGTATGGAACCATGCATTAAATAAGTATGTTTGCATTCCATTTTTCTTCCCTGTACAAAGCAAATTCAGAAAAACTTCAAAGAATATAATGATGGTTTGTTCCCCCTAGGAAAAGGAGCGGAGATTTTTAAACACCGCAGACGAGATAAGTGATTTGGGAGTTGCATTGTCGATTTTTAACGTGTTATACGTTAATTTTGATGTAGAAACTTGGCTTTAAGAGGTTTAATTCAATACCTCTCTTTCGTGTCGTCTAATGAGATATCGCAATCGACTCACTGGTTATCGATATGATCAGTGAGCTCAATCAAAATCCTCGGTACAAACTTACATTTTCTGATACGCTGTCATTCTGCCGTGCTAAGGAAAAACACCGTATAAATATTCGTATGTTGCCACATTTCCTCTGACGAAAAATTTATTTTGGAGGAAAATTATGCGTATTTTTCCTTAAAATTTTCAGATATTTTAGATTGAATTGCGGACAAAATTTTCTGAAAAATTGGAGAAAAAACACTCAAAACTTCCCCAATATGTTCATTTTTTTAACAGAGGAAATTTGGCAGCGCCTGAAGGTTCATACGGCGTTTTTCCTTAGCACGGCAGCATTGAACAACTGGGTCCAGCTACCGATATCCCTTACGATCTGCTGCACCGGAACCTTATCTTGATTCTCAATCGGAGTTCCGAACTAGTTTGCTTTGTTCCCGGGGAGAGCGATTCGCGGTGACGGGATAAGTCGCTCCAGGTGTGAGCACGGACGCCTTAGGCACGACGACGCCGACGCCTTTGTCGGAAACCGATGGGCGGCCAAAGGCCTCCTCGCCTCGCGAATATTCATGAAATCTCATCTCATCTCAAAGGAGCGCTTGTGTACTTGGCGCATCGTCCGACCCTCGCCGTGAGATAATTCGGTTTCTCCAGGCATCGGAACTCACTCGTGCGCGCTGGCCGCTGGGTCTTTGGCACGGTCATGATATCCGATTGACAGTTCCTTGGTCAAGACTCCCCCCCTCCCCCCCAAAAAGAACAATTTGGAGACTATTCATTGAAAACTAGGGCTCCCATTTCCCGGAAGTAGTTACAAATTTTGGAACTTTTGTGATTTTCCTGAATTTTTCCCGGAACTTTTGAAATTCCCGAAATTTTCCGGGTCTTTTGCATTATCCGGAACTTTCTCGGAACTTTTGACGGTCATGGAGTGGGAGAAATTGGAACAAAAAAGTTCCGAATCCCGGAACTTTTGATGGGAGCACTGTTAAGGACGCATAACGCTCTTAGGGAGGGGCGTGAAAGTGCTTAATATGACGAGAGAAGAACAGCAGGCTGATTATTGAGATTGATAGACAAAGCTATAGGCCCAGAAGAATAAAGAAAACTGTTGCGATCCTATCGGTGGAAGCTGCAATGGAAAAAGGAGGTAAGCAATAGAGTAATTAACGGCAACCGACAAGAGACCGTACAGATTGTCTATCATTTCTCTTCTTCGTCTTTGACAGCCACTTATTTCAACCAAACCAATAGGATCGCTCTATTTTCCCTCTGTCTTATTTGTCTATCAATCTCAATAATTAGCCTGCAGGGCCGCATCACATGACGTTTGACGCTGTATTCTTTTACGTGTAATTTTCATTTCTTCTTTTACTATTTTATGAATCTTTAATATTTTTCCCTTTTAAGGACCTCCGTACCTTGTCTCTGCATACTATAACATATTATGACATCGTGATTCATAATTGTTATTTTTGTAGTAATGCTATTTAAGATAAATGTTTCAATATTACTAGGTCAATTTTACATAAACCGTCAGTTATTTATGCGTCCAAATTTGATCCATTTCCCATATAAATCTTAACAACTTTACATTAGATTTTTTTCATTTTCTTAACTCATGCTTTCAACCTCTGCCATGCAGTCATTTTGACATGCTGATACAAGAAAAAATGCTGATTTTTAACCGTTCGATAAACATGTCCTTTATTTATCAATCCTAAAAGTCTCCAAGACGACGTGACCCGTAAATAGAAGGTAGTCTTCACATTAATAAAATTAATAAATAGAGAGAGGGAAACTAGAAATGGACGGAAAAAGTGTAACTGAAATCTTGTCACTAAATTCGAATAATTTTTGACGAGAGAAAATGATTAATACCTGGTCGTGGGAGACAGACAGGTCGGAGAAGCTCGTTCCATTGAACCTCCTCGTCCAGACGTAACAGAGCGATATCATGGTTGTAAGTACTCGGACTGTAGCCTTTGTATCTTATAACCGTTTTCACTTTACGATCAATGTGATAAGTTTCGTTTTGCGATGACCTATCATGGTCCTTGATCCGGACTACTATGTTCTTCTTGTCAAATCTAAAAAAAAAAAAAAAAAAAAAAAAAAAAAAAAAAATTATTTCACAAAAAAATGAAGCGAATGAAGAATCCCCCATTTACGACATTTAAAAATCCCCCCCCCCAAAAAAAAAAAAAAAAAAAAATGTAGGCAGAATACAATAAGTAATAGAATGGTGGAGTAGTTCTGGGGAAGCACTAATCTGAGGGAAAATAGAAGCCAAAAATATCGAAAATAATAATAATAAAATAAAAAAAAAAATTACAAAACGATTGCAAAACTGAAGAAAATAGTGTTCGATCTAGGCAAGTGCATTGGAACTACTTTTTTGAGACGACAAACACTTTTAAATATCTCTATCGAATGAAAGATGTTTTATTTCGTTTCAGCCTCACCATCAATATGCACGATTCCTTTTCGAAATATTTTCTCGTGGTGCTTTAACCTTTTCAGAGGATGTTTTCCGTAGCCATTTTAATTCTTTTTCTAGCATAATTTGAGATAAAAGTCGGTCACATACCCGTAAACGCAATGAGCAGCCGTGAGTGCGTATTTTGAATTGATGAGAGTTGCCCCGCAGTAAAATTTGTTGCGGTAAAGAAGATGGGCCATCCATGGATAATAGTTCACGTAGGTTGTCTGTCCACCCACGATGCGTTGCTGTTTGTTCGGGATTCCACAGCCTGGAATCAAAAAGTTTCAAATTCTAGTACGTTTTCCGAAACCGTTAGGACCATCTATGTTTCATATGTATGTACTCGCTTTGTTTATGCAATATAATTCATTTTTACGCAGCATGCTGTTGCTTCAAAATTCTCAAACACGAAATATTTTACAGACCGCCAACAAAGAACATCCGGTAATTTTTCAAATTTTCGATCCCCTTCCTCTTCTCCTTCCAATATCAGGAGTCTCTCTGCAGGGGCGTAGCTAGGAAATTTTTCTGGGGGGGGGGCATGGGACCACCTCTCGTGGTGAAGAGAGCGGGGGGTGGGTGAGGAATGGAGGATCCCGTTTTTCTGGGGGGGGGGGGGGCACGAGATTTCTGGGGGGCAGGCCCCCCCAGGAGCCCCCTAGCTACGCCTATGTCTCTCTGTAAATTTTGGCACATGTTATAGAGCCCTAAAAACTCCTCTTCCTACAGCGCCTGATTTCATTCATAAACCATCCTTGAGCGTTTTAACTTTGAATCTCTTGCGACAGAATTTATTAAAACGCAGTCATAAAAGAATTGTTTTCGCAAGAAAGAAATTCTGATTACGGTCGTTCTTGCATAGCGCATTCATTTCGATCCTCGGTTTGAAAAATCCTACCTAGGAAACAATTGAAAATATGCCTGCAATAAGCGTTTGAAGGGTTCACAAACAAGAATTCAAACAGCGCGAAACAGTATACACAGACAACAGAACCTAACACCAATCGCGAAGTGCATGCTGCTATTACTAAGCAGGATTAATTTTATTGTTTGTCATTCGTTATCGGGTTCCTCAAACGTCAGAGACCAATCAAAGGAGGCAAAAAAGGAGCTCTGTAGTCTTAAGCTTTAATTAGAATCTTTTCATCGGGCCGAGAGTTATTTCAGCCTCTGGCAGTTTGTGATAATTGAGCTCCGATTCATTTCCTCTGTAAACCTTTGCGTTTTCTCCGAGCATGCGGAGCAGTATCGGATTGTAATTAAAAACCTCTCCAGATTCCACGTGAAAAAATGTGAGAGGAAGTTGAGACCCCACTTGATCAACCCAATCAAGAAATGAACTGAGGATGGCATTCAGGCGTACCTTGGCGAACAGTGCCTTTACGCATAGTGGGTGTACGGATGGGGATACGCTGGGCTTCATGGAAGCCCTATTCATGTAGGGTTGGTCAGTTGCGCTGGTCACAGAATCGTGTTTTGATGCTTGATGTTGGTAGATTAGCAAAAAATAATAAAAGCTGTCTAAATAGCAACATCTCTACGTGCAATACTAGCCCAAACCGCCCTTTGAAAAGTGGGGTGTTGGACGTAATTTACCGGTGGTAGAAACCAAAGGCAATATTTCGGTTAATGTTGAACGTAGAAGTTGCTGTTAGGAGAGATCTTGTTATTTTAGCTGGTCTGCAAGAATCAAGCACGAAAATACGATACTGCGACCAGCCCAACTGACCAATTCGCAGAGTGACGGCAACTTTGGAGAGGAGGGGAGTTCTTGCAAACATTTAACGGATGTTACTCGCTATTCAGTCGTGCATGTTATGGTAGAGAACAGTCAGTCTAGAAATGAAGTTTTGAAAAAATGGATCTGCACGGAAAAAAAAGACCTGTCATTTTAACAGTCGCATTGAATGTTAAATTTGTTTGACGTTTCTCTGTTCTTTTAGTTGTCGTGACTGTTAATTGAACATTTTAAGTATGTTGAAACAAAAGTGTGCAAATCTGTTAGCTCAACATCTTATTAATGCTTTTGAAATAACATTCTGTATGTTATTCCATCATCACACGACTGCTGAGTTAACATCAGTGCGGTTCATTAAATCAACAGTTCCTGAAGCTTTTGGAATGACTGTCATTGACTTTTGATTTTACAGTCCACACGTTATTTTGACATTCGTTTGGATTTTAAATTTACATTCGTGTAGGTGTTGGTCTAATGTTTTGAAGGCCGTTAAATTCGCACAAATAATCTGCTAAAGCAACAGCGAGGGTGTCGAAATAGCAGCCCTTTCGAATGCTCATTTAACAGCGGGTTGACGGTAAAATCCTGACCGTTGCACGGAGCATCCCATCCCAGCCAGTCCCGCGCGATCGGCGCAGCGCGCATGCGCAGTTATGAACAGTCGTCGATCGCCCCGCTGCGAGTGGTGACGCAGAAAACCTCTCCTTACCCTCCAGTCACCACTGTCCACCCTCCTTCTCGAGGGTTGCGCTTGCGCGCCGATCTGACAAAGGGCCCGGTCAGGGAAATTCTTAGAACTCTAACGGCTGTTTCTTCCCTCGGCGTTGTATGCGCATTCCAGTCCAGTCCAGTCTGTTCGCTGAGGCGGCCATATCACTGTTTAAAGGGATTTCGTTTGCTCAACAGTCAGTGGTTTTGAGTCGGAGAAGTCTTGCGTTTGCGTTTCGAAATCGTGCTCAAATTGTGTGTGCGAGTGAATTTTGGCGAAGAAAGTGATTAGTTTTGATACTCAGTGCGCGATCTGCAAAATTAGTAGCTCCGTAGGAAAGTAACTCTTACGATATAATCAAATTTGGGCACACTGGAATCAGTTGCGGGCAGACGTCATTTTGTAAGGCATCATTATGAATCCACTCAACTCGGAATTTCTTCTGCTATATATTTGCGTTTTTTGGTTTCAACTTCACCTTTGACGTTACACGCACTCTCAAATCAATTAGGTTTGCGTCCAGTGCATCCAATTATTATTTTTAGCGTGCCTTACATATTTATATGCAGGCACGCTTTTTATTTCGTTTCCTGTAGATTATACCATCAGCCCTGTCTCCGATACTTTCCGATGGGTTTTTGCAGAATCCTAATTCCATTGTGTGATTTTTTCCTTTTTTTGGTTTAAAGAAATTTAGGCTGTTTTGAAATGAATTGAAGTTATAATTTAGCAAATCCTAATCTTGGTAGAATTTTTTGAACTCTTTTATAATACATTTTTGGTGTTTTTAATTCATGAGCACGATCGGCTGTTTGGTTCTTACGTTGTTTTTTATTGATGACGCCAACGTGACACCGTTACATTGTCTTAATGACGTAAAGTGTTTCAATGTGTAATACAGTGTATGTGCAATATCTGTCCAGGCCGCGAGTGATAAGTTGGGTTATTTGGAAAAACGAAAATAATCTGTGGAGAGGAAGGGTTTAAAATGTACCTCACATAATTTGTTGCCGACCCCTAGGCCATGATCAATTCTGCCCAACCGAGAACTGCAAAGATGTATACTTAATGTAGTGTTATTGTGCATTTAAACTGTTAAAATGTTTGTGAATTAACTCATTGTGAAACTGATTTAGTCTGTAAATGTTACTTTGACCGGAATATTATCTACGGTTTTTGTATCATTTACTTGAAACCAGTTAAGCAATTATCAGCTATTTACATAAGCATGTAAGTATGACCATGGTTTTTTACAGCTGCTTGGCATCGTGTCTGCCACATTAACAGCAGTGTGAATGAAAATTCAAAAGCTAATTTGCGTTTACATGAGCAGCAGCGCTGCTACATCGACAGCAACGTGGATTTAAATTCAAAGACGAACCGGCTGTCATGAAAACAGCGACGCTGCTTTTTCGACAGCAGCGGCCGCTGTTAAATCGAAAGCAGCGTGAACGTCAATCTGATGGGGAACCGGCGTTTACGCCAGCAGCTGCGCTGTCAGTGTAACATACTATTTGATGTAGGTTGAGCAGATTTTGCTGTCATTGTTACATATATGTACTGTCAATGTGACAGCAAAGCGCCTGTTATAATAACAGACAAAGGTAATGTTATTTTAATAACCAGGATGCTGTGCCGTTTTTTAACAGCCAAGGGCTGTTCCCTTAACAGTCGCGACGATTAAAATGACGGTCCTTTTTTTTCCGTGTGGCATTGTCTACACAGAATTTGTCTTGCACATCTTGCAATATCCTTTAAACGCCACTATATCATTCGGACACGTTCGCTGAACATCATTCCGTACGAACATATACTACGCTGAACGCCAGAGGTAGTAGGCAGACCTGAAGATCGGATAAGCCTAGCTGATTATGGTTCATCAAAGTTTAAAAATTGTGATAATATTATCCTCTCAGTAGGAAAAATAGAAAAATTATATACACATACGAACGCCACACGGTGGATCGAGACAATATGAGAGGGCGTACAAATTTTGGAACTTTAAACGCTTATAACTCCGTTTATACACTGAAAAAAAAATTCTCGGCGTTTTTACTAAGGTCCGTTGGTACCTTTACCATCTCATTTTTTTACCAATTATTGGTAATTTTACTAAGACAGACCATTGGTAATCTTACCTAAAAACCGGTATTTTTACTGTTTTTTTTAGGTAAGAATACCACTTTTATTGGTAATAAATTCCCGGTAACTTTGTCATTTTATCTCGGTAATTCTAGCACAGTCGATGAAAATATTGGCGTTTTCACCAAGGTCCAGTAAAATTACCGAGAAAGTTCAATAATTTTACCGAGATTCTCGGTAAAATTACCAATTCCATAAATGATAATTTTACCAAGAAAAAATTGGGATCAAATAGAACCCTTAATTCTTGATAATTTTACCCTTTTCTTAGTAAATACATCGAGATTTTTTTTTCAGTGTACGAAACTTTGAGGTTCTAAAAGCGGTTCCATTAGTTTTACCGTGAAAATTTCTTCTCGAGGCACCCCTTCAAATTCATCATGTGACGAAATAAGCACCAAAATTTGCAGTTTTAGTCAAAAATTTCATGTCCGACATCTCTTATTGACTGGATCCACTGTGCGCCATCTCAAACATGTTCATCAAAAGCTAATACTTGCGAACAAATTCCCCGAAAGCGCAAGAGCGGGATTTTATACCCACTTGCACTGAAAAAAACATTTCGGTGTATTTACTAGGAAAAGGGTAAAATTACCAAGAATTCAGGGTTCTATTTGATCCCAGTTTTTCCTTGGTAAAATTACCGTTTGTGGAATTGGTAATTTTACCGAGACATTGAACTTTCTCGGTAATTTTACTGGACCCCGGTAAAAACGCCAATATTTTTTATCGACTATGGTAGAATTACCGAGATAAAATGGCAAAGTTACCGGGCATTGATTACCAATAAAAGTGGTATTCTTACCTGCAAAAAAAACAGTAAAAATACCGGTTTTTAGGTACGTTTACCAGTCTGTCTTGGTAAAATTACCAATAATTGGTAAAATAAGTGAGATGGTAAAGGTACCAACGGACCTTGGTAAAAACGCCGAGAATTTTTTTTCAGTGTCGAAGCACCCCTTCAAATTCATCATGTGACGAAATAAGCACCAAAATTTGCAGTTTTAGTCAAAAATTTCATGTCCGACATCTCTTATTAACTCGATCCACCGTGCGCCATCTCAAACATGATCACCAAAAGCTAATATTTTTTTCCCTTTTTAACACTTTCAAATTCCCCGAAAGCGCAAGAGCAGGATTTTATACCTACTTGCGGCGCACGCAACGCCACTGGCACCACACCGGCGATTCGTCGGGGAGTTTTCGAGGGGCGCTAATAAGCGGTTAATGAGTTAAAGACAGACGAGCGTGAGCCGATACATTGTGTTGCAAATTGGGGGCGCGGTCATCAATTATCGTCGGCCGATGACTAAGTCGCCGCGGCGCGGGGTTGAGCGATGTCCCTCCGCCTGGGAGCGTCGCCGGGGAGCGTCGGGACGCCGCCGGGGGTGCGCGCGACAACGCCCGGCGTCGGAGGGTGGTCCCGGCCGCGATGAGTCGCGCGGTGTGTCTGACACGCTGTTAATACGACCGCATTTTCAATTACCGCCCCGCTGCATCGTCCGCGGCCGCGACACAATGTTCCGGCCCTCGTTTGAATTAATTCTTGTCACCCAGAGTCCCGCCGTTTTTCGCGGGCGCCCGCCTCAACGCAGCCGCGCGGCCCGCTCTGTCGACGAAACTGGCATGCGGACTGATTATTGAAATTGATAGACAAAGCGATTGACGAAGAAGACCACGCGAAAATCCCACAAGGAGATCCCCGGAGAGCGATCCCCTTGGTTGAAACGGGTGGTTGTTATAGACTGAAGGGTGGAAATGATGGAGTAACTATAGGATCTCTCGTGCACTGGAAAAAAAAACACTTTGGATTTACAGTCCAGACTCTTAAAAACATCGACAAGAAAAAGTACTCTTGATTCAATCAGATTTTTGCTTAACTCAAAAGGAAATCCGCTCAAATTAAGAGGCTTGGTTCTTGATTTAAGCTAAAATCCGATTGAATCAAGAGTATTTCTTCTTGTCGATTTTTTTAAGAGTCAGGACTCTGGATCCAATGTGGTTTTTTTCCAGTGTGGGTTGCCGTTACTTAATCTATTACTTGCCTCCTTTGTCGATTGCACCCACCCACTCCCACAAATAAATCGCTCCATTTCCTTTTTGTCTTCTTTGTCTATCATGATCAATGATCAGCCTGCAGGTGATGGCGTAAAAAACACGGTAAGCTTACCCTCGAGACTCACGTTTCCTAGACGAATAAGTACATAACTCCATTCTAAGGTTGTAGAATGGGCCTGTTGCATGCAAGAGATACAGCCGTGCGAATAGACTTTTTAGAGGTTAAATGACACGAAAATTACGATGGTCACATTAAAAAAGTCTGAAATACACTCCTTACTGCGCAATTTGCGTTGTTAGGAACGCGCTTTTTCAAATTTCCCGCGTCTGGGGGCAGTTTTCTAATCGCCGGAAACGAGCAAACGGCGGGCTCGGTGATTTCCGGAAGATGCCGAGTCGTTGTTGTTGTTGTTATTTTTTCCTTCAGTTTGTTTACAAACCCAACGTGATCTCCTACAGTGGTCCATATACGCTTTATGCGGTAACCAAATCGATCAACTTTTAAATATCCAACGCAATCCTTCTACATTTCATTTCACGATGTCACGAGCTCCGATTTTTGGGTTATGTTGTCAGTTTTAGTTGACCGGAAATAGCCGCGAGTTGCCGTTAATTGTTTCCGTTAGAAAACTGCCCCCAGACGCGGGAAATTTGAAAAAGCGCGTTCCTAACAACACAAATTGCGCAGTAAGGAGTGTATTTCAGACTTTTTTAATGTGACCATCGTAATTTTCGTGTCATTTAACCTCTAAAAAGTCTATTCGCGCGGCTGTATCTCTTGCATGCAACAGGCCCATTGGACGTATTCCTGACAAATGGAACTATGTGTAGTAAGACATGAGCCCTAAAACCCATAAGATCATACGCATAGCAGGGCTCACGTCATAATGCACATAGTTGCGTTGGGCAGAAATACGTCCAATTGACTTGGAAAATTCAATTTTTGTGACCATGCACTTTTTCCCCAAAGCTTTGTTAGTTTTTGCGTATAATCAAATGTAAAATAAAGCTCTTGCTCGGTGTGTGAGGGATTTGCGATTTAAGTACTATATCTTGTGAAAAATTTCGCGAGCAACTCGATGGTGCCACTGGTTTTCCCTGAAATCAACTCCGAAGCTCAAAAGAGCTGTCAAAGTTTAGGCCGTAATGCAAGGGACATCCCATACGCTACCCTGAGAGTCTACCTCTATATCAAGGCAAACAGTCGATGCAAAGGTAGGTAGCGAATACATTCATAAGAGGGGTTGCCGAGTTTCCAGTTTAGTCCCCAAATAAGGTGGCAACCCTCTTAATGTATTGAATCCCTATCTTTTCACAGAAAGTTTGTCTGGATATAGGGGTGGACTCTCAGGGTATAGTGTGGGATATTCCCTCGAAGTCGGTCTCGACTTTGAGAGCTTTTCTTGAGTTTGGGAGTTTGTTACCGGAAAAACCAGTGGCACCATCGTGCTTCTCGCGAAATTTTATTGACGAATTAGTACATAAAACGCAAATTCCTGACATAAACGTGCAATAGCTCCATTGATAACATTTTCAGTTAAAATTGCCCAACAATTTCCTGATAATAATTTTTAAGAGGATATTGCACAACTTTGAAATATATACCTAGTTATGCCAGAAATACGCGCAAAATGATGCGCATCTCCGATTGCGTCGTTCATGCAAAAAGCTTTTCTCATATTTTTCCCCCAAAGAAAACTAATGCATATTTCCCCTTGTTTTATGTGAATTTTTCTCACTCTTTCAAATATATTCACAGAAAATTTCCAGCAGACACTTAAATAGGTTGTTTCGAAAAAAATAAAATACAATAGAAGATTTTGAAATATTGCAAGCATTGTACGCCTTTTCGCGGCTTTAGCCATCAATATGGTCAGTTATGCGAGCATGGGACAGACACAGATCGAGATTCAACGAGAGAATAAGGTCTGTTCAGACAGGGAATAAGAATACCAATTATGATGCATATTTATTTGTTATTGAGACCCGGGTGTATTCTCATCTAGAGAGAGAAAGAGAGAGAAAAAGTCAGTCGGACAGCACCAGTCTTTATTTGAATGTAAATTACCAATGGGACTGAGAGCTTCCAATGCAAGTCACATTACCTCCCCGCTGGACAAGTAGGGGTCAGATTTTTCTGTCGACTCGGACTGAATTACATCTTTCGCATGGTAGCATATTTTTTCTTTCTAACCTTTTTTCTGACAATAATATTTTTGAGAAAATTTCCTCGAAAAAAAGCTGTTATCCAGGAATCATCAGGGTGACAAGAACCGTAAGAAATATACGAAAAATAGGAAAATTTCATGAAAATTGTAATGAAATCTCACGAGGCTATGAAATAATGCAAATTATGAAACACTCGTTCCAGAGGATACTTAATCAGGGGATACCGGGGGAATCCAAAACCAAATAATCAGTTTTAACCATGAGTTCTTAAAACTTGCTTACACTGTTACTCTGAATCCTTAAGCTCATGAAATCTCTTATGCATATGACGAGATGTGACTTATTCTGAAATTTTACAGGCGTGCATCACAAAAGAAGTACACCCCCCCCCCCCCATGTCTAGCAAAATTCCTTCCTGATCAATAAGGAAATATTCATACAGTATTACAGTAAAGCACCCAAAACACGCGTGAGTATGAATTCAATCGGATATATTTTTCTTACATTTGGAGATTGAAATATTTGGAAGGGTTTCAGTTAATTATCGCCAACAAAAGAGGTTCACTTTTCCAGCTTTCACACTACACAGGAGCTTACTCTCCGGAAGATATTAAGAAAAAATGGGTGAAATGTGTTCGTAGAAGAGTATTGAATAAAGAAAGACGTTCTTTAAGGGCATACGTTCCCAGAATTTGTCATTCCTCCATCCGTACTGATGCGCTAAAGAAGAACGGCATACGTGCATTCGAAAGTTGCCATATTTTTTTGACAAAATACTAATCTTTGTGAAATTTAAAATTATTTTTTATTTTATTTTTTTTATTTTTTTTTATTTATTTTTATTTATTTATTCTTTTGCTTTTTGCACATTTGGCTTCACAAAAACGTCATTTTCTAAATAAAGGTACTGATAGGTATAAACATATTTACATACAAATCGTCTTAAATTCATTCATTGACATTCAAAAATTCATTGATTGAGTACGGGCATTTTTCAATCAAATGCCTTGTGGCCAGCTTATCGAATGTTGGACTATATATGCTTTCCTGTATAATATTTGGCAATTTATCAAAGAATTTCCATGCCTTTGTTAGGTATGTGTCGTTCTTTGATAAACTGCTAAATTGGTGATATCTTGTGTCATACCCATGTGTCTCTGCCTTATCTCCCTTCAGCCTTTTAGCCAGTAATTTTAAGTGACTCATAATTATTTTGGCCGGTAATGTTAATATCTCATTTTTTATGAAGTGTTCTCGGCATGATGTATCTTGCTTCAGTTTCAGAATATTCTCTTTAATTTTATAGACGGCAAAGTTTCAAAACTTCTAATTCGGTTTCTCTTCCTTTCCCTAAAGAAGACTAGGAATAAGTTATCACCTTAAGTTTTCTAATGAGCTCTTTTGATTGAGGGAAGACAATTCACGGGTAATTTTTAGGAAAACTGTTGTTAACTAATTTTTTTTTTAAAAACAAAATAAAATTAAAATTCAACGAAGATTTGCATTGCTGCAGTAAGAGAAACGCATTTTTCAACTCAGCCATCGAAATGGTTAATAAACATGCTGGAGAATCCGAAGAAAAAGAAAGTCTTTAAGAAAATGTATATTTCATCTGGAAACATCTGGCAATGGTTCAATTTTCATACGACGTTTTCTCCTTAGCACGCGAGTATACGAATGATAATTTCGCCATAACTTTCATGCGGAATTCTTTAATAGCTTCTGTAGCGCTCCCATTCAATTGTGCACGCGTTACACTTGGCTCTATTAAAAAACTAATATATTTCTATAGAGGCGTGATTGTTCGGCGGTGCAAGGGAGGAAGGGAACGGAGAGGGGGAGGGGAGGGGGTTGCTCGTCGAATGACGACTGAGATGAAGTCTCAAAATGCAGCTCCCTGTTCGCAGACTTGTTGATCGGGGAGTCACCGTTTTCCTCGCCTTTCAAAAAATACATCTTACTTTTTCCCCCTTCCTTCTTTCCTGTCATATTAAAATGATTTCCTCGCAGAGGAGAAAGGAGGTGCTTATGCATTTTCTCATTTTTCGTGGAAAGGAATGCGGGGCCTTTCATGTATTGAAGTTACGATCATTCAGGCGGTTCTGAGCCTACATTGGACCGCTTGGCACGGTCAGAAATTAAGCGCAGCACGTGCCACAGTGCTAACACGTGGAGACATCAAACATTTCTTAATTTGATTGTATTACAGCAGTATCTTGGAGGGAAAGCCAAACATATTATTTCTTTTTAGTGAGGAAAGAGTTGCAGGTCTCCGATTTCCCCTGGTCTTGGAGCTTTTACGGCCGTAAGTAAACTAACCAAATATACTTTGCTATTATTTGATGAGCTTCAAAAATTCCATGGCAGCCTTCACATGCGGATAGAGTGCATCGACGCACAATAGCTCGAGTCAATTGGAGAGGTCGGACATTAAATTTTGGACTAAAACTGCAAATTTTGATGTTTATTTCGTCACATTTTGAATTTTAAGGAGTGCTTCCAGATGGAAATTTCACGAAAAAACCATTGAGGCCAACTTTGGAACCTCAAACTTGTGTATAAACGGAATTATAAGCTTTTAAAGTGTCCAAATTTTGTCCGATATCTTCCATTGGCTCGATCCACAATGCGACGGTAAAACTCTCAAACCTCGTATCTCGGTCTGCAACGTTGCTGACTTCCTGTCATACTTTATGATTCAAACGGAGAGCTACTTAATGTCAATTCTTGAAAATTTTCGTGACTGATCCCCTCCGTGCGGAGCAAATTCTTTGAAGGAAAATTTCGAAGGAATGATATTAATTTGTTCTCCTCTAAAAAAATAAAATGGAAGCAGAGATTTTTAAACATCACAAACGAGATAAGTGGTTTGGGAGTTTCACCGTCGCACAGTGAATCGAGTCAATTAAAGAGTTCGGACATGAAATTTTTGACTAAACCTGCAAATTCTGATGTTCACTTCGTCACATTTTGAATTTCAAGGGGTGCTTCTGGGAGAAAATTTCACGAGGAAACCAATGCAACCACTTTTAAAACCTTAACTTTTGGTATGAACGGAGTTATGAGCGTCTAAATTTTCAAATGTTGTCTGACCTCTCCTATTGACTCGATCCACTGTGCATCGATACGCAGAAAACGCAACTGTTCGTGTGTATAACTCAGGAATTTTCACGTGGGATTAACTCGCCGCTCCCGGAGGGAGGGTATGGATTCGATCGACATGAATCGATCGAAAAATGAAAACGTGAATCGATCGACGTGAATCGATCGACACCGATTCGATCGAAAAATTGTTAAAAAACCGGTGTCGATTCGATCGACATGAATCGATCGAAAAATCAAAACGTGAATCGATCGACGTGAATCGATCGACACCGATTCGATCGACAAATTATTAAAAAACCGGTGTCGATTCGATCGACATGAATCGATCGAAAAATGAAAACGTGAATCGATCGACATGAATCGATCGACACCGATTCGATCGACAATTAATTCAAAAACACCCGGATCGATTCGATCGACATGAATGGATCGAAAAATCAAAACGTGAATCGATCGACGTGAATCGATCGACACCGATTCGATCGACAACCGTGAATGGATCGACAAACCCCGTGAATGGATCGACAAACCCCGTGAATCGATCGACAAGCCCGTGAATCGATCGACAAACCCGTGAATCGATCGACAAACCCGTGAATCGATCGACAAACCCGTGAATCGATCGACAAACCCGTGAGTCGATCGACAAACCCGTGAGTCGATCGACAAACCCGTGAGTCGATCGACAAACCCGTGAATGGATCGACAAACCCGTGAGTCGATCGACAAAAGCCGTGAATCGATCGACAAACCCCGTGAATGGATCGACAAGCCCGTGAATGGATCGACAAACCCGTGAATCGATCGACAAACCCGTGAATCGATCGACAAACCCGTGAATCGATCGACAAACCCGTGAATCGATCGACAAACCCGTGAGTCGATCGACAAACCCGTGAGTCGATCGACAAACCCGTGAATGGATCGACAAACCCGTGAATGGATCGACAAACCCGTGAATCGATCGACAAACCCGTGAATGGATCGACAAATCCGTGAGTCGATCGAATTTTGTCGATCGAATCGGTGTCGATCGATTCACGTCGATCGATTCACGTTTTGATTTTTCGATCCATTCATGTCGATCGAATCGATCCGGGTGTTTTTGAATTAACTGTCGATCGAATCGGTGTCGATCGATTCATGTCGATCGATTCACGTTTTCATTTTTCGATCGATTCATGTCGATCGAATCGACACCGGTTTTTTAACAATTTGTCGATCGAATCGGTGTCGATCGATTCACGTCGATCGATTCACGTTTTCATTTTTCGATCGATTCATGTCGATCGAATCGACACCGGTTTTTTAACAATTTGTCGATCGAATCGGTGTCGATCGATTCATGTCGATCGATTCACGTTTTCATTTTTCGATCGATTCATGTCGATCGAATCCATACCCTCCCTCCCGGAGGAGCCTCATCCACTTGAAGAAACAATTTTACCCCTGAGGAAACTGAGAAAAACCGGCGACTCGTCCCTTCTTGACGCACGATTAAACTTTCCTTCCGGGTTGGCGCGACGCGATGCGACGATATCCGGTCCATTAAGAAACGTGAGCAATGATTCACTACCAGACGGTCGAATTCGGGAAAAACACCGTATGTACATTCGAACGTTGCCAAATCTCATTAAATTCTTCCTGAAAAAACCAGCGGAAATTTTCACCTCGATTTTATCACCGATTTTTTCTCTTGCAATATAGTGAAAGGTTTTTGAAAATTGCAAGGGGAAGTATTTGTAATTGCACCGCGTTAAGCAGAAAGGGACCATAAGCCACATAGCCAAATTAAACTGGGCACTTTAATTCTTTACACGAGAACCTTTTTGAAGGATTTCCTCGACAAATTTCAAGAATTTGCTTCGTATTACACTAGAAAAAAACACATTGGATCTAGAGTCCAGACTCTTAAAAACATCGACAAGAAAAAGTACTCTTGATTCAGTCAGAATCTAGCTTAAATCAAGAACCAAGCCTCTTAATTTAAGCCGATTTCGTTTTGATTAAAGCAAAAATCCGATTGAATCAAGGGTATTTTTTCTTGTCAATGTTTTCAAGAGTCTGGACTCTAGATCCAATGTGTTTTTTTCCAGTGTTTGCACAAAATTCACTGAAATTTGCATACACATCTGCACAACCGTTTTTATGTAAAAAATTAAATTGCCCAGTTAAATTTGGCAATAACTGATGTAGCTTGGTTCCTTTCAGGGTGGCAAAATTTCATGAAAAATAAAATCTTGAAATTTCGCGTGAAATATTTCATGAAATTTCAGAAATTTATGGAAGATATTGAAAAATACCGGTTCCTTTTCATGTTTCGCAAAATGTAAAAATTGTGACTTTCTTCTAGTTTTGTGCGTTTGAATGCGGGTTGCACGCTCTTGCCCCTGAAAAATATGAAATATTTCACAGTCTCGTGAAATTTCATGAAATATTTCAATGAAATTTCCAATCTTTAATTTATTTCTTACGTTTCATGCCACCCTGGTTCCTTTTTACCGAACGCAGTCCAATTCTCTTGAGAATCAATATTTTTTCGAGGGAAATTTTGCAACGTCGAAGTGTCGTTGCGGCGTTGTTCCTCGGCGGAGCTCGGAGTTAATTTCGCGGAGATTTGCGGGACCGCGGAACGTGTTAAAATGCTCAATAGAGGAGAAATAATTATCGGCCGGGATTTCGGCTCGCCGGTCCCGTGGGCGGCAACGACAAGAGACGACTTCCACCGAGGGGCTCCTATCCCGCGGGAGAGCCGCTTCCCACGGGAGAAGTTTCCCGGTTGAGCTCCGTTCCGTCAAGTATCCGTCCGAGCGGCTTAATCTCTCGCTCCGGATTTGATCCGCTTACGGATTTTCGCGGATTAGGCCGTGCCGCCGCCGCCACCTATCATTCTCGATCGACTATCGCCATTATTCGCTGAGAATATCGTCGTATTTGAATGTGATGTCGTGGAGAAAGAACTCAAGATCAGTGGCATTTTTTGGTTCACAGGACCAAAAGCGGTAATATTCCTTAGCCATCTTACGTGCTTTATGATCGGTCCCGAGATAAGTCTTGAGTACTTTTATAGGGAGAGTATGGACAACTCGAAAATTTGGGGTTGTAGGACATTTGGACGGAGTTAAACAGAAAGGAACCAAGCCACATCAGGATCGAACCGAGAAAAAGAGGTTTAAAGTTTGGCTCCTGCTTAAGACTCAATGCAAACGATAAACTTCAAGTTCAATTTCTGCAAAATTTGCTCCAACAAAAACTTTGAATTTTTGGCGATAGATAGTAGAGCAGTGGTTGAGTTCAAAACCACTCATAATTCAATTTTTTCCAAAATGTGGGTTGGTTCCTTTCTGCTTAACTCAGTCCATTTCGTCAACGATTTTTTGTCCGCGCATCTGTTTTTCCAGTAATTTACGTCCACGCGTTTTTTCGGCACGGGAGTTTTGGTCCACGTGCCAGTTGAGACCCAAAGTTAATTGGCCCACATGTAAATATAAACGACCATTGCTCACGACGTTTTTGGATGAGAATGAATAATGTCTTGGAAGAATGAGGGTTTGCTTGTTTTTTTTTTGTTTTGTGTGTTTGGTCCAGCGGAGAATAATATATAGTTAAGAGTTTTGGTAAAAATGGGGGGGGGGGGGGCGTCAATTCCATAAGACAAAATTCACTTAAAACTCTCTACACCTCTTTGGTGTAAAATGAATTATTTATCTTTCAAGAAATTCCCACCTTGTTATACCTGAACCGCATAAACCTCTATATTTGCCTCAGCTAAAGGCTCTAAGATTTTTCCTGTGTACGATAAGTATCTTGATTTATTTTGCGAGGAAAGGTTGTACTTTTAAAGGATGCCTGTCATTCTTGATACGTTCAATTTCGTATAATACTGTGCAACACCTCTGTTGTGGAATAGTTGCTTCAGACGCCGCCGCACGGCGGGCGGGCGGCCAGCGCGAGACGCGCATTGGCGCCTACAAACCTAAGTGGATACTTCAAGCATTGTGCAATGCGTGAAGTATCCACTTAGGTTTGTAGGCGCCAGTGAGCCTCTCGCGCTGGCAGCACGCCGCACTATGGTCCACAGACCCTATTTAACGGAACTTTAGTCAAATTTTGAGGGTGGAAAAAATTAAAGTTTGGTACTACAGTTTTATAATACATACTCTCATGGATCGTCACCTAAGTTTTCATCGACTAATAATGATTTATAAGATTGTGACGGACCCTAACAACAGAGCGCGCGACAGGTCTTCATTAGCTGATTGTGAGCTGCATTTTGTGGTGCGTTACAGGGTGTTTATTTTACCGAGTTACGCCTCATCTATGTAAATTTTTGGGCAACATGGATCCACCTGATGGCAAGTGACTTCCTTTTCACCCCGTTTCATTAATTTTGAACCGAAATTTGTATGCTTTTGAACGCTCCAAACATACGCCAAAAAATGCTACAAATCAGTGAAATTCGTAATTTTTAGGAAGCTCTAACTTTTTTTTAATTCTAGTTAATGCTTTGCAGATTGAAAAATCTTGTTCAACATATCCTTAAGTTTAAAATGATGCCAATTTAAATTGCGCCTTTTTGCGCCTAACGGTCGAAATCAATTTTTTTCGGAGTGCACCTCCGTACATCAAAATGTGGAATATTCCATGCATTTTTGGCGTTTTTGCGACTGTTAAATTTTTTCGAGGTACAAAATAAAAGTATTCCGATATATTTTGATCTACTGAGTCCGAAAATGACCTTTGTTTTTTCTTATCACCTCTCACTTTTCCGAAAAAGCGACTTTTTCCCGGGAAAATGAGCAATTTTGACGTATTTTTGTCATAATTGCAATTCATGTTGATAAATTATAATGGACCCGTGGTAAAGCGATTCTGTCATGTATATTAAGCTGCTAAATCCGAATAGGACATAGGTTTTGGTTTATCACCCTCCAGTTCTCCGATAATGCCGATTTTTCCGCGCCTTTTGAGTAAAACCTTTCCCGGACTCTTGTGTTAAAAATACGGGTTAAAATTGATTTCTGTGTTAGATATATCGATTCTTATGTATTTTGACTTGCTAAACCCGAATATGACATTAGATTTTTCCTATCACCCCTCATTATCCCGGAAAATTCAATTTTCCTCGGAGAACGAGCTTTTTCGATATTTTTGCGACGATTTTCCGTATTCTGAGGAAAACGGGGGGTTGTAAGAGGCAAGTTGAGGTTGAACTCCAGGTGAATGTTTCTTAAGACGTTAGAGAAGACCTAAAGAGGAACTTGGAAAATCGCTACAACTCCATAGAATAGGAAAATTGGCGCAAAAATACCGAAAAAGCTCGTTCTCCGAGGAAAATTGAATTTTCCGGGATAACGAGGGGTGATAGGAAAAATCTAATGTCATATTCGGGTTTAGCAAGTCAAAATACATAAGAATCGATATATCTAACATAGAAATCAATTTTAACCCGTATTTTTAACACAAGAGTCCGGGAAAGGTTTTACTCAAAAGGCGCGGAAAAATCGGCATTATCGGAGAACTGGAGGGTGATAAACCAAAACCTATGTCCTATTCGGATTTAGCAGCTTAATATACATGACAGAATCGCTTTACCACGGGTCCATTATAATTTATCAACATGAATTGCAATTATGACAAAAATACGTCAAAATTGCTCATTTTCCCGGGAAAAAGTCGCTTTTTCGGAAAAGTGAGAGGTGATAAGAAAAAACAAAGGTCATTTTCGGACTCAGTAGATCAAAATACATCGAAATAGTACTATTTAGTACCTGGAACAAATTTTACCTACATGTTGCAGAGGTCAACGGTCGCAAAAACACCAAAAATGTCCATTTTGCCGGGTAAAATCGGCTTTTCCGGAGAATTTAAGGGCGATGGACCAAGACGGAGGTCATGTTCGAATTTACCGCCTAAAAATACATGAAAATTATCTGATCTCGACCTAGAGACACTTTTGTTATTATTTTTATACATGTCAAGATAGGGTGGAAAAAATCTTCAGTCTTATAAGCGCCAGAAATCACATTTGAAGTTAAGTTTCTCGGTCAGGATGTTACTATTTTGTTAAACTAAGATGTAAAATGAAATCAGCGACCCAAAAAACATAAGATCCAACACCTTTTATGACGGTGCAGTGCATTTTCGAATAAAGTTCCGTTAAATCCAGTCTGTGGACCACAGTGCGCCGCTCCGCTCTGTTAGGCTTTAATATTTATACTCGCATAGTCAGCGTTTTTCAACTCATGATTTTGAAATGTTTGCACACTCTGCATCGATTATTCTCATTTAAATTGATGGTGGAAAAATATGTATATCAATTTATCAAGGGAGAATAATAATATGTGTTTTCTAAATATTTGTAGTTCCGTGTCAACTTTAATGATTTCCAAATGGATATTTGAATCCACAATCGTGTTTTGCTTTGTGATCGTTGCAATCGTGTGATGCTTGATTCTTGTAGATTAATTAAAAATAATAAGAGCCGTCCAAACAGCAACTTTCCACATTCAATATTAACCAAGATATAGTCGCTTGAAAAGTCGAGTTTCTGACGTCATCCGCGGCGGTAGCGACACCCTTGATTTCTTCCACCTTGCTTTCATCCAAGTTTCACGTTGAATAACCAGCACAAATCTGCGTCACATCGACTGATGAAGGCAAAATGGAAGAAACCAAGGGTGTCATTACTGCGGCAGATGACGTCAAAAACTCGACTTTTCAAAGGGCAATATCTCGGCTAATATTGAAGGTGGAAAGTTGCTGTTTGGACAGATTTTATTAGTTTTAAATAATCTACAAGAAACGAGAATCAAAACACGATTTTGCGACCAACGCATCTGACCCATTATCCGTACGATTTTAAGAGTCTTTTGAATGATCAGGAACAATTTTACGAACATAAAAGGGCTTGCTGATAAAATTATCCACGTTAACCCCGTATTCTCCATTCACGCAGAACAATTTTTTCAAAACTTCAATTCTGACGTCACTACTGTCACACTGTCTTAACGGTAATGCAGTAGGGTTCTTGACCCGTTTGGTCGACATTTGGGCAAGAAAGAAGATCCGGAAGGAGAAATATTGATTGAGAGGGAACAAAAGTTTGAAACTTACTACATTTGGCGCACTTCTCTTGATCTATCGCGACGAGTTCTTCATCCTGCTCTCCATTTTGTGTCCCGCTGCCGAAGACGCTCGTGAACATCTCCCACCAGGTTTCCCGGTTCTCGTCCGGGGCCTCTTCATTGTAATCTTCGTCTCCTTCGTCGAAATCAATCTCATCCAATTCCTGGAACAAACGAATTATTAATCAAATCAGGCCATGAGAAAACAATTCACTTTGGAATACATCGTGGATTTGAATGACCTGTCTCTCAAAAATTATGGACCTCCGTACTTTCGGCTGTGGAGGAGGACAGGTCTTTTGTGAAGTGGGTTGGTAACTCTTGCAGGAAATTAGTGGAAAAGTACATTCAGGACGTAGGAATTTTAATGGGTGCATTGCAACTTCGTCGTCTCTCATTTGCGCTCATCGCGCAAATTTTAGGTATTTCATCGTGTGCATCTTGCTCTTTGAAATATTTAGTATATTACTTGTTATATTTGGCTTGCGTTTAGCAAAAGGAACCAAGCCACATAAGTTATTGCCAAATTTGACTGGGCAATTTGATTTTTTACGAGAGAACATTTGTGCGGATTTTTTCGGAAATTTCAATTCGGTAATTGGCAACATCCGGATGTTCACAAGGCGTTTTTCCTTAGCACGGTATAGTTCACCAATTTTGGTTCGCTGTGACGAAATTATCCAACCCATTCTTTTGCAGTAATGTGAGCACTTGAGTATCTGACAGTGCTGCCACTTTATTTTATCAAAAGATTCCGAAATCGCTCCGATTTCCGGAAACATAGGTATTCCGACTTGCCAAAGTTCCGAGAAAAATTCCAACTTTTTAAAAAATTCCGGGGAAATATTCCGAAATACGCCCAAATTTACTTCCGAAGATCGTCAAATGTGATCAAAAAGTCCCAAAACTTGATTGAATTAATGGCCAAACTGGCGAAAAACTGAAAATGCCGAGGAAATTCCGAAAAGAGCTGAAAATTCCGGGAAAAGTTCCGATTATTTCAAAAGTTCCGAATTTCGGAATTAATTTAAGGAAATGGCATCACTGGTATCTGAGGGTAGTTAGCGCACCTGCAACAGTGATCTGGAGACACAGGCCAACACGAGCAACACTTTAAACACGTCCAAGTACATAACGAAGCTGTTCTCTAACAATCGCGCACAAGCACCGCCGCAAACATAAATGATCGAGAACTATCCGGAGGCATAATACTTATTTATAACGAACGCCTTGGGCCGGCTCCTGGCGTGCAGCCTCCGGCGACGCACTGTGGATCGAAGGATAGGGCGGCGCGGACATAGGGTTATCGTGTGACTGTCAACCGCCATATGATACACAAATATATGTTTTCTACGGTAATTTTTCACGAGAAAGCTGAATATCATATTGAAAAGGCGTTTTTTCCTCTTTGAAACCCTTCAAAAAATAGTAAATGCTCTAATAATTATTGCGATTAATTATTCTTTTATTTGTTTCAGCTGAACTACAAATATTTTGTTTTCTTCTTTTATTTTGCTGTAAACTCAATGTGAAAATTTTTAAACAAGCAATGCCCCCCCCCCCCCTTCCTTCGCTTCCAAAATTTACTAGCTGGATACGATGCGGTTAAGTGAGCTGTTCAGGTACAAAGCAAAACTTAATTAAAATAAAAAAGAGAGTTTATCACTCACAATGAAAACTGAGGGGGCAGAAATATTCCACTTATACAGGGTGCTCCAAGCACTGTTCCTTGACGAGCAGATCCAGAGCTTCCGGTAAAAGGAGTTTTGACTTTTTCTTCGCCGTAATTTGGGGTCGGAGGCTCGAAATAATAGGATCTGAGGAGACCAACAAAAAATGCATGATGCCTTCATTTGCAGTTTCGAGCAGCTTGCAGCTTTGAGACGTACTATCATCTTGATTCAGTTATCAGTATCGCTGATTGATCGCTTATCGTAGCGAAGTAGGAACAAACGCAAATCTGAGGATATGGTGACCGCTCAAATCGTCGCTCCTCTGACGTAAAGGCGTATCTCAATTTCAACGTGAACCCCGTTTTAGACATAAGTTCATCTTTCTGGGGCTCATGCGGAAATAGAGATACGCCCTCACGTTAGAAGAGCGACGAATTGTAAAAAACTCAAACCAACAATCAAGTCGAACGATTTTTTATGAAAACCAGGGGCATCATTTCTGCAGAATTGTAGGAGGTTGAGAGTAACATTTGTTTAAAAGAATAAAAATTACTGAAAGGGAGGGGAGAGTAAAATTTTATAAAGTCACAAATCCCTAAAATTGATGCATATATTGACCAAAAAAGAAATCAAATTGCGCTACGATCAATTGACTTAGTGTTCCCTCCTTTTTTTCGATATAGAAAGAACAAGATTGTGGTGCAAGATGATATTATTGGCGTTGGAAGGGAGAGGGGGGGAGGGCATGACTAATTTATTCCGAAAGCCAATTCGAAACGGTGGTAAGTTACCAACCCAATGGGAGCCTTCCAGCCTTCCTAGATGCAAAAAACTAGGACTTTTCATTTAAAATTCAAATATTGGTTTTTTCGAGGAGCGAGTTGTCATCGCATTTATAGGCCTAACTTCTAAAAAGGCAAAAAAAGGCAAAACTTCTCAATTGATATTGGTTCCTAGGGATATAAGGAACATTCCTCTAGGTCGGTTTTCTTTGAAATGTTCTGAAACAATGTCGAAATCATTCACTGAATTTGGAAAACCGGGTTTTTTAGGGTACCATGTCTGTGCACTGATATTAGTATTAAAAATAAGGATGAAAAATATGGCAACCTGTGTTTCTCTCTCCCCATTGTATCAATAATAGAGGACAACCCCCAAAATTTGATACAAAAATGCAGGATAATTAAAATATAGGAGTAACGTCTAGGCTGAAAATGTACCCGAAATTCACCTCAATGTGGACACGGTGTATCACACGTCCGTTACATCGCTTTAAATTTTTTTTTCAGATGTAATATTGGTATCTTATGTTTGGCTAAAGAGTCTACTTTAAGAAAATGCCAAGAAACATTATGTTCCTTCACTTTCATTTTTGGGCCTATGTCCGACCTTTACCATTGGCTCGATCCACTGTGCGACGGCCCCCCGGTGCATGTGGCCCAAGGTCGCCGGAGCCCCCGATGTCGCTGACTACGAAGATGTGGGTTTGCACGGTGATAAACGCTCCCGGCGGCATCCCAATTCGGGGCCCGATAAGCCCCAAGGTCAAAGCCACGGACCCACAGCCTTATCGCCGCCAACCCGGGATGGCCCCAAGCTCCCGGGATCACTGTCATTGCCACGAGGATTACCTCCGTCACCTGATTTTTGGGATTCCTGGAAAATCTACGAGCGACAACGAGGTTATTGCGGAGGAAACGTGATCGTGGAGCCGAAGACGATACAGGGTGATCTATACGTCCCGCGCCACCAGCATGAGGTATCGTGTCTGAAATTTTTTAAAAATTTGAAATTAGACTTCGAATCTCGTGAGTGATAATGTGTCAAAGGAAACGACTAACAGGACACCACTCAAACATTTTTAGAAGATCCCTCTGAAAAATGATAAAAACCCTATGAGTTTTAGGAGTGGTGCGCGGGATTTTTGAATCACCCTGTATATTTTAGTGATTTCACTCTGCTATCTCCTCTTTGGTGTAAAAGTTAAGTTTTGGATCCGCTGAATGATGATAGATGATGGCCGGAGAGTTGTGGAATTGGTTTAACAATCCAAACCTAATTTTCAAAAACTTGCTTGGCAGAGTCTAATAGTGCGTTAGAGTTGCTTGCATGCACTGGAACACCGCTGAAGTCGATCCATGACTGGTTCATCCTAGCCTCAAATTCGTCAAAAGTGTGAACCCACTGTGGATCATGCAGCATTTTTTAACGAGGTGACCTTTAAAGAATCACGGGATGTGAGAGTTTTTCAGGATTTATACATTTAAATTATTAATTTGTATCGGGAATTTCAGAAAATTATGTCGGCCGAAGTCATATCAAATTCAAAAACGTACGGAACTCCCGATTTTGTGTAGTAAATGTTACATGTCCGTAAACACCCTGAGGGACACCAAGAGCTGGGAACCCGCGCATACGGCAAAGCCAGTCGCCGCACACTAGTCTCAGGCTAGCTGAACAAAATAGCCCTAAAAAGAGACTTCATAGGTGCTCCAGTACATATAGCAACTCGGACTTCATTGGTGCTCCAGTGCATAGCAACTCTAATGTCGGGTAGAGTTTACCACGAAATTCAGTAGTCGTACATCGTTAGGCAAATATTCTATTTGAATTTTTGGTCAACAAGTTGCTCATCTCATCATTGAAAAGTATAACGTCGACTCCCGAACTTCACTTACCCGATTACATTGCCTAGATTGTTAGTGCAGAACTCTATAATATATCGATGGCCAAAGTGTGAAACCACGTATCCCCATTGCGGTGTTTCAAAATATCCATCCTCTGATTTATTTTTCCCTAGAGAAACAAGCCAATTTTATGGCTTGAAATTTTTCCGGAATATTCTGCTGATGGAAAAGGAAATCAGGAAGTTTAGTTTACCAAGGAAATCACGAAAATGACAGAAAATCTGCAACGTCGCAAACGGAGATACATGGTTTCACACTTTTGCCATCGATATTGTCTGTGACTGAAATCTTCCAATGCAACCTACACTGCGATGTGGGGCAATACTGTAAAGGATATTGTCAGGCTATATTGGTCTCTCAACATAGAGATTACTCTAAAAACGTAACATAAAAAGGAAAAATTTACTCTCAATGAATTTTTCCCCTTTGTGATGAGTATTTCCGTTCCTTGGAAACGGGCACTGATGACTATGACGTAATGTAAACATCTCTGTCGCTAATTGAGACAACACTGAAAGGATGTTACATTTGAGACAAAGAGGAGTCACCCTTTCCGACGTAAAAATATAACAGCACATCGTAATGAGCCCTATTCTCGGTAACTCCACGCCTCTATGTCAGAGGAGAAACGATTTACAGGAGATATTAGTACAATTACTGCAAAAAGTATAGTTTAACTGTAATGTGTTTAATAACCACAGGACACTCAGCACTCTTGAAAGAACAAACTATCCTTTTATTAACCGCAGGGTTCCTTGCATTCCGCCACAACAGCTGCTTTGCTTGGACACAGCAAAGAGCAAAAATTTGGCGGTTAGGTATTGAATTTAATACAGCTTTTAAGATCCCTTCCATAGGAGCATGCTCAGCAATAAAATCACGAGCTATGTTAGCTCTGATCTTTCTTGTAAAAAAAAGGTCCGCCTTTTGCGCGAAAAAGAGGAACAAAGAATTAATTCCTGAACTCCTAATGCCACGAAAAATGGTCATACCCGAATAAGCTAAGCCTCTCAGCGGACAGGCTAAATGGAGCTATTACAAGACTTGGGATTTGCGATTTAACCGGACTAGCTTACTTACGTTTAATGAGAAACACAATGATGCCATTCATTAAGGCCAAAGCCACTCAGTTCAATCAGGTTGCCAGTGTGGCAAATAATAGGATGGAAAAATTTTGACAAACGGACTGGCAATCACGGTTAAATCGAACGCTTATCAAATTTAAGGCTAATGGGCCAAACAATACTATTCACTTAGATTAAAAAAAAAAAAAAAAAAAAAAAAAAACAAACAAGCAAACAAACAAAAATAAAAAAAACTGCAAAATGCAATCAGTTTTGACTGGAACACACTGGTCTAAATGTTTAAAATACACGCATCGTGCAAATATTGGTTTCGTCGTTGGCTTTTTCGTCATCGGTAAATTCCAAAATTAAGGTTTCGATAAAACATGTATGATCAGACGATAAATCAATATTTTGATGTTTTTCCTAAGCATTGTTAGGAATTAATTTTCAATGATTCTTGATGGCATATAATTTTTTCTAGCTCAACATTGTTCTTCAAGGCTTCGTACTTTTTACTGTTTTATTTACTGCAACGACTTCATTTTTTACACAATGAAATCTTCATTTTATACCTTCTAACACAATATATGGCGAGAGTTAGAGTAGTCTCCTGATTTTCTGCATTAAAACCTCTTTCACGGTTGAAAATTGACTTGCTGTTGGTGATGGTTTTTTTTATTTTTTTTTTCTTTTTACCACGTGGCTTAGAAGGTTTACATTACGCTGAGCATTTTTTTCTTCTTTTTTTGAATAAGCAGTAAAACACTGCACCTTGCCAGAATTCTATCACTACTCAAAATACGTTTTAAATAACATGAGTGACTTTCAAACAGTTGGATACAATTATATTAGCTTTGGCGTGGCGCAAATTGCATATCCGCCCGTTCGAAGGAGCGCTGAATACCAGCTGCTATTGAGTCATACGTTTTGTGCAGTGAATTCAGTGGCATTCCGTAAGCCGGAAGCGCTCGCTGCATGGACATCATTGCCGGAAACGGTGAGATGTTGCAACTCGGGGGTTATTTTCGGTGACAATTTAACTGAACTCTCACGACAGTTACCAACCCAACGCCGCGCGCCGCACCTTGCTGCGCCGTCCTCCCCTGCGCTTGCATTTAGTGGCTCGAACGGTTCGCGAGTTGACGTTGCGCGCTACCCCCTCCCTCCCTTCCACTCCTCCACCCCCTCCTAAACGATAACGCTTTTTGTTGTTTCCCTGTTTTGCATTCAGCCACCGTTGGCAAATGGATCTGTCGCACATTTTTGCCAGAGCTAAAAAAAGGACTTGCTCCTTACGGAAAAAAAAAAACTTAAAAATCACGATTTCAGACAGGTAGTATTAGTCACCCAGGGAGTTATGATCAAATTTATAGGGCAGGTAACCTAGGCAGTTGACAAAAAGGATACCTGCTACGTTTCTAACATTTGCCGAAAATTAGGTCAAACTCTCTCTAAAGCGACATCGTGTTTGGAAATTTTCCGGCAAGGCCCCCAGACTCCCTTTGGTACCTATTTTTTCCGATGCAACCATCAGGGCGCAGAAAAATTTTTCTTGCCTTAGAGGGGCAAAACGTCAAATTCGGATATGCAGAGTCAGCTGCATGTGTCGTAAAATCGTGTTATGAAGATAGAAACTTTAAGACAAACAACACGGAGAAAAAGTGTGAGATTTTTTTGCTTAAAATAATTGTGGAAACACCCAAATTTGTTGGATATATTCAATTGGTTGTGGTAGTACCGCAACTGAAGTTGGGAAGCACCGTAAAATTTGGGTTGGTAACCTAATTTATCGGGGTGCTGCCACAATTAATTTTAAATATTCATATTATCCGACAACCCCGTGTTTTTTACGTAAAAAAATAACAAGGCATCTACTAAATTTTGCAGAAATAAACTACCATTTCTGGCTCATTTAGAAAAACAGGTGCCATCGGCTCCTCTTAGCAGTTACATGAATGCTTTCACGGCTGCACCAGAAATATCAGATCCCCATTGTAAGATTTATTCCACATTATGTTTCGGCTTTATGGTTTATCAATCAGAGATGTGCTCATTTACACTTTTTACTGCAAAACCATTACTAATTAGCCCAAGAGAAACTGAGAAAAAAAGCTCGGTCATATGAACTTTTTTTAAGGTGATGCATATCAGTCGTTGTATTTGGTTCGTGTAACCGCAGTTTCGGTTCCAGTAATCGTATCCTTGGTTCATGTAACCAAACTTCACAAACCGAAGTGAACTATAACAACCCGGTTGGATAACCATAACGATGCGCTCCCTACAATGGAGAGTCGGGAAGATCCTATGAACCGAATAGTGCGACCGTTCTGCAACACCGTGCTTAAGGCTCTTTTCATCAAACTTTAATACTCATAATCAGTGCAGTAGCTATACGTCTGAGAAAACGGTGTAATTGATGAGATAACTATTACTACTTCGAAGTAGGTTTGTTTGCCTACCCTCCTAATTGAAGGAATTTTTCTTCGGAGCAGGCTAGGTATTCTACTCAACCTGCAATGTAAGTTGCTTTTTCACGTCTGTAGTTACGACCATTCTCTTCTAGTGTCTCATTAAAAGGAGACTAACCGAAATATCTGCTTGATATGTTCTATGAATATTTTGAATGAGTGAAAGAATTTCACTGAAAATTGCCGTCTCTACTTAGTTCAAAAGAACTAAGTAACTCCTCTGCTAAAAAGCAGAGTAATAAGAAACATTTTTGCGCAAATTTTAAGGAGACTAATTTGGAAGGCAAGGACAAATTTCGCGAAGATCAGTGCACTAACCGTTGATTCTTCACCCTAAAATTTAATAAATCGAAATTTAACGTACCTTAAATTCTGCAAATTTTAAATGTTTAAGTATCGCGGTTTCACATATTTGACAAATCTTTTTTTCGAAATCCCAACATATGATCTCAGTCTATAAACACGTCCATACATTTGCAGTGGACTCGTAAAATGATAGTGATAGCGATCAATAATAAAAAAAAGTTGTCTTATGGGTGTCTTACATGGATGGGGGTGGGGGAGGGTAGAAAATAGGCCGAAATGCAATACGTAATACTTGAGTAACCCTAAAGAAAATTTTAGTTTCTTCCTTTTAAAATGAGTATTCCTACTAAATTATTTTGCTGAATATTTTCCTTACGTTTCCCTTAGGTAATAACTCATTTTTCCTAGGAAAATAGACATTTCTCCAGGTTGAGTTTTTCTTGCATTGGGCCCAGGAGCCCCCAAAGGATCAAAAACCTCCAGAGAGGAGCCAAAAATTGAACCAATCAGAGAGCGGCACAGACATGGCAATACTCTCCCCACGAAGCAGGGCTTTTCCGTATGAGCTGACATCGAGGCGGGGGCACGCACCTGGAGGCCTCCTCAATGCAAATAAGCTCATACATGCACGTGACAATTGGAACTATACCCGTCATTGCTCGAGCCCCGGAGGAGGACTCTCATTTCGGTAGCTTAATTTCGCCTGAAAAACTGCAAGAGTCGTGAGCAGAATAAATCTGCGAGTGCAAGAGGCAGCGCTTAAATCAAGATCCAAGTCATCGCTCCGATGTGAAAGTCAATTTTCTCGTGATCTTTGAGCAAGGGTTGTCACGGGTCCCGGCTCGACTGTCACTTCCATCAAGCCTCGCGCACGCGCCTCATACGCGCGCGCTCTGTCGGGTAAAGGGTGCCACTCAATTTTCGAAACGGAGACGATGCATTTTAGAGGCCATGCACTTCCACACCGAAAAAAAGGGATGCTGATGTAATATTCTGGATGTAAAATAGTGTGCGATTACTCACAAAACGCTGAATTGACCGCTACAGAAGTTACATTAGCAATTTAAATATCGACGGAGAAATTACCAAACCACGTATCTCGTTTGCGGTGTTTAAAAATCTACGCTCACATTTTATTTTTTTGAAATAGACCAAATCAATATCATTCCTTGAAATTTTCACAGAATTTTCTTCGCACGAAGAGGAAAAATCACAGAAATTCTCAAGACTGGACATTGAGTAGTTTTTCATTTAAAAAAATAAAGTATGACAGGAAGTCTACGACGTCGCAAACCGAGATACGTGGTTTGGTAGTTTCACCATCGATATGTAAAACTAGCTGCTGTGGCAGTTGTCGCACACTTTTTTATATCCAGAATGTTAAACCAGCATTTTTTTTGGGGGGGGGGGGGGTGCAATCCGAGCAACGTAAAATTGCGTAAGACGACAGTTATTTGCGGAGGTCAATACTCCCATCTGCCCGATTATCGATGAACGGTTAACGAAGATAGCAGTAACAACCAAATTTCCAAAATCGAGTTTTCTTCGAGATTCCCTCACCACTAACTTCATCTACGCCTTCAACTTGAGGCGGAACCCTGCTCAAGTAGCCTTTTTTTCGAGTCAACGGGGATGAAAAGCACCTCTGGGCCCATCTCTTGGGCGTCCGTCCAATCATAGTACATATACAAAAGTCGCATTCATAGCGCTCTCTTACGCTCGGCGACACCTAGCCGCCAAAAACCCTATCCTCCCAAGCCCATCAGGATGTTGGCACTCCCTCATTTCCTCTAAATCCTTCCGTCGCCACCTTTTCACTGGGCGTCCCCTGCTTTGTCTCCTCCCAGGAGGAACCGAATCAAGCATCTTTCCCGCCAGCCTTCCTTCCTTCATCCTGTTAACATGACCATTCTAGAATAGCTGTTTGGTTATGACGTCGAACAGAATGTCATTTTTTATTCTAATGATCTGACGTACTTTTTTATTGCGGACTCGATCTCTGCTACAAATTCCTGCCGACCGCCTCCAGAAATTCATCCTTGTTGCTCTCAACATACCCCCTTGCTAACAACCCCTTGTTATTTTCACATAGACTCCCCAGGAAGTGGGCACCAGTCGGATCAGCCAATCAGAGACGACTTGTACAAAGTAGGATGTGTCACTCAGCTTGCAATTCATAATGCGGTTCATGTTTTTTTCTTGAGATCCATTACCTGAAAAGTTCGACTGATGGCTCATTTTTCTGAACCGAAAACGGGCTGATTATTGAAATTGGTAGACAAAGCAATAGACAAAGAAGACAAAAAGACATGGTGTGATCCTATTGATGGAGGCGGGAGGTTTCAATGGATAAAGGAGGTTGGTCATAGACTAACTAACGGCAACCCACAAGAGACCCTTTAGTCTGTCCATAATTTTCTCCCAGTCTATAAGAACCACCAATTTAGATCCATAGGATAGCTCCATACTTCTCATGTCTTTTTTGTCTATCGCCGTGTCTATCAATCTCAACAATCAGCCCGCAGTTCGTATAATCGAGGTTTTTTCTCCGGACGCCGTGTCTTTGCCTCGAAAGTTAGCGAACATGGCCGAGCCCGATGGTTGGCTCGATTTGGCGACGATGGGCAGGATTTCCTGTTACCGATGCTTACTCACTTCCCACTTCCGCATCTGGTAATTGAGTCGCGAATTTTGAATCAAGCAGCGCGCGCCTCACTGACGCTCCTTCCGAACGAATTCAGCGCCGGGCTCCAGATTCACACAAATTTCAACTTGAAGTTGTATCGATGTCGAATTCCCTCGGATTCTTATTGTATAAACTGCCCCTTGAAACTCCAGAGCGAATTTTTTACGTAGAAGGTAGCGGTAAATGGGGGCCCATGATCCAGGTATCTTACCTCACACGGAAAAAAAAGTGTTGGGGGTTATCCCCTAAAATTGTGATACAATTCATATTTTGGCACCTTCTGGCCAGAGTATTGTAAGCGCCATGAGATGTTCAAAAATTTCCGCCGCCATTTTTTTTTTCTACAGAGAAACTGTTCAACGAAGCTGCCCGAAAATTTCATTGAATAATCTTTGTGCTGTTGACAAAACTCAGTTAAATTCTCAAACAGTTCAACCAACAATTTCTCTGTAAAAAAATAAAATGGTGGCGGAAATTTTTGAACGTCGCACGGCTCTCGTGTGATACTTTGACCGGAGGTAGAGTACCTGTATAGGGAGAGTACCGACAGATCTGAAACTCCGAAAGTCCACCAGGCCTTCAACGATGCCTCCGTGAATAAAGTTAGGGCCCAAAAGGGCAGCCAACCTATGAATTTCAATTATCCAGACGTGTTTGACTCAGTTTTTGCATTTTACTCAATTTCGCGGAAGAACGCTCATTTCTGTACATTCTTGGCCATCTTGGTTAGAATTGGAATCTGCAGACTGGCAGTGAAATTTTGTGCGTTAGAAGTTGGTTAGAAGGTTGGCTGCACTTTTGGGCCCTGAGCACTCCATGAACCGATCTGTCGCTACTCTCCCTATACAGGTACTCTAACTGGAGGGTGACGATTGTCAAATGATATGGACATTTTCGATTAATTTTGGTAGTATTGCAACTCAGGTCAGGGTAGTTGAACTACATTTAGTTTAGCAACCCACCTTATTGGGGTACTATCACAGTTTATTGGAAATGCCTATCATCCAACAACCCGTACCTAATTTTTTCCGTAGAAAAGTAGGTCTTTTTTTGAAATTACAGCAAATTTTGGACAAATATCGGTAATTTCATCGATAGGCGAGAGCCCATAAATTTTGTAACCCACTCTTTCGGTGTTTTGGACCCCCCCCCCCCCCCTTGTAGCGTTTTTGTGACGAATGTCTCTATTCTCTTTCAAGTGAAAATAAAATGGTGTGACACTCTCCTCAACCTCCAACACTATTATTAGAGTAATTACTATGGATCATTGATGAGGTGCACTGTTGCATCATCGGTGAAATTAGTAGATGCAGGGAGAGAATTTCAAAACTTCAAATTCTATATCTTCAACAGGTAGGTCCTGTACATAGAAGAGACTTTGATCGAATCATTGTTGTACTGGATCTGGGTTTTTTTCATTATATTTATATTTGCAAATACTACATTTTAACCCTTTATTTGTCCGTCAGGTGCCACTGGAAGCTTATTATCGAACAGGGTATTTTCTCGTGAATATTAAGGGATGAACGGGTAAATTGAACGAAGCAGATAGCAACGGTTTGCGTCGGAACAAAATGGAATGGATTAAATAGAGTTTGGAAGTTTTGTGGTCTCGGAGGCTAGTCCTGATTCTCTGAGACTATCTATTGATCTTCACCGCAGATTTACGTGGTTTTTTGCGGTCTAATCATCATGAACATTGTTGTTCATTCGGACGTATTTATGCTAAAAGGAAGTATGTTACCCGTAAACTCTATGCACATGGGTCCTTTTAGCATAAATACGTCCATTTGTTCATCCAAGTCATTCCGTTGCCCAACTCCTTTGAAAATGTTCAAAAGTAAACTGGTTGAGGGATTATTCTAACGAATCTCGATTTACTGTAACTTTGGAAATAGATCCTAGCAAGGAGGTAAAAAGAGTAGTCTCTGTCAAACATTTAAAATAAAACAGAAAAAAACCATGCTGGTTTTGAAACTTTGTAAGTAGGTTTGTAGCTCGCTGAAAGTTGTCAACATCACAGGATTCTTCCGTATGTTTTATTTTTGCGGTGGCAAATCCTTGTCCTCTCTTGTCATCCTTGTCATCCCTTGCAAAAAGGTATTTCTAGAATTATTCTGTTGGCTTTTACTCGAGATTCGCTGTAACTATTCTTCTCATGATGCGATGTTAAAGATACCAGAGCCTCCCTCAACCCTTATAATAATGTAAACCATCCTATAAGTAGCAATGATCTTTTTAAAAGATTTTTCAAGATCTCTTGTAAATACTGCTAAAATTTTTGGTTTAGGAAACCGTTTTTGGCTATTTTTAATTCTGTGAAATTTACTTAAAAAAGTCTCGAAATAAGGATTTACTTTTTTATGAGTTTTTTAATACATTTTTAAACTTTTCAGTATTGAAAAGCTACAGTTCATATGTTAAGAGCCTCCTGACACTCCTTTACTTAAGTCGCACTAAGCTTTATTCTCTGGTAAATTTTGCTTCAACGAACATTTTAACAGTTTTACACAGCTGGGTTAACAGTTAACAGTTTGGGGGTTGCCTTTTTAAAACTAACTACTTTTTTAAAATGTTTTTTCACCGTCGTTGCTATCAGAAGAGCCTCCTAGGCAAAACAGCTTTTCAAAGAACAACTACGACATAGTTATCGTCCTAAGCAAGAACGCCGTAAATCCATCAAGATTTTCCCGCGTTTTTTGGAACTTAACACTTCGTAAAATACAAACTGTTTTACCCATGCACCTCAAATTAGGTTAAATTCTTGATAGTATTTGCGGAAGAATTCTGCAAAAATATTGCCCTCAGGTACACAAGTTTTTCTGCCGTGATACATTGTTTCCAAAAAATGTAAAATGACGTTTAGGGCGTTTTTGCGTTGCACGGCAGTACGGCCCTCTGGAGTCATAAGACCCGAGTCTATCAGACCTGGGTCACATCGGAGTTAATAGCGATGGAACGAGTTGGCATCAGCGGCATTAACATGGTAAGATGCGAGAGCTTTGCTCCGTTAATATCCTCGTTCATGTGCTTTGAATGGCTACAGCCGCCGAGGATGCAGTGGCTGGCACCGGGGCGCTTGTAATCGAGTGCTTTCAATCATCCCGAAAGCGGCTTGGATCCGAACTCCGATTCTCTCAACTTCAAAGCAGTTTCGGCCTCAAAGCCAGCTGTACACGCGCTGGCAGCTCCGACGTGAAATAAATAAACAGAAGAACGAGCGAGCTTGTTGCTGCGCAATCAGGATTCCGCTTCCGGACTAAAGCTCGATGATGCGCTGAAAGTTGGAAAAATCGTTGGAGTATTTTTGCCAATTTCAAAAAGATTGTGCTTGATTTAAAAAAAAAATGTTCTGGCTTAATTTTATTTCTCTGCGGTGCTCAGTCGGAGACAATGCGGGCAGTGGCGTGGCGTGTTTTGCGATATATCGATTGTTATGCCATTTAAACCTATGGAAAAGGATCGATAAACAGGGTGTTCGCAGCGAACGCCTTAATAATCGATTCTTTATCATAGGTTTAAATGACATAGCAATCGATATATCGCAATTCACGCCACGCGGGAAGAGACCCCGCAATAACAATCTAAACAACTTAATCGAGTACAGCGAAAGTTAGCTACCTATTAATTATAATTAATCTTGTCTTTATATCATCTTCTCGGTATATATGTAGAGGTAAGTATTGTGTAGTTTATGAAATGTAATTGTATTAGAGTTAAGTATAACTCTTAGCAGATAGACTAAGCTTTTAAAAGACAAGAATATTGTCTAAAAGTGTTAAATTGTACAATATTATTTTCTTGTGCAAATAAAAAAAAAAATTAAAAAAAAGAGAAAGTTAAATTCAGAGGACAACGCTGCTTCCCGCCTAATCATGATTGATGAGTAACTTGCTGAGTATAGAATCAAATAAAACTTCTCCCACAGATGACTGCTAAAATAAAGTCGGGCTATAGACTGATTTAGTCACTACGTCATTCGATATAACATCGTAATCTTGGTTCAATCCACGATTAGGAGGGAATAAGGCAGGAAATGAGGAGATGCGATCTGCCGGAGGAGCTCTGGCAGGATCGCTTTCAGTGGCGGTTGGGTGTCGCAGAGCGGGCAACGTCCGACTTGGGTCCCGTGGTCCCGTGTCGGTGATTAAGTAACCGACTTGGGTCCCGGTGGACTTTGCTCCCGATCGAGTTGGGTCCCAATGGACTTGGGTCACTCCTAACGTTAAAGGAAGATATTAGTAAATTTGGCAACCTTGCCTCGCTATGGAATCGCCGAGAAGCAACACAATCTTTTTTCTTTTTAATCTTTTATTTTTCTTTTATAGAAAAAACAATACATTTGTTCCTATTCATTTTTATAAATCAGGGAAACAACATGGAGAAAAAAACTTCGTGCGTGGGACCCGAGTTTAGGTCATATGGATCTCTGAAGTTTTCGGATTGAGCATCTGATCACTTTAGGTCCAGCTGCTGAGGTTTGGATCACACATCTGAAACTTCAGTCCTTACATCTGAAGTACTTCGATTTTCACATCCGAAAAACTTCGGTTCTCACATCTGAAGTACTTCAGATGTAAACAGATGTAAAAACTTTAGTTTCAGATGTGTGATCCGAACCGCGACAGCTAGACCTAAAGTGTTCAGATGCTCAATCCGAAAACTTCAGAGATCCATATGACCTAAACTTCGGGACTTTTACATTTACTATTTGCACAGCACCACCGCTCAACGTTTTTGCTTAGTTTTTTATGGAAACGGAATTTATAATTGTTAATCACTAATAACTGTTTGCCTTTCGAACTGAAAATATGCTCCATATAGCTGATCCGACGCTACGTCAGACTGATTACTGATGAAGTGTGTAAACAACACCTACCATCACACGGCCGAATCATTGGGAATCTGATAATACGTGAGACATTTCATCGCTTACATAGTTGCCAAACTAGCAAACTTCCTGATTCAATGCCGATTACGCGGGACTTAATTAGGTTGGAACATAAATGCATTGGGACCCAAGTCGGATCTCCTTAATTGACCGCGGGACCCAAATCGGATATATTTTTGGGGGACGGGACTCAAGTCGGAAACTGCGGCAGAGCGCACAGAAGGCTATAAGAGCGACTTGATCAAACTTGGTTCAAACCAAAACAAACTAACATGACCTCATGTGCAAATTCTTCATGAATTAGATGTGTAGTTTTACTAAAAGTTAATCATTGATCGGTCCTAAATCAATGTAAAACTCGTTAAACACAAGAACTTTCGATTGTAAATACCACTTGGACGCATTTTACCACCATAGCTCGGATGGGCGCGAATCGGAAACGAGGTTCTGTGTTTGTTTACATTTGAACTGAGGGTTCGATATTATATCGAATGACGTGGCCACTAAATCAGTCTATTGGCATTGGGGACCATATAACATCATTTTCGTTGAAAGTGACCGGTATCAGTCGAAATGACGGATTGTCTTTGATTAGTTTTTCCTCTTTCTCACTTTCTTCTTGTTCTCCTGAGTATGGCGCAGTGACTCCCAACATAAAATAAAACCACTCCATGAAGACTTTTACAAGAGCTTAAACTTTTGAAACTATCCTATCCGAGACTGTCACGAACTGTCTCTATAAATTTCAGCTCGTCTGCGGCGAGGAGGAGAGGAAGCGAAAGAACAGACGGAGAGATCTGCTTATTTATTTCATTTTATTTTTTCCTTTCTCCGGTTTTTTTCTTTTTCAAAGGCCATAGGTAACTTTAACAAGTACACTCCAGCATACTTTTGATCCGAACGATGCGCCAAACTCTCCGACCAACGCAACGTGACGCCCAAATGACAGCCTCGAGTTGTGCAGACTGCATCCGTTCTTTTGAAGGCGCAACATAGTTGAGGCGAACTTAAGAATTTTATTTCTGTTCATCTCTCGTTTATATGCACCGCACAGCGATCACTTGTTGAGTGCGCCTCTTGAAAGTTTAACCGCCTTCATCTTCTTAACGGCACCCTTAACGGGCACCTGGTATTATTTTAGGTGCTGAAAAAACAATTGAATTGTTTAAATGACAAAATCAGCTCTTATCACTCGATATCGAGTGTTTTGGACTTGTTAGAGAAAGTGACACTTCTTCTATTCATATCTATTGACTTGCATTGATAATTTTGTAAAAGTAAGTTCTATGATTGTTTGGAACAGTTTCAATACAATGCACGTGTGCGGATCAAAGCGTAAGTTGTCCTATGCTGTAGTTTTGATAGTTTTCAACGAATTATAAATGTTTTAAACAAAATAGAAGATGTAATTTTCCTCAAAATTTCAGAAAAATCTGATTCCGTCGAACCAAAATTGACTGATCTATGTCAATTCAAGCGTGATGTGATCTGATAATTTTCTGGCAGAGAGAAAGGGAGGGGTTTTTTAAAAGTATCTATAAATTTTCCAGTAAAATTATAAAAGAAAAAAGATATTCTTATAAGAGACATAAAAAACCCTTAATTTGAGTAACAAACAATTTTTAGCACTCTTTCTTCTGTCTGATTTCAATGTTTTTGCATTGTCCTCTAGGTGGATCTAATTACTGAAAACTGTTAAAACATTGTCGAACATACAAAAATTTGAATAATTAAAATACGGGTTATAGAATTAAGCGTTCGATGCGTAATTTAGATATTTTTGATTTCCTCATAGTCATTTTCGTTAAATATTACCATCTAATGCTACTTTCCCATATCTTCCCTCTAAAAAAGCTTTGTAAAGAGGGGCTGTGATTAGTGGCGTGTCGCATTGCAATGAAACTATTGATCTGTCTTTAAACCTATGGAAAAGGAATCGAGTATTAGAGTTTTCGCAACGAGCACTTCAATAATCGATTCTTTACTATAGCTTCAATTAGAAAAATATTGACAGCCAATAATTGGATCGAGTTCATCAGAAAGGAATCAACCTATGTTAAGTTGAAACTGAGAGAAAGCGATTTGAAATTTTATTCCTGCATAACGCTCAATGCAGAAAATACACTTTAACTCCTTTTTTCACAAGCTAATTTATTGTTTTCAACTTTCAGATTTTGGCAGGCGAAAATAAACGACTAGCAGAACTCGAAAACATTCTTAGCTCAATTTTTTCGAAAATGTGGGTTGGTTCCTTCCTGATAAACTCGGTCCCATTCCCGCTCCCGCAACAGCTGAGAGGGAATTTTTCAACGTTTTCCGGGGACTTACAAATTCGGAAAAATTGAAATTGAATTATTTTCGTTGCACATGCAATTGGCAATGCATCGTCTGGAGGTGAAAGTTGTCGCATTCCGTCTTACGATGCAGAGCAAAAGTGCCCAGAAGAGTGAGACAAATGGGGTATTATAAAAGTGAATCGGAGCGTACGACGTACCCCTTTCAGCTGAGCGGAGCCACGCGGTAGTCGCGCGATGTAAAATAACAAGGGTGCGCCAATCAATGCAGGCGGGCGGTGGCGGGGGGCGGCAAAAGCGCATCGCGCCGAGCGCATCGTGTTTATGTTTGTAAATATAATAAAAATGTTGATCGATGTAAAAGAAATACGAATTTTTATTTGTTCCGTTTAATAACTCGCTAGTCTGCGCGTATGCCAGCGTTGTCAATTTGTTGACATTTCTGCGCGTCCAATAAACAACCCCTAACTGTAGAGAATGTGTTTAAAAATGGGTTGCGACACTTGATCCCGAGGGCTGATTGTTGAAATTGATAGACAAAGCTATAGACAAAGAAGACAAATGGGATATGAAGGGGTCCTATCGGTGGAAGCGGGTAGTTGCAATGGACAAAGGAGGTGGGTAATAGACTAACTATCGGCAACCTACGATAGACCTTTTAGTTATTCCATCATTTACCCCCTTAGTCTATGAGAACCACCCATTTCAACCTGGCGGATCGCTACACACTCCCCATATCTTCTTTGGAATGATGACGAGGACTTGAGATGAAATGGACAAGCCCTTGGCGCTGCGGTCGGCATGTAACACATGTTAGCGCCTACAAGACTGCATGAATATTTCACGCATTGCGTCAAACACAATGCGGTCAGGAGCGATTGATGTGAAACGCATAGCGCCTACAAGACTGCAGGAATACTTCACGCATTGCGCCAAACACAAAGCGATCAGCGCGGCGGCGCAGCAGCGGAAGTTAAAATTATTAAACCACATTTATGTTTGTTCTTTCATAATTTTTTGGCTCATTTCTCATAGACGGAGGACGTCGTTCACACAGATATAGGTTTACGGAACTTAACTTTCCCGCAAAGTTCCGTAAAATTTTGCTAGTAGTGTTGACAGGGCTTTCGCATAAAGTGTATCCAACATCGAGTAGGTAAACGCGTCTTATGCACCCCTCCCCCTCCGGCACGTTCACTTGATGGTTTTTATTAATGTTTCAAAACGAATAAGAAGGTGGCGGCAAACTACAGGCGGCCCATGGGCGGCAAGTAGGTAAAGCCGGCCCTGACGGAAAGACTGGCAGATTCGTCGATAAAGTTTTACTAATTAACAAAATTTCGTTTCCAAACTGATTTACAAGCACATCCGTCTTTAGACTGTGTACTTTGCAGAAAGCTCACAGTAATGCATGCAAATAGAGCCTTTAATATGTCGTTATAATAACAAATTTTTTTGCGATTCCTGCCGTTTGTAGGATTCCGGATAGCAACATGATGTGACCTAAGTTGCGGCTCAGTCAATCAGGAACAGATCACCTCAGTGTCAAAACTCTCCCTATGAGGATATTTTATCTTATTGAGCCCTCCCTATCGTTTGGCAAAACAGAACCAAGCACGCTATAGCAATTGACTGAACATTTGGACTACATTTTGCAAGGAAACCATTTCTGACTCATCCGTAAAAACGCCTATGTGCCCAGGAAAACTAATGGCACACAGGTTGTTTCTTAAACGAACGAGAAATAGTAGATCCTTATTGCAAAATATAGTCCATTTAGTGGAAGTAGGATTGGTCTAATTGATAAAATGAAGGTTGCGTTCTCGCTCATCATTATTTCGCCTCAAATTTCCAAGGTAGGCCAGTTTACGTCTTCCGAGCGATAGTTATCTACTTGAAGACTTGCACTACCTTTGTATTGTCTTTACTCTTACCTTTGTGAGGAGTATATTGCCGTATCAGCCCTTTCGATACAGAAAGATTTAATTGCGTTGCATTTCTTTTACAGAACTGGTTGTACATGCGTCTACGAACAAAAGTTTGGAATCAGGAACGACTATTACAGGCTCATCTATAAAAGAATCTATTCGCTCAGGGAATCTGATTACATTAAATTTTTTCCGTCCAATGAGATAGATATAGTAGTTCCTTATTACGAAATGTAGTCCAAATCATATACGGTGAACGAGATTAGTCGTAAAAGCCATTTTTTAATACCAAAATGAGATGACGTGGTTTTGAACCATACGATCCGATTACAAACACGGTTTGAACTTTCAGTAATGCAGATCCCCCCACCCCCCTCCCCCACCTGAAAAAACTCCAGTGCTTGTTTATCAGATGCTGCTCGAGGGATACGAAAACACGAACTCCAGATCACCGAGCGCTGAGCTTGCGAGGGAACGAACACCCTTCAAATTAATAGTTTCATTCTGCGAAGGTGCCGGTAACTCGAAGCATCCCCTTGTTCCTGGTTGCGAATGAGTCTCCGGCGTGTTTGAATGCCTTTTGAAAGGCACCCGAAGGTGGAAGGGGAGGGGACTTTCGGGGGCACGAGGGGGGGGGGTTGCAAAGGGCTCGCTGAGCGAACAATCGCAAATCCAATTCCAGCGGCAAGGCACGGAGCGAGGGGAGGGGGGAGGGCGCCACCTGCAAGTTCACCGTAATTAGCTCCCAGCTCGATTTTGCGAGTTTTTTCGCGGCCCCGAAAAATTTCGGCGCTCCTCCGCGCTCCGACCCGAAACGCCCGGTTTTATTGTTTGGGCCGTGAATAAGGTGCATCTGCATTTTCATTTTGGCGGGCTCTCCGCGTGGAGTATCTACAGGGTGACCCGAAAGTACACCGAGGATCGTATTTGCACCATATTTCCTTAATACTGGTATGACAGACTCGTGCCATAATTGGATGGGGTTATGCATTAGTTTCATGCGTATCTTACAAACCAACACAATAAAAAGAAACACACATTTGGTCTATTCCTGCCAAACGGAACTATGTGCATTTTGACATGAGCCCTGCTTTCAAATATTCTTATGGGTCTCAAGGCTCATGTCCAAATGCACATAGATCCGTTGGGTAGAAATACGTCCATTTGAGAGATGACTTATTAGGATTTCGAACATTGGTCAGTTAGGAACGCATTAGAAATCGGAGACATAAAAAAGAAGAAATCATAAGGGGAGGAGAAAGAAGGAAATTTAAAAATTTAATAACAAAAACTGGCAGTTTAAAAAAAAATACCACTATCTCGGAAAAAGGATTAAATTTTATGAATAATTGGTGTCAAATTCAGCGTGAACAGCGTCCCAAAATCTCCGGATACCAAGATGGAAGCAAATCAATTGAAGAACCGGAAACAAACCAATTTTTTCGTCCTTTAAAAGTTGCCATCTTGAAAATTGCTGAGTATTTTGAAACAATATAGCATCAAATATGCATTCATTGCTCTTAAAAACCCCTGCATATTAAGTTTGCAGCAAATTCGTTAATAGATTCCCGTTGAGTGGTTTTCCACTTAAAAACAAATTACGACAGGAAGTCTAAATCGTCGCTAACCGAGGCACGTGGCTGCAGACTTACACCGTCGATATGTGTTAGTCCCATACCACCGCTTGGGTTACATTTTTCTGTAAAAAAAATTGGTTCAATTTGACCTGGCTTGGGCATCTAAGAGCCAAACCTCTGTTACTATAAAAATGGCTTCCAAAGAAGGGAGCAATAAAATAAACGACTGCATGGATTTGATCACGTTTGATTGATTTTAATTCACAAATACCTAGGTGACAAAGAGGAGTTTTGTATTTGAAAATGTCCGGTCACCTCACTCAGAAGCTTCATTGCAGACTTTTAGTAACTTTTGAGCAGAGACAAGAGATCCTCCCCTCCTATCTCCACTGGCCTCTTGGCGACAGGTGGAAGCGTTTACTTTCGGGGATTCAACAATTTCTTGTGGATAATTATAAGGGAGCAACAGTCATCACTCTTTTTTCGATTGTTAACCTACCCACATGGTGGATGATGAGCTTTGGGTGGCGTCGTCATGAGCCAGACAAGTTTCCCACTTTCGGCTTGTTTGCAAAACGAAACTGCCAACATATTGTTTAACGTCAACCATGTACGTAAGTCAGCAGTTAAGTGTTGAAGTCCCGAAAGTAAAAGCTTCCACCATAGCCGAGATACAACCTAAGTAGCAGTGATCGCGATAAATAGCGATTTTATCGGTTGGTTATCGCGATTATATCTGTGGCAATGAATCAAGATATTATTGCATTAAAAATTGCGATTTATGACGATTAAATCGCTACACATCGCAATTTTTGGTTCGATAAAATCGTGATCAATTTTCGTCGATAAAATCGAGATTAAATCGTCATTTATCGCGATTTTTATTTCGAAAATATCGCGATGGATTGCCTGGCGATAAAATCGCGATTTTATCCAGATAAGATCGAGGATAATCGCTCAGATGTTGATGATCCTAGCGATTTTATCGCCGATTAAAGTGCAATAAATTCCGATCTTTTCTTTGAAAAATGCCACTTGGGGAGTGGAGGCTCTCTTGTCTCTGCTTTTGAGCCACCCTGTAGGAGTGTATGTATTCCTCTGTCGAAGTGAGACGGAGAGACTTAAGGTTCGGCGAGGCGTCGAAGGTTCTCTCTCTTGCTCCGGATAAGCTGCCCGGCTTCGGGCTCTGGCTCCAGCAGTTACGGCAACTTCCCGCCGCTCAAACATCATAATTAATACGAGTCCTCATGATTCGGAGCTTTTATAGGTGCTACGAAAGTTGAAGCTACTTTCGACTAAAGCTGCTTCTTCGTTAGTCCTTATTAAAAACGCTCAAGGGAAGGTTCGGATCCTCGAGTGCATCCGCTCTCAGCCATGATATCCTTACACGAATCGAGGAAAAACAACGCGAGTCTGTTCAATGGGCTAATTGACGAAATCAGACGTGCAGAAGTACAACACACATTTTTTCATGAAAATTCCTCAAAGACGGTGAAAATTATGATAAGTTTTTCTCTTTTTTTTTCTTCCTACTTGTTTTATGGCGTGTCTAGCACCTTCAGCCAACTTTAGACTATGTTTATTGACCGTGGATATTGAAGGATTAAGGCACATCCAAGCTCCAGGCTTTTCATATTTTCAGGGGTTATGGTTGAGTAGAATCTGTTTCAGCAGATCTACTCGACGTCAATTCCGTGAAAATTAGATGCCACCACCGGGTTTCGAACCCGGGACCTATTGACCTAGAGTCAGACGCGCTGACCACTAGGCCAACCTGGCCGACCTTATGATAAGTTATAAATATGAATTGCGTATGAGTGGGTGTTCCTTCATACTTTTTTGACCGAGCGGTATGGGGGGGGGGGGGGGGGGGGGGGAGGAGGTCTAGTCAAGCTCAGCCTTGCACGACAGTATACTGGATCCCAATTTTTTTTTCTCTTTCTCTCTTAAAATTGTAAAATTCAACTTAAAAAGATTATTCTGTATCAATTAGAAAATTCTTAATCTGACAGGAAATACAAAATGAGAAGGACACGTAAATGCCTACCTGTACATAGAATTGAATGTAGAATAATCATTTAAAAAAAAAAGTGAAATAAGAAAAATTATTCTGAAAGTTTTTATATTTTTAGACTCATAAAAATTTCTGATTGAAATAATCAGCACGAATTGTTTCTATACCGATTGATTTTGAAATTTTGCAACTCATTTAAAGTTTTCTGAGAAAACATATCTTGTAAAGCTTAATTCTATAACTATACCTAGATGTTCATAGTATAGGAATGAACAATTTTAAAACGCTGCTTGCAAGAAATGCATAAGTCCCTTTTAATTTCACGATCTTTCTGAATTCCAAGAAGCGATGCTCATTTTTTTTCTCCTTCACGTTGCCAATTCCACCGAAATTTCATTTACTTTGCTGTGTTCCACGGAACAACCTGCCGTGCCAAAGGAAAACGCCACACGGACACTTTGGTGTCGACAAATTTCCGCTGAAGAAATAAAAACTCTCTGAAAAACTCGAAAGTTTTTCAGGGCATTATTCGGCGAATCTCGTTCTAGGATTCAATTGTAATTTCGAGGAGAAGATCGAGGGATGAGCGGAAAGCTATATGCTGCCGTGCTAAGGAAGAACATCGTATGAACATTCGAGAGTTGCCGAATTTCCTTCGATGAAATGTTTATTTTTGAGGAAAGTTATGAATGTTTTTCCTTGAAATGTACTGGAACTTTAGATGAAATTGCGAACAAAATTATCTGAAAAATCGGAAGGAAAATTTTCGTAAGTTCACTAGGGAATTCGTTTTATATCATAGGAAACTTGACAACGCCTAAATGTTCATACGCCGTTTTTCCTTGGCACGGCAGTATGGCACATAGACATCAGAGGGGAGATCAGCAGTCAGTGGGGTTTTGCACTGGAAGTTGGAACTTTTTTTTCTTCTTCTTTCTCCAAAATCTGCGATTGATTAGAGAATTTCACTCTGGAGCCTTTTTTATCCCCAGAAAACCCTAGTCACTTACGCCGAGTGAACTTCCATCTCTTACGGAGATCTTTTAATTATTTTTACGAAAATTCTGCTCCGCTTTCATATGACTCGGAATTTCTAGGGGCAAGATAAGCTCTGGAGTAAAATGCTTTTCGGATTTCACTATGAAATGTTTAACAGTGAACTTGGGCTGTACTTCTGCATTTATTTGCAAGTGTTTCCCAGTCAAATTTTGTAAACGGATGCCTGACCTACTTACTTCGGCGTGAAGGGATGTTTGAAGAAAAAAAGTCCTTAAATTAAACAATTATCAATACATATTGATTGAGTATTGAATCGTTTGCTATAGTTCTACGGTATTTATGGTGTTCCTGTAGGACCGCGTCTAGCAGAAAGGAACCAAGTCACATCAGCTATTGCCAAATTTAACTGGGCAATACGATTTGTTTACAGGAGAACGTCTATGTGGATTTCTCTGAAATTTTTAGGAACTTTGCTCCGTACTATGCAGAAAATTCCCTGACATTTTCACAAAAATCCGCACCACCGTTTCTATGTAAAAGCTCCGGAACATTTCGGCAATTTTAAGAGATCCGGAACATTTTCTGCCCTTTTCCTCGGACATGGTATCCAGTTGCGAGGCGTGAGTGATGGATCGATATCTCCCCATTTGAAGCTGTGGTAAAGAATCGATTATTAAGGTCTTCGTTGCGGACACTCTGTCTATCCATCCTTTTCCATAGATTTAAATGACAGATCAATCGATTTATCGCTAAGCAAGCCACGCCACTGGGTATCATGTCAGGAAAAAGTCCGGCAACATTCGAATGCTCTTAAGACGTTCCTCCTCTGAGGAAAAGCGCATAATTACGTTCAAAAGGTTAACGCTGGCCGCGAGGCGTCTGGCGGAAGAGCTTTTCCGAAACAAAAGGAGCACTCGAAACTTTTCATCTCATTTTGCTGCAATTTAACGGTTGAGCTGGGAAAAAAAAGAATCGCAGGTTTCGGCGACTGCCCGATTTCGCACGCTTTTGTGCACTCTCCTCGGCGGCTCCTTCTTCTCACTCTCCGAGCACCAGCGTGGGGGTTGGGGGTGGGGGATGGGGGTTGGGGTTTGGGGGTTGGGGGGCGGCGGGTGGTCAGAGATGACACGTGTATCGATTCGCTGGAAATGGGTCAATGTCAACGGTGCAGTTGCGATTATGACGCTCCGGGCTGTTTCCTCTTCCTGAGAGCGAAAAGAAGTAGGAAAGTAAAGCTTGTGTCAACTGCTTCGGAAGTTGAGACTCTAATAGTCCGAGAGCCAGACGACTTTGAGTGACAAACTCGGGATACATGTTTTGACCCCCTAAATCGATAGCCTTGCATGCACCGAAACGGAAAATTTTTGTCTGCCGCCCTCTAGCCTGTGCCATCACCCTCATCTAGGCCCTCAAAGTGGTCCAAAAAACACCATCTGGTGACAAACTCCTGACGCTCGGCAGACAAGTCTATTATTAAAGATCATACCCAGGGTGACTAGGAAAACTTTGTCTGCCGCCTTCTAGCCTGTGCCATCACCCTCATCTAGGCCCTCAAAGTGGTCCAAAAAACACCATCTGGTGACAAACTCCTGACGCTCAGCAGACAAGTCTATTATTAAAGATCATACCCAGGGTGACTAGAAAAACTTTGTCTGCCGCCTTCTAGCCTGTGCCATCACCCTCATCTAGGCCCTCAAAGTGGTCCAAAAAACACCATCTGGTGACAAACTCCTGACGCCTAGTGTGGTTGCAGATGTACTCCTGTGAGCAGCTTGTGTAATAAAGTTTGAATGATACATCATTCTCTTCGTTTTTTTGTGTAGAATCCGATTTTCGATGTTGTCAAGTCCAAAAATGATGCTGGTGCCCCCAATTCAAGATGGCGCCCAAAATAGCCGCCCCGGGGGTCAAAATTTCAAAATTTGAGAATATTGTCGAGTTTGGTATCCATTTATATGTAATTTTGGTCGTAGAATTCATATCTGGTGTCAAAAAATAATTTCAACCCCTTAGGGTCCGTCAAATCCAAGATGGCGGCCAAAATTTCAACTTTAATGATAATTACCCAAGATGCACCTTTCACTGTCGAATGACGTGTCTTCATTTATGTTAATTAGGTCAGAAAACCTGCAAGGGAGGTCTACAATGCCACTGCACCCTATGGAGGGCCAGGGTTCACCCCCTCCTACCCCCAATATGGCCGCCGCGGAGGGCATAAATAGTGACATTCTCTCAGAACGTCATAGTAGGTGTCCATTCCTATGTAATTTGAGGCGTAAATTCCAAATTTCAAGTCATAAATCGCAAATGTGAGACTTGCAATGGCTTATACCCTATATGGGGCCAGGGGAACCCCCTCAACCCCCTCTTCTTTCTAATATGGCTGCCATGGGGGGCATAAGTAGTGAAATTCTCTCAGGACGTCATGTGAGGTGTCGATTCATAACATTGGGACCATATACGTTTTCAGATCCCAGAAATCGTCCAGAATTAAGAAAACACATAACTTCCAAGGGAAATTATGAACTTGATTTATCGACTTTTTTCACCCTGAAATGTCCGCTATTCCAATATTCGCCCACATAGGAACAGTGAAATTCTCTCAAAGCGGCATGGTAGGTGTCGATTTGTTTTTAATCTGAGGCGTGGATTTCGAATCACAAGTCAAAACATGTAAATATCCCATAGTGACGAAAATACTTATATATGGCAACCGCTTTGGCCTACATTTTGGACTAAAAATGCTGCTTGGGTTCATTTTTGTCGAAAGAGCTGGAAATGAATTGGTGATTTTAATGGTAATTGACAAATTTCACGCGTATTCTTTTTCTATGTACGCAAAGGACTCAGATGGGCGTCTGTTTTTTTCATTTTTAAAAATTCCCAAATAAATATAATTTTTTTGCCGACGAAGTATGTATCTGCATTCAGAGTTCCTATGTTATTGTTTATGAACGCACTCAGTTTAATTGCAATTAAAACAACTGGATAATTGAGTGCTTTTTGTAGCGCAGGGTTTCGTCTCCTAGTAGAAGCGACACCTACAGTTTCCTGCGTTATCTGCAACAAAACGCACGCTCCTGCTAGAAGAAAATCGATTACAAAAAGAACCATCTATTATCCAGTTATCTAATAATGAAAGAACCAGAAACCAATATGAATCCTCTGTGTACATTTGAAAAAGAACACCGGTGAAATATGTCAATCACCATTAAATTATCCGATTCATTTCCAGCTCTTTCGACATAACTGAACCCAACCCAAGATGCATTCTTTATTCCAAGATGGAGGCCAGAGCGATTGCCATGCTTAAGTGTTTTTGTCACTTTGAGATATTGACGATTTCTGACTTAAAATTCGGAATCTACGCCTCAACTTACATGAGAATCGACACCTCACATGCCGCTTTGAGAGAATTTCACTGCAACTATGTCCCCCCGGCGGCCGTTTTGAAGAGGGTACGGGGCTGCTCCTGGCCCCGCGTAGGGTGAAATGGCCTCAACTTACATGAGAATCGACACCTCACATGCCGCTTTGAGAGAATTTCACTGCAACTATGTCCCCCCGGCGGCCGTTTTGAAGAGGGTACGGGGTTGCTCCTGGCCCCCCGTAGGGGTAATGGCATTCCAGACCTCTAATTTGCGATTTCCGACTTGGAATTCCGAATCTACACCTCTATTTACATTAGAATCGACACCTCACATGCCGCTTTGAGAGAATTTCACTGCAACTATGCCCCCCCCCCCCCCCGGCGACCGTTTTGAAGAGGGTAGGGGGCTGCTCCTGGCCCCGCGTAGGGTGAAATGGCATTCCAGACCTCTAATTTGCGATTTTCAACTTGGAATTCGGAATATAAGCCTCTACTTACATAAGAATCGACACCTCACATGACGTCTTGAGAGAATTTCACTACTTATGCCCCCCATGGCAGCCATATTAGAAAGAAGAGGGGGTTGAAGGGGTTCCCCTGGCCCCATATAGGGTATAAGCCATTGCAAGTCTCACATTTGCGATTTATGACTTGAAATTTGGAATTTACGCCTCAAATTACATAGGAATGGACACCTACTATGACGTTCTGAGAGAATGTCACTATTTATGCCCTCCGCGGCGGCCATATTGGGGGTAGGAGGGGGTGAACCCTGGCCCTCCATAGGGTGCAGTGGCATTGTAGACCTCCCTTGCAGGTTTTCTGACCTAATTAACATAAATGAAGACACGTCATTCGACAGTGAAAGGTGCATCTTGGGTAATTATCATTAAAGTTGAAATTTTGGCCGCCATCTTGGATTTGACGGACCCTAAGGGGTTGAAATTATTTTTTGACACCAGATATGAATTCTACGACCAAAATTACATATAAATGGATACCAAACTCGACAATATTCTCAAATTTTGAAATTTTGACCCCCGGGGCGGCTATTTTGGGCGCCATCTTGAATTGGGGGCACCAGCATCATTTTTGGACTTGACAACATCGAAAATCGGATTCTACACAAAAAAACGAAGAGAATGATGTATCATTCAAACTTTATTACACAAGCTGCTCACAGGAGTACATCTGCAACCACACTAGGCGTCAGGAGTTTGTCACCAGATGGTGTTTTTTGGACCACTTTGAGGGCCTAGATGAGGGTGATGGCACAGGCTAGAAGGCGGCAGACAAAGTTTTTCTAGTCACCCTGGGTATGATCTTTAATAATAGACTTGTCTGCTGAGCGTCAGGAGTTTGTCACCAGATGGTGTTTTTTGGACCACTTTGAGGGCCTAGATGAGGGTGATGGCACAGGCTAGAAGGCGGCAGACAAAGTTTTCCTAGTCACCCTGGGTATGATCTTTAATAATAGACTTGTCTGCCGAGCGTCAGGAGTTTGTCACCAGATGGTGTTTTTTGGACCACTTTGAGGGCCTAGATGAGGGTGATGGCACAGGCTAGAGGGCGGCAGACAAAAATTTTCCGTTTCGGTGCATGCAAGGCTATCGATTTAGGGGGTCAAAACATGTATCCCGAGTTTGTCACTCAAAGTCGTCTGGCTCTCTGACTATAATTATCTATTTACATAATCGCTCCGGCCCCGCACCCCGCCACGCCAGCAACCAAAGCCACGCGTACATCTTTTGTGTCGGCTTCTGAATGTACATGCTGTTTTGCGAGGTGACACCGATCCGTTGAGATGTGGGGTCCCGTATTGCCGTGCTACGAAAAAACGCCGTATGAACCTTCAGACGTCGCCAAATTTCCTACGATAAAAACCAAATTTACTGGGAAAATCACTTATATTATTTTTCAAAAATTTCAGACAATTTTGTACGCAATTAAATCTAAAATAGGTACACGGACTTTATGTCTACTTTTTTTACGTCCACAGACTTTTCGTCCACAATGTTTACCTATGTCCACAGTTCTAAAACCCACACCATTGTTAAGTCAATTACTTAAACGTCCACCAAGTTAAGTCCACAAATGTAAAGTCCACTAAAATCAAATTCAAGCGTCATATTTGCTTTGGAATACAAGCTTTGAAAAGCATTAAATTTGACACGGAACGACTATTATATTTACAAAAAAACACGTTATATTTTCCAGTATTACATATTCCTTTTTCATCAGTTTAAAAGGGAATAATCAATAAAAAGAGTTCAAACATTTCAAAATCATGAGTTGAAAAACGCTGACGCCGCGAGTTTAAATATTAGAACCCAACACAGAGCGGAACGGCGTGTTAGCAGCGCACTGGCGCCTACAAACCTAACGGGATACTTCACGCATTGCGCAACGCGTGAAGTATCCCGTTAGGTTTGTAGGCGCCTATGCACGTGTCACGCTGGTTGCCTGCCGCGCCGCAACGCTTTAAGCAACTATTTCGCGCCAGAGGCCTTGCACAGTATCTTACAAGATTGAAGGCGCACGAAATAACTAGTTCAAGAGGACTTTCAATTTTGACTGCATCTGTTACTGAAAAATGTTTAATTTGGCATTGGAGCGTTTCGTAGGCTCCCGCTTTGGTTTTCATATTATCATATCCGTACAGTGTACACATGAACATATGTTTTTATCTGCTCTTAGAGTCTGTTCTCTTTCATGACTTGATTCATGAATGAAATGTTTTTAAGAATGAAGGAACTCTTCACCTCTCTTAATTTAAAAATCTGAATTTTCGTATATACTCCCATTTTCAAAATTCTCTGTAAAGACGTTAATAGCCAGTGACGTTGAACGTCTTAAAATATACTAACTAACTAACTAACTAACTAGTGGTAGAATGCATTTATTTTTGAGGTGGTTCCTATCATTTAAATGAGGAGAAAAAAATGTGGACAAGCATGTCCACAATTTGGACAATTTTGGACATATTCATGGTTGGACATTAAATCATGTGGACTTAATAAAGACTGGACTTAAAGTTTAGTGGACATAAATATCGGTGGATATTTATTTAATGGACGAAAGGTAGGTGGACATAAAGTCCTGGAAGCCTAAAGTATCTGAAAATTTCAAGGAAAAATATGCATGAATGTTGTCAAAAATACATGTTTTATCAAGGGAAATTCGGCGACTCTCGAATGTTCATACGGCGTTCTTCCTTAGCACGGCAGCGTAGCTTTCAGCCACAAGTTGTAAAAAGATGTAATTCGACCAGATGATAGCTCAGTGGAAGCATGTGTAATAAAAAGGGCACATAATGAGATTTTAAAAATTTCAGATCGACCGCGAAAAACTCGAACCGTTTTCAAGCATCCTGTATTTTTTTTTGTGATGAAGCTTTGAATCTAGTCAAGAACCGTGCTGATTCGACCAGAAATTTTTTTAAGTCTTCGTTGATATTATAGTGTAGATTTCCTGGAGAGAAAATGGATTTATACCTTTTTATTCTTGTTTAATCATTTACCATTGTCTTTTGATCCTAACACTTTTAATGGTGTAGCTATAGACATTTTTTTTTAAGAAAAGAATTCGTTTTTCTTAATTTCTTCCCATAATTTGAAACTTATCAAAATAATGGGTATGAAATTCCTCCCCAAGACCCTCAAAAGTTACCCTTTACAATTTTTCTGTTTCTGCAGATGTGTGGCTCAAAAACAGAATTTATTTTTACTATCATCCTAGTTCATCCAAACAAGAGAATTAAAACTTTGTAATTCCTCAACTTTTCCTCCAGCTTTAGTAAAAGTTTTCAAAACATTTTCTGATTCGTGCATAGACACACATTCATGGGAAGTTTTCCCTATCAAAGTTTCAAGCAAAACATGTTATAATCGAACATTATTTTAAACCAATTTCCAAAGAAGAAATTCATTAATTAATTAGTTAAAAGAGAAGTAAAAGAAGAAATTGAGGAAGAGGCAGATGAAGAAGGAGGAGAAGGAGGGCAGGTAGGGGAGAAGAGAAAGGAGAAAACGAAGAAAACGAAAAGGAAATTGAGAAGAAGAAGGAAAATAAGAGGATGAAGAAGAGGAAAGATGAGGGAGAGAAGGAGAAGAATACGAAGAAGAATAAGAGGAAGATTAAGAAGAAGGATACAAAGAAGAATAAGAAGAAGAACAAGGAGAAGAATAAGGAGAAGAATGAGAAGAAGAATAAGGAGAAGAATGAGAAGAAGAATAAGGAGAAGAATGAGAAGTAGAATAAGAAGAAGAATAAGGCGAAGAATGAGAAGAAGAATAAGGAGAAGAATGAGAAGTAGAATAAGAAGAAGAATAAGGAGAAGAATGAGAAGTAGAAGAAGGAGAAGAAGAAGAAGGAGGAGGAGAAGAAGAAGAAGAACAACACCAAATATCTGGTGGTTGGGTATAATCATCGGAGGGAGGGGGGGGGGGGGGAGACTGAGCCCAAATCCACGCCAGATAAACTGGAATTACTAAAGTGCGGTGATGAGAGCCGCTAGTACAGATCCAATTTGCCATCTCTCTGTTGCGGAGTTTTCCTACTAATTTTTACGTCTTATTTCTGGGCACGTGCTGTTCCGGTGCGTTGAACCGGAGCCGCGGAAACACACGCATACGCACGAATTGCATAATGACGTCGAGTACACTTCCAAATCCGAATGCACACACCAGAATAGTTTTCCTCGGACCCGAATAAGATTGGCTCTCATTAAGCATGCGACAACTTTTGGCGGGTCATCTTCCAAATTGCCGCCGAGGGAATTCCGAACACGGGCACTGTTGAAAATCACTCGTGGTCTCGTCCGAGCAAAAAGTGCCGTCAACACCAATTCCATCGGAATAATTGCCCTCGGTCACTGGACGCGGTTTTAACGTTTCGGGCTGTTGACACCGTTCTATCCGAGCGATGAACCGCGATCCCAATATTTCAAACCGACAAATAGGTTTCCATGCGTGGGTGTACACTGAAAAAAAATTCTCGGCGTTTTTACCAAGGCCCGTTGGTACCTTTACCATCTCACTTTTTTTTACCAATTATTGGTACTTTTACCAAGACAGACTGGTAAGCTTACCTATAGAAACCGGCATTTTTACTGTTTTTTTTTCAGGTAAGAATACCACTTTTATTGGTAATCAATTCCCGGTAACTTTGCCATTTTATCTCGGTAATTCTACCACAGTCGATAAAAATATTGGCGTTTTTACCAAGGTCCAGTAAAATTACCGAGAAAGTTCAATAATTTTACCGAGATTTCTCGGTAAAACTACCAATTCCACGAAGGGTAATTTTACCAAGAAAAAACTAGGATCAAATATAACCCTGAATTCTTGGTAATTTTACCCTTTTCTTAGTAAATACACCGAGATTTTTTTTTCAGTGTAGCTCATCTTCAGTTGAGGGATTTTAAATAATCCTGTATTTAGTTAATTTCTGCATCTTCGGTTGTGTCGGGTTGATTTTCTTTTAAGTGGGGCAACTACTCTTTTAGGTGCACCAAGCGAAGCATCTGCTTAAAAAAACAAAATCCTTTAGGTTACTCTGCGGGCCATCTCATGATTGAAAAGTTTGCTGCTGACCTGAAGTATTAATGTTTTCTACTTTACGGTTCATCGGTTGCAATTGCAAGTAGTTAACGCATTATAAATTCACCATTGGATCCTGATTCTTTCCTAATGAGCAAGAAAATAAGATGGAGAGGAAGAAGAAGAAAAAGAAGGAGAGTAAAGAGGGAAGGATAGGGAGATTCAGAGGGAGAAGGAAAGGATTCTCAGGAAGGAGGAAAAAATAAGAAGAGGAAGAAGAGGTGGAAAGGGACGATAGAAGGGAAGCATATGAAGAAGAGAGATAATAACCGGGAAAGCAGGGAGAAACAGAAAGAGGAGCTACAGAGGGAAAAGCTGACGGAGAAAGTATAAAGAGAAAAAAGTACTCGTACACACGAAAGAAGAAAAAAGGGCGAAAAGCTAGAGCAAGTGAAGAAAAAGGCAAAAAAGTAGGAGGAAAAGGATATTAATAATAAAGCGGGAAGATGAGGAAGAAAGAGAAGAAAAAAAGGATAAAAAAGGAGAGGGAATAAAGAGAGGTAGGAGAGGGAGAAGAAAAAGAAAACAAGGAGCATGTATTTCTTTTTTTTTTCATGATTTCCTCCCTTCTTTTCTTCTTCTTCTTTCTATTTTCCTTTAATCACCTCGTTTAATCTGTCCATTGACTCCTCTTCATCTGCTTCCGATTCGGAGGACAAAAGCTCAAGTCTATAAGAACACGAGTCTATCGTCAGACTAGAATGAACTTTTCACCGGCTCTTTACATCTTCGCATGAACACACGACACTCATAACTTCTAATGTTGGCGTCCGGCGAACCGCATGAGGGTCCGGCAAAGCGTCCGCGCTGATCGCGTCGCAAATCAGTCAAAATCAGCTCCGATTCCGCGCTGCACTTTCCCTCTCGAAGATCACGCAAAAGCCGCGTGACACGACCAGTGGCGTGGCGTGAAGGATCGATTATCGATATCTCGCCATTTGAAGCTATGGTAAAGAATCGATTATTAAGGTGTTCGCTGCGAACGCCCTGATAATCGATCTTTTTCTATAGGTTTAAATGGCGAATCAATCGATATATCGCAAAGCACGCCACGCCACTGGACACGACGAAATGCGGATACTCCCGCATCCAACATCCAACGGATGGAGGGGTCTTCCCCAGTGGCGTGGCGTGCTTTGCGATATATCGATTGATTTGTCTTTAAACCTATGGAAAAGGATCGATTAACTGGGTGTTCGCAGCGAACACCTTAATAATCGACTCTTTACCCCGGATTCAGACGAGAAAATATCGATAATCGATCATTCACGCCACGCCACTGGTCTTCCCAGGTGGGAACTGCAGGCGCCTAGCGGATTTACCATCCGGCCATTCCTGCCAGACCGTGCTGGAAAATCAGCGATTTCCGCAATTCGCTGAATGTAAAATATCCGCGTTTCATCAATCTGGCAAGTTTGCCACCGGCCCAGCTTGGAGTTAAGCCCAGCCTCCAGGATTTTTGGCATCGCGCATAGTTGCGCTAAAAATATCGAGTGACAGCGAAACAATGTTCGAAGATATCATATTAATAATAAATGCAAACCGACCGGTGACAAGTTTTCGTTTCCCAGACGAAGGAATGTAATTCTATGAAGGTTGCAAAGTTAGCTCAAACAATTTTATCTTTTTATGGGAATAAGACCACATTTTCCGTCAAACATGTTGATGGTTCTTTCACGTAATCAGAGAAAAAATTAGTGAAATTTTCAGGTAAAAATGTTTGATAGTTTCCTGATAAAGTTCAATTTAAATGTTGAAATTTTGCAATGTTGACATGTAGTTACTCTCTTCTGTTTAGAAAACGATACGAGGGTAAATCCATAGATTTTTTCGAGAAACGTACCCATCAATTCATGAGAGTTCCTGGCGTAAGTCAAAATAAGTATCATTCAAGTTGTTCTCGTCGAATCGAATCATCAGTAAAGCATGACAAGCGGGCGTTATTTAGCGAATATGCGAGCTTTCGTAAGTTGAAAGCCTGCTCGGTAAAAACGATTGGCAGAAGTTCATATCTATTTATTCTCATGGACAACACCTGCAATCTGCATTCTTTAGAAATAAATCTTCGCAAGGGGAAAAACTTTGCCTTCACAAAAAATAATAATATACAAAAAAGAGAGAAAGAAAGAAAAAGAATTGCAGGTCTTTAACATGATCATGGTCTTGAATTGCGGGTTTGTACCTTCTTGAACATTTGTCAAGGTTATATAAGTTTTTTAACATATTTTTTTAAACTTTTTATCATGTTTTATAATTTTTTCATCGTGTTTTATAATTTATACCATTCGCAGTTGTACATCATCGTCATCCCATTCAAAGATCTACACTGAAAAAAAAATCTCGGTGTATTCACCAAGAAAAGGTTAAAATTACCAAGAATTCAGGGTCCTATTTGATCCCAATTTTTTCTTGGTAAAATTACCATTTATGGAATTGGTAGTTTTACCGAGAAATCTCGGTAAAATTATTGAACTTTCTCGGTAATTTTACTGGACCTTGGTAAAAACACCAATATTTTTTATCGACTGTGGTAGAATTACCGAGATAAAATGGCAAAGTTACCGGTAATTGATTACCAATAAAAGTGGTATTCTTACCCGAAAAAACAGTAAAAATGCCGGTTTTTATAGGTAAGCTTACCAGTCTGTCTTGGTAAAATTACCAATAATTGGTAAAAAAAAGTGAGATGGTAAAGGTACCAACGGACCTTGGTAAAAACGCCGAGAATTTTTTGTACGAGTTGTATTTTTGTTCGAGTGTAAGATCGAGATACTACTCTGTTGAATTTTACATGCGATTCGTTGAACGTGTCGTTTCCACGATGCTATTTTAGGGATTTCCCAGACCTTCTTTAATCACAATCTAAAACATATGGGGCATCGGAACATCCTGAGGATAGAAGCTGTTTAAGGAACGGCTATGAATACGGCCCTGAGTGACGTCATTTTTGAGACAGTCTCCATTCGTGGGCGCTAAAAGGCAATGAGGCGTGCAGCGTTTAAATATTAGGCGAGTATGACCAAGATATAAATGGACTATCAGAATCGATTGCTTTTAAATGATCGGCGCGGCTCGTGGAGGTGTTGGGGGGGGGGGGGAGGGCAAGAAAGTGACAAATTTGTGAGCACTGACCTGCGGGTTATTATTGAAACTTCGTTGCACCTTTGTCAAATGGACCGCGTTCAGCAGAAAGGAAGCAAGCAATATCACCTATTGCCTTTAATGTGGCAATTTAATTTTTTACGAGAGAACGTTTGTGCGGATTCTTTTGACAAATTTAAGGAATTTGCTTCGTGCTATGCACATAATTCTCTGAAATTTGCATGGAAGTCCGCATAACTCTTTTCATGTAAAAAATTAAATTGCCCGACTAATTTTGGCAATAGCTGATGTGGCTTGCTTCCTTTCTGTTGAACACGGACCAAATGTCCTCTATTGATAGAATTCTGCATTACAATGTTATAAATTGAATGTGAAAGTCACGGAACATGCAACTTGATTTGAGAGGTTGCAAATTTTAAGTCACCTGTTATTTCCGTCTTTAAACAGATTTCAAGATTTTAAACAGAGTTTCAGGGAGGCACGCAGATAAACACCGATGAGGCATCCACTGTATCAGTCCAGCTCTTTGATGTGGTTAAAGCCGTCAGGGAGTTGAAGAATGTGAAAGCTTATGGACCCGGAGATATTCCCTCAGAATTAATTAAATGTGGGTCCAACAGGCTGTTCCATTGCTTAAGGGACTTAATGGATAAATGTGCGAAGGGTGATGAAGTTCCGAAGGAGTGGAAAGAATGTTGGATTACAGCTACCCACAAAAAAGGGAAAAAGGACGATCTCGATAATTATCGTGGATTGTCGGTGACCGGGACGATCAGCAAAATTTATGGTAAGATATTGAAAGCTAAAATCGAAGAAGAATGGATTCATCATGAGGCAGAAGAGCAAGCGGGTTTCAGGGCTGGCAGATCAACCGTCGACCATCTATTTTGCATCACCCAGGTTATTGAGAAGAAGATGGCGGTTGGTCAAGAATTGCATTTGGTGTTCGTGGATTTGCGAAAAGCCTATGATAGCGTGCCTTTAGTGAAACTCTGGGAGGCCTTGGAAAAATCTCATTTTACTCGTGGACTAATTAATGCAATTAAGCTTTTTTATCAAGGGACTTTCGCAAGAATTAAATGTAAAGGGGGCTTGTCGGGGGTTTTTATGTAACAAAGGGACTAAAGCAAGGGTGTTGCCTCTCCCCCACCTTGTTTAAAATATACTTAGAACATGTACTGCGTGAATGGAAGAAAAAATGTTCCGGAATGGGTGTCCCTCTAAATAATGAAGAAACTCTTTACACGGTATGCTTTGCTGATGACCAAGTACTTATCGCCCAAGATCAAGATGATGCTGAGTACATGACTCGAAAGTTGGTGGCTGAGTATCGGAAATGGGGCCTCGAGGTGAATGTCAACAAAACCGAGAAGTTGACCGTTGGCGGGAATCAGCAAAGTATAGAATTAGAGGATGGGCGGCAAATTGGAAGCTGCGATATTTACAAATATTTAGGAGTGTTTTTAACCCAGGATGGAAGATTAGACCAGGCCATCAAGAAGAGGAATATGCTGGGTAGGAGGGCAATCGCTATGTTAAATGGAGTCCTTTGGGACCAAAGGATCTCCAAAGAGAACAAAAGGAGGATTTACAACGCGATTGTCAAGAGCATAGTAACCTACGGGTGTGAAGTATGGCCGATGAAACAGCGGACCCGGGAGGTTTTAGAGGCAACAGAGATGGACTTCTGGCGTAGATCCGCTGGTATTTCCAGAAAGGATCGCGTCAGGAATGAGACGGTACGGGATATCATGGATGCCAAGCAGACCATCGTGCATGACATTCTGACAAAACAACTCATCTGGTATGGTCATGTCCAGAGAATGGCAGGAGACAGGTTGCCGAAGAAGGTTCTTGACTGGGTTCCTCCTGGGAGAAGACGCAGAGGGCGCCCAATGAAAGGTTGGAGGGACGGGATTGAAGCAGAAATGTTGAGGTGCTCAATCCCCCAAGATTTGTGGTTTGAAAGAGAGCAGTGGAGGTTAGGAGTCGTAGAGCGCGAGGGAGTGCTGTAAAGCGACTTGTATGTATGTAAACAGATTTCAATCGTACCCTTCTATTCAAATAATTTCTCCAAGTTTTTTGGAGGATTTTCGGCAATTTTACGAACGACGGAAGACTTATTTTCTGCTCAGACATGACTTGATCCATTTCCTCAAAGATTAATGTGCACTTATATACTCTCTGTGGAGGTGCAGCAGCAATGTATGTCCTACCTAGTAACAACGGTATCTCTCGATCAAGGTTATTTCATATTTGGAAAGGAGTCAATGAAGTTTCAACTGTCTGCCCTTAGTTCGCCTTCATTTTTTCGCATATGCAACACGGACAGTCTTCGAACACGAATAGTTGTATCCTGGCGCCGGTTGATAATTTTACTATTATCGCGCCTCTGTCGAATGAACTAATTGGAAAAAGCCGTACCTCGCCATGTCACTCGCCAATCAAGGAGATTCGATGAGCACTCTACCAATTCCGTTAATTATGGAATTCGTTCTTCTTTCAAATTATCTCGATCGACAACTTCATACAATACCATTAGACTGTAAAGTTAATTCATGATCGTAATTGACTAAGCCATATTTAAGCTTGTAAACTTCAATCGATGCCACAAATTTGGTCTGGTTTGAAAGGAAGAGTTTCGATGAGGGTAGTTTTTGGACCCACCCCAGGCAAATGTCCTCAACTCTGATTTTTTGCGCATTAAAGGTCTACATTTTACAGACTGCATCATGACGTGGCCATTTCCGGTCTCTTTTTGGGTTAAATGAAGGCGTTGACATGTGAGTTTGAGGGCTGATTTTGGCGAAAAATACGGATTTTTATAGTTATTCGACCAAAAAGCCGCAAACCAGCATTTTCCGCCAAAATCGGCGTTCAACCCCATGTTGAGGCCGGTATTATACACCCAAAAAGAGACCAAATCAGGATGCAGTCCGTAAATTATAGATCTTCAAAGAGCAAAAAATTGTAGAATTGAGGAAATTTACCAAGGGTCGGCCCAATAACGGTCTTTATTGATATCCCTCTTTTGTGAATATTTTTCAATCTTTCTTGTACACTGTGGCAATATTTCAATTTCACGTTTTGAGGACCAGGGCCGCATTTTCTATGGGCAGTCACAAGTACACAAAACTAAAACACTATCACGACTATAGGTTTTTCTGAGAAAAAAAACGCCTCATCCTTGAAAGGAATTTTTGCTTTGAACGGTGGCTCTCCTAATGACGACCAATGCGTAACGTCTCGAGCAATCCCTCCAATGAACAAAGCCCAGCAGTTTAACCAACTTCGTCGGAAAGGAGCTCAACGCGAATTCATCAGTCATCGTTAGGTGGAGACGATTGCCGCTGCCCAAGAAAATTCCGAATCCTCGAAAGTAACTTTCATCCCCCTCCCCACCGACACCACCACCCCCGGCGCTTACATTGCTTGCATAGCTGGTGCGCGCGGTGCCCAAGATTTTGTCTCTGATTGTTGTTAACCAGACGGCGAAGTTTGTTCAAAATCCGGGTTTGGCTTATTTTGCATAAAACCCTTTTACACTTTGTGACCGAATTTCCGCGCACGCCGATCCGCAGCGCAATCGGGGTCCTATCGCTCCGTCCCCCACCCCCCCCCCCCAAAACTCCCCCTCTGGTCGGGAAATAGAGTCTCGAATAAAAAAGGCGTGATGAAGAACGCTGAGCGACTTGGTTTCGGAGGGAAGCGGGGGCGGGGAGGGCGTTAATGAAACGAGTTGAAGTTGGATGAAGCTCGGCGATATTAAAATCGAGCGCAGCGTAATGAGGGTAGGTGGGATTTAATTCCGTGCTTGGGTCTTACTCCGACTCCACTCTCGGATCCTGTGCTCTTGTCCATTTTCAACCCCCGAATCTTTCCCCGCCCTTGCGCAGTCAATCATTGTATTTTTCCACGGTTTCGTCGATAGAGTTCCAGTGCAGAGGCAACATACTTAGAGAGAAATCCCGTTAAAAATTCAAATAATGTAATGGATGACGACATAGGGTGCTAATTTAAGTATTCGTATGAATGTCTCCTCATCAAAATATCACGTAAAACACGATTCGCGATATAAAAGGTACTAAAATCAACCATGAATTAGACTACATTTTGCAATTAGGAACTAAAATGTCTATGTAATCCTTAAAAACATTCGTTTGCATCGGGGGACGAGTATAGCAGATACGTTGTTTGTTTCTAAATTGAACTAGAAATTGTGGTTCCTCATTGCAACATGTAGTCCAATAATTAAACTATGTATTGAAAGCTTTCGATGCACGAATTCAAGCCTCCGACTTGCGGAAAAACGAAATTCGATGTGAGTCAAATCGCAATCAAAACGTTACCGTTTTTCTGCGGTATGAAGATTTGGCAACCTTGATCTCGGTGCTTCGGCTCAGCTGCTGGAAAACCCCCTCCACCTAACCTAACGAGGGGTTAAAAGTTGAATGTTGGAGCCCGAAAGTTAAAGCCTCCACCACCAATGAGAAACAGTGGGCGATCCAGAGACAAGAGAATCTCCACTGACCTCTTGGCGACAGGTGGAAGCATTCTTTTTTGGGATTCAACACTTCTTTAAACGACTATAAGGGAGCAACAGTCATCTTACCTACCAGGTGGACAATGAGCTTCGAATGGCGTAATGAGAAAAAAAAGTTTACCAAACTTCGTTATGTTTGTCAAACGAAATACACAACACGATGCTCAATATCCACCTAGTACGTTTATCAACAGTTGAATGTTGGAGTCTCGAAGGTAAAGGCTTCCTCCATTGACAATATACCAATGGAGTGTGTTTTGCCTTTGCATGGGAGGATCTCTCTTTGTCTCTGTGTCCCCTTGCACTTACTTTACCCTCACCCACTATTTTCCTTCGGTGCCACTCGCCATTCGCCGCAGCGCAGTCGAATCGAATTGTTCTATTACTTCTATGTTATGGGAGCTCCGTTGGAACCAAGTAAAAGTTTTTCACCAAGTCCAGACAAGTTTTCATTTTCAAGACTGTGCAGTGGATTTCGGGATGGTCTGGACATTTTACTTTTAAATCCTCAAGGAAACTGAGCGGACAATCACTTTCTCGGGAGCTTCCCGATCGTAAGTCCATCCATGTGCCGCCGGTGGCTCAATCGATGGACGAAGGGCGGTCTCCGGTCTCGCTCAGGTTATTGCATCGGTTCAAGTCCAGACACCCAATAAACGAAACTAATCATTCAAGTGCCTTTGACACGGCGACCCACATCAAAGAGTTTACTCAACCCTGTTGCCGAATGCTAGGGTAGCAATTTATTTGTTTTGTTTTTCTCTAGAATCTACTAGAGTCCCTTTATACTGAGAGTCTAGACAATGCGAATCCAATTCTGATTGATTCCTGTATTTTAGGCCTTCACAGTGTCTCAAACGAATGGAGATTACATTTTCACCAATTGGAAAGGTCATAAACTGGAATGGACTGGGGTATTGGGCGGGGGGGGGGGGGGGGGCTAGGAACAAATGGAATGAGAGAGGGAGCGGAGATAGGAATTTGGATGGGTTGATCATGAAGATTACAAAAAACGTCCGATTTGTGTAATCTATATTCCCATTTGTGACATCCATAAGCTGCGTTGTCTCAACTTTCTCTATAAAGGGACTCTAGAATCTACCAGACTGATTTGGACCGCGTTAAGTAAGCAGACAGGAACCAAGCCACATCAGCTATTGCTAAATTAAATCGGGCAATTTATTTTTTAAATATGAAAACGGTTGTGCGAATTTTTGTGCAAATTTTAGTGAATTTTCTGAAAAGTTCGAGGCAAATTCCTTAAAATTGTCAAAGGAATTCGCACAAACGTTCTATTGTAAAAAATTAAATTGCCCAGTTAAATTTGACAATAGTTGGTGTGGCTTGGTTCCGTTCTTCTAAACGCGGACCTATGTAATATAGTTCTACCATTTGATAAATAGTCAAGTCTGCGGTTTGGCAAACTACGAAGCAAGTAATAAAAATACAGCCACTAATTTTTCTACCAATCTGATCATTTAATCGAACGCTTGGGCGCTTCATCGAACACTTGGGTGCTTTGCAGTGGCGTGGGGTGCTTTGCGATACATCGATTGATACGCCACTGAAACCTATGAAAAAAGATCGATTATTAGGGTGTTCTCAGCGAACACCTTAGTAATCGATTCTTTACCATAGCTTCAAATGGCGAGATATCGATAGATCGCAAAGCACGCCAATCCACTGGTTCTTTGTTATATTCCCGGGAATTGGATAAAACGTCTCAACACGAGTGAAGGAAACAGATGAACAAAGTTTGCAGACAGCGAATAGACAAACCGATAAAAATTGAAAAAAAGAAGAAAATTTCAAAGTTGGCTTACCATTTAAATGCCTAATACGTTATTGGTGCGTGATTTTGAATCGCAACGATTGAATGATTGGTTTGGATAAATTAAGCCCATTCTTAAAATGTGCGGGAAAAAATATTAGAATAATTATTTTGTTCAGGGTGAAAAAAATGGACAGCGTAATTTATTGTAGGATGCCTAACTCAAAAAACGGACGATCACCATCTACCAACAAAAAGGGCTCTGTTTCTTACGGTCGAGAGATTGCACAGAGAATCAGCTTATTTGCCAGTAATACTCAATGTTGCACATGCGGATTTTATCACACAATTTGGCAACAACATCCTGAAGACGCGGCGTTTTACTCTGAAGAGCGGTAAAACGCTTCCAACTGGGAAAAAGTGGATTATGTTCCTTCCAGACGCCCAGCAATGAGCCCTCATGAAAATCACTTTACAAAATAAGCTTTAGGTACCAATTTCCATTTGAACTTTAAGTATGAAAAAATGCATTATCTAGAATACCGGTGATCTGAACAATTGGACTAATTGTAAGTTAAACAGAAACTCAGAAAGGAGCATTTTGAATCTTATCAGTCGTAAATTTTTTCCCGTCAAAAATTAAAGTCGAAAAATAATATTTGAAGCGCAGTTTTTGCTATTCCCAGAAATACGTTCTTGAAGTTTCAAAGTTACATGGAGCCTTACGGAGGAAAGGAAGTTCAAACTGACTTTTTAGTGCTTGAAAAGTAGAATTTGGGAGCGAATTTTTCACACAATATGCATTGAGCCTAGTTTTACTTGAAATCATTAGTACCTCAATTTTTTCAAAAACTGCACTTGTGCGCCTTGTCCTCCAAGCCCCTCATTTGTGATCATAGCTAGGGAAAATCTGACAGTTGACTTCCGGAAGTAACGTTCACACTACGGATCGATAGAAGTACGGGGTCTCTAAAATATATTCGTTAAAAGGTGACTTGCAAGTCTCTTTTAAAAATAGCTTACAATTACGTTATACTTTTTCGGTGGGAGCTTTGAAGAGATGCCGCCGGAGCCAGGAGCCTGGGTCGAGGGCCCACCGAGCCACGGCACAGCACTCAAGCACTGTCGCGATAGCGAAAAGAGCATTAAGTGCATGCTGGGATGAACCTCGAGACGCATTGAACATGTGCTAATCATGGCTCATACAGACATGTACTTACTGCTCTCTTGACTATCACGGCAGAGCAGGAGAGGAGAAAGTCCTTTGGGCGCGGCGGTGGCGGTAGCGACACATGACCCACCCGGGGCCCGGGCACCGCGCTTGGGACCCGGGCCCATCGGGGCCCGCCCGCCGGTCCTCGGGGGGCCCCAGGTTCCTCCTTCCGTGAATCATCCATCACCACTAGTCCAGCCGTACACGCCGTTTGTTTTGGTCGTCTGCGCCGCGTCGCCGCGACCCTCGAACCGCGACCTGTGATAACGAGTCCTTAGCATAGTGATACACATTCCCGGACTAGGCCAGGGTGACCAAAAATCCCCCGCCCACCGCGCCCGTGCAGCTTGTGCATAGCTTGCAATTTTGCCGCTGTTGCCATGCCGCCGCCAGGAAACCGGTTTCCACGTTTCCGGGAGATTTTCCCACGCCGCGTGATGGCTAACCTTTCGCAGCCATGAATTTGTCACCTTAAGTTACCTAAATTAACCGTGCAGTTTTTTTTTTTTTTTAAAAAAAAGTCGGTCGGATTAACCATAGGTAAGCCAGTTAAATTTGGGCCTGATTTTAACGCAATGGGGCATTAGACAGGGTACGAGTTAAAATACTTTTTTGCATGATTCCTCCGCAAAATTTTCAGTAAAAGACTGTTCATACAGTGGAAATTTTGGTAAGCCACTTCGAGAGAGGATTAAGTATTGGTAAATAACATTAATAGGTAAATGAAAAATTTACCAACGACGTCAGTTATATGATTTTCGCCCAATTTGATTAAAATTAAGTATGTTATCCAGTATTCCACTTAGAAATTGAATTAGTGTTGCCCAAATTGATCTGTGCTCTGGGTAAAGTGCTCTGTTCTGTGAGAAGAAACACATAACTCGATGGTTTCTTTGATATTTTGCCTTATGACCCACATTCCGGCCATTGATAGGTCCATAATAAGTTTAAGACGGTGAAAAGCTTTTTTTCGCGGATTTTTACTTCTCGGGATTTCAATAAGTAATCACATTCCCAATCCTGAATTCGTCTCAAAATATCTGCCTCGTGTATTTCACGAGTTAGCTATGTCTCTTTTCCAAGTTGACGATAGATGTACTATAGTTTTTATCGGTCTTTAATTGATGTTTCTCGATATTATTTATTTCCATGGTACGCATTTTATTTTAATCATTACTGTGAGTTCACAATATACTGTTTTTTTGGGCGTACTGTATTTTTGAGCTGAAATTTAAATTGCAGTTAAGAACCAGGCTAACTAAACCTGAAAATCTCAAAAGTCAAAATCGATATTATTCTGTGAATTTTCAAGAAGGAAGCATGGATAAGTGCTCTTCTGATCCTAACTTTTTTTCACACTCTCGAGTCCTACTTGTACATTTTTGTCATAGCATTTAAATGCTGTAACGACAGAATATTTTTGAAGGACACAGTTAGTGTGAAGAGAGACAAATTATTACGTTCTTAATAATTAAGACCCTTGAAATAATCCACTTTTCTCAGTCTCTGCCCATCTCCTTAAAATCATCACAATTTTGGAAGGCGAGTTCCTCACCCAAACCCATGTAATTTCAATTTTCCTTTTTTTCACCAGTGTAACCTAAATATTTTTTTTTTGAAGACAGATCATGTCATATGGTAGGAGGCAAATTACAAAATTTATTAATGGAACCTTACGAGTACATTTCTTTTTCAGTTTTAGTCATAATTCGACAATTTTCAATAAATTGGTGCGGAGGACCCCCAATAAAAATTAAAAACCCCTTAATCCCAACCCTTCAAACCCCATCCAAACCCAACGTCCCAACCCCCGTCCCCCATCCCCTCCAACATTTTAACCCTCCAAATTAAAATTTTGCAATTTTTTTTTACTTCGTATGCTTGAATTTCCCAAGCATGCACTACAGCAAAATTGAACACGGTGTATCTGCGTCAAATTTTGAATTTTTCGTGGCTCTGTGTGTGTAGAGACGACGCAGTTTGGCTGAGTGTGAGTGCGGCGGGCGGGCGGCGGCGGCGGCGCGTGCCGCGTCCGGCGGAGTGATGCAACCATCTCAAGGTCACTATCCAAGTTCCGAGACCTTCTTCAGTGATGGACCTCGTTTTAGTGGAAATAAAAATATGCCGCCTGTGATGAGCCCACAGATTGCCTGCTAGTGCATGCACCTCTTCACCTCACTGCCTCCGAGTCGGAACCACTTGACAGCACCATGAATTTCCTTTTCACTTCTTTCCACTGTTTCCTCTTCGTAGCCGCGTCCGTACACCAGGTTAGTGCCCGCCTTTTTTTAACCCCCTTGAAAAATATGAAAAATTACACCCTCTGACACACTGAAGAAAAAAATGTGCCTGGCTCAAGCATGATGATTCTTGTATTTGCCGCAAATAATTATTTTTATCTTGCTTTAAGCTGAATTTTTCTTGATAGAATCAAAACAATGCTTGGGTTAAGCTAAAAAGTGATTTATATTAAGCAGCAAGATTCACAATATAAGAAAAAATACTTCTTGGCGGCAAATTTAAGATTTTTTTTTTTTCAGCGAGGGTAAGAAATTGAGCACTCCTAGGATATGTTAACCCATTCAAATTTCAAGTATAACACCGTTAGAAAGCACTTTTCAAAAACTCCTAAAAAATGTGTAAAAAAATTATTAGATTTACAACCATTTTTAAATATTTTCTGAAGTAAATCTTCAAGTAGTGCATTTTTCTTTAAGTATTGGTACGTTTTGCAAGACTCCATCATAATTCAAGTTTTCCGTACCTACTCGTAGATTCAAACCTACCCCTCCGGCATAAACCGAAATTTACCCGAGTCAAATCGGAAACTACATCAATTTCAGTGCACTTCACGCTATTAAAGTAATTTTCAGACCTCTACATTTTTTTGATGAACTTTAGAGATAACGCGCATTGAAGGAGGCGGCAGATTTTTATGCAACCCATCATTGCTTTTTCACTGGATGTGACTTTCCGCGTAACTAGGCACTTGCGTAGTTTCTTTTTATCGTCTCCCCATTTGTCATATTTTCTTTTCCTTTCTTAAAGATTTTTCCCATGAAAGCATGTGTCTATATCTTTTTCCCTCAATTATTTTTAATCTCATCTCCAAAAAGGTGTATGTAATAGCACATAGCACATAGTATTGTATATTTATCGTATATGTATAAGTTTTGCGTCATTTGCAATGGGATCGGGACGATAATTGATTTAGTGCATGGCTGAATAAAAACTTTTTAATCATGGTGTCGTGCGATAGTGTGTTTTAGTTAGTAAAAAACTCAAATTATTGAAGATATTCAATTCTATTAAAAATAATTCGGATCAAATAACGCATATTAACTTTATAACAAGCACATGTTAGATATAATTTACACGCGTGTACAGCAGAACTTAATAAAGAAAATAAAATATTTTTGATGACAAATTGTTCTTATTCAAATTGTAATAAGTTCGGATTGAAACCTGTTTATTAACTATTTTTGTTCATAATTAATAGATACAAAAAAAAAAAACAGGAATATCTAAAACCGCGGAATCTGTGAGTGCGTTGTGCGTGTTATCTTTTTTTAAAATAATCTGGCTGCCACTAAAATAGAAAAAGAATATTTGATTTTTTAGTCAACTGCTTGGCCCAAATGGTGTTTTTGGTTTTTTCTCAATTCTAAGTCCCAGCAGGACCTCTATCCTTGAGTGAAAAATTGAGGAAAACAGTCAAATCTGTGCCCAAGTTTAAGGTCATACTGACAAGCTTTCGTGAGTGTGTGGAACAATGATTACAGGTATTTGAGTCTTATTTTATCGCAAATTCTTACCTTAATCATTCAAAATCCTCGTGTCAGGTAGACAGATGGGTTCCTCGTGAAAATCCCTTCCCAAAATCGATTTTTTTCAAAATTAAACGAAGTCTCGCGCGAAAAGGTCCAAATCCATACACGATCAAAAATAGGATTAACAAATAATGTAAACTAATTTTAAAAATATAATCACTTAAAATTTATGTGATGTCTATTCAATATGCTAGTGATTTCATCGCCCGACAAAAGCCCCTAATACTTTGAAGAACTCATTAATTGCGGAAGGGTGGCGCAACATTCGAGTTTATATTTACTTTTTTCACCTTAGCATAAAATATTCACACCTCCCCTCCGCGAATGACCTGAGGGTCCTCTTCGCTGCCATGCGAGCACATGGGTGCTTTCCAAATGATGAATTTATGTTCCTTCTCAAGTTGATCCTTGGAAATAAAAAGTTTTGACGTTTATTTGGCACCAAAGGTTCCCAACCACACACCATCATCACTTTCTTTTCCCTTTGCAAAGCAACCATGCATCGAGGCTGCAAAGTGACCGTCATTTGACTTTCAAATTGTTGAATTCCGACCGGATGGCAAATGAGCTCTACCTACATACTGACGTGTTAAGAAAAAACACCGTATCATCATTCAAATGTCACCAAGTCTCTCCATATACACATTTATGTTTTAGGAATGTTATCTGTATCATCCCTCGACATTTTTGGGTACATGAGGGTACATCGGGAGTAAAATTACCCGAAATATTTGAATAAAAAATTCAAAAGTTTGCCAGAAAATTTTCGTTTTGTCAGAGATTTGACATCATCCATACGTTCAAACGCTCCCCCCCCCTGGGACCCCCCTCCCGTATGATCCCATAAATTGTGAGAAAATATTGAATATGCGGCTGGATAAAATTTTAGGAAGCAAATCGATCGCCAAAGTGCAAAACCACGTATCTCCATTACAGTGTTTCAAAATTTCTGCTACACTTTTATTTTTTCGAGGAGAAATAGGTCAACTAATCAACTATATACCTAGCTTGAAATTTTTCTGGATTATTCTGCTGACAAAATACAAGATTCAAGGAAATTTTCTAGACATTACATCAGCTAGTTTTTCCAAGAAATAGTGAAATATGAAAGGAAGTATGCAACGTTGCAAACGGAGATACGTGCGGTTGTCCAATTTGCGTATTGAGATCGAGAGCTTTTTTTGAGACTGGGGGTTCGTTCCAGAAGGATAAAAAAAAAAATAAAAAAAAAAAAAAAAAAAAAACAGTAGCAACATCGTTGGTCACGCAAAATTTTACCCAAGATGACACACTCATTGAACAAAAATAGCGCAGTTGTGTGCAATTCGGTGGTGAAGGCTAAGGTCATAACAGTCATTGGCCGAGCTGGTGCCCGGCGGGTTGTGCACACACCGCTTCGTCCACGGACTGTCTCTGTGTTACGTCACAGTCATAACAAACATTCGGAACATATCGGAACTTTACTATTGATCACAGTAGAGTAGATTCGTTTTATATTAGTTTTTGTTTTTTTGAGCTAGATAGTGCAATAGTTTCAGTTGAAGTACTTTCATGTACTACTGTGTTTACCTGATGTCTGCAAGTGAACCCATGTGCATAGGGAGAGTATGTTCGAAAGTTCGAAACCCCATTAGGTCTTCACAGAATCAACTTCGAATTAGTTTGGGCTATTCGATCTGGGTTAAGTTTTTCGGCCTCTTTTCTCTCCTTTTGTCACTCTATCTCTCTCGAATCGGCGGTTCCCGGCGGAATCAGGAAATTTGATAATGCATGACATCCACACGAAATGTGCAATCATGGATAGATTTTAGACTTTACCTGTGTGCTCAACGTCTTCGAGCCCGTCAATTTGTAGTTCTTCTCACGAAAAGAATTAACTAAATTTCAATGTTGCCAAATTTCCCTTCGCAAATTGCATTTTAACCCGACGAATCTGGGACATTTCTAACTGAAAATTTCTCCGCTTTTTTCTTTGATCTCGTTTAAAAATAAGAACTTTTTTTTTCAACAATTGCTCAGGTACAATGTTGGAAAAAAATCGGATTGCATGAGTCAATTTTGCAACCTTAGAATAGAGTTACGTTCCTTCGTCTCACGGAAAAAAAATATCACAATCATAACTATACTCATAGCTGATTTTGGCGCCACATATTCAGAGTAGTTGTACAATTCAGAGGTACAGTTAAGTCGGCTAAAAGTGTGGTTGGATTAACTATACCGTTGGCGGGTGCCTTTACGCTTCTAGCTGGTGCAACTACTCTTATGGTTGGCGCCAAAATCAGCTGGAATTATACTTGAGATTGTGATCCTTTTTTTCAGTGATGGAAAACGACGAGTTGCCTCTCGTTGTCTTTTACGGCTTCCAGTAGTGTGGTGGTTCTGGTGCTGGCTTTATGATCTGTCTCGGGTTTGGTTCCCGGCAAGGCGACCCGAATTTGATGGTCTTGAACAACGGTTGCCAGGGGCTTACAATTGGATCGCATTTTGCAATGTGGAACTATAAATTCTGGCTCTTCTGGAAAAAACACCTATGTGCATAGGGAAACTAATGGCACATACGTTGTTTTTAATACGGACTAGAATTTATAGTTCCAAATTGCAAAATGTAGTCCAATTAGTTTGAGACTTGACAAATTTTAACGTGTGTAATGTGAAGCACACAGTACACTGAGCGTTAAAAAGTGGAATTTTGACGTTTCTGACGTACTCTTCTTGAGTTTTGTCTTATCTTATTCTTCAATCAATTTCCGCTCAGACAGTATAAGGCCAATTTGGGGACATACTGCTCTCTTGGGTAGACCGGTGCGGGTCGTTACTGAGGACGCGCCGGCGGCAGCTGCTGCCGCGCCTCGACATGACAGCATCGCGGCGCCGCGTCGCACAGTGGATCGCGTCAATTAGAGAGGTTATGAACATGGATTTGTTTAACTAAAACTGCATATTCTGATGTTTAATTTGTCATATTTTAAATTTTAAGGGATGCTCTACGAAGAAAATTTCACAATGAAACCAATGGAGCCACTTTTAGACCTTCAAAGTCTTGTATAAACGGAGTTATGAGCGTTTAAAGTTTCCAAATTTTGTCCGACTTCTCCGATTGACTGGATCCAGTGTGCGGCGGCGCTTACATTATGTTCTGCGGACACAACGGATGGCAGTGCGACGCTCGCCTTCCGTTTCCACCGATTTCACTTTCGTTTGCGAAACATCGTGACATCACCATTTTAATGCAGATCCCCAGCATTGGTCCTCGGTCCCATCCCGCCACTCTTTGGCCCTCACCCATTCTCTTACCGCTTCCGTCACCTATTCAAATTCCTCGGGTTAAAATAGGGGTCCGGGAGTTTGGACGCTGCAGGAAAAGGGACATTTCCGGTACAAAACGTCGTTTTCCGGTCAAAAAAACCTTTAACTAAATTTGCAAGTTGCAAAATTTTCACTGCACTGAAAAAAAAATCTCGGTGTATTTACTAAGAAAAGGGTAAAATTACCAAGAATTCAGGGTTCTATTTGATCCCAGTTTTTTCTTCGTAAAATTACCATTTATGGAATTCGTAATTTTACCAAGAAATCTCAGTAAAATTATTGAGCTTTCTCGGTAATTTTACTGGACCTTGGTAAAAACGCCAATATTTTATATCGACTGTGGTAGAATTACCAAGATAAAATGGCAAAGTTACCGAGGATTGACTACCAATAAAAATGGTATTCTTACCTGAAAAAACAGTAAAAATACCGGTTTTTAGGTAAGTTTACCAGTCTGTCTCGGTAAAATTACCAATAATTGGTAAAAAAAGTGAGATGGTAAAGGTACCAACGGACCGTGGTAAAAACGCCGAGAATTTTTTTTCAGTGTGGTAAATTGTACAAAAAAGCTGTTGGGCATCTCTAACTGAATTCCGACTTTGCCTCTGGTCATGTGGAATAAACCTTGTTCTAAAAGTTTCATCGCAAGATCCATTTCTGACCAACTAGGCCATTTTAAGCTCCATCCGAACAAATGAATAGTTGACCGATATGATTCATGCAGATGTTTTAAAATGACTGGAAGAGTTCTGTTTATCCATGCTTGACGAGAAAATCAATTACTTACAACGATCTTTGTGATTTATTTAAAGTTGTTAATGACTGTGGTCCCCTCTTCTGTATAAAAAAGACCTATCAATCAAATTGAGGGACAAAGTATACGTCGATTGGCTTTCTCTCACGTTTCCTATCGGTAAAAGGCAATTTAGGCAGAGGAGTCAATGGAGTTGGTTCCGAACCAACTTCATATGGTGATACTTTTTTGAACTTTATTAACCTACAAACAAGCAAACTCCCTTATTTCTAAAAAAAAAGAACTTGACTCCTGTCGATTTAACTAAATCTATTTCATTACTTAAGAATCCATTTTTTGAGAGATTAGTGCAATGGTACTTAAAATCGGGCGCTGCGTTAAGAGTAATTAAGAGCAAGTGCGTTAATAAACCCCACTCGAGTAGGTCAATGTCACCACTGCAATATTTGTGCTCGGAAGTCACTCAAAATCATGGATTATAGACAAACAAAGATTACGACTCGAGGAGTTGCGGAATCCATTCCACGTAACCGGCCTAAGACGCTTAAAATTCGCTTAGCACGCATGCTGTACAGAATCTATCGATGAATTGTCACATGACGTGGGCGGAAAGTAATTACATTGCAAGATTAAACTTTGTTGATCAAAGTCATTCTACGAGACTACGAAAGGGCAATGAACGCGGAAACCGTCCATGAAAAAAGGACCCCGTCCATACAAAAACTTAGAATGGAATGATAAATATCAAAGTAAAGAGGAGTGCTTTACAAATTTTTGGGATAAATCAATGCCAACAATGTTTTAAAAAACCTACCCAACCCCTACGTTTCCAATTTTACCTTGTTAGGGATAAACGTCGTGTGAACATTCGAGAGTTGCCAAATTTCTCCCAATATAACATGTCTTTTCAAGGAAAGTTATGCGTTTTTTGCTTCTCATTTTCAGATATTTTAGATTAAATTGCAAACAAAAGTCTTAAAAATTTGAAAAAAAGATGCAAAATTTTTCGAGTGAAATTATGTCTCATTGAAGGAAATATGGCAACGTCTGAAGGCTCATACGGCGTTCTTCCTTAGCAGAATTTCATTGCAGAATTGCAAAAACGGCAGAATTGAGTAGTCATTTTTCCACTTGTGGGGAGGGGAAGGGTCAAGGAGAGCGCTCAAGTTCGGAGATTATCGCTCTTATTTACCCGATGACTGATGTGCAACGTGTTGATCATAAAATTCGCCTAGTAATACATGATGAATGTCGGGGGGGGGGGGGGGGCACTTTGCTGAGAAAGCTTTTTTTAAAATTTATTAAGTTATAGGTTGGCTTGAAAAAAATTGCACAATAAATTGGCTTAGAGCCTTGACTCCAAACATGCCTTTTTCACTATCGAGAAGATAGCTGTGCAGGATTTCTAAAACATATTATCTGCGGTGGAGCCCTCGCAAGAAACAGTAATAGCGAGCGGTAAAACGTCGGAGCCGGTGATGTGTGATGATTGGTGAGATGTCGGTTTGATGCGGAAAGAATGAGCCGAGTTAATTAACAGGGAATCGCGGGACGGAGTTACCTCGTTGTTACACAAACCCAATAAGAAATAAGAAATTAATTGCCTCATTTCGCACCCATTGTCTTCCCGATGACTGTCGCGACATCTTCAGCCCCGATTAAATTGCAAAATTTTCTCTCTTATCTTCAACCCGAGATGCCAGCACGGTAAAAAACGAATACTTTCTCTCAGTAGTTGATTTGATACACGGGTGATATTTGGCAACGTTGCGCAGCACGCATTCATTTGTCTGTCTTCTTCGTCGGATTGAGGATTGCTTGTGTTTTGGTGGTTGGGTAAGCTCTGAATATGAGCACCGAGGGGGAGGAGAGGAACGGTTCGAGAGATGAGGTTAAGGTGGAGAACGGGTAATGAAGGAAAGCACTGTCTATGGTGATTGAGTAAGTTGAGAAACCGCCATGTTACGATGAAACAGCACAAGCGAAACCAGAGTCATTGCCGACGGTGGTGTTATTTTTAGCAGAGAGAAGCCACATTTGTTGGTTTCCATACAAATTCACTCAAAAAAGTATAGTGGCATTTACTATGAGTCTACTTGGTTTTTTACACAGTGATCCTATTTAGTAAAAATAAACAAAATTACAGTAGTATTCACCAGAACTCTGTTGGTTTTTACGATAAAATGGTAAATACTAGCATCCCTGGTAAAAATTTGCAGTAGAATCTGTGTTCCAAAATACCATAGACCTAAAGCCGGCTGTAAGATTTCCAATAGCTTCTGTAGCCGGCAACACAATTTCTTATAGCCTTTTATAGCCGATGGCGACTAAGCAACAGCCAGACGATAAAGTTTATGCTAAACGTTACTAAATATGGATACTATGACTTACTTAGTTTTTGGACCACCGCTCTCTTTTTGTGCCGTAGTATCTTGATTTATTTTGCGAGGAATGTTCCGTACTTTTGAAGGATGACTGCCATTCTTAATACGTTGGAGCGCCTTCAATTTCTTATGATACTGTGCAATACCTCTGGTGTGAAATAGTTGCTTCAGACGCCGTGGCACGCTGCGGTGCGGCAGGCGGGCAACCAGCGCGAAACACGCATTGGCGCCTTCAAACCTAACAGGGATACTTCACGCGTTGCGCAATGCTTGAAGTATCCCTGTTAGGTTTGTAGGCGTCAGTGCGTCGCCGCTCCGCTTTGTGTTAGGCTCTAATATTTAATCTTGCGGAGTCAGCGTTTTTCAACTCATGATTTTGAAATGTTTGCACACTCTGTATGGATAATTCTCATTTTAATTGATGAAAAAAAATATGTTTTAAAGGAAAATATAATGTGTGTTTTGTAAATATTAAGGTAGTTCCGTATCAAACTTAATGATTTCCAAAGCACGCGAATTTCTACACAATTTCTTATAGTCTTTTATCGCCAATGGCAATTAAGTGTAAAGCCCGGCGATAGGAACTATAGCCCGACTGTGTACTTTTTTATAGCTTCGTATAGCCCGGCTATCTATGATTTGCTTAGCTTTCTACAGCCAGCTATATGATTTTCAATAGCCTTCTTTAGTCGGCTATAAGAACTCCTATGGTATTTTGAAACGCAGCTCCTATCGCCAATTTTTACCAGGGATAGAGTCTGGTGTTTATTACCATACTCGTATCACTGTGTCAGAATATGGTAAAATCTACCATATTTCTTTTCAGTGAAGGCACGTAACTGCGGCTCAGCTGAGTTTCCACTCTCAAATTGTATTCTTACCAGGAAACTGTCGAACATTTCCGATTGAAAATTTCACTGATTTTCCGCTGGTTACGCGCTGAATTCAGCCTAATTTTCGGCAGAAATTTTCCAATCATATTTTTATAAAAAATTGACTCGCTAAATCAATTTTAAGAGTGGTTGCTTTTCATTTTGTGCGTAAAAGTATATATTGTTTTAATGAACTTGTTATAGGCAAACTGGCATTCTGGCCAGTTCGGGTTTCGGGCCCCTCTAATTTCCCGGATCTACCCAACCGGAAAATTTTCGAAAATTAGATAATCCCGGAACTCAATTTTTTGTTGCTTTAGAGTATCACCTTACCGGCTCGTATCTTTTTGGGGCTCGAATTAAGGGGAAGTCATCTCGTTTCCATCCGAGGATGATCTCCTCATTCTTTCCCAGGCTCCATTTAAATCTGTGAATATTTAAATTGCTAGGTCTCGGAGGCTCCACCGTTGCTTTTCAGACCTTTAAGACCCCATTAATACCACTGAATGTTTTCATTTTCAGTCCTCAGAGACTTAAATTTCAAATTAGCGAGCCTTACATCATCTGTAGGAGTCTCGAAATCTGAATTCTCGGAATGACTAAAATATAAAGTTAAAGATACCTTTTGACCCTGGGGCACTGATATGGAGGTAGCATTGGTCATATGAGCTATCAATCGGTTTTTTTCTCAGGAGATCCTCATGATTCGCACACTGAAGTCGCCTTGAATTGATTCATTATTATAAAAGAACGCGATAAAAAAAAAAAAAAAAAAAAAAAAAAAAAAAATATCTCAAAAGAAGAACCACTGATTCTTTAGGTTTGACGTTTCTATTACGGTGCACAGTGGATCGAGTTAATCAGAGTGGTCGGACATGGAATTTCAACTAAGATTGCAATTTTAGATGTTTATCTCATCAAATTTTAAATCTTAACGGGTGTGCTTAGATGAAAATTTTGGGAGGAAACCAATGGAACCACTTTAAAAACTTCAAGTTTTGTACGAACGGAGTTATAAGCTTTTAAAGTTTCCAAATTTTGACCAACCTCTCCCACTGACTCGATTTACTGTGCGGTGTCTCAAAATTTACGAAAAATTAAATTTTTTCACCACAGACCGGATGCTCTGTGTTATTTTTTGGAAAAATTACGGGATCCCGACCCTAAGATAACTATATTACCTCTCTAGATCGAGGTTTCGCCGTGACATGAGGATTTCATTTTAATTCGCCATCTTTGAAGGACGGTGGGAGGCGGGAGGGAAGTTACGAGAATTGACATGGCCAGAGGTTGGTGCAAAGGGTTTCCTCCCTGTGTCTTGGATTTCCTGGTAAACTTAATTACTCTCAGGTTGAAGCATCCTGTAACGTAGTAAACGTTGTAAGCAATGCTCGCGAGTTGCCAATTCTGTTGACCACGACTGTAAATGGACGTATTTCTGTCAAACGGAACTATGTGCATTATGGCGTGAGCCCTGTTATGCACATATTCTTATGGGTCTCAGGGCTCATGTCTTAATGCACATAGTTCCGTTTGACAGAAATACGTCAAAGTAACCCTTTGAATTCGTCAACACTTACACATAAACTAGTCTCCCCCTCCCACTCACAACCGCTGTGTGGCCTGAAATCCGTTTACATAGGCAGAGAATCACCTTTTGGCAATGATAAACACGCGGCATAATTAGACGTATTTATATCAAGCAGCAACTAAGTAAGTACATCGATGGTGAAACTGCAGAAGAGCGTGTTTCGATTCTGAGGTTAAGAGATTATAATTTTGCATTTTGAAATGCATTTTTCGCGTATTTCGAGTTAAATGATTGTAAAAATGCGTATCTCGTTCCGGCGCCTTCATTTGATTCGGCGTGCCTTACGCACAACGCGTGCTCCTCAGCGTTTCCCGCCATCAGCATTACATCAGATGTTCAGCTGTTCTGTGTTTTTATTTATTTTCTCCCTTCCGCAATTCTCGCATTGGATTTTGAATACATCACACATTGATCTCCTATTAATTAATGGCTGTTAAAATTCAGGTAGTCCAGAATGCATTAAATCACTTGAATGCTGGTGACACGCCATTAGACGAGAGACTTGGGAGTTAGCTACTGGTACTGGCTATGATGTTGCATACGCTCGTAATTGAAGGCGGCTTATCGCTCGAGGGCCCTCCAGTATCGTTTCTTTATATTCTGTTCTTCATTCCTAAAAGGGGCCTGCGATCTTGCTCTCTCTTTCGGGATGAAATTCATGAAAAGCACGCAAAATGACGTGTTTTGGGGGCAATTTCCCAGTCAATGGTGAGAGGGGAGCTCCCCGACCCTCTAAACTCTCACTGACTCTGACACTGTCCGTAACAATCTTAAAATCCAACTTTTCAACCCTACCCGACGACAAATCGTCACCTTCCGGCCAAAGTATCACAAGCGCCATGCGACGTTTCAAAGTTCTCGCTGCGATTTTATTTTTGTGCAGGGAAATCGTTGGTTGAATCTGTTTGAAAATTTGATCGAATTTTATCGGCAGCACAAAGAAAATTCTGTGAAATTTTCGGACAGCTTCGTTGAACATTTTCTCAGTAAAAATTAAAATGGCGGCGGAAATTTTTAAACGTCGCATAGCCCTCGTGATAATTTGGCCAGAAGGTGACAAAATTTTGCCGCCATGAATGAAGGTCCCTTTTTTTCATGAACGGTCACAATTATTTGTAAACAATAGGGGTTCCCCGAATGAGAGACGTGTTAACTGATTTAATTGTGTACACCGTTGGTTCGACCATATCTTTGTTTCTTTTTCCGTGAGTACACACAAAACAACGGTGCAGAAATTCAAAGTGGACCCGAAGTGGCAACGGGGGGTGGAGTAATGCTCTTCCGTCTGAATTCACGGACTAACAACCCCGCGCCTAACATTCGGAGCTTGGCACGGAAGCTCTTGGGGTGAAGTGCCCAAGCCATGCTCCGGCCCGGGGCGAAATGCAAAGCAGTCGCTAACAACCTTACAACTTGCAGTCCCTTTCAGAACGGCACGTGCATTCACCGGGCCCCACGTATACATCATGTTTACATGCGGCCGCAAGATGGCCTCGAAAACGCCGGGTCAGCTAACACCTAGAGTTCCTGAGTCCCCAGAGTTAAACAGAGTGCCTGTTTAGAGAATAGCTATCTTATGCCTTTCAGTGGAAAGTACATAGATATACATATTCAAAGTACATATTCAAGTGTATAGATGGATATTTCATGTCTGTACCGCTCTCTGAGTGGTTTATCAGTTTATCATTTTTAATGGGGCTCTTTAGGACAAATGGAAACAAACGCGATGAAGAAAAAAGGGACGTATACTCTTTCGATCATGGCTCTTCAACGGTGTGGTTTCAGAGATTTTTTGTAGAACACGGTCAGTATGGAAGGAGTCAAATTATACAATTCTGAAAATAACTCTGAGTGAATAAATTTATTTCCAGTTATGGTTCATTCTTGAAAATGGGTCTGTTGCACACTAGAGATACAGCAAACTGTGTGCATTTTTAAGGGAAGATTCGCTCGAAAATCACGTTTTTACGTCAAAAAAGTCTGAAATCTTCAAATTTTTTTTGTGTTTTTTTTAAAATTGATCTTGCTTTTATCTCAATTAGGTCATAATGTGCCTTGGTGTTCATTCGGCCCTATATTTTCATTATTTAGACAAAAGAACGTAACTTAATATTTATGTCATAAAATTTACTCTCGGTTTCCGTGTTTTACTCGAAAACTGTTCAGGTTTTTTTTTTTTTTTAATAAAAAATCAATTTGCCAAATTGCAAGCAAATTCAGCTTAACAATGGTCTAAAATTTTGCAATATGTAAAGAAATTTGGCAGCCTCGGAATCGAGTTACGTTCTTTGGTCCAGAACATGACAATATGCTTGACTTCTCTTCGTCAAGTTAACGGAAATATGTGTTTTCTGTTTCAGGGTGAAGGCCGATTGAGTCGTAGTGGAGCGGCCCACATCGAGGAGGACGGAGGGTGGTCATCGTTGGCACGGACGGCGGGTGAGGCGGAGGGGGGTGTCAAGGGGGTGGGGGCGGGGATGGGGGCGGATCGAGGGGGCCTCTTCCAGAAGCTGGGGCACGGGGTGACGCTGATCAGCCTGGTGCTGGACTACGCCAACAACAGCACGCAGACGAGCGTCGTGACCGAAGAGGGCGAACCCGGCGTCCAGCCCTCGGTCAGCGTGAGCCCCCTCGAGAACGTCGACGTCAACGTCGTTGACGGATCCCCACCTACCGCCGCCGCCCTAGAGGAGATCCCCAACGAGCTGGAAACTGCTCCCGCACCCGACTCGTCCTCCTGCAATTGTGGTAAGTTTCCAAAGTACATATCGTCACCTTTCCAGGCAAAGTATCACAAGCGCCATGCGACGTTTAAAAATTTCCGCCGCCATTTTATTTTTTTACTGAGAAATTGTTGGTTGAATCTGTTTGGAAATTTCACTATATTTTATCAGCAGCACAAAGAAAATTCAGTAAAATTTTCGGACAGCTTCGTTGAACAATTTCTCTGTAAAAAAATAAAATGGCGGCGGAAATTTTTAAACGTCGCATGGCGCTTGTGATACTTTGCCTGGAAGGTGACGATATCGACGGTGTAAGTCGGCAATCACATAACTCGTTTGCGGTGTCTGAAAATCTCCGCCTGTATATAATTTTTTAAAAGAGAACAAATTCACACCATTCTTTGAAATTTATACAGAATTTTTTTCGCACAGAGAAGAAGAATCACGGCAGTTTTAAAGAATTGCCGTTGAGTAGTTTTCCGTTCAAAAAATAAAGTATGACAGGAAGTCTACGGAAGTATGACGGCGTGGACGTCCTGTGAAAGGTTGGCGACAAGGGGTGGAGGAGGAGATCAGAAGGTGCCAATTGCCTGATGATCTCTGGGAGGATAGGGGGCGATGGCGATTGGGCGTCGCAGAGCGCGAGGCGGCGCTATAAAAGCGACTTTATGTATGTATGACAGGAAGTCTGCGACGTCGCAAACCGAGTTATGTGATTGCCGACTTGCACCGTCGATATGCTTCTTGACCTCTAAGCCAAGACCAAGATTGACCAAGATGCGCCGGAAAATGTGGTCGGAACATGTTGAGAGGATGGACGGGGAAAGGCTTGCCCAGATTTGTAGGGTAGGATGACCTCAGAGAAGAACAGTGGCAACTAGAACTCAGTTTATTGATATTTTCAGCCCAGTATATCGATTGAGCAGATTTAACAAACGTTGCAATTAAAAACGCACTCCACGTTGCGTAATTTCCTCTCATGTTTCATTTTATCAACAGGTACATCAACAACATAACACCTTGAAACTCTCTGTGAATTTTCTCATTATTTCAAATAGAGCTTCGCAAAATTCAGAAGTGACATGCACCTCAGTCATGATGAAAACTGAAACTTTTAAGAGGATTGTAATCTAGTTTGATGCAACTGGTCTAATTTTAGTTAAACATATCTCAATGATGTTAACTGTATCTTGATAAAAAATAAATGGACGTATTTCTTTCAAACGGAACTAATTGTAAGCGTCATAGGGAAAGGAAGGTAGAGGGGGGCTTGGATTGGCGGCGGAACCGGCCGCCGGGATCATTCCGCCCTATGCTCTCAATGCTTTTCCATGGCGCTTAGTTCCGTTTGACAGAACGCGCTATCCGGCATTCTAAATTCCTCAAAAGGAACTCAAATTGGCGCTTAGTTCCGTCTGACAGAAATACGTCCAAATATTCATTTTTATCGGGGTATTCTCCCAAAATTTTCAGAATATTATCCCATCATGCACGGCCACTAGAGTCCAATGAATACATGTGTACAAAATTAATAATTCCCTAACTTCTGTTCATCACTCCTTAAATTCTGCTCATCAGTCTACTGCATCAACCTGGTTTTAAAGCTGATTGACGTGATCTAATAGTAAAACAATATTGGTTAGAATAGTGATGGAGCTCAAATTGATAACTCCAACTGCATTGCTTATATAATCTAGCGAGTGGGATATCAAGTCACCAAGAAATGCGGGCCACTGCGCATTTATTTGTTGACACAATTAATCTATGACACTGTCCTGTTTAAAATGGGAGTGAGTGATATTCATATGACCCTTCTCAGGGCCCTGGTGATCTTATGAAAAATTCAGAGGACCGTCGCGTCGGCCGATTGCCTGGCTCACGCATGTTTGTATCAACGCAGCTCGAAAATGAGTGATTGTGATTTTTCATACTTGGGGTATGTCAGGTATGGTTCCAAAAGCGCTCTGTTAGAAATATGTTTGGGATGCGTTGATGCAGTTTTGAAAGTAACACTTCAAATGAACATTGATTAAAAATATCAGAGCAATCATAGGTCCTTTAGATGTAGATAAAAGTACACTATGGCAGCTAGGTAACATAGAATAAAAATAGACAGGAAAAGGCGGGAACGGGGTCCTTGAGATACATCATTATTATCTTTCGTATCATCCTCTATCTGAAATATTTAAAAAATTATTTTTCCCCCTTAAAATTGCGATGAATTATTATTAGTAAAACAATTTTTTGCGCCCATGAGTTAAAAGTCCAAGCCGAAGTAACATGTGAGGAGCTTGGAGGAGGAGGACAAGGCGCATAAGTGCAGTATTTGAAAAAAATTGAGGTATTAATGATTTCAAATAAAACTAGACTTAATGCATATTCTGCAAAAATTTGCTCCCAAAATTCACTTTTTAAACATCAAAAGGTCAGTTTGAAATTTCTTTTCGCCATAAAGATCCATGTAATTTCAAAACTTCAAACATTAATTTCTCAAAATAGCAAAAACTGCACTTATACGCCTTGTCCAAGCCCCTCATTTCTAATCATCGCAAATTATTTAATTGTACCTATCTCCTGTAAAGTTAACATTTAAGCGCTTGTGATTTTTTGTCCGGAAGGAAAAAAATGTTTTCAGGCTGTTTTTGGTGAGTGACCAAATATTTGAACGAGATTTGCCAATAATTCAGGGACTCGTGTATTTTTGTTTTAATAGGAAACGCAAATTTTCTTTTCTACCCTCTATTCTGATTTTTGTTACTTTATTATCGTTTGTTTCAGTTTGTGGTGTAATAAACAGACGAATGCGAATCGTTGGAGGAAATGTGACTCGGGTGAACGAGTTCCCTTGGATTGCAGCTCTGAGTCGTCGCGGAAAGTTCTACTGCGGTGGTACCCTCATCACCAATCGTCACATTCTTACTGCTGCGCATTGTATTGAAGGGTGAGTCTTCTTAGTTTTTCTTAGTTCGATGCTCATCGTGTTTTTTGCGCCATTTCTCAAAGAAACAGCTCTTCTTTTTGCTCTAACTGTAGTTTGCAACAAACCAAATAAAACTAGTCTATGGGTGCAAACATAGACACATGAGATCATCCATCAGAATATCTTAATTGAGAGTAATTTTACAAAATTCTCAGTATAGACATGACTAGAGTACCTGTAGGTATACGGGAGAGTATTGCCATCTCAATCCTTTTACTACAGAAAAAGTGTGCCGTTCTCTGATTGGTCGGCTATCATGAAGCCCCAAGTTTGGCCGAATGTAAACAAACAAGATGACAACAAAGTTCTGCAAAGATCCAGGTGTGATTTTGGATATGATACACATTTTTTTAGATCCAACTTCTGAATTGAGTTCGGATCGAACTTAAATGGATATTTCTGCCGAAAATTAAGCACTGAGTGTGATTATAATCAGAGACTTGTCTCATTGTCTCTGATTATAATTCATTTCTTAGCCGATGATACTTGCTCCTCTGGGTCTGGTTTGTTTAAATTGGGCCAACTTTGGAGCTCCATGACAGCCTGAAACTGATGAACCAATCAGAGAGCGGCAAAGAGATGGCAATACTCTCTCGCATATATTACCGTGCTAAGGAAAAACACCGTATGAACATTCAAAAGTTGTCAAATTTCCTCAAATAAAACATGTGATTTTAAGGAACTTTATGCATATTTTTTCTTAAAACTTTCAGATATTTTATATTAAATTTTGAACGATATTTTCTGGAAACGATGACAGAAAATATTCACAATTTTCTCAGGAAATTCGGTTTTTATTGAAGGAAATATGGCAACGCTTGAAGGCTCATACGGCGTTTTTCCTTAGCACGGCAGTATAGGTACTCTAAACATGCACTGGTAAAAAAAAACCCTCTTGGTTCAAGAGTGCAGTTTCTTGTCCGCGGATTTAAGAGTCTGGACTCTTGTTTCAATGCAAAATCCGCTTGAATCAATGCAAAATCCGCTTGAAACAAGAGTTCAAGACTCTTAAATCCGGCGACAAGAAACTGCACTCTTAAGTCAATGCAATGCGGCATTGGTCCAAGAGGTTTTTTTTTTACCAGTATGACGAGTTTACCTAACGCCGTCCATTAAATATCGAGCGTTATCCGCAGTTCTCGGACGGAAAAAATGCTGATTTTCACGACAAGCTAGCAATCCGGGGTGCCGAAGACGTCGGGGCGGACACGAAAACGACAAGTCGCGACTTAGCTGAGTTGAATTCCCAATGGGGAGGCGGGCCATCGCTTCGGCCGGGGGATGCAACGAGGACCGGGGGGAGGTGGCGCTGGGCGTCATAACAAAGTGCTGGCTCTGCTTAAAACGTCATAATATCATTATTCCGGGTCGCGGCAACGGCAGCACGGCCACGGCGAAGTGTCAATTTCGATTTAGATCGCGTCCGCCATTCCGCCGCACCGATTGTAAATTGAACGCCAAGCCCGCGTTTTTTGCAATTTCAACCCGGGCCAAGCGCCGTGTCCAGTTTTCAGATTTACGCAACGCTCTTTTAATATGATTCCGTTGATTTTTCCTGTACTACCTAACAGTGATTTCGTGATTGTTACATTTCCCTGGTAAAAATCGGCGATAAGAGCTGCGTTTCAAAATACCATAGGAATGGAGATGTTGCATGTGTGAGGGATTTGCGATTTAACCATTGATTTCTTATGTAAAAGTTCGCGAGAAACACGATGGTGCCACTGGTTTTCTCTGAAATCAACTCCCAATAGCTCAAAAAAAGCTCTCAAAGTGAGGCCAAAATGGAGGGGATACCCCACCCTTCCCTGAGAGTCCACCTCTACATCAAAACAAACTCTCCATGCGCTAAAATAGGGAGCAAATACATTAGCAGGGTTGTCGTGCTTTCAGTTTTGGAGTCCCCAAATAAAGTGGCAGCCCTGCCAATGTATTTGCTCCCTATCTTTGCATGGAGAGTTTGTTTTGATGTAGAGGTGGACTCTCAGGGAAGGGTGGGATATCCCCTTGATTTTGGCCTCACTTTGAGAGCTTTTTTTGAGCTTGGGAGTTGATTTCAGAGAAAACCAGTGGCACCATCGTGTTTCTCGCGAACTTTTACATAAGATTCAATGGTTAAATCGCAAATTCCTCGCACATGCAACATCTCCATTGGCGACAAGAGCTGCGTTTCAAAATACCATAGGAATTCTTATAGCCGGCTAAAAAAGGCTACAGAAAATCATATAGCTGGCTGTAGAATGCGGAGAAAATCATACGGCTAGGCTATACGAAGCGATAAAAAATTATGCAGCCGGGCTATAGTTCCTACCGCCGGGCTTTACATTTTATCGCCTGGCTGTTGCTTTTTCGCCATCGATTATAAAAGGCTGTAAGAAATTGTGTAGAAATTTATGTGCCTTGAAAATCATTAAGTTTGATACGGAACCACCTTACACACATTATATTTTCCTTTAATACATATCGACGGTGAAACTACCAAACCACGTATCTCGTTTGCGGTGTTTAAAAATCTACGCTCACATTTTATTTTTTTGAAGTAGACCAAATCAATATCATTCCTTGAAATTTTCACAGAATTTTCTCCGCACGAAGAGGAAAAATCACAGAAATGTTTAAGACTGGACGTTAAGTAGTTTTTCATTTAAAAATGTGACAGGAAGTCTGCGACGTCGCAAACCGAGATACGTGGTTTGGTAGTTTCACCGTCGATATTTGTTTTCATCGATTAAAATGAGAATAATCCATACAGGATGTGCAAACACTTCAAAATCATGAGTTGAATAACGCTGACTCCGCCAGATTAAATATTAGAGCCTAACACAAAGCGGAGCGGCGACGCACTGGCGCCTACAAACCTAACAGGGATACTTCACGCATTGCGCAACGCGTGAAGTATCCCTGTTAGGTTTGTAGGCGCCAATGCGCGTTTCGCGCTGGCTCTGAACTGAAATTGAAGGCGCTCTAGTATATTAGGAATGGCAGTCATCCATCAAAAGTACGGAGCTTTCCTCGCAAAATAAATCAAGATACTACGGCCCAAAAAGAGAGCGTTAGTCCAAAAACTCACTAAGTCCTAGCATCCGTAATTAGTAACGTTTAGCATACACTTTATCGCCTGGCTGTTGCTGAATCGCCATCGGCTATAACGGGCTATAAGAAATTGTGTAGCCGGCTATAGAAGCTATTGGAAATCTTACAGTCTATGGTATTTTGGAACACAGATTCTACTGCCAATTTTTACCAGGGTTCCGTACTGATTGGCGGAGATAAGCAAGTTGACAACTGCAGTTGGGCCGCGCAGAGGCCATAGGGGGCGTATGCCCTAGTAATTCTCCATGTTAAATCTCTATATTAACAAATTAATTGTACTTCTGGTATTGAATACATTTATCTTGTTTCCGTTTTCCTGAATTCTAAGACAAAAGTGATACGATTGATTTCAGGATCCAGGCAAAGGAGATCAAAGTGACTTTAGGAGAACACGACAGGCAGATTGTGAATGAAACGGAGACAGTGGTGCGGAAAGTAAAGAAAACGTACAGGCATCCTGAATTCCAAATTTCCAATTTCAACAACGACATCGCCGTCCTAGAGTTGGAATCAACGGTCGACATAGCCGGGCCCCACGTGCGAACCGCATGTCTACCGGCTGAAGGTGAGACTTATAGAGGAATATGCAACGGTACTACATTTGGACCGCGTTGAGCAGAAAGGAACCAAGCCTCATCAGCTATTGCTAAATTTTTCACATAAAAATGTTTGTGTGGATTTTTGTGCAAATTCCAATGAATTTTCTGCATTGTACGAAGCAAATTCCTTAAAATTTGCAAAGGAATCCGCACAAATGAAATGAAATTTTCCAGTTAAATTTGACAATATAGCTGATGTGTCTTGGTTTCTTTCTGCGAAACGCGGTCCATTTTGAAATGAGAAGCCGTAATTTGTGGCTTCGTTTAGAAACATGATATATGTGATTTGACCTCTAAAAAGTGATATTAACTTCCAATATTTAAAATTGATCCTTAATTATTGGTAAATGTGCACAAAATAGCGTAATGGTCTCCTCAACCCTCCCCCCAACCCCTCCCTTGAGCGTTATACTTTATGAATGGCCCCAAGGCCTTAAGAGGATGATTAGTTAAGATAGTTATTTTCAGTCAAAATATTTAACTTCCTAAACCTTTGATTAGTTCAACAGTTCTGATTTCGTCCTCGATTAAATTTCTGGATACACATTTAACGAACGTCACAAAATTTTCTCGGAAATCCTATAAAATTACGATTCGCCTCCCATCTCCCAAAATTACAAACCTTTCTCTCGAGACGGTAAATTTTCCACCAAGTTTCTGGAGTTTCCCGCGCTATGGATCTAATCAAGAGAGGGATAGACGAGCTTTTTCGGCACGTTCTTCGGTGTTACGACAAACATCCGAAAACCAACTTTTAACGAACTCGCAATGATTCGAAACAATAAATGGCTCCGGATCGCCGTTTGAAGGTTGTTTTTGTTGGGAGGAAGTTAAAAAGTGCAGCCATCCCGGGAAAGTTTGCCCAAGACATTATGTTAATAGCCCTCTGCTTTACATTTCGCCCGGGCCGGCGCTTATCGCGAATAATAATTAAGCCGAGCAGCTTCGTTGACCTCTCGCTTCTCTCCGCCGAATAATAAAATCCCGCCCTCCCGGCCAACTTCACATTGAATCTTAAACGCCGGGATCTCGCAGTTTTCTGTGATGTCATTCGAATATTATTTTGCGAATTGAATTCCTGGCTCGACATCTCTCCCGTCCCGATCTTTACTTGAATAGTGCGAATATTTTCGCAGAGCGCCACACAGTAGAAAGAGTCAATGGATCGTATTGGATAGCGGTTCGATGTATCGTTTGGTTCAAAACAATAGAACATAACCTCAAACCAAAATTTCAGGATATTTGTCGGAAATCTGAAAATGAGAAATTTCATAGCAATTGCACTACTCTTGGCCCAGTACTCATACGAATCAAAAATCTATCACAAAAAACCCGTTCCGTCAGATTACTCAATTGACTTTTGAGGCTATGTTTTTGTCTTGAGCCAATCAATATCTATGTAATCTCACCCGTTTGATGTATCGAATAAGATCTATCAGAGAGGTCGGGCATGATTTAAAAACTTTAAAAGTGAATATCTTCATTAATATGAAATATTGATGTTTTAAAAGTAGTTTCGTTGGTTTCTTCATAAAATTTTCTATAAGAAGCACTCCTTGACATTAAAAATGTGACGAGATAAACGTAAAATTTTTCAGGTTTTGTCGAACATTTCATGTCCGATTCCTTCCAAAGACTCAATCCACTGTGCGCCAGGCTAATCATCCTGCAAAAAAGTCCCGAGTACTAAAAATTCATCGGATTTCCTCTCTGGGTTAGTCTCGAGAGACATTTTGCATTGAGAAATTAACCCAACCTATTTCTCTGGTAGTTGCCGATACTCGACAATTACCGGGAATCGTATATTGTGCTCTCGGTAATTTTACATTTGCCCCATAAATTTTTACCTATACACTATCGGTAATCTTACTGTAGACCGTATAGTTATACCACCTTCCGTGTAAGGAAAAGTCTGTAAAATTGCAAGGAGTCACAGAAGATACCGATTATTAGTAATTTCATGACGGTATTTTCACTTTCGTCCAGCAATGTTACCGCTTGTCCGGCACTTTCTGTGAAAAATCTATGAAAACTTCAAGGAATGATATTGGATTGTTCTCTTTCACAAAAATAAAATGGGATTGGAGATTTTTAAATACCGCACAAGCTAGCAAACGCGGTATGCGGTATGATAGTTTCACCACCGAAACATAATCCATCTCTAAAGCGCGTATCAGTATTTTAATCGAAAGGATCTATCTTCACCGAAAACTGGGCCCTAAGACCCATGAAAATACATGCATGACAAGACCGTGGTCAAAATGGAGACGGTTTCTTTTGATTTAACGCGTCAATGGTGCACGATTCGACGCGACGCGAAGGCCTCTCCCCATGAAGAAGTGTGGTCGCGAGCCATGCTGGTTGCATCACACGTATTTGAAGGAAATTTTACTCGGATACTAAAAATCCAAGTCAACGCGCATATTTCTACCAGGCACGATTCTTGGACTGTAGGTCTCTTTGTTAGTTTTGTTAGGTATTTGTTATTGTTTGTAATACCTTTTTTGTTTTTAATAAGAGGAGGAGAGAAGATAAGGCAAAATGCAATATCTGAATTTTCTTTCAGATATTATAAAATACTACCCTATTTTAGAGCAACTGCTCAATCTCTTGTGTGGATACTAACCAATGGAAGGTAGTGAAATCTTACAAAAGAGCACGCAAAACTTCGGAATATATAAAAAATTCCTTTAAAGAGATCCAAAAAAAGAGTGCGTGACGTATAAAGTCAGCCTCTCCCATCTCCCTCAAGGTACCATATATGATTTAATTAGACAGTCCTTTTGAAGGAAGCATTACCCGGACTTTAAATCAAAAAGAACTAGTTTGACTGTGATATAGACTCTGTCATGCAGGTGTATTTCTTAGAATTGTTAGGGCTCAGGTCACGATGAAGCAATGGAACCTACACAGGAGAAAAAAACACATTGGATCTAGAGTCCAGACTCTTAAAAACACCGACAAGAAAAAGTACTCTTGATTCAATCAGAATCTAGCTTAAATCAAGAACCAAGCCTCTTAATTTAAGCGGATTTTGTTTTGATTCAAGCAAAATTCCGATTGAATCAAGAGTATTTTTTCTTAACAATGTTTTCAAGAATCTGGACTCTAGATCCAATGTGTTTTTTTTTTTCCAGTGTAGATCAACTCTGCTTAAGTAGACTCAGGTTAAACGGGACAACCACGCTTTATTGGGACAACATCACCTGGAACGGAATCTTTTACTTTCTACGGCAACAACGTTCCTACATTAATTCTGGACTTATCCCATTTTTTCGCTGTTTTCGATGTTTACCTGGGAAACTTTGATTTATCCACACAAAATTACCCGGGACAAATGCCTCCTGATTAATCAGAGTTTACTGTGATTCCTATCGATTTAAATGCGTCCTTTTTAGCAGTCATCCGCGAATCCACCCAAAATGACCAATGCCACCCTAGGAAAATAGACTCTTGAAGCCGTGGGGAGCGGTTTCCCCGAAATAACGCCTCCGGTAAGGCGCCGCACGCATGGTCCAGACCCTGCATTCCCCGAATCCCAAATCCGAAGCTCCGAATCCCTAAATCGGTGTCAAATCACCACTTAACATTAATCCGCGCGCTCGTCGGGAGCGCGTGTGGGTCTGGGGGGAGAGGGGGGGGGGGCGAGCAGACGCAATATTGGCACGAGCAATATGAGCCGGTTCGACGTCGCATGCCCGGGCGCTCGGGCCCCGGATGAAAGGCGAGCAGCACGCGTTAGTCGCGTTACAGATGTTAATTAAATGGATATATTCACGCAGCGACTCCGACTCGCGTCCATGCTTCAGCGATTCCAAAATTGAGCCCCCCCCCCCTTCGCCCCCGCCCCCGCTTCCCTGCCCCGGAGGCCCTCTCGTCGCTTGCACTCTGAACCGGAGTCGCGTCGTGTGTATCTGCCGCTTCGATCGGTTCCACGCTCGTTCCGATATTCATCGATTTACGAGATCTCCAAATTGGGGTGCCTTGTACAGGGTGTCCTGGAGCACACTATACCGAGTCGATAGAGGGGGTTGGACAAAATCTGGCAACTTTGAAAGCTTATATTATCGACGCAAGAAAGTCTAAGAGTGGCATCATCGGGTTTTTCGAGAAATTTCCTCTCAGAAGCACCCCTTGAAATTGAATATGTAACGATGTATACATAAATATTTAGAATTTTAGCCAAAATCCGTTCTTTCAGGACATTGAGGAAGAAAGGAATCCCCAGAAGAGATCGGGTCCGCAACGAAAGAGTGCGTCAGATCATGGGAGTCGAGAATGACATCATATTCGACGTTATGACCAGACAGCTTATCTGGTATGGTCATGTCAATAGAATGACGAACGAAAGGCTGCCACAGAGGATGCTTGATTTAGTTTCTCCTGGGAGGAGAAGAAGGGGACGCCCAGTGAAAGGGTGGCGACAGGGGGTTTTAGAAGAAATGAGGGTTTGCCAACTCCCTGAAGGGCTTTGGGAAGATAGGGGACTTTGGCGGCTAGGAGTCGCAAAGCGCCAGAGAGCGTTATAAAAGCGACTTTATATATACATATATACATACATACATACATACATACATACATGCATAGCCAAATTTGGAGTACCTTTTACAGGGTGTCCAGGAGCAACCTGGATCGAGTCGATATAGGAAGTCGGACAAAATCTGGCAACTTTGAAAGCTTGTATCATCGACGCAAGAAAGTTTAAGAGTGGCGCCATTGGGTTTTTCATAAAGTTTCCTTTCATAAACACCCTTTGAAATTGAGTTTGTAACGAAATATACATCAAAATTTGAAATAGCAAAAGATTTCATGTCCAACCTCTCCCAGCAGCTCGTTCCACTGTGCGGACAAAGCAGAGATGTACCGATTTCGCGATCATGAGATCGTGGCAAACGTGAGGTAGAGTATCTATATGGGGAGAGTACAGGCATGTCGGTAATTTTGAGGGTTGGGTCATGTAGCTTTTGGGGCTCAGAAAGGCAGCCGACCTATAAATTCAAATTATCCAGAGTGATTTATCATTACAGCTTTTACGACCCGTCGCTGTAAAGCACGTATTTGACTTATTTTTGCATTTTATTCATTTTCTCAAAGAAAATTTTGTGAAATTTTTGGACAGCTCCGTTAAACAATTTCTCTGTTAAAAAATTAAAATGACGGCCGAAATTTTGAAACGTCGCATGACACTTGTGCTAATTTGACCGGAAGGTGACGATTGCTCGATTAGGAGGATCCGAAGCTTGATTCGGCTCAGCTTGAGTGAAAGCGGTGAAAATACGAGGATTTTCCGACCCGTTGTCTGTGAAGCACGTATTTGACTCATTTTTTAATACATTTATTAGTTTTTTCAAAGAATTTTTCGTGAAATTTCCGGACAGCTTCATTGAACAATTTCTGTGTAAAAAAAATGAAAATGGCGGCGGAAATTTTGAAACGTCGCATGGCGCTTGTGATAATTTGACCGGAAGGTGACGGTTGCTCGATTAGAAAGTTTCGAAGCTCGATTTGGCTCAAATTGGACGAAAGCGATGAAAATAGGTGGATTTTCCGTTGGCGATACGGCAAGGGGGCTGGAAATCCATGCTTCATCTGCCGTGCCGCGCCAGGCTCGGATGGGTCTTGAGCTCTGTTTGCACGTATTGGTAATGATATTTTATGGAGTCTCCGTCCTTTTCAATAACCGTCAACCGCCCCTCTCCCACCCCCGCCATCACGCCCGGCCCTGCATGAGCTTCAAACCCCACCCGAAGTGCATCCCTCTCCCGAACTGACAGGACTGACCCGCGCTAGTCTGTTTCAGCGTGCGTCACGGGCATGGGCGCCAAGTCTGTCGTGCTCGGCGAAAAAGGCACATGTGCATACTCTCGTGCTAAGGCAGAACGCCGTATGAACCTACAGACGTTGCCAAATTTCCGTTGGTAAATCAAGAGTTTTTGGGAAAACTTGTAGATATCTTTCTTCCAATTTTTCAGATAATTTTGTTCGCAATGGAGATGTTGCATGTGTGAGGAATTTGCAATTTGATTACTGATTCTTATGTAAAAGTTCGCGAGAAACACGATGGTGCCACTGGTTTTCTCTGGAATCAACTCCCGAGCTCAAAAAAAGCTCTCAAGTTGAGGCCAAAATGGAGAGGATATCCCACGCTATCCTGAGAGTCCACCTCTACATCAAGACAAACTCTCCATGCAAAGATAGGGAGCAAATACATTAACAGGGCTGCCACTTTATTTGGGGACTCTATCTTTTGCATGGAGAGTTTGTCTTGATGTAGAGGTGGACTCTCAGGATAGCGTGGGATATTCCCTCCATTTTGGCCTCAACTTGAGAGTTTTTTTGAGCTTGGGAGTTGATTTCAGAGAAAACCAGTGGCACCATCGTTTTTCTCGCGAACTTTTACATAAGAATCAACAGTCAAATCGCACACTCCTCACACATGCGACATCTTCATTTTTCAGATAATTTTGTTCGCAATTTTACCTTAAGTTCTTGAAAATTTTTCGGAAAAATAGTCACAACTTTCCTCAAAAATAAACATTTTATCGAAGGAAATTTGGCAATTCTCGCCTGTTCATACGGCGTTCTTCCTTAGCACGGCAGACACAGCATTGGACTCCACTGGAGATATGTCCTCTCTGCCACACTCGGCAGAAATATTTCAAGAGCCCCGCACAGAATCCTTGATTATACCTTTCGAAACAATATATATGGAATGCATCATTTCAAGTTATTCGAGCGTGCTCGATTTTTTAAGGTCGAATCCTTAATAGTCGTTCCTGAAACTGCTCCTTTCCATTTCGACTTCATATCGACAGAAAAACTGCAAAAATGCGTAGCTCGATAGCAGTGTTTCAAAATCTCCACTCGAAGAACGAGCCAACGCATGAAGTGCAGTTTTTGAAAAAAACTGAAATATTAATGATTTCAAGTAAAACTAGACTTTAAGCATATTCTGTGAAAAATTTTCTCCCAAAATTCAATTTTTAAGAATCAAAAAGTCAGAACTCTCTTGAAGTTTGAACTCTCTTTCCGCCGTAAGGACCTATGTAATTACGCAACTTCAAACACGTATCTCTTGAAGTAGCAATAAGCACTGCACTTATGCGCCTTGTCCTCCAAGCACCTCAAATGATTTTTTTTGCACACTCTTTACGTGAGATGGCTCGAATTTACAATAGGTAGTAGGACTAAACAGTAAAAATGCACGGAACTACAGTAGATATCGGTTAATACGACATCGGTTAATACGACATATCGGCTAATACGACGGATTTCGTTTTCCCCGGCGAAACTCCATAAGTTAATACGACAACGGTTAACACGACATATCGGCTAATACGACGAAATCCCGTGACCCCTTGAATGTCGTATTAACCGATATCTACTGTATTTCAGAATCCACCTTATCACTCTGTAATGTATGTAAAACTTTTTCCGACAGATGGCGTGAACTACACAGGCAGGACAGCAGTTGTGGCTGGCTGGGGTCGTGTTGACGAGAGGAAGCCCATCTCGAGGGTGTTGCGAAAGGTCGAGGTTCCCATAATTTCGGAGACGGACTGCAAAAGTGCCGGATACAGCGAATCCCGCATTACCGACAACATGATCTGCGCCGGATACAAGGAGGGCAAGCGAGACTCCTGCCAGGTAGGCCTCAATCGCACGCACTGAATTGCGCAATGCGTGAAGTATTCATGCAGTCTTGTAGGCGCTATGCGTTTCACGCCGCTCAGTGCTGACCGCAGCGATCGCGCTGTCTTTGACGCAATGCGTGAAGTATTCATGCAGTCTTGTAGGCGCTAATATGTCTTACATGCCGACCGCCGCGACAAACGGTTTCTCCTTTTCATCTCAAGTTCTCGTCATCATTGCTCTCTGCGCCGCGCCGTTCCAGGCCAAATTCTGTGTTCGGTTTCTCTCTTAGTCTTAACTCGAATAATTAATGGTGCTGTCTCAATTACCGATATTATTACTTACAAAAAAAAAAAAAAATTAAGAAAAAAAATTGTGACAGACTGAGAGGAAATGATCCCTAGTATGGAAATTCAAACTATTCAGTGTAGCAAAAAAAAGAGAAAAAAAAATGTTTAGTTAAGAACTGAGATTTTCGATCTACAACGCTCAATGCTTTCTTAACCTTAATTGAAACAATCGGATGAAGACTTCAAGTCATAATTTGCATTAATTAGTAAACTGATAATACTCATTGCAAAATGATTTTAAAAAATGATCGCAACGAATTGTTTCCAAAGATCACAACAGCGCTGCTTAACTTTGATTCGCGTTGCTCTGAAATTTCCGATCGATTTTTCTCTGATAATTTTGATAAATTTAAAAATGGTCAATTTTTGGACATTTTGTGTCCACATGATACAAAATGAACTCCTCCAAGCTGTGGTATAGTTATCTCGTGTTAGGGTTTTTTTTTTCACTCTAAGAAGTATTTTGCCTGACTCTGTCATATCACACACAAGAGTTACAAATAGTTTTGGGTGTTCAGATATCGACGGGTCTGGATCAAACAATAAAATTATGAAAATTGATAACATATTTTTCAAGGGTGAACTTCATTTCATCGGCGTATTGTATGCTTACCATTATTACCTTTGATCCAATACCCGATATTTTTTCTCATCGAGAAGAATCTTGATGCTTTCAAAGATCCGATAACACGTCTGCAGAACAGATAACACCACCGCACAAAAAGTAATTAATCCCTTTGATTCCGGCAAATCAAAAGAAAATGAGTGTACAAGAGGTAATAATTGAGCGAGTTGAGAACCTTTCATCTGATTGGCAATCTCAGCAAATCGTAATCGTTTCCTTTCCATTAGTATTTACTTTGCGAACCCTTCTATCCTCATCTTCGGCGATTTTTAATTAAGTTTGCACGCACACAAGACGCGGGCATCAGGCTCTCAGAAGTGGGAAAAATCAAAAATCGCTTACCGTAGATCGATGGGCTTCCGTGAGACGATCAGTTAGCTCACAGTAGTAGCAAATTTGAACGTTTGGAAAAAAATAAAAAATATAGTATGTGACCAATAATAGTGGTATTTTTTTACTGTTAAAAGATAAATACTACGGATACTTTCGTAGAATCATTACTTAATGCTAAAAATACCACAATTAATATTATAACTCCACATGGTAAAAATACCACGGTGTACAAAATGGACCACCAAGTTCATTTTTTTTAAATTTCTCTCTAAATAAGCACTTAAGCTGGGAAGAGATCTCGGTTCCCCCGAAATTGAACACAATCTCTTTGAAAACACATGGATGACTGAAATCCAAAACTACTCATCTGCATTCAACGTTTCAAATATCCACAGGTCCTTCATTTTTTAAAAATTTCACCCATCTACATAAAGACTTGAAACTTTCACTAGTTTTTCCTGACTATTTTACATTGTCGTTCTATAAAAATGTTAAGCCTTATTGCGGATCAATGTTTTTCTCTTGGAAAAAAAAAAAAAAAAAAAAAAAAAAATTCGCGCGAAAATTTTAAAACCTGCATTTTAGCTAAGTAGTTTTAGATTTAAGTAATCGATTTGTTCAAAAATCATGACCTGAAGTTTTATTCCCGGTCTATTTTGCCCCGGATCCACTGAGCCACCGCCAGTCGAGAAATCCTTCAGGAGTTAATTAAAAATGTAAAACGAGCTCTTGACGTGATTACCTCATTATGAATTCTCCTTTCAATCGCCTCAGCTCAGATATTCTTCATGTGCTCAAATGAATTGCGTTTTGCTCCTAGTTGGTTATAGTTTACGTTGAAATCAGTGCAAAGCCAAACAAAGTCCACCAAATTAAAGTAGGAATGAATTCCGCGTTCAAACCCTCATGAAGGGCTTATTCTGGTTATGAGCTGAGTTTTTGATGATTTGGTTGATTATTTTCTTTTCTTTTCACCTTCCTACCTATCTGCCATCTCTTTGTGGAAAAAAATGTGAAGACACATCATGTCTCAAATGAAGGAAAGAACTGTCTCCTAAGGTTCAAAGGGTATTTGAACTTCTAAAGCAAGCCACTAATGGGGTAGGAAGCTCCGTGCCGAGGTGTGAGAGTTCTTTTATTTATTTTTTTTGTTTTTTTTTTTTTGTAATCATAGGAATTTTTGAGTGGTATGATTTTCTTTTTCATTTCAAATAGAGCTCTCTTCAACTTAAAGAAAAAGAACTAATATCATTCAATGTCAATGCGTGCTAACATTTTTAATTAAGAATAAAGGGAAGAATGAAAAACTTCATTTCTCGAAAAGCTTTGCTCTAAAGTAAACAAAAAAAATAGAACCGAAACAATTTTTTTTTCTTCAAAATTACCATTTATTGGTTGTTTTTGTTACCATCTTCGGATTTTCGCCTCAGCAAGTAATGTATTATTGTTCACCTTTACTTCAATCCTTTCCCAACCGGCAAAATCTATATACTTAAACTAATCATACAAGCCGTCACTCACTTAATAAGCACCTCCTTCGAAATGTGTAGACGATTGAAATTAATTATGTATCTATGTTTGAATCTTTTGCAGGGAGACAGCGGGGGCCCGATGCAGATCAATGGGACTCGAGCGGGCAATATGGAGGTCATCGGTAAGAACTTAAATTTTTTCTTTATTTTAATCTCTTTTATTGGCGTGAAGAGCTTATTTTTCTTTAAGTTTTTAGAAAATGTTGAAACACCGCAATTAGAATCCGTGGTTTTGAATTTTAATCGACAATTTGCAAGTTCTGGACGAATTCTCAGTATTCTCGTTAAAATTGACCGCGTTTAGCAGAAGGGAACCAAGTCTTATCAGCTATTGCCCGATTTAACCGGGCGATTGAATTTTTTACAAGAGGACGTCTGTGCGAATTCCTCTGAAAATTTCAAGAAATTTGCTTTGCGCTCTGCAGAAAATTCTTTGAAACTTGCAAAAAAATCCACAAAACTGTTTTCATATAAAACTTTAAATTGCCCCATTAAATTTGGCAATAGCCGATGTGGCTTGGTTTGCTTTCTACTTAACTCGGTCCAAATTTAAGACGGAAGCGACAAAAATTCTCCGTCGGATCAATAGGAATGGTCGATATGCCGCGATACGGTGTTCTCTTATAAACAACAACAAAGCTCCACGTTTTGAGCTGTATTTCTATTATTTTAACAAGGCTACATTATAGAAGTAAAGGAGTCGAAGGGGAACGTGGAGAAGGGTAAAGAGGTAGTAAAGGTTACTTGATAAAGTTTTCCGGTTAATTTAATGAGAATTCGTGTCGCGTCACATGTAACAGAAACAGTTTTCTTGGTGAGGGCGATGTTGCACCTAATTATCCGTGTCCTTGTCATCTTTTTCTCGAGGATTTGTATACAAGAGCGGGGGAAAACGCTTAAAAAAAGATTCGCCGCTAGGCAAGGGTGGAGCGTTGAGCCTCTTAGAAGTGTCGAGGCTTTTTCGATGCTCGCCTTTGCCTATCTATTCTGCATGCGCAACAGGTCCCCCTTTGTCGACACCAATCCGCTGCCCTCCACCCTATCTCCTTTCTTGACACCATCGAAACGTGCAACCTTCCCCTCTCAGATCTCCATCCCCGAGGTCATGTGCCCCGAGATTTATTTCGATTTAAAACAACCCTCGTGACTCCTATTTATCGCATCGAAAATCTAGAACTAACAGCTCGGCGTCTCTGCGTCAGCGGTAATTCCGTCTTTCGACGGTGCTCCTTCGTTTCGATGTGATACCACCAGCGCGACGGACGGGAAGGTTAACGTATTCAAGGTGCATTGATGGTGGTCCTTGGTAGCACAGCTCGTAAAATAGTTCGTAAAAAATGTTTTTAAGACTGGTCATTTTTACGAGTTTGTATGTTGTGCAGAGGAATACTTGCGAGACAGTCGTAAATAATCAGATTTCGAGAATATTACGTGAATCATTCGTGAATGAAGATGGAAAAAACTGAACCCGAGCTGAATTTTGGTATATTTTTCTTTGAAAAAATGCTGCATGCCGATTCATTTTCAGCCCGTTTTGCAACTATTATCAAGTTTTTTGTTACACCATTGATTTCATATGTTTACGCCGAGTGCGGCTATACTAGAAATCAAATGATTTTGAAAACTCATTTCAAAAATACGCATGATTTGAATCGGTCCGTAACACGCCAGTAATTGATCGAAAACTTAAGATGAGATCTCTATCGCTGGTTCGCAATATTTTAGTTGACCGCACACTCAGTATTTTATACCATGGGATTAACGAGAGACAATGCATTTTTCAGGGGATCGGTGTTTACATTTATCTCGCAATATTGTTTGGAAAGTCTATTTACACTTTGCTTATATGAAGCAGAGTTCCCCTCCTTCCGTCTAAATTACGTAAAAAAATTCAAAACTCAATCGCTGGATCTCACAACACGAATTTAAACTTTTTTCAAAGGAATTTGACCTCAATTTTATCCAATGAGTTTAGACCTGATTTTTGTTTTGGTCAATCCCATAAAAGATATATTTTCCATGTGCTGAAAGCCCCGCGATTTTCTGATCAAATTTTGTTTCTCGGCATTTTCCGCATCGCAGACTTTTTTAATTTTTTGTGTAATCAAAGCGAGTTTGAGCACCTTCCATAGCATGAATTGTTGTTAGATTTAGAGCGGTACTTCATTCAAACAGCACCTGTGACCAACGCAACGACTTGAAATAAGCATGTATGGCAGGCAATTAGCAATCGCCAGCAATATTCAAGAAGCTTACATTTTGTTTTGAGAAATTACAACCATGTGCATTGGCATAATAGGTTTAAGGAGTGATAGGTTTAAGGAGGGCAATGTGCCCGTACCCGTAGTCGCATACCTAATAACTCCTGCACTGCGTTTGGTGCAATGCGAGAAGTATTCATGCAGTCTTGTAGGCGCTAATGTGCGCTCGACGCCGACAGCACTGATTGGCGCAATGCGTGAAGTATTCCTACAGCCTTGCAGGCGTTGATATGAGTTTGACGCTGACCGCACCGTGTTCGGTTAGTTGCCTATCCGATCCAAACCCAGCCAAGGTCTTGCTTTTATTACAAGCTCCTTTAGAATATGCCTGGTCTTACGACAATGGTTTACAGAGCAAAAAGTGTGTATTCACAATAAAGCAAAATGAAGCACTCTACACTTGGTCCCTCATTTGGATTGCATTTTGCAAGAAGGAACCAAGATCATTCCGATCTTGCTATGATCGATCAACTGACATACATTCCAATCACATTAAAATTACTGAGGTCGTGCAAAACATTAAATTTACAAAGGTAATTTTCGTCTTTAATTTGAAATTATATTGAAAGGATAAAACGTGTTTCGATGATCAGTTTATATTTCAAAGGTAAAAAAATTTGCACCATCTTAGCGACATTGTAATACTCTTGGATCATTTTTGCAAAATGCAATCCATTTCTGAATTGAATGCTTCTCCAATTTTATTCACTAGTGACTCGCAAATCTCTAGTATATGGTAGTAATGTAAGTAAAGTAATGAGAAAGTTGTATGAGTGATTCTCCGTCTGAAATGTTGAGCTTAGTCACTATCTCGAATAATTCAATTAATACAACCATGTTTTTTTGTTCAGGGATCGTCTCTTGGGGCCGTGGTTGCGCTCGTCCCAACTACCCCGGCGTTTACACGAGGATAGCCAACTACTTGGACTGGATCCAAGAGCAACTCGGCATCGACAAATTCTGCTGCAGCGCTCCCGTCCAGAAACTCCCGATTTTCGCCAGATATTAAGACGCCTACCGGATACAGTCTACCGAGTAGACTGACGCGATGGTAGATATTTTTAGTTGAGAACCGGTCATAAATTAACGTAATACCTAAATCGTTCTATACATTTTAAGAACGTGCGATGAGTCAATTGGACGTATTTCTGTCAAACGGAACTATGTGCATCAAGACATGAGCCCTTGCATAAGAGTATATGCGTAACAGGGCTCACGTCATAATGCACATAGTTCCGTTTGACAGAAATTCGTCCAATTGCACTCAGTGACGAGGCGTAAATAATCAATAATCGATATTTGCCCATTTAAAGCTGGTAAAGAATCAATTAAGGAGGTTTTCGTTGCGAATACCCTGTTTATCGATTCTTTTCCATAAGTTTAAATGGCAGATCAATCGATAAATTGCAAAACACGCCACGCCATTGATTCCACTGCTCTTGGAAATTATGTTTTATCGATCGAAAGCCATAGATTAGTGAAAGTTCCTCGAATAAGACCGTACGAACATAATGAGAATTATATGCTGTTCAAACAGATCAGATCTTCTCTTATGCTCATCTATAGAATTCAATCATCAAAACATGACTTCATCATGAGCAACACAACTGCCCTTCTGTAGATAATTTGCAACTGATTGAGTGCATTTTAATTTTTTTTTTTATGGGAATGAGCTGATTTTTCATCCGATGGTGTAAGTTTCCATGTTGAATAACGTTCATAATAAAACTCTCTGGTCTGGAGCCTCAACTGGACTTTGACCACTGAGAGAACGTAGTAGTTACCAATTACCAATTGTACCACTATTACCAGACCTAATCGTAATATCATTTGTAAGCCATAACTACTTCAAAATTTCATAATTAAAAATACACAAAGAGATAGATACAAATGGTTGGGCAAAAGATACAAAAAGTAGTTTCTAATTTTACCCAATCGTACTTCTGCCGTATACCGTAAATCTCACATTGAACATGAACGAACTATCTTAAAAAGTGACCACAAGACAGTAATAACACGGTGCACACTGGAGCGAGTCAATAGAAGAAGTCGGACAAATTCTAGCAACTTTGAAAGCTTACATTATCGAAAATGTAAAGCGAGAAAGTTTAAAAGTGGTTCCATTGTTGGTTTTTTCTTGAAATTCCGTTCCAAAAACACCCCTTGAAATTGAATTTGTAACGAAGTAAACATCAAAATTTGAAATTTTAGCCAACAATTTTACGTCCAACCTCTTCAATTGGCTCGTTTCAATGTGCGGCAGTAGCAACATAGTATCAATTCAATCAAGGAGAGTCTGTATATCGCAAATAGTATGTTCACGTATTGGATCTGTCGTGAGAATTCCTGGTCTCAACATGGCATCGCATGTACAGCTAGTGAACAGGACTCCGTGTTAAACATTAGGTCGTAATCCTGACAAATAATTCTTCTCAGTGGTGTATACACGTCTCCAGTGTTACCCGTAGAAATTTATCCATTCACGTGCAATTTTCGAGTGATATTAAAATTACTTAAAAAAAAGTACGCTTTTCTTTATAAAATTGAATGAAAGTTGAAATTTTTCCGTTTGATAATGCCTGAACAATACTATGGGTAACCCTCATTTTATGGATCTACAATCAGCTCTAACCTATATCGTAGACGTTAAGGAGGCAAAAGCTCATTTGCAACCAAAACAAAGTATTCACCAATTTAGAAGTTTTTTTGCCATAAGTTAGTGTGTATATAGTTACCATTTGTAGCCAGTAATTTAAAACTGCGAAAAACTAATATGAATTGCTGACTGAAGGTGCTAAGTTGTAAATTGTACTTACTGAGGGAAATGTAAACCCAAATAGTATCGTTTAAGTTACATATCGATGACTAAAGTGCTACACTGCATATCTCCAGCTCCACCGGGGTGTTTCAAAATCTCTGCTCCTAATTTCTTTCTCCGAAGTGAAACAATCCAACTTTATAGCATGATATTCATACAAAATGTTCTACTAACAGAGAAGAAAAATCAAAGGAGTGTTTAAGAGATTACATTGATTAGTTTTCCAAGGAAAAAAGAACGTATGACTGGAAGTCTACAAAGACGCAAACAGAGATACGCGGTCTCGCACTTTAGGTATCGATATTTTGAGTGATTTATCTGTTTAATGGCGAAGAATTTGTTGGGATAATTGTTGGGTCACCAGGGAACACCTCGAATCCCCGAGACACCCCGTATTTGCTGTGCCACTACCCTAATAGCACACACACAAAAAAAAAAAAAAAAAAAAAAAAAAAAAAAAAAATTATTTCAATAACCTTTCATTTTAATCTTCAAGACACTACTTTGAAGAAAATAATAAATTTTTCCAGCAATCTCCGAGAGCAACTTGGGCGTTGAGAAAACTCTTAAAATGTCGAACAAAACACTGATCATAAGAAATAAAAATGTTATTTTTTTGGGGGGAGGGGGAATTCCATTTTACACAAAATTTTTTAGTGTAAAACAAGAAAAGGTATTAATAAATTTAAACACATTCCAAAAATATGTTCTTCTTGGATAATTTTTTAAAATGATTGAAAAATGACTGTGAACTATTACGGATTTTTTACGTTTTACACATGTTTTTAAAATGATAAAATAATTACCTTAAGTCTTATTTTAAACGCAACGCAGCGTCACTCTAACTTATCTCTTAAAACATTTCAAGTGTTATTCTAAATATTCTAGTTGTTTCCCCGTTTGAATAAAATATCTTTTAAACGTCACTGTGCTATTAGGGTAAATGTACGAAAGTATCATGTTGGGTCGAAAATAATTTTCCTTCGAATATGAATTCACAGAGGGTCTGCTTAGATAGGAGAAACCGGTTAAATTTATGTGATCCGTGGAAAGGGTCCTTTATGAGGGTCAACATGATGTAATCTGATTTTTTGCACTTTTGCCTAAAGAAAATTTTGACAATTTTGAGCTTCAAGTTTGCAAAAAGATTTGCAGTTGAGAGAAAATTAACCACAGTATACAGTTTTAGGTTTAGCATCTCATTGCACGCGTATGTAAATGCATAACCATACTTTCCTATCATCAGTAAAAAAGAATACTGAAACAAAATTAGAGAATATTTGTATGTTATGGATTCTCGGTTATCATTTATCTTAATTTTTTTTAAGTGTATTCTAAAGCCCTCCGACCCCTAGTTTAAATAGAATGATAAGACGAAAAAAAATTCTAAATTCCATTTTATTATTATCATAATTAGATCTAAAAAAAAACTCACCCAATGTATTTTATTTTTCTGTAGATATTCTAAAATATGATGTAAAGTTTGTGTGATTGTGTGTTGGAAAATTGCTAAATTTGCCACTTGCATTGCATTACTACTCGCAATCAAACGTGTAAATACATATTGTATATGTCTCAAAGAAAAATTGATTGTAAATCGAACGTCGAAATGAAAGCGAAACAGAGTTTTATCTGTAAGAAGTTTATTTTGATCAGTTCAATCTGTAAATTCTTCAATATTGTGTTCGCAGTCTTGTAAGTGCCTGACATATCCTTTCTTACATTACACTGTATCACTCCTAAAAGCGCTTAGTCTATTAATGTCCGTAGAATAATATTATTGAAAAAACATTAAAAAAACATATAATTAAAGTTAACTTGTTTCATAATCCTATTTCCGATGGTAAAATATCCCCTTTAATTTTCAAAATCATTCGAACAACCTCGCGTGAAAAAAAAATAATAAAAAAAAAGAGTTAGATAAAACTTAGCGGTCACTTATGACATACTATGATTCATTTCCGCCAATCACTGCCCCGCCAATACAGGTGAAGATCCCTGCAAGTTGGCAACACTGTTTTCCCCCACTTAAATTGGACTGCATTTTGCAATTTGGACCTATAAATTCTGGCTCGTCTGAAAAAACAGTTATGTGCTTAGGGAAACTAATGGCACATACGTAGTTTTCAAACCGGGCCGGAATTTATAGTTCCGAATTGCAAAATGCAGTCCAATTCATCATAAATATCGATTACAGGCAGGGCGGTCTATCTTACGTAGAATCGATTGTTTCAATACATCAAGATGCAAGCGGTGTTTCCAATTTACCATAGTCGACACAGTATGAGAATCAAGACTTTTTGTTAGCTCTGTCTGAACGTGCGACGTTATCTCATCGGGTCTAAGGCTCTCTCTGTTCGCCTGCAATGAATAAGTTATGCAAAAACGCAGCGTCAAACGAATCTTACAGTCTGACTTCAAGGAGGCGTTTCAAGCGTGAATATTGGTCAGCAGTGCTTCATCTTTCCAGCTTTTCAGCGCACTCAAAGAACTTGCCTCCGTAACATAATAATGTGTGATAAAAACGGTTACCTAACGCTAGCAACTTGATACGATTAAGGCATATAGTGAGTGAAGTTCAAACATGATTTGCTGCAATGAAAAATAAAAAATTAAATGAAGTAATAAACAGGTGAAAGATAAAAATCTAGGTGAGAAATGATAAGTACCAGTCACCAGATGTATCATATTGACGTTTGAAATTGGATGATATTATTTGGTTTGAGTCTTTGTATATCTTTAATTTTACTGTCTTTCTACAATACATACATATATAGACGGTGAAACTACCAAACCACGTATCTCAGTTTGCGACGTTGCATACTTCCTGTCATACTTTCTTTTTTAATTGGAAACTACTAAACGTCAATTGGACGCATTTCTGCCAAACGGAACTATGTGCATTATGGCGTGATCCCTGCTATGCGTTTATTCTTATGGGTTGCAGGGCTCATGTTTTAATGCACATAGTTCCGTTTGATAGAAATACGTCCAATTCTTAAATACATCTGTGATTTTTCTTCTCTTTTCAAAAAAATTCTCAGGGAAATCTTCCAAGAATGATATTGATTTGTTCTCTTTCAAAGAAATAAAATGAAAATGGAGATTTTGAAACACCACAAACGAGATACGTGGTCAGGTAATTTCACCATCGATATATGCAATAATGATTATTGAGTTTATGGTGTTTAAGGCAATAAAGCAAAAGAAAAAGGTCTCAAAATTTCAAAATCATCGAGATGTGACCAGCTATGGAACAAGGAACCTCAGAATCAAATAAATAAAAATTCAGTCAATGATTTTTCACTTTGAGTGAATGGTTTACCAGAGTTTTATCGTAATGAAACACAGGGCCAGACTGGTAAGGCAGCTTGAATTTCCTTAGCTCCAAAAGTCTATTTTTTAGAAATATAAATTCACAGTATTAACCTCCGAAGAAAACTGAAATCTTGATTTTATGTTTAAAATGTTTCACTGAGGCATCCATGGCCCAGGGCTTATGAGGTTGACGTTGGTAGCTTGACATTAATTCAGAAGTTCTTCTTTTGTAGTTTGAGCAGGGTAAGCACAATTCAAATCTCTAAAGGTGCCAAATATCGACGGTGAAACTACCAAACCACGTATCTCGTTCGCGGTGTTTAAAAATCTACGCTCACATTTTATTTTTTTTATGTAGACCAAATTAATATCATTCCTTGAAATTTTCACGGAATTTTCTCTTCACAAAGAGGAAAAATCACAGAAATTTTCAAAACTGGATGTTAAGTAGTTTTTCATTTAAAAAAAAAAGTATGACAGGAAGTCTGCGACGTCGCAAACCGAGATACGTGGTTTGGTAGTTTCACCGTCGATATTGGTCTACATAACCGCGATGTCTCTACAGCTAAAACCGAGACCAGAGTGTTGACGAGCTAACACTTGGTTGTTTGCTCAAAGAAAGTTGTGATCGGTGCTGTTGTCAGCCGCCGCGGACATATCACACTTTCACACGCTTGAATGTCATATCATGGTTAGTAAGTAGCTCGCGATCATCGATAATTTTGATGGAGTCAGGCAAAATATGACTAAAAGAGGAAATTTAAATATCCTTCACCCCTACGGAGAAAAAAAGTTCGTTCCATATATCGATGGATAAAGTATGGAACCACGAATCTCATTGCGGTGTTTCAAAATCTCCGCTCCTATTTTATTTTTTCATCGGAGAACGAGCTAACTTTGTTGCTTGAAATTTATACAGGACATTCCTCTACACTGAAAAAAATAATAGTGCCGTAGAGACAAGATAAACTTGTTAAACCTGCCTTGTCTCAGGAACAAGACTTTTAGTCTGCCGAACAACTCAGTTTGTTTGGGAAACAACACCCGTTTGTTAATGCAACAAGACCAGTCTTGTTTTATATGCTAGGTTTCTGAGCCACCGGACTCGAAAGTCTTGTCACTGTGACAAGATTCTCTACTCACCGCGAGTAACGGTCAAATTCAAAGAGAGCGTATTATTTTATATATTTTGAAAGAGTATTTTAAGAACTACGCATAATAATTGTTCCCCGAAAATTTTTCTGGATGTTTAATGACAAGGTAAATACGATAAGTTTATAATTCTTTTTTAAAAATAAATCGCTCATGCGTAATGTTTTAAAATCAAATGTATCTAATTATATAATTATTTTTTTAACGTTTGATTTATTTATATATTATTAATTATTATCATGATATAAAATAAAAATAAAAATTAGAATCATTAACAGGGAACAAAGGAAACGTCGTTGCTTGAAGAAACACATTTTTTCGGCCTCCATTTTTATCTGATGTAGAGTGTAAATTCCTTTTCGTAAACGGTAAATAGTAAAAAAGAAAAAAACCAAACAATCTGATGCTCTACGCATTCCACAGACTTAAGATAGCAACAAAATGAAAAAGTAATTCTGTGGGCTGTACTTATACTTATAATTCGGCTCCACTATACATCTAGCCCGGATAGCTCGGTCAGTAAGACACTCGGTCCGTAACCGGATGGTCCCGCGTTCAAATCCCGATCAGGTCGGTAAAATTTGGAAGATCGGATGGGACAATTCTGGTGTAAGAGGAGTGAAGGAAGAAGAGATCAATTAAATTTTCATATAAAAATTGCAATTCATATAAATTTGTGACATTTTTTTGCAATTTTAATTTCTTCCGAATACTGTGACAAGACAAGTCTTGTTCCCAGAACTAGACAATTTTGTTACCGTGACTAGACTTTTGACTCATGCAACAAGAAAGTCTTGTTCCCTGAACAAGACTGTATGGGTCCCACGAACAAGAATGCCTTGTGGATCAAATATAACAAGACGGTCTTGTCTGGGGGACTAGAATCCTTGTTTCTCGGACAAGGCACTTTTTTCAGTGTAACGAGGAGGAAAAGTCACGGAATGTTTAAGAAATGGACCACTAGACAAGGTACGAATTTCAGCATTCTGATACATGTTTCCTAACTAAAATTTCACGTAGAACACGATACGTACAACGAAAATTACCGAAATTAACTCCTTACGAAGATATTTAATGATTCTTGATGCGTGAATTGAAACCACCCGCTCATGAAAACTCAATGCTCTACGTGATTCACATCGCGCGCTAAACGTTATCATGGGCGTCTCTGCGATAAAAAAATCTGGCAATCTCAGTCTTGACGCTTTGGCTCAGCTATAGCAAATTACTTATAGTTTGAAAGCAACATTGTGGGAAATGAACATTGCTCGGTTGAGAAGCTTGCCGAGATCGCTTTCGTGCGCGATTTGACTCACGTAGAGCTTTGAGTTTCTTGTGAGCGGGCAGTTCGAATTCCTCGTGATCAATGTGAAATAAAAATGTTAATATCTCCGTTAGAAGTTGGTTTCAGTAATTTTCGTTGCGCGAATCGTGTTTTACGTGAAATTTTGGTTCAGAAACATGTATTAGAATGCTAAAATTCGTACCCTGTCTAGTGGTCCATGACGTTGACTCGTCGTCTGAAGAAATAACAAAGTATGACAGGAAGTTTACATCGTTGCAAATGGAGATATCGACGGTGAAACTACCAAACCACGTATCTCGGTTTGCGACGTCGCAGACTTCCTGTCATACTTTATTTTTTAAATGAAAAACTACTTATCATCCAGTCTTGAAAATTTCTGTGATTTTTCCTCTTTGTGCGGAGAAAATTCCGTGAAAATTTCAAGGAATGATATTGATTTGGTCTACTTCAAAAAAATAAAATGTGAGCGTAGATTTTTAAACACCGTAAACGAGATACGTGGTTTGGTAGTTTCACCGTCGATATGTGGTTTCGCACTTTGTTCATCTAACTCAGATTGAGCCGATCTAAGGAAATAAGTTTGCGAATACAGTTATAGTACCTAATTGAACATTGGATCCCATGAGCCAAAATTTCGATTTGACAAATGGAGCAGTTTGATCAAAATGGAGCGGTTTGATCAAAATGGAGCACTGGCTCATGCGATCAAATTGTTTTTTTTTCAGCGTACTGATGGAGGTTTCTGACCGTCCTGTAGATTCGACGTATTTCAGCTGAAATAATCGAAGTATATTAAACTGCATAACCTGTATACGCCCGACAGAGAGGGCTCTATTGACGGCTGGTAAATCCAGCTCGTGCGGTGTAATGAGTTGACAAGGCATAATTGAAGCCACCATTGTCCGCGTTACCACAACAGAAGTGCCATCTCCGACTGATTAAATCCTTATGCTTTATTTTTCAGAATTAATTAATCTGGCCGCCCAGCCCACCTGCAAGTGACGTTCCATTATCTATTATCGTACAACCCGATGGCTCTGAGCCGCACCTCTAGATTACCACGATTCTTTTTTCAGTTTCACCGGGCCTGATTTGCAAGAAAAACGCGGTGCTGAAACTATAAATACAAGTGTTGCCATTGTTTCGTTTCGAAATTGCCTCCCTTATTTGATTTTTTAAAAGTTTTTTTTTTTTTTTTTTTTTTTTTTTTTTTTTTTTTTATTCGATTGTTGCTACTAAGATTTCAGGGGAAAAAAATTATGTACGATTAGAGTCCAGGTTATATAGCCTGTTGTACATGGTTTTCTGACAGAAATTCAACGGCAAGCAGAGCTATTTGGAATGTAAAAAAGGGGTAAAATTTTGTTTTTAAAAGGTTTTAAAAGTCGTATGGTAGTGTTAAACTCCAAACCTCCGTTTATTCTTCTCCACTGATGGACTCTGTCTGATTCAAGTGGATTTTCAAGTTTTTTTTGTTTTTGTTTTTTTAAACTTAATTTCTTACCAGAAAATTTTGACTTATTATTTCCATTTTCGTCTTGAGGTTCCCCAGAAATTATTTAAACAGAAAGGAACAGCAAGACGCCACCGATATTGCAGCAAAATTTCATACCATGGCTAATCAAACCACTGACTAAAAAGCCAAGTTTTTGTGGAGAGAACATGGCAGAGCTGCTGCACAACGGAAATCAGCAGTAAAAGAGCGAGCCAAGGATGATTCAGTCATGAAATTGTTAACTGGAACTGCAAATTTTGTTGTTAATTTTGCCAAATTTTATATTTATGGGGTGCTTCTTGAAGTAAATTCTACGAGAAAACCAATGGACCCACTTTCAGACCTCTACATTTTTTAGTCAAAGGACTTAAGATCAAAGGTTGAAGCTTTTAAGGTTTCCACGTCATGTTAGACCTCTCCCATTGACTTGTCCTACTGTGCGGCGTGAATCTCGAGGTGCATTGAGATACATGTCATTCATAGTTCATGCCGAAACAGACTTACTGCTGTCTTTCCGCGGCAACGCGAGCGTGGAAACGTCAACCGCCGAGTTGCTAATTCGGAATAAAAGCGGAAAGTTAATGCATAGGAAACAAGAGGAGGACTCGCGTCTGAATGGGGCAGGGGATCTCGCTTATCACCGCTCACCGCGCGGCTGATCAGATCAACTTCTCCAATTTAAGTTGGGAATCATGCCCGACGCTAATGCACCCAACTTTGCGTGACATTGTAAATATTTGCAGACAACTTTTCAGTTTAATTAACTCATCAACTCCGCAGCCGTCGAATCCCAACTCGGCGGAATCAAAGAACACGGATGCAGAAACCAAGACAATTCCCCAACTGGAGCCCTCCCCCCCCTCCGGGGGTGGGGGGAGGGGGATCCCCACGTTCGGGGTCGATAATTGGACTGAAACAATGACCAACTCCCGGCCCTCCTCTGAACCTGGTTTTGGGCGAGGCTGGAACTTTAAACAACCCCCGGTCGTCTCGTGTCAACCGGGGAACATGCACTATCTAAGAGTCTGCACGGATTCCGAACTAACTAGGGGGCTCTCATTCGTGCGCATCGTCCTGAAAACTAAGACGAAATTTTTCGTTTTCTCCGAAATATATAGGATGATTCCAGACTGAAATGGGTGCCTAGCGCAAAACAAATCTGTTACGGGAAAAAACCATGCCCGTAAACTTAGCCCCCCCCCCCCCCCCACCTCCGCGAAAAATAAAATATCTCACGTCAAGAAATTGCTCACGATGTGCTCGAGTGGAAAAACAAGAGGTAGGGGTTAAGTCCCAACTTGGAGGCTTCCAATTAATGAGGTGGTACCGCAATAATTAGCTTAACAAATGTTGCAGTATACTAACTTAACTTGAGTTGCGATACTACCAAAAATAATTGAAAATGTACATATCATCCAACGAATTGGGGTAGTGCCACAATTTTAGAGGGTAACCCCTAACGCTCATACCTACATTGAGTATTTAAAGAGAGCAGAGGTCACAAATGATCAGCGAAAAACTTAGAATTCAATTTAGCCGTTTAAGGGCTTAGAGAGAGGCTGAGGAGGGGGTCATTTCAAAAAATCGACCAGGGTTTGGGGGATGTCTTCCCGAGCATACGGATGTTTATGCGGACCTTTCCTGAAGAAGTTTGGAAAAGAAACACCTCCGGTTCTTTAAATGTATTTAGACGATTATCGAGACTTCATTACACATTTGTCGGATGACCTAAATCCGTTTTAAGTCTTGCGATAATTCTGTCAATTAAGGTTATCTCGACATGCTGTCGATTAAATTTCGATATTTGGCCCATCATTGCGTTCACTTATTTTCATCTGCAACACAAAAATTTGTCAAGTGCAATGCATCCTGCGAACAGATTCTTTAATTGATACCATCGCTCATTATTTCAAACAACTTCTATCGACATCAAAGCTCACAAAATTACCGATTTGGAAAGTTCACAGCTGCGTGTCGATTATTTCAACATTACCTACTGCTCCTGGCTGGATGGTTTTGATCGAAAAACACCTATATTGTAGTGTTTTTTATCGATCAAGATCATTCAACAAGTTATCGACCAGGTTCCTGTTATCTACGCTCCGAGCGCCTTCAATTATAGCGTATGCAACATGGATATCCATTAAGCACGAATAGTTGTATCCTGGTAGTTGAACCCAAGTGGGTCTGTTAGAACCTTTGCTGAAGCAAAGAGAAGAAGTTATACGAATGGAAAATGATTATGAAATGCATATGATAAGCGTAGAAGGAAGGTCTGGATTTGAATCTTGACTTCACAGCTCGTGTGAGGAGTCATAACTTAATGTAGATAGGTTATCCATGCCTCATAACTCTATGCCAAATTTAAAATGACTGCCACAAAAGTTCCTCTTTGTTCTTCTTATTATTCTTCTTCATCTTCTTCTTTTCCTCTCCAGCCTTTTTTATCATGGATGCGTGCCTGATGTAGAGCCTCCACTCATATAAAGTGCCAGTGATCCTCTAGGAAATGGCAGCTCTGCATCCATCTTTAAGGCGGTCGTCCAAGCTGCCTCAGGCCTAGAGATCAACCAATCGTGCAAAGTTTAAGTTTGCAAAAGTACTTTTACTCATTATACTAAAAGTGAATCCACTCTAGAGAAGAGCAGATCCTCCTGCTGTGTCGCTGCTATACACAGTCTGTGACTTTGAGAAGCAATCATTGTCTTAATCTACTAATTTATGAAGGAATCTTATTCATAACTTGTGGCAGCATTAGCATTGGGTGGTAGATGACATCAATTTTTTTTAAAATTCAACGAACATTTCACTACAGTTATGCTAGCCGCGCTGATTGGTCTAAAAGTAACTCTGATTACGATGAAGTGCACGAGCTCAGATTCGCTCATGAGACCTCGCACAGTGTGAATTATGGGTACCGATTAGTGGCTCGGCGTGTTTTGCGAAGAATCAATTGATCTGACATTTGAACTACATTTTGCAATTCGGAACTATAATTTTGTGACTCAATACAGAAACAACGTATGTAACATTAGTTTCCCTATGCACATAAGTGTTTTTACAGTTGAGCCAGAAAATATAGTTCTTAATTGCAAAATGCAGTTCATTTAAACCTATGGAAAACGATCGGGTGTATCAGGTTGTATCTTAATAATCGATTCTTCACCATGTCTTCAACTGAGGAAATATCGATAATCGATGATTCACGTTTCGCCACTCAAGCAGCCAGGTTGTGGGCTCGCGTGTGCTGCGTGTCGCCGCGCTGCGCCTTGCCGCCCCGCGTCTGATTGATAAAACGCGTTGAAGCGTCGCGTCGGCATTGGCGTCGATGCTGAAGCTGAAACGCTGAAACGTGTCGCGTCTGTTTAAACATTCCGACGCGGGGGTGACGCGCCCCTGCTACTGTCACCGTTCATCGTCAACCTGTTCGCCGTTCATCCGTCCCGCTGACGAACCATAAGCGAATTTTCCCTATCGCATTTAATTCACTCGTAGACCGATTTAGTAGCTACGTCATTCGATTAGTCAATTTCAAATGTGACCGTCCATAGAGAGGAGCAGAATGCGCAATTTCTGACACATATTTTAGGATTCCCTGGAAAAAATGTCTCTTGGATCCAGAATACAGACTCAAAATTTGACAAGAAAAAATACTCTTGATTCAATCGGATTTTTGCTTGAATCCAAAAGCAATCCGCTTGACTTAAGGGGCTTGGCTCTCGAAACAAGCAAAAATTCGATTGAATCAAGAATACTTTTTCTTGTCAAATTTTTTAAGACTCTGGACTCTGGATCCAACAGACTTTTTTTTCTGTGTTCTGGAGAAAAAGTCACGTCTGTTTGATGGCTCCCTAGATGATTTCCTCTTAAATTAAAAATCAGATGCAGCGAATCAAGCAGGTTTCTTGTCTACTCAACTGTTTTCTTAATGCAAGCATATTTCCCTCCTATTTCCGGAGGAATTCACTACATGTGGCCGATTCAAAAATATTTCTGCTTTAATTAAATCACTTTTTCCAAGCGATGCATGAAAAAGAAAAATAAGGATTCCGCGAAACATGAATCTAGAAATGGAAAAATACAATAATTTTATACCATCACTTGCGTTCTTAAGCACCTTAAAAATTCCTTCAGAAGTACTCTACTACGCACGAAGTTTTTTTCTCCGTCAACCCGCCCCCCTCTACATGCCATCCACGCACTGAAAAAAAATCTCGGTGTATTTACTAAGAAAAGGGTAAAATTACCAAGAATTCAGGGTTCTATTTGATCCCAGTTTTTTCTTGGTAATATTGCAATTTATGGAATTGGTAATTTTACCAAGAATCTCGGTAAAATTATTGAACTCTCTTGGTAATTTTACTGGACCTTGGTAAAAACGCCAATATTTTTTATCGACTGTGGTAAAATTACCGAGATAAAATGGCAAAGGTACCAGGAATTGATTACCAATAAAAGTGGTGTTCTTACCTGAAAAAAACGGTAAAAATACCGGTTTTTAGGTAAGCTTACCAGTCTGTCTTGGTACTTTTGGTCTGGATGTCACTTTTTTTACCAATAATTGGTAAAAAAAGTGAGATGGTAAAGGTACCAACGGACCTTGGTAAAAACGCCGAGAATTTTTTTTCAGTGTGGTCTACAGGTTGAGAATGAAAACTTAGTGCCGGGTTTCTAAAATAAATGGACCGCGTTAAACAGAAAGGAACCAAGCCACATCAGCTATTGCCAAATTTAATTGAGCAATTTAATTTTTTACATGAAAACGGTTGTGCGAATTTTTGTGCAAATTTCAGTGGAAATTCTCCATAGTTTGTAGCAAATTCCCTGAAAATTTTAAAGGAGTCCGCACAAAAGTTCTCCGGTAAAAAATTTAATTGCCCAGTTAAATTTGGCAATAGCTGATGTGGCTTGGTTCCTTTCTGTTAAACTCGGTCCTAATTGTCTCTGCAGTGGAGACTCATGAATATTCGTGCGGGTGACGAGCTGCGCGTGTGCGTCTGTCGGAGTGAGACGTTCAGTCGCGATGCGCGTTTTTCTGCGGATGGTGAGCGAGCGGGTGAACCTGAACATGCTGTTGACGACCGACCTGGAGGAGGTGCAGGACGCCCTGGTTGAGCTCCTCTTCGCCCTCCTGGACAACTCCTCGGCCGTCTCGGCCCTCTTCCTCGCCCTCGTCCTCAGCCTCCTCGCCTTCCTTTTCTTCCTCCTTTTCGCCAACCTCAGCCTCATCCACGTCCTCAACAATTCCGAGCAGCTCTTCCTCTGACCATCCATGGTCACTTGTGCTCAGCTTCGTTCAGGGTAAGTCAAACACTTCGATTCCCCACGTCCACTCATGATGAAAGGGACAGAGTCGAGGGAAAAATCGTATTTTTAATGTTGGGTCGGCCTCATAAAAAATGCCTTTAACGGCGACAGCCCATCAAGAGAGGCGCCAAATATATATACACGCAGACGGGGCTGGCTGGAGCGTGTATCGAAAACAGTCGATTAGTAGCGCTTAACAAGACCCTGGGATACTTCATGCATTGCGCGTATAGCACGGTGCGTGGGCAGTCGCGTGGGGGTGGCAACCGCAAAGGTGCCCAATATGTTAATTTAATTGTTAAGTGATTCCCAAAAGTTTTCCTTCTCCTTCTCCTCTGCTTCATTTTCTTCTCCTTATTTTCCTTATTCTTTTTCTTCTTCTACTTCCTCCTCCTCTTCTTCTACTCCCTCCTCCTCTTGTTTCATCTAGTGTAGCTCTTGCATACCATAGGGGGACATAGACCGATTCAGACACTTTCAGCGTGTACGTAAGGGGGGTCCACGCCTCCACGGGCCCTCTCCAGAAAATTTTCGAAATTTTAAAGCGTCTAACATGATGCAGTTTAAGTCTGTTTGTTATGAGTAATTACCAAATCTGAGCGTGTTTCCCTCTACTTTTCTTCGTTCCTTCCTTCTTTCCTTCCCTTTTTATCATCCCTCTTTTATAGGCCGAACAAGGGGAGGAGGCTTACGTCCTCCACGGCCACGCCTCGCCTTGATCCACTTAAGCAAAGGGATTTGTGCTCGAAGTACTTTTTCTTACGTAAAATTTCGCGAGAAACACGTTGGTACAACTGATCTTCTATGAGACGAGGTTCCCAAGCTCAAAAAAGCTAGCAAGCCGTAAGAGGCATTGCCTACGTTATACTAAGATTCCTTGATAGGGAGCAAATATACATTGGTAGGATGCCACTCCGTGTGGGGACTCCAATTAGCTAGAGGAAGACTCTCGCTATAACGTGGGAGATCCCCACCATTACGGTCTTAAGTTGGAGAGCTTTTGTTTGAGCTTGAGAGTTTATTTCAAAGACGACCAGTGGCATCGTGTCCCTCGCGAAATTTAACCGAGAAAGTACACACATCTCAAATCCTTGAAGCGTCGTCTACGAGATTTATTCATTCATTGCTTCTTATACTAATTCTTCTTCTATATTTGGGGATTATTATTTTTTGGCGAAGTAAGCTTACTCACTTGAAAATGCACCCGCCAATAACATAGGTCACCAGGATAATACTTTTGAGGATACATTCTCGAGCAAGTCGTTTTGGTGAGATACGAAATTGGAAGGAAAGCGCGGTGCGGCGTGCAAAATTTAATCAAACCCAAAGTATAAGCCCAGGTAAGCGGGAAGCTTTCAACGCCATCAAAACGTCATAAAACTAAAGGAATAAAACAGCGCCGCCAAAAGAGCGAGAGAGCATTTAAAGACGTGAATAGACATTATCGTCTTTCTCCGGGGAGCTAATTTAAAAACTTCAGAAGCATTTAAACTTTCATATTTCAAAAGTTGAATTCGCCCTCTGTCTTCGCAAATCACTCTGTTCCTACCTTCTTTCCCGACTAAACCCTCACGTCAGAAATCAATTGAGGCACCCATTTAAGCTCGTATTCAGCGTTCAAGTTCATGCATTTTGTAAATGCATTATCAATCGGCGAAGAAAAAATAAAAATTACGAAATGAAAACCTAGAACAACATTTTTGGTCTCTGCGTTTGACTTATAAAAGGCGTGTGTTGATATGTTTTTTCTAGGCAAAAAATCAAAACAAAAGATATTTTTAAATTGGGTAAGTATGTAATGTCATTTCGCCGATTGTTAAGAGTTGGGTAGCTACCCCTTAACTACAGGGGATTTTAAGGGCTGCAGAGGCTGCTGCTTTTTTTAACTGCAGGGCTATTCTAGGGTAGAAAAATCTTGGTTTATCCCTTCTGCTTTACTCCCTGAAAGCCACATTTAACTTAAAATTTCGGTGTTTTTGAGGTTATGGATAAATTCAACGCAAAAAATCGAGGCATTGGGTGCAGGAAGGGTCTTTCTTGGTTGCAGGGTTCCAAAATCGCCATTGCTAATTTATATTATGAGGAAGAATTTCAGTGAATTTTCTCCATTTTTTTACATCCAGCAATGTAAAATCATAAAGAAAATTCACCAAAAGTTTCAATAAACTCCATAGATATATTTCTGTCATAATGGATAAAACATTAGCGAAGACTCTGAGACAGCGCAACCAAGAAATGTCCTTTATGCACCCAGCGCCTCAATTATGGAAAGCTTTGGTCCATAAACTTCACCAAAACTCAGAAAAAAGGACGATTCCTCAAAAATCAGGGCAGGGGGTTGAGCACCATGCAGCTGTGGATACATTTGAGAAGGGGGAAAAAAAAAAACATTTACAGAAGAAGGGTACTTATTTGTGACCCATAGAGCACATTCCTGCGGTTTGGCCGTTTAACCTTGGGACACTCTGTATATTCCTTCACTAATCATCAAATCGTTCATCGATCATCACTGGCTACCAGTGGCGCGTGGCGTGCTTTGCGATAAATCAATATTTCCCCATTTGGAGCAATGGTAAAAAATCGATCATTAAGGTGTTCGCTGCGGACACCCTGTTTAGCGATCCTTTTCCATAGGTTTAAATGGTAGATCAATCGATAAATCGTAAATCACGCCACGCCACTGCTTGCTACCGTAAATCACTTCTGACGTGCCCGATGACGATGCCTACATTGTTGGCCCGTGAAACACATCGTCTCTGTTCTTCTCCGAAAAGATAGAGGCTCCGTCGACCGACCAATGAAAACTGGACGCATAAAATACTCGGACTTGGGCGTAAAAATCATAACCAAAGCTTGATTGAAGCGAGAGAGAAAGTTCTTTGAGACCACGGTGAAAGTATGATAAAGAAAGGGGGGACAAGGTCGGCCTGGCATTGTTACCGCGCGACCACCCGAGCCCCACTCAACACCCACCGACACACAGTGGATCGAGTCGATCAGAGAGGTCGGACATGAAATTTTTTACTAAAACCGCAAATTTTGATGCTTAATTCGCCTCATTTTAAATTTTAAGGGGTGCTACAAGAAGAAAATTTTACGCGGAAACCAATGGAACCACTTTTAAAATCTCAAAGTTTTGTATAACTGGAGTTATAAGCTTTCAAAGTTTCCAAATTTTGTCCGACCTTCCCTATCGACTCGGTCCACTGTGCGACACAGCTCAATCTTCGACAGTGTTGGCTCGCGCGTGTATGTGTGTCTTGTCTAGTCACCGACTATTACATTACATACTAATTTTAATCCTCACTCAGCTCGTTGTCAGCACTCTGTGATGTCTTCACTCTCTCGAACTTGAGGTGCGGTTGAGCCAAGGGGGAGGGCGGGTAACTGTATAAGAGGAGATTGTAGAGTAGCGTTTAAGATGCCGTAATAACAGCTCTTGGCGACACGTAAAAGTCGACAGGGCCATCACAGGAGAGCCCTGCAGGACCCTTTCATCGGCGCAACTTGGGTATGACGCGCTAAAATGAAAGCTATCCATAAAAGTATGCGTGGTCTCATTCTGCTGCGTATATCGACAAAGTTATTTATGGACACTACTCTTAGGGAACGTACATAAATGACGTCAAGCTTTTTGCGAAATTTTTACACCTTCCCCCTTCCTTGGGTCGCGTACATTCCACGCAACTTTGAAGTTCCCCTCTAAATACAAGGTGACCCAGGATTGAGTACGAATATTGAAGGAGTCGATTCATAAAAAAAGAACGTTTTTGTGGTATAGATTTTTCTCCCATGACGCTCTCCCTGGGGGCCACGGCCGCCCCAAGTTGGAGAAAAAAAAATCATATTTTTAAGACTGATTATGTTTTTAGTGTTGGATGCTTTGTTATACTTTCAAACATACCAGGGAAAAAAATTCAAGCTGGAATTTTCATTAAACATGTTTGAAATAAATCACTGCTCCCGGTGGCAACTGGCAATAGCGCCGACAAATTCTTTTGGTGATTTTCTAAATTTTCCAATTTTTTGCTCTCTAACTTTAAAATGTCTGCAAAAAGTCAATTTTTTTAATGTTTTGAAGTTATCAGTGACACTTTAATAATGCAGAAGTAGCTCCTTTCAGTTGTGGTATAACTACACGGTATAGTTTTTTTTCCTTTTATTGCCTTTTACCTTTAAAACCATTTTGCCTGCCTTAATCACATGTTCTTGTCAGTTTTCAAACAATTTAGTACTATTGACCAAGTTTCTGTAATTATTCGTGTTAATATTGCCTAAAATCAATACAGACTACGTTGTGACACCGCGTCAAAATAATTCAGATTTATTTTAAAAAAAGAGAGCAATCGATGTTATGGCAACACAGCCACAATGTTACTACCGCTACCGCTTTTATTACCACTATTATTATACCACTAACACCAGCATCGATTTTATTACCGGTGCTACCACCGCTGCCAATATTTTGGTAACGTTGCCACAAAGTTGCCTCAAATTTCAAATAATACTCTCTCAGTTATATAAACGAACACTGTCAATAGAACCAGCTGGCCACACTGTCAGCGGAAACTTCTGAGAGTTCCACGCCTTTACCACAAACAAGGCACTTGCGGTTGGTTATTTTTTGACTGCATAATAATCCCATAGTCTTTTTACCGACTCTCTCAATATTTCTAAAACTAAAAGCGCACATTCTGAAATTCAGCGAGACGATCTTCTTTGTACATTTAATCCCTCTTTTTCCCATGAAAAGAGTACCATGTAGCTACAGGCACGAGCGCGAAGCATATGTAAATACGATTAATTAAGTTGTAAAAATACTGGCGGAGAATCTGGCACAGTTAAAAATATAAATAAAAGGGTTTATTAAAAGGGACAAGATTCGGCTGCGGAGGGGAGAGGGGCAGGGAGTCTATATCCCTGTGAATAGGAATTAATCACACCTATCTGCTCGCCAATGCTCTAGCGATTGCGTTTTATCGATGACAGTGATCGAATTTCCATTTTTTCCCTTCTTTTTTTTATTATTATTTATTCGTTTTTCTGCGGCTCATTTTTTATTCTTTTATTTCGCGAGTAATCCGGCGGGCGTTTAATGAACACCCTGCGCCGCGCTGCGATTGATTATGTGCCAACAGCATGAGACTAAACGCACTTCAACACGAGTCTTGGTAAAAGTGCATTTCAATGTGTTGGAAGGCCCGCACTGAAGCGCAGATATCCGTCTGCTGCCCGTGTTCTCCGTGTGTTTTGTTTTTATTCTGTCCTCGTTATGGAGTGTTCTTTGTATTAACTCTAAACTGAAAAGTTAACGCCACTGAGCAAGAGCAAATTTAAGCCTTTCAAAGCGGAGAGTGTTGAAATAACAAGACGCACCCGATACAAGTGTAACAGCTTTATTCTTGGTGCGCGTTGATTTTGCAGCACTTCAGTCGGTTCCCACCTCAAAACTTTGAAAGGCAACCCTTCTTTAAAAGTTTGGTTACTGATACTCTATATTAAAGAGTCCTTTTGCGGGACCAGACCCGCAAAAATCACCTTCGCGGTCTATATGGTACTTACGAGTATTCTAAAATGGCCCCTTCCATCTTTGTGCATATATACCTAACTCACCGAAATGGATTGAAATGAACACTGACTGACGTTGAATTTTATGATGAAACCAAACAACATTAGACGCGCAAATCCTTTCCGGAGAAACTGATCCTTTCTGGCAATGAGCCGCACATTACTACTTATATTGATGCAATAATTGTCCAGTAATAGTATCCATGCATAATCATCCCAAATATGAAGTCCTGAATTTTATTGTTGTTCAATTTTTGGGCAAGAACCAAAGCTAAACTGATCCTAACTGTTGAGAAAATTTAAGATCATTTGGCTAAGAAGGTGCTGACACCATCAATATGAATATTTCAGCGTTTAGAAATGAAAATTCACCTGAAAACATAAATGATTAGCATTTCATTTACTGTTTTTCATGTTTTGTTTTTTTTTTTTTCATCCAAATGTCCATCAGGCTGTCAAGCCATTATTGAATATCGCCATTTAAACCTAAACTAAGCCAGAAATTTGACTATTTCTAGAGAGGCTTCAATCAGAAAACTTCGGCACGCTATTTCTGCCTCCGTGGCCGATTGAAGGTGGAACTCCATTAAAACCAATGAATAAAGAATGTGCAATTTATTCGCTCCTAAGGAATTGACTCGATCATGAAACGGAAAGAGTTGCATCCTCATGCTAACTTTTGCAACGATACGACATGTCATGCTTACTTTATGAGGTTGCGGTAAGATGCTGGGATAAATAAGCTAAAGTTAAGGAATCTTCATGATGCAGTCAGTACACCACTCTGGTACACAAAAATCCGATTCATTCTACCTAACCGTGGAGTAACTTTCTTGATGAACTGTTTGAAACTCGGTTAATGAATTGATTCCATGATGAATAATTTAAGGTTCAATTAAAAGCTGTCTCAGAACATTTTGATTCATGCTGGTGTGTGGTTTATACAATCGATTTGTCAAGACGCAAGGCTGTAAATTTTAGCCGAATCAAATTTTAAGTCCTCAAGTATTGTCAGCCTGTTATTTGGGATTGACATACCTCCCCTTTTTGTCGGACACCCCTGAGGCACTTCTTCATCTCCAATTTGAAAATGCCTGACTCAAATGGAATAGTGATTAATTACCAAAAATTTGCATATACACAAAGGGAACTTTCAAAAAGCGCGTGTCTACTGCAGCATTCTATGGGATGATACGTTTGACCATCTTCGTTGATAAATTTCTGCCGAGTGAATTTCAAATGTGAGAAGCTACAAAAGAATTTGTGGGTTTAGTTACAAGAAAAATAATAGCCTACGCACCGATTAGTGGCTGAAATGTTACGCTTCACTTAATGTTGCAGATCGATCATATGTTAAATTAAACTTCCACATTCTGGTTGAAAAAGTGGGTCATCTCTCAAGTTGAAGACAGCAAAGATCAACTGTGGAAACGGTTCGAAGGACAGAGTTGATTGTTGAATCGTTATCGATTGGCCTAGATCGATAGGAATTTATCGATCAAGGTTATTTGCTTACAATTCGAAGATGTATTCGCTCTCTAGTAGGACGTGTGAAAGAACCGCACCGATCAGTTGATATCTAAATACGACTTCCGATGTGTTGCCAGAGCGTCGCAGCTTATCGATAGAAATCCGTCCCAGGTTGCACTTGCTGACAAAATATTGCTGGGCTGGTAGTTCCTGGTGTCGTTTTTGGAGATATTTCGTTCATTTTTATTTATTTTTTTTATTTTAGTTGTTTAAAATGAACGTAGAAGTTCCAGGGCAAGCTGAAAGGTCCGGGAAAAAGTGACGCCGAGTCAAAGTTACCCGAGCAAAAGGATGAAACAAAAAAAGCGGTGAAAATTTTAGCGTTCCTGCGACACACTGACGAAATATTTGGTGACAGAAACTGAAGTGATACTAAAGTTTGGTAAAAGATATTGAACTTCGCGGTTCATATTGAAAAGCAAAACTTTTTTGGTTCAGGCAACCGAAATTTTCGGTCATGGAAACTGAACTTTGATTCCTGAAACCGAGCACTTCGGCTACCTGAATCGAAAAACTTTCGGGCTCAATATGAACATAAATTCAATATTTTTTTACCAAAATTGTTTTCTTAGTGAAACAAGGAGGGTTAAAATTGTTCGTAAAAGTTTGCCTCCTTGAATAATGAAAGTAAAAATCAGAGCCGTGAGAAATCATTAGGTGAAAACCTCGAGTTAAGGAGAAGAATCTGGCAAAAATGACAATTCTGAAATTTCTCAAACTGCTGAAAACTTCTAAAAAATTCGAAATTTGGTGTTAAGTTGGGAATTGAAACCATTGTCTCGTCAAATTGAGGACCATTCGGGCGAGCTACGAGTGTAAAAACCAAAAGCTCATGGAAAATGACGGGTATTACCTCAGGTTCCTGAGAAAATTTCCGGAGAGAATCTCAGGAAATTGCAGGTACTACTTAAGATTCCGGAGAAAAATTCAGGAAAAGAAAATTACGAAAACCCGAAACTGCAGCGGAAAAAAGAATCACTGGCTCGTGGAATTGAGGACCATTTGGGCAAGCTAACAGTGGAAAAACTAAAAGCTCTTGGAAAATAACAGGTGCTACCTCAGGTTCCGGAGAAAATTTCCAGAGAGGATCTCAGGAAATTGCAGGTACTACTTAAGATTCCGGAGAAAAATTCAGGAAAAGAAAATTCCGAAAACCCGAAACCGCAGCGGGAAATGGGATCACTGGCTCGTGGAATTGAGGACCGTTGGGGCGAGACAACGGTGTAAATCAGCGCGGGCAACAGTGAGCCGGGTGACGTAAGCGGACCAATACGGTGAAGAAGTGAGAGTTAATCGATCCACGGCCGAGGACCAAGGAGCCACCGAGGATCACTTTCATTGCCAGCATAGCTTTCATCGCTCCCCGGGCACGGACACTCGGAACAGTCCAGTGTCGACGACAGCCTAACGCGGTCCCCGGTCCGGTCCCCCGGTCCCAGTTTCCCGGAATACCCACTTTCTCCGGAGTTTTCCTCGGAACTTTGCTTTCTCCTCCCGGATAGCCGACTTTCTCCGGAGTTTTCCGCGGAACTTTGGTCTCTCTTCCCGGATAACCGACTTTCTCCGGAGTTTTCCGCGGAGCTTTGGTTTCTCGTCCCGGGTAACCGACTTCTTCCGGATTTTTCTCCGGAACTTCGTACCCCGTCCGACGTCGGAAATGCATCGCCCATGCTAGCCCCGAGAAAAAAGAGGAAGAAAAAATCCACCGGAAAGACTGTACCGGAAATCGCGGACTAGTGCGGAATACGCCTTCTCTCTATGAGCTTGCGATCCGGAAGTCATACTTGAAAAGTTGCCATAAACTGTGATACAGCGGGTGTAGAGAAGCGCCTTGTATATTGACCTGAACGAGATTGTGATTGAAGGGAAGACGTAGTGAATTACACTGAAAGAAAAAAAGGTTGTGCGCGTAGTGAGAGGATACCTCCTCCAGTAGAGTCGAAATCGATCGAGACGAAGAAAAACCCAAAATTGAGGCTTATATCAGATCTATAACCTCAAAATCGGTCAATTCCTCACATTTTCTATCCCGAATTCGAAATGCGGCTACGGGTGAGCGTTTTTTGACCCCCGTTCCCGCGATGACCCCGCGGCGGTGTTTTGGTGACCTCGGAGGACCCTGCGCGAGTGACTGAGTGCAACCGTTGAAAATAATGACTTGCGCCTAAGCGCACCTGAAGTTTAGTGTGTACCATGCAAATCGGGCAATTCTTTCATCTCGTCTTGCTCCACGTTTTGGCCGTCGTTTTAGCCACTCCGACGATGACGATGAACTCTCGTTCCGAGAACAACACCGCGGTGAGTATGATCTCCGCCAACTTCATTCCACCATCGGTGGGTCCTGCAAATTGGCAACATTATTTTTTCTCCGCATTTAAACCAATGGAAATCTATCGAGCCAGGAGGGGCCAGGTGCTCTAACAAGAATCGATAATTCAACATAGGTTTAACTGGAGAAAATCCAGTGTTGCCAAATTGCTGGATCCGCCTTTGCATTCTACACAGAAAAGCTCACACGAGAGTATACCTTAACATGCGCGGTACGAACAAGTCGTCTCCTGAACGAAGGAACGTAACTCCCTTCCAAGGTTGCCAGATTGACTTAAATAATTCATCAATTTTACAAAAATGCTCCTGTGCAATTTTTACCCGAAATTTTTTAGGATTTGCATGAAATCTGGAGGAAATGTAAGTGCAATTTTCAGTTAGAAATGCCCAAGATTCTCCTGGTCAAAATGCATTTTTCGAGGGGGAAGGCAAAATTGAAATGCAGTTACGTTTTTTCGTCAGGGAAACAACGAGTTTCTGTTGGAGACACCTAGCGGATAGGCCTGTTGGCGTTTCCTAATGTTTTAGCGCTCAACACTGAACTGCTGAGGAAGAACGCCGTAAGAACATTCGATAGTTGCCAAATTTCCTCCAATAATATGTTTATTTTTGAGGAAAGTTTTGAATATTTTTCCTTTTATTTTCAGAGACTTTAGATCAAATTACAAACAAAATCATCTGACAAATTGGAGGAAAAATATTCGTAAATTTTCCTGAAAATTATTGATTTGACCAAGGAAATCTGGCAACGCCTGAAGGCTAATACAGCGTGTTCCTTAGCACGGTAGAAACACCTGCCGGTTTAAGGCCGCAACATACCCCGTGTTCGTCTCAGCCCTAGATCGGCAAAAAGGGGATGCAAAAAGGATAGGTGACGCCAATTGACGTACCCGTTTCGAGTGTCCGACGCAAACCGTTTTTCCTGTGTGCGCTACCAGAAATCTGCGCTAACTGCATCGCGAGAGAAGGCTACCAAGCCGTATATGTATAGACGAAGAGAGAAGTGAGCAGAGTCTCCCAACATACTTTGCTCTGCCGAAAGGCGTAACTCTTTTTTCACGTGAGTTATAGAAATCATAGAATTCAAAGGACGACAGGGCGTATTGTTGAGTACGGTTGCGCCGTAATGTCAGCAGAACGACGAAAAGTGAAGCTGCCTCTCGAATTTATTTCCTCCTCCTAACCGGTGAAGATTCGATCGAGAAGCTATGCTGTCGCATATCTCCCAATAAAATATTTCGTTTTGAAAGAGATTTCGAACATTCTCCCTTGACTCTCAAAGACACCGGATGAAATTTCGAATAAAATTGCAGCGCTGGGTGCAGAAAGGGCATTTCTTGGTTGCGGTGTCTTAGAATCTTTCGCTATAACGTTTCATCCACTATGACGGAAGTATATCTATGGAATTTATTGAAACTTTTAGTGAATTTTCTTAATGATTTTACAATACTGAAATTCAAAAAATTTCAGAAAATCCACCGATTAGTTTCTTCTATGAAACATAAATTAGCGGTCGGATTCCAATACATCGCAACCAAGAAATGCCCTTTTTGCACCCAACGTCTCAATTCTCCTAAAAATTCAAATAAGAAATTCGCTACTTCTTCGACAAAAAGGCAGATTAGACTTCCAATAACGTTGAGATCGAAAATAAGATTTGCTGAAAACCAAAGATTCATCCTCATCACGAGGGGAAACAAAAAGCTTTTCAGCGTTTATTGAAGGAAATTCATGGCAAATCTCTTGGCTAGGTCGATGGTAAAATATCAATAAACATTGTTAGTTTATCAGAATTTTACCATCGACCTTTCCCAGAAATTTGCCATACATTTCCTCTGTTAATCGCTGTAAAGATTTTAGCTCAAGATGAGGATATGCATCTTTGGTTTTCAGCAAATCTTATTTACGATCTCAACAGCACACAGTGGTTCGGGTCAATAGGAGAGGCCGGACAAAATTTGGAAAATTTAAAGGCTTATAACTCCGTTCATACAAAATTTTGAGGATTTAAAAGTTGCTCCATTGGTTCCCTCATCGTGAAATTTTCTTCTTTAGGGACCCCTTAAACTTCAAAATTTGACGAACTAACCATCAAAATTTGCAGTTTTAGTGAAAAATTTCATGTCCGACCTCCCTAATTGACTCGATCCACTGTGCGGCATTGGATGTCTTTTCTCGCCCTAGGAAGTACCATTTCATTATTTGTAGGTCGGAGTCTTGATAATCGTCATTTATTGCATTATTCAAAGTTAATTTAACTTGGAATAAACATTTATGAACTCCTTTGGATGACGTCCATTGGACCTATAAATCGGCTTCGCCGTGCTAGATCCATCCTAAGACTACAGTGCGGTGGTCCCAGAAGCGCACAAACTAACGGTCATTAACAGTGTGCTTGTGAGAAGAAATCAATCTCTGTTACGAGTCGCTTTGGCCGTGACCTACAGCTGCATTCAAAAGGTCTTCCGACCAGGCGTTGACTCGTCAGTCGGTGGTTCCTCCACGACCAGAACTGGTTCCGGTCCGGGCCACGGCACATACAACTGGTTTCGGTCGGAGGAAAAAGCCCGAGCCGTGACCGGCATAACTCGAACTTTGCGTGACAAAACCCATCCTTAACGAATTCGACACATGGAGAAAACACTTCGGTCAGAAGGATCGAACTTCGGTGCGTATGAGGCACATGAATATTCGGTTCGAGTAACTGAGGTTTTCGGTCACAGTAACCGAAAATGGACTAACGGGCTGCTTATTGAAATTGATAGACAAAGCTCCGGACAAAGATGACAAATGGAAAATGGAGCGATTTTATTGATGGTGTTGGGATGGACAAAGGAGGTAAGTCATAGACTCACTAACGGCGACCCAAGAGAGACCCTAAAGATAGTCTGTATTTTACCTCCTTAGTCTATAGATCAACCACCCGGTTCAATCATCACTGAAAAAAAAAGTTCGGTCTTATATATACAAAGGTTCCGTGTGCCATATCATCCCAACTAACTCGACTCGCCGAATCGAACTTTTGGCTCGTGTAACCGAACTTTCGGCTCGTGTAACCGAACTTTCGGTTCGTGTAACCAAACTTTCGGTTCGTGAAACCAAACTTTCGGTTCGTGTAACAGAACTTGTGTGGTAAAATGAACTGACGGACTAAGTTTGGTCAAACATGTCTAACGTTCGGTTATACGAACCGAAAAGTCTTTATTACACACTGAGAAAAAAACACATTGGATCTAGAGTCTAGACTCTTGGAAACATCGACAAGAAAAAATACTCTTAATTCAATCGGATTTTTGCTTGAATCAAAACGAAATCCGCTTAAATCAAGAGGCTTGGTTCTTGATTTAAGCTAGATTCTGATTGAATCAAGAGTACTTTTTCTTGTCGATGTTCTGTTTTTCTTGTCCGAGCCTAGACTCTAGATCCAATGTGTTTTTTTTTTCCAGTGCTCTAAATCAATTTAAATTCTTGTTTTCTTCGAAGTCCTTGTTTTCCCGGCCGATGCGAGTTTTCATGCAAAGTTTTGTGTCACCGCACGGCCCGGCCGACGAGGGGGAACTCTAAGATTTCAGTCTGGGGAAGCCATCGGCTTATCGATTGTGGAGATACGGCCGCGGGACCGGGAGAGTAGGAAGTGTCCCGAAACCCGATGCCGGGGAGGATCGTTTGCGAAAGGCTTTCGTCATAAAGAGACAAGTTCCCCGATTGAAAAGGGCTCCTCTGAATTTTCACACCTCCCAGCGTTCCCCGCCTCGGCTCTCTCCATTTGCGAAATTACCCGGCTCCATAAACGGAGCCAGACCCGGGCTGAAAGGGTTCCGGCGTGGCAGGCGGCACCCGGAGCAGGGGGACCTCCTCCCCCCAGCAGAAACCGCTCAACTCCCCCCCGGACCCAACCTCCGGATACGCGGTTTTGTCCCCGTCGCCGCGGCGGGGGTGTTGAAAGGCAACGTCGTAAGAGTAAACGCGGATCGATGGATGCATTCTTGGCAAAAAGTGCGCCATTTGAAGTGAACTCCAAGTATTTTCGAAAATGTTTCCAACCTCCCCCTCCCCCGCCCGCTCCGGGCCCCTCTCGGCCACTCAAACGCGGAGCTGTTCGACTTCGCGTTGCGCCTTATCATAAGTCCGACTCATTTATTCATCTCACGAACTTTACGTTCTCGCCGCCGCCAGCCGCTGCTCGCTCCGCGCGACCCCGTAGTTTCCTCCCGGGCTCCCCGAAATATTTTCCGGCTCCGTAAACTTAATTTCGCGAATCGATACGTGGGAACCTGCGCCGAAAAATTAAAATAGGACGTGAACGGAACGTGAGCTACTGATATGCGATGAAACCCTCCGGGACCGTTGCACGGTGATAGGTCAAAATGTCCAAACAAAAATGTCCAAAAGTTAAAATGTCCAAACCCTGAATGCCCAAAAATCTAAAAAGGCCAAATATCAGCGATGTCCAGCAGACAAATAAGTCCAAAAGTAGGTGAATGTCCAAATTAAGTTGTTATGGACAAGAATAATTTTTTTTTTTTTTTTGGTTTTTAATGACAAACAGGGTAATATTAGCCATGTTTGTTATGTTTGTCAATATCACTTAAAATTTGGGAAATAAATCATTAAAAGTAAGAATTTGCCTGCTCTCATGAAAAATTTTATCACCATATTTTCCGAACCTGCATTTGTTTCCATGGCTGCATTCACAAACAGCTTGCCAACCTGCACCCAAAAATCCAATGACAACTCAACCAATGCCTAATCTCACATTTGGACATTTGCCTACTTTTGGACTTAATTGTCTGCTGGACATTACTGATATTTGGCTTTTTTAGAATTTTGGGCATTCAAGGTTTGGACATTTTGACTTTTGGACATTTTTTTGGGGGCATTTTAACTTATCACCCCGTTGCACTGGTGTTTTCACGGAACTCGGTTAGATTACGATTTTTTGAGCCGGATATAGGTGGATCCAGACAACTCAAAGGGGGATGTAAGGGGGGTCTAGGGGCCTCCCCCAAAATTTTGTTGAATTTTTGAAGCATCTAATGTCAAATTTGTCGTGAATAATTACCGAATGTAAGCTTCTTTCCTTCTTCGTTCCTAGGTTCCCTTAATCTTCTCTCTTTCTCTTTATCTTCTCTCTCGGTATGCTTGCAATTATGTTTTTGACAAATTCTGAACACATGTAAAGTTCAAAAGTTGGCGGAGAAAGGTGTCAATTTGAACTCGATAGCTTAGGAGATATACTCTCTCGAAGGATGGCGCGGATCTAGCTACTAATATTTCACAACTCCCGTCTTTGAGAGAAAAGACAAACACATAACTGAGCTGTAACGTCGGATTCGGAAGTCAGTTAAGCTATTCACATGCGGAGTCGTGTTTTGATGGTTCAAGCTCTTAATTAGCAAAAACTATTCGGATCTATCTTAATGTCAAGCTTCTAAGTCCAAAAGCAACGGGGATATTGCCCTTCGAAAAACATGGCGTGATATTTTCTATCGCGGTAGTGTTTACCATATACCATGATTTCTTCTACCGCGGTAGCTGACGTCCTGGCTACGTCGTACGTTTGGATGAACAATGTCTTCCTTAACATCGGTTGTTGAAACTTGGAGCTTGGACAGATTTTGTTTTCTCTTGCTAACCTATAAGCGCAAACCACTAAGGAATAGCACAATTGACCCTTAGGCCAGGGCTGGATTTAGGGAGTGGCCACATGGGCCGCGGCCCATGGCGGCCAATTTAAGGGGGAGGCAAATTTTGCAATTTTTTAAATGTAGGTATGAAAAAACTTGGATTCAGAAAAAAATTACAAACGAGAAAAGGCGACAAAATTTCTAATTTCCAGAGAATATACTAAGTTCTAATTTTGTCGTCTTTCGGTGATGCAAGAGACAGCACCTTTAATTAGTCGAGTTAAGAGAGTTACCATGCAAGCATGCAATTTGGCCTGGAACGGCGCAGCGCAGAGGGCAATGATGACGAGGACTTGAGATTAAAAGGAGAAGCCCCAGGCGTAGCGGTCAGCATGTAACACATATTAGCGCCTACAAGCCTCCATGAATACTTCACGCATTGCGTCAAACTTAGTACGTCAGCAGTGGTCGACGTGAAACGCACAGCGCCTACAAGACTCCATGAATTCTTCACGCATTGCGTCAAACTTAGTACGTCAGCAGTGGTCGACGTAAAACGCACAGCGCCTACAAGACTGCATGAATACTTCACGCATTGCATCAAACACAGTGCGGTCAGCAAGGCGCGGCGGCAGAAGTTAAACTTATAAAATCACATTTATGTTTGTTCTTTCATAATTTTTTGGCTCATTTCTTATAGATGGAGGGTTCTTGTCCATACAGAGATAGGTTTACGGAACTTAACTTTCGCGCCAAGTTCCGTGAACTTTCGCTAGTAGTGTTGACGTTGACAGGGCTTTCGCAAGAAATGTGACCAACACGGGTCTTACACGCCTCTCCCCCTCCGACACGTGTACTTGATGGTTTTTATTGATGTTTCAAAACGAACGAGAAGCGGGCGGCAAAATACAGGCGGCCCATGGGCGGCAAGTAGGTAAATCCGGCCCTGCCTAAAGCCCAATTCACACTATCAAACTTTTCATCCGACCTACTCTTAATTGAACGGAAAGTTTGATGGAAAGTTGAACGCAAAATAATTCAATTCAATTACCCTCCATTCAACTTTCCGACATAATTGAACAAAAAGTTGGATGAAAATTTGAACGAAAAATTGAATATGACGTCACATTCAAGTTTCCGTTGAATTTTTCATGAAATTGTCGTTGTCTCCTGTCGACAAGTTGCATTCAAGAGTTGAATGAGAAGTTTGATAGCGTGAATTGGGCTTTATTCGGTTCATAAATTTTGTCGAATTTTGAGACAAACTTGATTTTGAAAATTCTGTCATCACTGCTCTCTTCGGTAACACGGCAGATTTTCGTGGCTAATCGACAAATACTTTTCAAGTTCCGAAATTGGTAATATTGCAATTTTCCACGCAGCCTTTTTCCTTAAGGATATTTTCCGCACGTGTGACCAAGTTGTAGGGGGATTTATTTTTGCGCGTGGACGGAGGAGGGGGGGGGGCAAAGTGGTGATCGCCTCACGTACGTAAATCTTTCTCTTGGAAATGTTTATAGCGCGCCTTTACTCAGACTCGTGACTCGAACTTTATCGGATACTCTATTCGGAGCCGTTTAGGCGAGAAAGTCCTTCAGAGTGAGTTGCCGTCCTTTCATACCTTCTTCTCAGTCAGTCTGTCACGGGAAAAAAAGTGTTAAGGGTTATCCCCTAAAATTGTGGTATACCACAACTTGTTGGATGATACAGACGTTTCTAATTAATTGTGGTAGAACCGCAACTCAAATTAGTATAGTCTCATCTTGATTCTTACATTTACTTTATATGGAAAAAATATGTCAGACTATCTTCTGCGGCAGTCTAAAAGTGCGTAAACGTATTTGGTGTGTACTCTACTAGCTCTAGAGTCGCATAACTAGACACCAATCGAGGTACGGCTGATACTTATCCATAATGTAGGTGATGCCTGCTAAGCTACCTCTTCAGGCGCACTGAAAAAAAAGTTACGGACTATATAGACAAATCGTCCGTTCCGGGCTCAGAAGACGAAACTTCCGGGTGTTGAAACTGTAGCTTCGACTGCTCCGGGTGCTACGCCCGGAACTTTCGGCCTCTGAGCCCGGAACACGGACGTTATGTCTATATAGCCCGTATGTGTGTACCGTCTCCACGGCCGGAGTTTTGTTTCAGTGCATCAGGGCGGTTGCGACGGTAAATGTTCACCTATGCAAATCGCAAAGCCTGCATTTTATCCTCGGAATCATCATCAAAGATTCTTTGAATCTTGGTTTTTTCTGTATGCTTGGTCTATGGGTTTCTCCGGGGCCGACTCAGGGAACCCCGCGCGATGCACACGTGCGAGAGGGAAAGGTAGCCACCCAACTTGAGGCGATCCGCGCCAAGATCCAATCGCCCGGCCCGGCGATTGGAATGCCGCACCGGGCGCTGCTGCGCCGGACGCAAGAGGACGAGAGAAGGCTGGATGAGGCTTCTTGGATTCCGCGAGCCCAGTAAACCGCCGACGCCGCCGTCGCGAAAGAAAACTTTCGATTTTCGTCCACGGCCACCGTCATGGGACGCGGCTGGAGCGGTCAGATCTTTTCCTCCTCCCCACGTTTGCCCCCCCCCCCCCATTCGGATCCAGCGACGATGCTCTTCCGGATCAAAAAATCTGCCGGTGACCTTGGACGCGGCGCCTGCGCTGACCACTTTCTCCGGCGCCGCGCCGGCCGCGACCAACGTAACTTGCGAAATAGTGTCCCCCGTGGTTCGAGAAAAACCCTCGCTACAGTCCTGCGGGCTGATGGTTGAAATGTATAGACAAAGCTATAGACATATAGAAGGCAAAAGGGATATGAAGGTATCTTATTGGTGGAGGCAGGTGGTTGCAATGGACAGCGGAAGGGGGGGGGGACACCCTAAAGTTAAAGACGGACCCGGAGGAGGAGGACCGACATAAGTGGATTCAAGGGGGAGGGATGGGGGTGTAGCCCCTCACCCCGTTTCACCCAAAAAAAGAGGAAGGAAAAGGGAAGGACGCTTATATTTCATGTTTATTCATAACGAAATTGACTGAATGCATGGGAAAAATCCAAGATCAGTGATGCAGTTTATGGTGGTTACGGTTCATCAATGACGTCAAAGGTCTAAGAAGAGGGGGGTCTGATACTGCATGAAAAATCCATCATAAGGGCGGGGAGTAGAGGAAAGGGGACCTAAAATGGCCCGGGAAGGGTCAATAAATTATAAAAAAAGTTCCCGGCGTTATTTAAGGATGGTTTCAAGAAACGATTAAAACGGGAGAAATGTTAACAGACGTTGAGATATCGAACAAATTTTGTTAAAATAATGGTTCTACTTTTAATTTTTGGAAAAAAAGATCCATTACGCCTATAAGTACATTTCAACTGTTTTATCCTCCAAAATATATTTCGAAAACTTTCATCTAAATCCCAACATACCCGAACGCGAAACATTGATTCGATTAGTCAAAAATATCGTTTAAATCGTTAAAAAAAAAAAAAAAAAATATCGTTAAAAGTGCGCTCGGGCACTTAACACTTTAAAGCATAGATTTAACAAAAGAGAATTATAACGGAGAATACCATGACTGTGCTTCTAGGCGTCTTGGATCCATTCTTTGTCCACACGATGGCAATACAGAAAATGTGATTTAACCGTTTTGACCGTTTTGACCGTTTTGGCCGTTTTGACCGTTTTGACCGTTTTGGTCGTTTTGACCGTTTTGATCGTTTCGACCGTTTCGACCGTTTCGACCGTTTTGATCGTTTCGACCGTTTCGACCGTTTTGACCGTTTCGACCGTTTCGACCGTTTCGACCGTTTTGACCGTTTCGACCGTTTCGACCGTCTTGACAGCTTTGACCGTTTGGACCGTTTTGGCCGTTTGGACCGTTTTGATAGTTTTGACCGTTTTGGCCGTTTGGACCGTTTTGGCCGTTTGGACCGTTTTGGCCGTTTGGACCGTTTGGACCGTTTTGGCCGTTTGGACCGTTTTGACCGTTTTGACCGTTTTGACCGTTTTGACCGTTTTGACCGTTTTGACCGTTTTGACCGTTTTGACCGTTTTGACCGTTTTGACCGTTTTGACTGTTTTGACAGTTCTGACAGTTTTGACCGTTTTAATCATTTACGCCCTTCGTACACGGACTTTATGTCCACTTTTTTTTTACGTCCACAGTCTTTTCGTCCACAATTTTTACGTCCACAGTTCTAAAGCCTACACTATTGTTAAGTCCATTACTTAAACGTCCACTTAGTTAAGTCCACAAATGTAAAGTCCACTAAAATCAAATTCAAACGTTATATATTAGTCCGTGTGTAAAATTATATTGACAATATCGAAATGAGAAAATTAAGAGAGAATAAGGTGTTGTTATCGTAACTCATATTTTAAATGAAATGTTAATTTCTTGTTTTGATTCATCTTTTCAAATTGTCTTTGGTAAATACTTGGTTTCATTTTTATCCTTGAAATTTCCGATACAAAATATGCCTTAAATGCACATTCTTTTTTTTTTAATGAAATTGATTACTTCATTTTAAAAACATTTACATTTTTAATACGTGGTAAATATTTGTAAAACCTTTTCCAAGCAATGGCATCGATATGAATCTCAATGAGCCGTAGTTGTGATGAAAGAAACTATACAAAAATTAATAAAAGAGGAAAAAAACTAAAAGAAGAACGCAATTTTTTGTTTTTAACTTATTTGTGCATCGACCTTCTTGAGTCAAATACGTCCAATTTTGAGCGTTTAGTTGCTCTTACACCACGCTGCAGCACAGTAAAAGCCCAAATGATAAAAGAATAAATTTGGATGCTTTGGAAAACATTAAATTTGACACGGAACTACTCTTATATTTACAAAAAACACATCATATTTTCCAGTAGTACATATTTCTTTTTCATTAGTTTAAAGGGAATAATCAATGCAGAGAGTGCAAACATTTCAAAATCATGAGTTGAAAAACGCTGACTCCGCGAGTTTAAATATTAGAGCCCAACACAGAGCGGAGCGGCGTGTTAGCAGTGCAGAACGTGCACTGGCGCCTACAAACCTAACGGGATACTTCACGCATTGCGCAACGCGTGAAGTATCCCGTTAGGTTTGTAGGCGCCTATGCGCGTGTCACGCTGGTTGCCTGCCGCGCCGCAACGCTTTAAGCAACTATTTCGCGTCAGAGGCGTTGCACAGTATCCTAAAAGATTGAAGGCGCACGAAATAACTAGTTAAAGAAGACTTTCAATTTTGACAGCATCTGTTACTAAAAAAATGTTTAATTTGGCATTGGAGCGTTTCCTAGGCTCCCGCTTCGGTTTTCATCTTATCATATCCGTAAAGTGTACACATGAACATATTATGTTTTTATCTGCTCTTAGAGTCTGTTCTCTTTCATGACTTGATTCATGAATGAAATGTTTTTAAGAATGAAGGTAGTAGTAGTATGCATTTATTTTTGAGGTGTTTCCTGTCATTTAAATGAGAAGAAAAAAATGTGGACATAACATGTCCACAATTTGGATAATTTTGGACTTATTCATGGTTGGACATTAAATCATGTGGACTTAATATAGACTGAGCTTATTAGTTTAGTGGACATAAATAGCGGTGGACATTTATTTAATGGACGAAAGGCAGGTGGACATAAAGTCCTGGAAGCACGCCCTTAGTTCAGTTTCGAACATTATTTTGAGCAGTCCGGGCAGAGACTGCCCGGTGCTGACTCTGGTAGCATCGTATTGAGCTTTTCTGACTGTTGAATCTTAACCTCATTTCACCTTATTTCATTTCAGATGCCAGCAGAGGCTCACAACCACCGCAACGGCACAGAAAGACTATTGTTTGATGAGCTATTTGGAGTTCAGAGTGTGTCAGAGGACAACGAAAAAGATACAATCAGCAACTGTTCATGCAGTAAGTTTCTTCGTTAACTTTTTTTAACATTCAAATGTTGATTTTCTTTTAACAAGGTGGACAGTTAGGGAATCTTTACACTAAATATCAAAAGTGTGGGGATCAGGGTCCAAAGAGCCCCAACCAAGCTTTTATTACTTTTTTATTTTATTTTTGTTCGTTCATTTTTTTCATTTTTCCAACCCGTGGCTCAGGGGATCCGATTATCCTCAGTTTTTCATTGGCGCTACTTCCTAATCACAACGGATAATCGAGACTTTACCGTACTGTCATCGCCATCCGCTACTAGGCCACGTGCGCACCAGGCGCCACGTAACTGCTCAACATCGTTGCCGCCGCAGTGGAAAATTATCCGATTTTCTCACGGAGGGCAGTGTAATTTGACACATATTCTACTTGAAAAACGGCAACGTTGGATGTAGATCAACGGATTCGGAAGCCGTGCTACAGAATATCCTGAGGTTTTTCCGCAGACGCGAGCCGGTCTCTGCCCAATTGAATGGCGTACGTCCGCAACGGAACTCCAATTATTTGCTACAATCAACCGAATCAATTTCACTTTTTACGAGCTCCTGATCCTCTTCTCACTTGACATCATACAAGCCATGTTGCCAGATGAGAGTGATATGTCGGAGTGGACTTCCAGACTGGCAGAGCATATTCTTATCGAGTGGGAAATGAGTCCGAGGCAAACTTTTCCTTGTGCATGAAGAGAGGGAATCTAAACTCGTAAAAACCAGTGTGATATTCCTCTTATACCCCATCAGAGAGGCCTCTGGGGGTGACGAGACCCTCATATTCGGATTCCTTGGGGTCAATTACACATGGGAACATCTTGCACAGTGCTCCTATTCCATGTCCGTCAAAAGTTCCGGCATTCGGAACTTTTTAGTTCCAATTTCTCCCTCTCCGTGGCCGTCAAAAGTGAAGGTTCTTTCAAAAGTTCCGAGAAAGTTCCGGAAAATGCAAAAGATCTGGAATATATCTGGAATTTCAAAAGTTCCGGGAAAAATTCAGGAAAATCTCGAAAGTTCCGAAATTCGGTACTAGTTCCGGGAGATGGGAGCACTGATTCTTGCATTTTTTGGAAGGGGGATCTGTCTCTCACCTGTATAGGGATCAGTAATTCGAACACGGATGGGCCGATTTTGGATCTCTCGGTGTTGATTTAAGTTAACATTTTCCGTGCTTACTGATTTCGATCAAAATTTTGACGCAAATCACGACTTTTGAAGTGGAGAACCCCCTTTAACCTTCCTAAGAGGGCTCCGGGATCATGAAATTCGGATTCTTGGGGGTCGATTCTCTACCGTTCCCGTGGTTCTGGACTTTGCCCGACCTATAATAGCCTAGAAAAAAATCTGTCACGGTAAGTTTGGGCCACTCTGCATATGATTTACATTGTGACGAAGCAAATTCCGTCGAAGCTTGAAATAAAAAATCAGAGGAAGAAAAATATTGATAAACTTTTAAGGAAATTCGAACTTTCCCGCTCTCAGTGCGCATTCACCGGATCGTGAGCTACACGGAAAAAAAAATTGCTGATTCAACAATTCAATTGCTAAAAACCGTGAGTGCAATGTTTCAACGCAGATTTTACAACAAAAAAATGCTACTTCAACCACACTGTAAACTAATTTAACCACGGGGTGGTTAAAGTAGGGTCATTCCACGTCAAGTGTACCAGGCTCGGAACCCGACCCCCTCCGATTTGGCTGAAAATTGGTATACGGGGTCTTTACATAATTATAAGAAACTAATTTGAAGGGTTTTCCCATCTGACGCCCCGTTCGCGAGATATCGACCCCCAAAGATGGGGTGAATTTTAGCGATATTCAAAAACGCCCGTTTTAGCGATTCTCATTTTCTCGACTTCCCTCTCTTTGACTCTCCATAGCGAGACTCTGTATCAATCCATCATACTTTGAAAGAGTGTTTCTAGACCAGTTTTTCATGTAGATTCTGAATATGCCATCGAAATTTAGCTAAAAATTATTCTAATGGCCGTAATTTAGGGTTTTTTAAAATTTACGATTTTTTCGCCATTCAATGTTCAAACTGAAAACTCGAAAAAACTGTCTCTCAGATTTTCGATTTTTTATTTTTTACTTCAAGCTTAGGATGTATACTTTCGGATCATATACTTTTTTCAATGGAACTCGGACGGTTAAGGGCCTAAAAAAATTCAAATAGGCCAAAAAAGGTCAAAAATGGTAAAAAAAGACGAATTTTTACATGTAAATCCAAATCTTTCGATAGTAAACTCTTCAATTATCGATATTTTTTCCCTTTCTACCCTCTAATATGTATAAAATCAGACTAGCAAAGCTTCCCATACATTCACCGATCGATTAACGGCCTGAGGGAAACCGGAAACCGACCAAATATCCTCGAAATTTACGCAAAAAGGCGATTTTTCACATCGTAACCGATGCATACCATGGATTGTAACTGCAATTTCTAATTTTCTCTACCTATTCCAACCTTAAGGTATATACTTTCGAGTAATAAACACTTACTAACGTGCATCGATGGGGCACGGGTCTAAACGGAAATTAAAACCGGCCGGAAATGCTCAAAAATGACGGCGAAAAACGATTTATTACACGGGAACCGATGCATCTCCTGAATAGTCACTGAAGTTTTAATTTTTTCTCTTTACTTCAACCTTATGGTGTAATCTTTCGAGTACTTAACACTAATAAAAGTGCATCGATGTGTTACGGAGCTAAACGGAAATGGAAACCGGCCGAAAATGCTCAAAAAGGCGGGGTTTCCCACGGTAATCCGAGCATCTCATGAATAGTCACTGCAGTTTTAATTTTTTTTCTCTTCTTCGAACTCAAGGTGTACTTTTGAAAAGCTTACATTACACATTATCCATTTATTGGTAAAATATCTAAAAAAAAAATCGAATTAGAAATAAACCGAAAATTCAAAAAAAAAAGGCGATAAATGACGTTGAATAACTGAAGTTGATTTGAATCGATGATATGATTTAAAGGAGCCGATGCTTGCATCATAAAAATCGCCGATTATAAACTTGACGGTGGAAAAATATGATGCACTTCATCGATCTTTTGGAGGACCTTTCTAAAGGTAAAGGCAGCCCGACACTCGTTTCAAAAAAGTTAGAAGCCAAGATAACTAGCTAAGAATTACACCCCTACGGCTTCTGAATAGAGGCGATGAAGAACGGCTAGCCCTAACTTTTTTTTTTTCTCACGTGGAGGAGGTTGAGGGGAATCCGTCGGCGGACGATGTCCAATGAGGGACCAAGTGTGCCTTAGACTTCGACTTGACGGTGGAAAAATATGATGCACTTCATCGATCTTTTGGAGGACCTTTCTAAAGGTAAAGGCAGCCTGACACTCCTTTAGATTGATATAATCCACTCCGTAGATTGATATTTCACTTCCTCTAATCTTTTCTCTCTTGAGCTATAAGAAAGAGAAGGTGACTGAGAGTAACTGCCCCAGGGGTCGGCCTCTTCGTTCTCTTTTGATTGAGCTCAGTGGTCAAGTACGGCCTCCAGTGATGCGGTCAGGTCAAGTCAAGACCTTTTGTTCCTCTTTCTTTTCTGAAACTCTGGTTTTTATGGTTTTACTAGCCGTTCTGGACTTGCTTTGCGCGTCCGTCACGGCCAGCCAAGGGGCTGCGCCCCCTTGACCCCTGAGCACTCGCTACGCGAGTGACATTCGGCTCGCTCCGCGAGCTATTTTTCTCATGATTGGGCATTTGAGCACTAAGATGTATACATTTTGGAGACTCTGGAGGCAAAGATGATTTCGTCACAGAACCTTGTTGCCGGAGCGTGCCATCGTTTGCACATGAATAGATGTGTGGAGATGAAGCGATGATGGGGATCGATCATTTCTTCACAAACGCGTTTGATTGGGACGTCATATCCCATCGGGTGGCGGAAAAAGACAATCCATGCATCTCCTTCCGCGATTTGACTTGCTGAAGTAGCAAAAGTTCATCTTTACCTCTTAAGAAGATTATCGGTGGCGTAGGGGTCTAAAAACTGCTCAACGATACTATAGTTCGAGTTCCTTTTTTCTTATACTTTCATCGCATATAAATTTCTCTGATGTTTTTGTTTTATTCTCTCTGATTGCATATTAGTAATCATATCCTCATTTCATTTCCTTTCCCTTCCCTTTTTCCCTCTCTGTAGGATCTGTGTCCATTTACAATTATTATTTTAAAATAGCTTTCCCCTGGTATACAATTGATGCTTCAAACGGAATCAATTGTTTTAATGACATTTCCGGCTAAATCATGGGTTTTCCCAGGAAGGCAGCCTCTCGTCCCCCCCGGACTCTACTGTTGCCAGATAAGTTGTTTTTTTTGTAAACACTTTTCCCAATTCAAATCCATGTAAAATATTCACATTTATCGCACAATCTGGCAACCTCTCGAGTGAAAAAGTAAAAAAAGGTAGAATCGCTGAAAGTCTGAATACTTCGAAGTTTATATTAATTATGGTTTTGTTCCTTGCTCTATTTCATTTGTATCCTCGCTTTTTCTTTGGTTTAAATCCGCTGTTAAAATTTGGGATTCTGAGTTTTCCAGCAAATAAATTATACGGGTGTACGGAAAGGCAGCGTGATGTCTCACCCTTTTTCAAATTTTAGCATTTACTTTTTTGCAATATTTATTGTCAATATTAATGAACGATATTTTCTACCTGCCCGTAAATCAGGTCCAAGTCAAACCTCCAGTTCTTATTCGAACTATCTTCCTCATTTTATTGTAACTATTGCTGGAATTCTCAGTCAAGTCGAAGTCTAAGGCACACTTGGTCCCTCATTGGACATCGTCCGCCGACGGATTCCCCTCAACCTCCTCCACGTGAGAAAAAAAAAAAGTTAGGGCTAGCCGTTCTTCATCGCCTCTATTCAGAAGCCGTAGGGGTGTAATTCTTAGCTAGTTATCTTGGCTTCTAACTTTTTTGAAACGAGTGTCGGGCTGCCTTTACCTTTAGAAAGGTCCTCCAAAAGATCGATGAAGTGCATCATATTTTTCCACCGTCAAGTTTATAATCGGCGATTTTTATGATGCAAGCATCGGCTCCTTTAAATCATATCATCGATTCAAATCAACTTCAGTTATTCAACGTCATTTATCGCCTTTTTTTTTTTGAATTTTCGGTTTATTTCTAATTCGATTTTTTTTTTAGATATTTTACCAATAAATGGATAATGTGTAATGTAAGCTTTTCAAAAGTACACCTTGAGTTCGAAGAAGAGAAAAAAAATTAAAACTGCAGTGACTATTCATGAGATGCTCGGATTACCGTGGGAAACCCCGCCTTTTTGAGCATTTTCGGCCGGTTTCCATTTCCGTTTAGCTCCGTAACACATCGATGCACTTTTATTAGTGTTAAGTACTCGAAAGATTACACCATAAGGTTGAAGTAAAGAGAAAAAATTAAAACTTCAGTGACTATTCAGGAGATGCATCGGTTCCCGTGTAATAAATCGTTTTTCGCCGTCATTTTTGAGCATTTCCGGCCGGTTTTAATTTCCGTTTAGACCCGTGCCCCATCGATGCACGTTAGTAAGTGTTTATTACTCGAAAGTATATACCTTAAGGTTGGAATAGGTAGAGAAAATTAGAAATTGCAGTTACAATCCATGGTATGCATCGGTTACGATGTGAAAAATCGCCTTTTTGCGTAAATTTCGAGGATATTTGGTCGGTTTCCGGTTTCCCTCAGGCCGTTAATCGATCGGTGAATGTATGGGAAGCTTTGCTAGTCTGATTTTATACATATTAGAGGGTAGAAAGGGAAAAAATATCGATAATTGAAGAGTTTACTATCGAAAGATTTGGATTTACATGTAAAAATTCGTCTTTTTTTACCATTTTTGACCTTTTTTGGCCTATTTGAATTTTTTTAGGCCCTTAACCGTCCGAGTTCCATTGAAAAAAGTATATGATCCGAAAGTATACATCCTAAGCTTGAAGTAAAAAATAAAAAATCGAAAATCTGAGAGACAGTTTTTTCGAGTTTTCAGTTTGAACATTGAATGGCGAAAAAATCGTAAATTTTAAAAAACCCTAAATTACGGCCATTAGAATAATTTTTAGCTAAATTTCGATGGCATATTCAGAATCTACATGAAAAACTGGTCTAGAAACACTCTTTCAAAGTATGATGGATTGATACAGAGTCTCGCTATGGAGAGTCAAAGAGAGGGAAGTCGAGAAAATGAGAATCGCTAAAACGGGCGTTTTTGAATATCGCTAAAATTCACCCCATCTTTGGGGGTCGATATCTCGCGAACGGGGCGTCAGATGGGAAAACCCTTCAAATTAGTTTCTTATAATTATGTAAAGACCCCGTATACCAATTTTCAGCCAAATCGGAGGGGGTCGGGTTCCGAGCCTGGTACACTTGACGTGGAATGACCCAGTAGCATTTTTTTGTTGTAAAATCTGCGTTGAAACATTGCACTCACTGTTTTTAGCAATTGAATTGTTGAATCAGCAATTTTTTTTCCGTGTATTTTTCATTTTCAATGCTGAAAAATAAGGGTTGTTCCATTCCATTCATAGGACCTGATTCATATATTAAAAACAGGGAAATTACCGTCAAGGTGCTTTCCACCCAACTCATGGCCACGCGCCAAAAAACACTTCCGACAAGAACGCGAAGAAAGTGATTTGATTACGGTCCAACCGCTTTTACATGCAATCACAAGGGTTCTTTCAGGTGCCAAAAAAAGGACGTAACATTCGTTCTTACGACAAGTTCCACGCGAACCATTCAACTGGCTTTTAAATGGTTATTTAAGCGTTTTATGTAGAATCTTCGATTGAGGGGTATCCGTCCAGGTCATAAAGAATTCAATCGACCCTTGAGCACATTCTGCGGATGCATTCTAGGTTTCGCTGCGATGTTCAAGAATAAAACTGATCCAATACACCTGAAAGAATTTCCCAGCTGTCGGAAACTTTCAACGACCTAAATGCAATGTTTCGAATTGCGAAGTTTCACAGTGCTTTTTGACCATGTAATGGGAAGAATCCTGAAGGTAGAGAAGTAAAACTTGAAATAATCATATTTAAATGTTCACACATTTTATCGTGTCTCATTTGTGGCAAAGAAAAAGATACAGTTCGAAGATTCCAAGGAATATTTATCGAAACAGCGGAATGACTATCATAACTAATCGGGCCAAATGCGGGGTAAATTATCTACAGGAAAAAAGTGTTTGGGGTGATCCCCTAAAATTGTGGTACTCTCCCATTTTTTTCGATGTTAGGGGCATTTTCCGTTAATTGTGGCAGTACCAAGCTCCCTAATCAAGTTGGGTCCACCTCTTATTTCCGTGTTCCCAATACTAATTTATATTTAAAGGCACTTGATACCTAACGTTGTTCTCCGCGTTCAACTTTTGCCCGCCAATCGAGTAAATTGGGAACATTATCAGTGCAGGTCTCTAAAATAATATATTGTTTCCGAATCAGAGAGCGACACAGACATGACAATCCTCTCCCCATGGAGGATTGTAGGTGCTCTTGGGGGGGGGGGGGTAAGGTGGGAATTATCTTGAGAAGTCAAGGCATGGTCTGTGTCAGTCATTGCATCGAGTTGAAATTCTCACGTCTGTGCGTGACTTGGCCGCGTTATGCTTGAATTGAGCCGAAACATCGAATCCAGTCTAAGCGCGGAAGACGAATAGATGAATTGTCACTTACATATTCAACGCACCGTTTCATATTTGCAGTAATCAAACAAATCTTATCGCTCCGTGTTGACAAATGGTGATGAACGCTTGAGCTCTAAAATTTCACGGTGCCAATTTTCCAAGCCTTGGATCAATGTTCGCAACGCTAGTTTCACACGCAGAGCCAGAAAATCCGTCGGCTTTAACGGAAATTTCAATGAATCTTCGAATGAATATTTTTCGAATCATAGTTGTCTTGAGGCAATCAGGGCAGGTCTTTTGCACACAATTGATATGGCTACCTGCATAGGCGAACCCAAAGGGGAGGGCGTAGGCCATATAGGGACCGTACATTCTACATTGGAATGTACATTGGTACATTGGTGATTATTTATGGCGAAATTGACTCAACTGCATATTAGATACTTAAACAAGTTCAAAAATATTTTGAGGGAAGTCCCCCGGACCCGTTCGAAGTGTCTGGATCCGCCTATGCCTATAGACTTTCAGATAATACAGAATATACTCCTTGACTTAGCACAGTTCGTGCAGAGGAGAGAACATTTGAGGGACCTGGGGGACAAGGCGCATAAGGGCAGTTTTTGAAAAAATTGGTATATTCATGAATACTCAACTAAAACTAAACAGAGCGAAATTGCCTCTATTTTGCGTATTAATTACGCGCCTTCGGAGTGTATTTCACACCTTCTTCACATCACTCGGGTTTTTTGGGGGCAGAGTGGGCCCCAGAATTTATTTCCCTCCAAATCTAAGATCCCAAACAGTATGCTCGAAGAAAACTTTTGTTGATGAATAAAAAATTTTTTCTTAGGGTGTTTGAACTAGTCTCAATAAGTCTCGGCGTGGTCCAAAAGTAACTTTCCAGATCACGAAATTACCACACAAGGATCTGGCAACAGGCGTTCGGGTTGGTCCTTGCCGAATCTCGACGGCGATGAAGCCCCTCCCAGCCGGGACGTGGTTCCCAAGCACTAACGAAATTAGGCTCATTTGCAGGATACATGCATGTGCATTACTTAATTTTTCCCGCGATAAGTCCATGACATAGCTGCCAACCGCAGCGCAAAATTGTAATATCCATTGCGATCACGATCGATGAAGGCAAGACGTTGGCAACCTGGCGCAAGTGAGCAGTTCCATGCGCCGTAAACTTAACGAATATCCGGAGTGGAACTTAGAATATCCCAATACTGGTTAAAATCGGATCAATATTCCGAGACATTCTGTCTGTGAGGTTTCATATTAGAGTCTCTCTGTGATTCGAGTTGAGAGTTGATTCGAGTTTTCCGTGTCATTGAAGAGGGCAGCAGTAAGTCCGAGAATGAAGTTTCGAGAAATTTTACCTAATGCTGTTGAAGTGGAAGTTTTTCCTATATGAATCCTCCAAATTTCGGAATTCCGATTGCGCCGGCCAGATTGGTCTAGCGGTCAGCGCGTCTGACTCTAGACCAATAGATCCCGGGTTCGAATTCCGGCGGTGGCAACAAATTTCCACGGAGCTGACGAGTGGATTTACAGAAACAGATTCTACTCGACTTTAATCCGTTCAAATTAAAATCCGGAGCATGGATGTGCCAAAATCCGCCTGATGTCCACTGACAATAAAAAAAGCTCTATGTTAAAAGACATAGATACGGATTTTTATAGAGCGACCCGAGACAATGGTACCAGTAGAATGGTAACAGTTGGTTCAATAGTAACAATGATAACAGTTTTCCCCCTTGTTTTTCTACTGTTAAAAAACTCATATCTATAGATGGCTGTAGATCCCTAAGTTACTAAAATAGAACAAGCATTGGAGCCAAATAACTTTGCGGAAAAAAAGAAGGGGGAAAAAAAGTTCCGAGAAAGTCCCCAAAAATGTAAAAAATCCGGAACCTTTTGGGAAGTTCAAAAATTCCGGGAAAAATTCAGGAAAATCTCAAAAGTTCCGAAATTCAGAACTAGTTCTGGGAAATGGGGGCACTGATTTACAGAACTCGGGACTCATCTTTCAGAGCTTTTTCTTGTCTAGTGATACATGTGTGCTTTTTATAATTTCAGATTGCGGTCAGGTGAACCAAGAGATCCGGATCGTGGGTGGACGACCGACCGGAGTGAACCGGTACCCGTGGCTCGCGCGCCTCGTCTACGATGGTCAGTTCCACTGCGGCGCGTCACTCATCAACGGCGACTACGTCCTCACCGCTGCCCATTGTGTTCGTAGGTAAAATTTCCCTCCTGCTCTCCCCTTTCAAATATTTTCAAACAACCAATTGAATGCAGGCTGCTAGCACTTAGATTCGATTACAACTTTTAAAAACCAAAAAATGGACGAAAAAACTCGCTTAACGTTACATAAACAAGGTGAACTATACACGCAAAAAAAAAGCGCACGGCGTCATTCCTCCCGCGGTTGTCATTTTCCAGATGACCTGCTCGGCAATGCTACAAGTGTAGGTAACCGAGCCACTTGCTAAGGCAACTATGCTACGCGCATAGGTGTATCCTGGCATTAACGGCCTGGCAAAGCGGAGAGAATTTTCGGGATTTGAAGGCGCGCCAAGCCAAGGTCGTGCTATTGAAGCTCTTCACCGATAAAACCTTCACTTTGTCGATTCAAAGTATCGCGATTAGACGAGTCCACATTCATGCTGCTTACGAATTTTCGGCGATTGATAACTGCATGTGACACTTAGATTGCTTTTCTTATGTCGATTGTTTTTAATTTAAAAACTGCGACACAGAACCAAAGCTATTTTGGGTCCCGCGTGGAGTTGGGAAAAAGGGTTGTCCCACCTGTGTCAAATTATTTCTTCGATATCCAGTACTTTTCTTCAAATGAGAGGCTCTGAAAAGTGCACTTACACCAAAGAGAAAACAAGAGCCGTGATACGAATTGCGGAGCTTTTACGAGTCGTCTCTGATTGGCTGACTTTTCCCGCCAATTTTACGATCCGCCAGGGGTCCTTTTGGAAAATAACACGGGGCCCCTTTTTTTTCGAAAATATCTCGAAAACAAGGAAAAATCTTATATATGCGTCGGAGATTTCAGGAATGAACTCTCCAGCTTTTCCCAAAGAGATTGATGGGTAATACATGACACTTTTTTCTCGAACACACCAAACAGCTCGACCTGCAGTTCCGCAATGTGTAGTACGGCTCATGTTTTCTCTTTGATTCCTGCGCAGACTATGAGGTTTTGAGTGCATGTAAGACTGGGTCAGTTGCGCTAGTCTCAGAATTGTGTTTTCGTGCTTGATTCTTGTAGATTAGCTAACAATATTAAGATCTGTGCAAACCCCAACTTTCTACGTTCAATATTAACCGAGGTATCGCCATTTGAAAAGTCGGGTTTTGACGTCATCCACCACGGTAAAGACACCCTTGGTGTCTTCCACCTTGATTCTATCAGTCAGGGAGACACACATTAGCACTGGTTACTCTTCGTGGAACGCGGATGAAATCAAGGCAGAAGAAACCAAGTGTGTCAGTACCGCGGTGGATGACGTCGAAAACTCAATTTTTCAAAAGGCGATATCTGAAATAATACTGAAAGTAGAAAGTTGGGGTTTGGATGGATCTTAATATTTTTAGCTAATCTACAAGAATCAAGCACCAAAACACAATTCTGAGACCAGCGCAACTGACCCAGTCTTACATGCACTCAAAACCTCATAATCTGCGCAGGAATCAAAGAGAAAATAAGAGCCGTACTACACATTGCGGAATTGCAGGTCGAGCTGTTTGGTGCGTTCGAGAAAAAAGTGTCATGTATTACCCATCAATCTCTTTGGGAAAATCTTGAGCGTTCATTTCTGAAATCTCCGACGCATATAAGATTTTTCCTTGTTTTCGAGATATTTTCGAAAAAAAGGGCCCCGTGTTATTTTCCACAAGGGCCCCTGGCGGATCGGAAAATTGGCGGGAAAAGTCAGCCAATCAGAGACGACTTGTAAAGACTCCGCAGTTCGTATCACGGCTCTTGTTTTCTCTTTGGTGCGAATGCACTTTTAAGAGCCTCTCATTCGAAGAAAAGCGCGACTCACCCCTTCTCCAATGTACTCATCATAATATTTGAACCATTTTCCAAAAGAGACAACTTTTTTTTCTCGAGGAAAAGTTTGTAACGGACCGATTTCCACGAGGATTAGCAACATGGTTCAGGGGTGGAAGGCTCTCGGCGGAGTAAATGCACTATGGGAGCGGAACGAACTACGGCTCCTTGGAAACATAAATCGGAGCTAACAATGGAAATTGTAGCCGAAAACGGGAGCGAGGACGGTAGCCTTAAATCGTCTGAAACTGAGCTTGTGCAGACGATTAGATGCTTAATATTGAAATACATGGCGCGGGCCCCGCGACCCCCCTTCCCCGACGCCGAACACGATGCAAACCGCATGTTTACATAAATTATGCCCAATTCAGACCCTTCTCCTCACTTTTTCAACATGTTTTATCGGTCTCTTCATCACTCTCCTCCGTTCGCATCCCAATTCTTTTGATTATCCCATATTTCGGCCCGGAAGTTTTTTCTTCTTAATGCTTTTATTTTTAACATTTTATTGTTTTTTTTATCGGTTTTTTTTACAAGAAACATTCTCTCTATTAATGGAATGCATGGAAATCAATCATCAGGGATCATGTATCAGGTGTTACTCCTTTAACTTGTGGTTCCACCTCAATTTACTGGATGATATGGACATTTTAAATTAATTTTGGTACTACCGCAACTCAAGTTGGGGTACTGGCGCAACATTTTGGTTTAACCTAACTTATTAGTGTATTGCCACAATTAATTGGATATGCCCAAGTTTTAGGAAAGTTTTAGATGTGCATTTTCCTTTGGTCCTTCCTTTAAACACGTTTATTTATTTTTTTTTAGGGGGAGGGGTGAAAAAGATTTAGTATAAAAATTACTCAAAATTTATCTTTCTTTCAAATGGATGTATTTCTGTCAAGCGGAGCTATGTGCATTATGACATGACCCCTTTTATGTCTATATTCTCATGGGTCTCAGGGCTCATGTCTTAATTAACATAGTTCCGTTTGACAGAAATACGTTCAAATGGACCATGCAGTCTTCGATTTTTGAATTTTTCAGGTCCTATTCGGTGCACGACGTTTGCGCACACTTTTCGTACCGATAACGTTTGCGCACAAAATTCCGAATTTTCATTTGCGCACAGTTTTACCGATAACGTTTGCGCACACTGCACTATGTGGCAACGCTGCATTATACGGAGCATATTTATACGCACGCATTGTTTAAAACCGAACAGAGGGGGCGAGTAAACGAGTGATGAAACAGAAGTGAGTGAGTTTGAGAGTGTGTGTGAGGTGCTTATTTCCACATGAATTATGTAAAAAATAGTTAAATTAATTGAATAAATAGTATTGGCTATACTTACAGATTTTTGGTTTTACTTTCGCCGGAAGAAAATGCCATCGTCAGAGTCGTCTGAACTGGAGCCAATAGTATTCTCAGGATGGCTGGTGGGTGGTTCATGAAAGGAAATACTCTCGCCGGAAGAAAATGCCATCGTCAGAGTCGTCTGAACTGGAGCCAATAGTATTCTCAGGATGGCTGGTGGGTGGTTCATGAAAGGAAATTTCTTCGTCCAGATCGTCTTCATTGAAGGAGTCTGAACTGGAGCCAATAGTATTCTCAGGATGGCTGGTGGGTGGTTCATGAAAGGAAATTTCTTCGTCCAGATCGTCTTCATTGAAGGAGTCTGAACTGGAGCCAATAGTATTCTCAGGATGGCTGGTGGGTGGTTCATGAAAGGAAATTTCTTCGTCCAGATCGTCTTCATTGAAGGAGTCTGAACTGGAGCCAATAGTATTCTCAGGATGGCTGGTGGGTGGTTCATGAAAGGAAATTTCTTCGTCCAGATCGTCTTCATTGAAGGAGTCATTTTCAGCTCCCGAGTCATTTTTTGAGTCTGATGCATCTTGCTTCGCATATTTCACATCACGGATCATTTCAAGGAACTCCATTATATCGAGGTCTTTACTTTGAAAAGCACTGGTCAGTACAATAACTTCATCATCTTTCGTTTGTTGAGCCTTGCGTTTATTGAACAACTCGCCATTCCGTACGGATTTTATTTTTAAAGAAACAATAGTCTGGGCCTTAAAAACTTGGTCAGTTGCTTCGTACACACTTGGATGGTGGTAATAAAACTCGCCTTGAAGTTTACTATTGAAGCCCTCAACCCCATTAGTCGTTGTGCAAGAATCTTGTGTAAGAGGGCTGGCCCACAGATGAGGGGGGAACATCTTCGAGTTTATGTAATTTTTTCGAATGTAAGCAACAAATGCAGAGGCGCCACTTACATGAGGAGTAGCACTGGCCAACTGCTCAAATGCAGCAGGGACATCATTGGCGGGCAGATAAGACAAAGAGAAGAATAGCTGTAACCATGATTGAATCTCTAACTGCTCTCAGAGTTTTCTCAACTTTTCTCTTCAGACTGGTTCTTATAAGCTGCAGCTCGATTTCTTTATCACTTGGTGGAGCATGTTGCGGTCTGTGTTCCTTGTTGGTCGTTTCAAGCAAAGTAGTCATCGGTACATCTGTTTTGATCGTAGCCCGGCACTCTTTTTTCGAACACCGCCAATGTATATTTTTTTTTTTAACGCGAAATTGTCGGAATTTATAGCCTTCGACTAGTATCATTGGTTTGCCTTTATTGCTTCTCATTATCTGAAAGCCCGTATCAGAACTCATTTTATTAAATTTTAACTGAAATACACTCACACACACTTGCGAATAAAGGAATAAAAACGGTTTAAAATATGCTGTCAAACAACTCACGATTATTAAAAACGATTATTATCATTAAAACTGTTTAAAACTCGAGCTAAAACACGTTAAAAAGTTGCACATTAAAACAATTTAAAATTCGGCACTGTGTTGACAGCAACGGTCCGCAGGTTACTGAGTTACTCCTTTCCAGACACACCTCTTCCTCCTTTTGTCGTGGACCTTCCTTATCACAACACGATAATGCACCTCGCCGACAATAACAAACCCGGGCCCGGTGTCCGGGTGATTCGCGTTGCGTAGGTGCAGCGTTGCCACATAGTGCAGTGTGCGCAAACGTTATCGGTAAAACTGTGCGCAAATGAAAATTCGGAATTTTGTGCGCAACCGTTATCGGTACGAAAAGTGTGCGCAAGTGTCGTGCAGCCGTCCTATTACAGTATTTATAAAGTGTAAGTAAACTGTAGGTCATAAAAATCCACTAAGCCAAAAAAGTTACAGTTTTTCGCGGTTCTCTGAAAGTTGGAAAAAAGTGACTCTGTGATCTTTACATTCCACTTATGCAATACATTCAAATTTGAAACGATACTAGGATTAAAGTAAGACATCGATCACTTTCTTTCGGCCAATATGTTCGTCCCGATAAACGCTCATGGAGTCACGTGGAAAAACTCCGCACTGAAGAAAAATGATTTGGCTTGGCGAGGAGCATGCCAAAAGTACGAGAGAATTACGCTTGAAGAAATTTCTGGGCCCGAAAAGAAGACAACGAGAGCATTCTAAGTTTATTCGGCCATTTAATCACAGGGTCCCTTTGCATTTTTCCTCGCTTTATCTCCTCCATCGCATCAAGATGCGGGAGAAAGAAACTCGCATGAATTCAGCGTAATTTTAACCGGCGGCTGTGGTTCATATCGTCGCTCCGGTCATGCGAAGCGCCACTCTCTCGTGAGCTTCCGGAAGCGTGAGGTTGTATAAACGATAGATGTCGTCTCAATGCGTACATTTACGTATATTCAAAGGTCCACTAATACAATGGGAAATGCTAAGAAATATGATTATACATCCCTGTCAGTGGCGTGGCGTGGCGTGCTTTGCGATATATAGATTGATCTGTCATTTGAACCTTTGGAAAAAGATTGAAAAACAGGATGATCGCAACAAACACCTCAATAATAAATTCTTTACCATGCATAGCTCCAAATGAGGAAATATCGATAATCGATCATTCACGCCTCGTCATTGATTCCTGTGCGTCCAAGATTTTAGTGTACACCCAATTTCTTCGAACACTACTAAAGGATTATTACCTTAGATAGTGGTTGCTTGTTAACTCGGATTAAAAATGTATCACTGAAATGACGCTTTATTTTAGAGTGCCACTTCATTTCAAAATACAGAGCCTGTGACCACAAACACTGGAAAAAAAACACATTGGATCTAGAGTCCAAACTCTTGAAAACATTGACAAGAGAAAATACTCTTGATTCAATCAGATTTTTGCTTAAATCAAAAGGAAATCCGCTCAAATTAAGAGGCTTGGTTCTTGATTTAAGCAAAAATCCGATTGAATCAAGAGTATTTTTTCTTGTCGATGTTTTTAAGCGTCTGGACTCTAGATCCAATTTGTTTTTTTTCCCCAGTGCATGAACCGTGTTCGCTCTTCCCAAAATAATCGGCCGAAAGAAATAACTCCAAGGTCTCCAAACGGAACTCTGTGGCTTATTCTTGATTTTCAGGGCTGGGCTAAACTCTCTAATTTTTCCAAGTTTTCAATTAATTTTTAAGAACTTTTCAACGTGTTCTTTTGGTGGGAAAGGCATCTTAAGAGCCCCTTTACCTGACGGTGATTTATAGTTGTATTCGATGGATGTTGCAGGTTGAAGCGGTCGAAAATTCGGGTGATTCTGGGCGACTACGACCAGTATGTGACGACAGAGTCGGAGGCGATCATGCGGGCAGTATCCTCGATTGTGAGGCACAGGCACTTCGATATCAACTCGTACAACCATGACATTGCACTCCTCAAATTGCGCAGGCCTGTCCTATTCTCGAAAAGCATCAAGCCGGCGTGTCTCCCCGGTACAGGTACGTTTTACTTGAGGCATCTTCAGCAGTGGTGAAGCGTGAATGATCGATTAGGTATCGATATTTCTCCGCATTTGAAGCCATGGTAAAGAATCGATTATTAAGGTGTTTGTAACCATGACATAGCACTCCTCAAATTGCGCAGGCCTGTCCTATTCTAGAAAAGTATCAAGCCGGCGTGTCTCCCCGGTACAGGTACGTTTTTTTGAGGCATCTTCAGCAGTGGTGAAGCGTGAATGATCGATTAGGTATCTATATTTCCCCACATTTGAAGATATGGTAAAGAATCGATTATTTAGGCGTTTGTTGCGAACATCCTGTCTATCGATCCTTCTCCATAGTTTTAAATGGCAGATCAATCGATATGTCGCTAAGGTGGTAGGGTCACGTGTTCCAAACTCCTCAGTCTCAAAATAAATTTACTTTGAAGTGGCGAGTTCATCCTGATTTCATCATGATATTATATTATAATGGACCACTAGACAAGGTACGAATTTAAGTAATCTGATACATGTTTCTTAACCAGAATTTCACGTAGAAAACGATTCACACAACGAAAATTACGGAAATTAACTCCTAACGAAGATATTAACGTTTTTATTTCACATTGGTTACGACGAATTTGAACTGCCCGCTCACAAGAAACTCAAAACTCTACGTGAGTCAAATCGCCCACTACAACGGTTTCAGCAAGCATTCTCAATCGAGTAATGTTCATTTCCCATCATGTGTTGTTCAAACTATTAGCAATTTGCTATAACTGAGCCAAAGCGTCAAGATTGAGGTTGCCAGATTTTTATATCGCATAGACTGTCATGATAACGTTTGGCGCGCGATGTGAATCACGTAGAGCATTGAGTTTTCATGAGCGGGTGGTTTGAATTCACGCATTAAGAATCATTAAATATCTTCATAAGGAGTTAATTTCGGTAATTTTCGTTGTGTGCATCGTGTTTTACGTAAAATTTTGGTTAAGAAACATGTATCAGAATGCTGAAATTCGTACCTTATCTAGTGGTCCATTATTTAATTTTTTTGTTTAATTATTCCTCAATATTTAATTATTTTTATTATTTAATTATTTTTTAAAAGCAGATGATGATCCTGCCGGGAAGAAAGGCACAGTGGTGGGCTGGGGTCGAACGTCCGAAGGAGGCATGCTGTCAGCCGTGGCCCAAGAAGTCCAAGTTCCTATTCTAACCAACAACCAATGCAGAGCAACCAAGTACCGACCAACCAGAATCACAACCAATATGCTTTGCGCCGGTGTCGGGAAACAGGATTCTTGTCAGGTGAGCACCGAAGACACGAGTTACTCTTCAAGTTCGCTGATTTAAAACTAAAGAGGCCAAAGATTTTATTCGAAAGGGCTAGTTGCAAACTTCTTCAGGTAAAATGAAGAATTTTGCCGTATGGAAAATGACTCAAAAATCATAATAAGGACATCGGGGAAGTCTGACACTCACTTTATTTCCCAATCTACGCAATGGACCTCTAAATAGGGTATAAATGGAGCCGTAGACACCCTGAGGAATTTAGTTCAAAACTAATTCTCACGGGTGACAGTAGACGAGAATTCATCTGAATATTTGGTTTTGTCCGAGACAACAATTTTTTTGGTGAAAACGAGCATTGAAAGCTGTAAATTTTTTGGCTTTCCCGCCGAATGTCATCAAATTTTACCTGTGAAAAAAGTAACTTTAAGCTTAATTCCTTCGGGTGTATACACAGCCCCATTAGAGCACCACGGAACATGTTTCCTCTTCAAAATTTCAAAAATATCTATTCGAAAAGCTTCAGTTTCCACACCAGTTCATAATGCAGGGCGTGCAATCCTGGTGTAGAATAATTGCAGAAAGTTATGGCCTACTAAGCCGAGAGCCAATAATCTCAAATTAACAAAAGAAAGCTTCATTGCTTCTTGATCGTTGATGATTTACGGAGACATGTATAGCGTGCGGTATTCTATCCAATTGAAGGAATTCCAACCACCACACCGGAACGCTCGCTGAATAAGGTTTCACTGCACGATAGTAATTTTACGCATTTTTATTGACTCTCAAAACAACTGTCGGGACAGTTCATTTACTAGTGAATAAAACCAACGTTTAACCATTTTTCTTTCATGCCAGTTATGAGAGAAAACATAGTGTTTAATTAGTAGGATGATACAGATTATTTCAGCCAATATTACACGACAGAGAAAAATGGCATGCTGCCCGATTAGCCAGGGAGTTCTGATGGCAAGCACAGTAATTATTGATATTTCTGATAATGAAATTGATCATAAAGCAAAGTTTATAAATCTATTTACCAAACCTCATAAATCTATTTTCTCTTCATTGGAAGATGGGAAGACCTTGATTAAAAACTTTGAATAAACATCAATTTATTTTTGGCCATTTCTTTTTTAAAATATTGTATGTCTTAATACATGCATTTCCAGGGTGACAGCGGTGGTCCTTTGATCATAAGCACTGGCGTTGACAAATTTGAACTCGTTGGTGAGTACATAGTTATTATATTTCATGGTAAAAATAGTGGTGTTGACTTTTCCTCACCTAGTAATTTTCCTCGTTGCCTCAGTTGAGCTATACATGATCGATAGGTTGAAACATAACCACTAAACCATTCAATTAACTTTAAATATCTGATTACATTGAGTGAGAGAAGATTTGTGAAGAAAAATTTCTGTCTTTTATTTAGATTAGCAAACCCCCGCATCCTAACTTAGAAAAAAAACCGTCGACAAGAAAAAGAGACAGGTAACATGTCGCATCAAAAAAGCGTAGAATTTTATAGAGAAAACTAGAATCGGGGTTGTTTCCCCAGAATATTATACGCTCTCAAAAATAAGCATGTCAAACATCGAGAGATCGATAAATCGATTGATATTCAATATAGCAAGGACATGTGTATGTTTTATCTTCTTTACTTCTACTCTCGGGCTCTCCCATTTGTTTTCACCTCTTCTCCATCTGCCTCCTTGTTTCCTCCTTTTCCCCCTTTTCTCCTTTCCCCTTATCTCGAGTTTTCATCTTCATTTCACTCATTTACCCCCCTTTTACCCATACCCTCCATTTCCCCTATTTTCCTAAATTTTACTGCCTTGTACTAATGTACTTTCTTTCTCCTCTTTTCCTACTATTTACCTCCTTCTTTCCCCATTTCTTCTTTCTTCTCTTTTTGACCCTATGACAGATGTTGACCTGACTGACGTCATTATGTTCGCCTTACAGGTATCGTCTCTTGGGGAGTGGGCTGTGGCCGACCCGGATATCCCGGTGTCTACACCCGTGTGAGTCGCTACATGGACTGGATACAGAGGAACATGCATGACACCTGCTTCTGCGTCAGTTGACATTTCTCCCACCTCCGCCCTCCACCGCGCATCGGTGCCAACGTGACGTCAGACAAAGGAGTCAAACCACAAGGCTCCCTCCACATGAACGAACTTTCAACGAACTAGCCGGAAAGTTCGGGATTTCCTCATTCCCCATGCTTTTACCTTGCTTTACATAGAAATCATGCCGAAAAGTTCGTCCTGTGAATGGAGCCTAACTCATGCGCGTCCAGCCATAGGTATAGCTGACGGCTTTTGACTTCAGGATTGCAGAGCGTTTTAAAAATGTGTACCGGCTCTGTAAAAATACCTACATATCGTTGCTCAACATTTCACTGAGGAAAATATATGATCAAAAGTATCAAATAAGTGGAGTTTTATATGAAATCTTAAGCAGTAGCAACAATAAAAACACACTAAAATACAAAAAACAAATGGGTAAACAAGGCTAGAGGAGACATAAAACAACCAGGACGTTTCTGTTTATTGTTGTTGGACGTTTATTATTGTCTGCATTCGGGCTATTGTGTCTTTCGCTCTCTTATCACTTGATCAGTAGTAGTCATTACCAATAATAGTGGTATTTTTCATCATTAAGTGATGATTTTTCTTTTACGTTGATAATTTTACCATCACGTCGGTGAACTGCTAACATCTTTTCATAGCAAAAATACCACCATTTTGGTTATAAGGTGTAATAATAATTCATAAGGTGGTTCAATACTTTCATAAGTGGTTATAATTCTTGTTGGACGCCACTGATCGAATAACTTTGACCATAGTTTTTTTCTCAGCGAATATTTTGTATCATTGATGTCAAAAACTAGAGCACGCAGATACTAAAATATAGGGATCTCTATGATTTTAAGCCACACTAATCTCCGCGCTTGATACATTTTTTAAAATTTAATAAGTAATTTTAGAATCGAGTAACCGGCTAGTTGTGCCACTTTCCTCTACTCTCTCTCGTCTGATACGAACAATTCTACACAAGAAATAAATGAAGGGTATTGAGAGTGCTGAAGGTAAAACAGAGGAAGCGGAGGAGTAAATTAAATGCCAAAATGAAGAAATATTCACACGATTACACACATGTATGAGAGAGAAGTATGGATCAAAGGCCCCTTAAAATGATAACTTTAAATTGAAAGAAGTTACCGGATAGTGTCTTGTCACAGTTTGATTATTGGTTTAAGCCAAAAGGACCAAGTTTTGACTTTTATATACATCTTTTGAAGTGAAAAAATGTGGTCTTTGTTAACAGCTAAAGCAGTTCAGCGAATCGAATATGCCAGCATCATTTTTGATGTTTGAAGTCATCTGCTTATATATTTCAGGAAGTTATCAGAACCATATACCTATACGAGAATTTTTAGGAATTTTGTAATCGGTGTAAATATTTTCATCAATAAGCGTGCCTTACCGTGTCTCAAGATGCAGATAAGTTTAAATTACTCAAATAGAAAGCTAACGCAGTTGATGTACAGTTGAGGTTAATCATTCGTTGCTATGCAAGTTTTGTTATATCTATGATTTCGATAAATGTTTTGTATGATTTCTGTTTTTTTATGTTATCTCTAAGAGAGAAAATATTTGAAAATAAAAGAAATGCCCCCTGAAAATTATTGTCTTTCTTTTTATTTTAATTTTTTGATCAATAATAGATTACTGGTCAACGCTGTAAAGCTTTTTTTTTATCATTATTTTTCTTTTTTTTAAGAAAAATTCCATATACTAAGTCATGTATAGTATGAACCTGCACCGGTACAATATAATCTCAAAATGAAAGTAAATAACAACGAGTAATTCGATAATAGTAAATGCTTATACATACGCAGGCAACATATGTTTTAACTGAACACGATCGTGTCTAACTTTGATGCTCATTTTATAGCTAACGATAAAATGAATTAAGTGGCCGTTATCATTTGAAGCATTTAACTTGTCGCAGATACAGCGTTAACCATGCAATTTGCCTCACTTTATAACACTTCTCACGTCATTTCATATATCTAATACTTACTTCAAATGGAAAGGAATCTTCAATGTCTGAAGCTATAACTTGGCGCATTATGAATATTTCAGACCGATTTCTTCGAATTTTGCAGGTCAATCCTCAATGAAATGGACACTTACTGTAAAAAGCAATATTTGGAATATGAATTATCTACTTTGTTATAGAGTTCCGTTTTTTCAGAGTTCCATCTGACAAATTTACTTAAAATGAATCAATTTTTTTTTCTACTACAGGCTCGACAATAGCACTAGAGATGATTGTGGTCAGGCAAGTGATACCATTCTTTTCGATCGGTTAAATCTTTGCTCTTTTTCATCAAAGGAACAGAAATGTTGTATCAATGGTCATAATATGATATGGTGCGGGATGATTTAGCTTATTTCCGTAGAAAAAGTCCAAAGAAAAGTCGAAGAATTTGGTTAAATTTGCATGGGACTTTTTAAATGATGTTCTATCGGTCGGTGTAACTTCTCATCCATCCGATTTGACGACTCACTTTCTTCAGCTGTCTGCAATGCGTACCTGACCTTTGCTGCAGACTGTTAGAATGTCGGTATTTTCTCCAAGACAAACTATGTTGATGGAATAAAGCGGTCAAGTGTTGCTAAATTTTCTTGATATTTTATAATACTTTTTTCTCTATACTTCCTAATTACTGTAAAAAATTCACTTGGTTTTCTGTATTTAAAAGTGTTTTTATCGAAGTTCATTAATGTGGGACGACTCTCACCTTTAGCAGTGCCATATATCGAGGTTGTAAGTGGGCAATCACATAACTCGATTTGCGACGTTGCAGACTTCCTGTCATACTTTATTTTTTATACGGAAAACTATTCAACGGCAATTCTTTAAAACTGCCGTGATTTTTCTTCTCTGTGCGAAAAAAATTCTGCAAAAACTTCAATGAATGATGTGAATTTTTCCTCCTTTAAAAAAATAACATATAAGCGGAGATGTTCATACACCGCAAACGAGATATGTGATTGCGGACTTACGCCGTCGATATGTATCATTCTCTGGTAGGAATATCATTACTTCAGCATAGTATAACTGAATAAGAGTAATTAAAAAAGTATAATCTGCAAAATGATTGCCTCTTAAACTGCTGTATCGATATTAAGACATAAAAAAGTGATCGTGTGGAAGAAAAGAGATCTGACTAGAAAAAAAAAGAAGAAAAAAAATTCAACTGAGAGATTGCTACCGCTGCTTACATGAGTATTTTACTAACATCTTGACCGAAAAACCTACAGAAACGTCAAGCTAAACCCGAGTTATGACAGCTTGATGTTTGGATAGGAAGTCAAAAAGCGTCATTTTGAGAGAAAGTTATTTTTAGCTTCCGTTTGCCATGTTCGAGATCCGAAGTTGTTGGATAAAATGCAATTTTATGCCTTCTATTGGCACATGAATGACCTAAACCGCTCGCAACTTATCCTTTGGGACACAAGAAAGTGTTTGCCGTCGAAAACTCGGACTCAAGTTCTTCGACGCAACATGACACAAATGATGCCCTCCTCCTCCAAACATATCTGTCGCACACTGAGGTTCCTCCTCCCACAAGGAGTCTGCAAAAATGAAATTTTACTGTGATTTTTTCCTTAGTTTTATGTTAATTTACATTAAACTTCCCACCCGTTAAGAAGAAAAAGAAGAGGAAGAGAAGATGGAGATAAAGGAGTAGATTGAGGAGGATAAGGGGAAGTAGAAGAAGAAAAGGAAGAGGAAGAAGGAGAGCTGTAGAAGTAGCGTAGTCACAAGAGAGAGGAGAAGAGAAAGAGGAACATGAAGAATCAGTGGAAGGAAAAGAGGGAAAAAGGGGAAAATCTAGAAGCGTCTGTCATTAATTTTGTTACATGTATTTTACGAAAAGCTAGCATCAATTCAAATAATGAAAAATCGTGCAAATTTTAAAGAATTCCTTGCGCGAAATTGGTGGAATTTACAAAAATTAGCCCCATATGAGTATCCTTTACCTTTCTTCTCTCGCAACGTAACCCCCCTCTTCTTATGATATTAATACGGGCAGTACCTTTGCTAAACATGTGATTCGATATAGATCCAAATTTAGAAACACGCAAAAACAAGAATCAAGGGAACAATCTGCGAAAATCAAAATTTTTCGACTTCAGTATGGGATCTGTTTTTGCCTACCTCATTCAAGTGAAAGAAAATTATTTGTTGTTCCCGTAAAATCCCTTTTCGTGGAATGAGCTATACTTACACACGGTGAATTTAAATTCCCCTTAAGCATACTCTTTTGTCAAATTTTTTTTCAAAATGTGTTGAACATTAATACACAACACGTTGATACAGTCGTATCTTTACAATGAACATATCAATTAACTACTGCGACAGTCCGACTGGCGCCTTCAATTTGAAGAATAGGCAAAAACAGCTCCTACGCGTTGATATAGTCGTATTCTTCAAGATGAATATATCAATCAACTACTGCGATGGTATGGCTGGCGCCTTCATCTTTGAAGAATAGGCAAAAACAGCTCCTAAACGTTAATATAGTCGTATTCTCCTCAATGAACATATCGATCAATGTTTTCCTTGCGAATTTCCGATCCTGTTTCATTTCTTCGAAGGAATTTTCGCAACAACTTCATCGCTTAAAATTCTCATGAGTATTTTTCGTATAGAGTAAAAAAAAAAAAAAAAAAAAAAAAAAAAAAAAAAATCATTCACGATTAAAAGAGATCCGCTCGAGAGTTTTTCAAAGTTGAAACAGGAATTTGGATGATTTGGACGGAAAATGAAATCATCTCGTTACGTTCAAATGGCCGACACCGGGGATCCAGGGGTGTCCCTTGGAGCGAGTCGGGAGAGCAACTGTCCTCATCCTCTGACTTATGAAGTTGGCCTTTTCATGAGTCAATTTTGGTATATTTTTATACGCATTCTAGAGCATTTTCGGAGTTACTTTTCGATCTCTTCCTCCCTAAAATTATTCGATCCTCTATGAACAACTTTTGACCCCCCCCCCCTTCTTCCGAAAATTTGCCTGAGATCACGTATTTTCAACAAGTCGGAATAATTTTGTGAGTAAAAGGACGAAATTTTAGGTTTACTGGTTTTAAAACGAGTAACACTTGGGTGATAAGAATATGCGATCGGTTCTAATATAAAATTTGAGGCTGAATTTGAAAAATGGGACAACAGTCTGATTACATTCCATGTGAGGATTTCCTGAGATATCCCGCGTCGCGGCATGCAGCGGTCAAAACTCGCGGGAAATTCGTCGCCCTTCTGACGTAAGGGCATGCTTAGATTTCCACGTGAGCCCTATCTTTCATAGAACTCCATATTTTCCGCGGCTCATGTGGAAATACATATACCCCTTTATGTTACAGGGGCAACGAATTGTGATGCTGTGCTGAGGAAATAACGTCGTGCAAACACTTTGAACGTTGCCAATTCCTTTGATTAAAATCGAATTTCCAAATTTATGGAATTCTCAGGGAGAAAAAGAAAATAGGGGAATTGTTTTTCGTTTTGTTTCGTCCTTCTCCTTTTTCTCACCGACATAAAGGAAGCACGTTCAAGGGTCCGAGCCTGTGCAGGGCTTTTGCCAGGTAGAAAGTAAGTTGAGCCCAAAAACAATTGGTCCTTTGTTGCAACTCGAGAAGATTTCGGAACATATTGGACAAGGATGGGAAACTGATTAAAAATGTATTTATTCAATATTATTTTTCGGAGATTTAGGAAATAGTTTTTTGACGATGATGCTCCTAGTGTTCAATAGGACTTTTCATGCATTAAAATCCTCAGAAATGTTCAAGAATCAATCTCTAACCCTCTCCGGCGTTCTTGCCTTCTCTTTGTTCCTCGGTTTTTGTCAGAAAGCGAATTTTATTTTGAGGCTCGGAGCTCCTACTGCGCCCAAACCGCGCAGCCGCCATTTTATTTGAGTTCAAAACTTCCGATTCGGTGACTGACCAATCGCAATGTTGGTACGTGATTTTGGTACCGCCTTGCGGGATGGTCTTAAAAAAGCTTAGATCTTGGAAACCAACGGATCTGATTGGTCGAATCTGTTTGCAACGGTGTCCTTTACTGTGCTGCCGTGCTAAGGAAAACACCGGATGAACCTTCGGGCGTTGCCAAATTTTGATTGATAAAACACAAATTCCCTGGTAAATTTATCGATATTTTTCTACCAATTTTTCAGATAATATTGTTCGCAATTTCACTTACAGCTCCGGAAAATGTCAAGGAAAAATATTCATAACTTGCCTCAAAAGTAAACATTTTACTGAAGGCAATTTGGCAGCTCTCGGATGTTCATACGGCGCTCTTCCTTAGCACAGTAGTGTTGACGATCGATGGGCCAGTACCAGCCAGAGAACAGAACTTCCCGAAGAGATTCAGAACTTTTAAAAAAAATATTTTTTTTTTATGCTTTTTGGCAACGTGGGATGGTTCGCTCGCTGCGTTTTCCGGCGACGCAGCGCGGCAAAAATAACGTCTTCAAATAACTCGAACGGGCAGGAGCAAGGGCCCGGACGGAGAAACGCTCTCATTCCGCGGACCCAGAGTGACGTGTGCCGGGAACCAGACTCACAGGAGGGCACGGGGGGGATGGAGGGGTGGCAAGAGGGGGGAAGGGGGACGCACGACAGTTGATCTTCGCGAAGAGGACCGCGTCTCCGGCTAATTGCCCATTCTGTTCGCCTCGGTCTATTAAAATGTCCTTTCGTTTCGGACTTGTCGTTTGCCTCACTCTTATTAGTTGTTCCGCCGTCTTTTCCGCCAAATTTTCCGTAAGTCTCTTTGTTTTCCTTTCGCTTTGCAGCAGCCTCGAGTTTCCCTTCGCGTCCCTCGCGAAAGGACGCACAGTGGATCGAGTCAATAGAAGGGGTCGGACAAAATTTGGAACCTTTAAACGCTTTTATAACTCCGTTTATACAAGACTTTGAGGTTCTTAAAGTGGTTCCATTGATTTTCTCGTGAAATTTTCCTTCTAAAGCACCCCTTAAAATTTAAAATATGACGAAATAAACATCAAAATTTCCAGTTTTGGTCAAAAATTTTATGTCCAACCTCTCTAATTGACTCGATCCACTGTGCGACACCGCGTGTGCTCGCTGAAACCTATCTTCTCAACACGGAGGAACCTAACTCTATGTCAAGGGTTCAAAATTGACTTCAGTGATTTTATGTTTAACGAGGACATTGTCGTGCAATATTTGCTAAAATATGCTGAATTTTGCATGAAATCAGAGGAAAAATTAGTGAAATTTTCAGTCTCAAACTCCGAACAGTTCACTTGCAGTTCACTTTTTTTTAATGAGAAACGACGTAATGTGCTTATCTGCTTCAGTGCCCTCTCTATGAGATGCGTGATTGACCACTAGAAAAGGTTAGAAACCAAAAATCACCACACATTATTACCTATTAAAGATTTTAATGAGAACTCGATGGGCTTATTCAGAAAGAGATAAATGGGGAATTTTTGTCCTCTCAATTTAAAAATTCCCGCTCGCCCAGAAGCGTCAAGTCTATTTGATCGATTTTGGCACTGCACCAGGTATAGTTTCAATATTCTTAACAATTAAATACAAATTTAAAAATACGACTATGAAATCGGAGCGCGAGAATTATCCTTAAGTAATTCAATCAATTAATACAGGATTTCCAAGCTGTAAAATGCTCTCTTGTAAAATGTTCCCTATATGTATAATTTGGTAGGAGTCTGGAGCTGATTGGAATAATGAATTTAAAGGACTGTCTACACTATTTTGAACTAAAATGAAAAATCTTTTTTTTTTTCTGTTGGAATCATAAAAGACAGAATATTACATTCAGTGAAAATGTGCGGGCTCCTTTAACATGCTGAATGATGAGAGGGAAAGGACCAACCTGAACTAAATTCTGCAAAGAAGACCTATTATTTCTGGCTTAAAACAGAATCTACATGTAAATGCCCAGATACACACGGCGATTGATCGCCGCGAGTGAAAGACGAAAGCCAATGGAGAGCCTTGATTTCGATATATCGACGTCAATGGATCGAAATCAAGGCTCTCCATTGGCTTTCGTCTTTCACTTGCGGCGATTAATCGCCGTGTGTATCTAGGCCTTCGGCAACATAGTCGATCTTCCGCTCAGATAGGTGCTTTTATGGCTATGCCAGGGACAGTAATTCCGTACCGCAAAATATAGTTCAGACGTAAGTATGGCAAAATATAGTTCAGACGTAAGTATGAGCAAATCTGAAAACTCTCGTACTTAGCAAATTTCCATAGTACGAACGAATAAATCTAAAAAAAAATTCCCTACTTTTTAACTCCTTTTTTCTCTGCTCCCAAAATAAGCATAGCGCACGCCGGAGGTAATCTAGACCTTGCCGAACAAGGTAGCGGGTGGAACGGGCCAAATTTTTTCGAAATTTCAAAGCATCCAATATTTAGTTTGAGTCAGCTTCTTCATAAATAATTAACAGATATGAGCAGCTCCTCTACTTCTTCCCTCCGTTCATCCCCTATTTCTTAGTTCCCCTTTTCCCTCGCTTTCTCGGGCGATATGGGGGAGGGGGGCTTACGCCCCCTACGCCCCTCTAGAATATCCGCCCATGGAACACGCCTAAGTTCGCCATTTTGAATAGGGAAAGGATGTGTAAATGCGCTATAAAGAAAATTAGAAGGGAGTAAGCTGAAAAAAATCAGAAAATCTCTCGAACGTAAATTATGGAAGGATGGTTACATTTGAGGGGCTTGGAGGACAAGGTGCATGAGTGCAATTTTTTAAAAAAAATCGAAGCGTCAATGATTTCAAGTAAAACTAGTCTTAATGCATATTCTGCAAAAAAGTCGCTTCCAAATTCCAATTTTAAGCATCAAAAAGTCATTTTAAACTTTCTCTCCGCCATAAGTATCCATGTGTATTCGACTTCCATGTGTGTGTGTAACTTTTTCACGTTTTCTCGAAATAGCAAAAGCTGCATTAATTCGCCTTGCCTTCCAAGCCCTTCATTTGAAGTTTAAAAATAGCAAAATATTTGGATGTTCAAGTTCAGCGAACACAAATCGGGAAGAAACACTATTTTCTCAATAATGGGCACCTAATCGCAGCAAAGCTTCATACTTCTCAAGCTTGAACACTAACAGTATATCTGAGTTTACTCGTTCATCATTAGCTCATGCTGTCCCGTCGGATGCAGAAAGTCACTTTAGGCATTTTTATAATAGTCGAGCCGCCCTGATCATTTCTCCACGTCCACAATTCATAGTTTCTCATTTGGCTTCATTCTGGAACATTACCGTAGCGGGAAAAAACCGGAACTCTCATTCTGTGAAGGTAGTTGAACGTTGAAAGTTGTCATGAGTAAAATTAGCGCCGCCAAAACCAGGAGCGCGCGCTTCGTCGCCCGCCTCTGTACTTAATGAAACAAAAGCTATTAGAATAACAAGAAAAAAATTACTCGCTCACCGACTCCCCGACGATCATACACAGTGGCGATTCTTGGAAGTTGGATACACTGTTTTTCACCATTTAAATCCATTATACACTGGAAAAAAAAAACACATTGGATCTAGAGTCCAGACTCTTGAAAACATCGACAAGAAAAAATACTCTTGATTCAATCGGATTTTTGCTTGAATCAAAACGAAATTCGCTTAAATTAAGAGGTTTGGTTCTTGATTTAAGCTAGATTCTGAATGAATCAAGAGTACTTTTTCTTGTCGATGTTTTTAAGAGTCTGGACTCTAAATCCAATGTGTTTTTTTTCCAGTGCATGTATGCGGGGCTTAGCGCATGAGTGCAGTTTTTTTTTTAAAAAAAGGGGGGAAAATGATTTCATGTAAAACTAGTCTTACTGGATATTCTGCGAAAAATTCGCACCCAAATTCAAATTTTTAAGCATCAAAAAGTTAGTTTGAACTTTCTCTCCGCCATAAGAATTTATGTAATTTGGAAACTTCCAACACGTATATATCTCTCGAAACAGCAAAAACTGCACTTATGCGCCTTGTCCTCCAAACCCCTCGTATACATCAATTTCAGGTGAGGTAGGATGGCGCTTACAATCGATTGTTTTACACACGTTTAGTGAAGTATAAACAGCGTTGCCATATTGCAAGAATTTCTATCAATCGTAAAACTGTGCAGATTTAATCTGAATCAGCCTATAACTACACCTGACGTTGTTTAATTTCCTCAAATATTTTTTCCTACTAGAAAACGAGGCAGCATATCTAGTAGAACCCCATGGGCCAAACGCACATGTAAACAAGTTTATGGCAGAGCTCTTCAATTCTACACTTACTGATTTTTTCAGTAGCATGGCAGTATAGACGATCTCCTTCACTATATGATATTGAGCACTAGGGGATACAGGGCCCCCGTGGATTAACCTGAATAGGACGGGTTTATCTGTAGACTAATTCCTATTGGTAGTCACGAAAACCATGAAAATCGACCCGGTAGACCTTCAGAACGAATTGTGACAAAAAATGTTCTTTTAAATTGTTCAAATTGCAGGCTTTCAACTTAACCACGGAATTAAAAAAAAACGTGGATCATATTTCCAAAATCCGATGGAGCGCACCCATCTAGGCATTATCACCATAGCCGCAAAATCATGGAATTGGGTCCGGTTCGAGTACCTGTATAGCGAGAGTATAGACGGATGTGAAACTCCAAAAATCCATCAGGTCTTCACTGATGCCTCCGCGAATAAAGTTAGGGCCCGGAAATGCAGCCAACCTATGAATTTCATTTATCCAGAGCGATTTACTAATACAATTAGGGCCGAAGAGGGTAGCCAACCTTTGACTTCAAATTATCCAGAACAATTTAGTATTGCAATCGTTACCACCCGTCGTTTGTAAAGCACATATTTGACTTGATTTTTGCATTTTACTCATTTTTGCGGAGAAATGCTCGATTATGAACATTCTTGGCCATCTTGGTTTGATATTAAAATCCGAAGCTTGGCAGTGAAGGTTTGTGTGTTAGAAGGTTGGCTATAAGCCCTTCATCTAACGAGCTGTGTATACTCTCTCTGTACAGGTAACTCCAGGTCCAGCGGGTTGGTTATTGAAATTGATAGACAAAGCGATAGACAAAGAAAACATAAGGCGTATGGAGCGATTCTGTTGGTTGTTGCTGGTGGTTCTTACGGACTAAGAGGGAAAATGATGGAATAACTGGCGGGTCTCTTTTCGGTTGCCGTTAGTCCATGACTTAACTCCTTTGTCCATCGCAACCACTCGCTTCCACCAGTAGGATCCCTCCATATACTTTTTGTCTCCTTTGTCTACAACTTTGTCTACCAATTTCAATAATCAGCCCGCTGTGGCACGCTAGATCAAACTGCGCCAAAATATTATAATGTATGGGATCAGAGAGCTCACAATAATGAAATGATCGAAAGTCATATCCGGTTTGATATTTCGCGGTTAACATGGCAACACGGCCATTTTATCTAAGCCTCAGTGACGTCGCCAAGCGCCGGCGGCATTGTTTCTAGTGGCTTAGTGCGGACCTGAATTTCTGCCTGAGCCTTGTTGTCCGTATAACTCCATGCGTTTCGGGGCTCATGTGGGGATAGAGATACGACATTACGTCAGAGGAGCGGCGATTTGGAGTTGGATAGGAAACGCGAAATTTCCAGCTAATCAGACTGCGTCTCGGAGTCAGAGGCGACCGAGGAATCGGCCCGACCACGGCTAATGACACCTAAATCGCGGCCACTGGCCAGGACTCAACGATCAGCAGACGCTCGTAAATGAATCAGCGACCCCTAATTAAACATCCACGAGGCATAAACCACGTAACCGCGCATGGTATCCTGATGACGGTGAGTGGTTTTCGGTCGACGGGGTTTAACATCTACTCTGCCGTGCTAAGGAAGAACGTCATATGAGCCTTCGGATGTTGCCTAATTCCCCTTGATAAAATATGTAATCTTCATGATATTCATGCACATTTTCCCTTGAAATTTTTAGATGTTTTAGGTTGAATTGTGTACAGAATTGTCTGAAACTTTTGGGAAAAATTTTCGCAAATTTCCCAGTAATTATGATTTTTATCGAAGGAAACTTGGCAACGTCCGATGGCTCATATGGCATTTTTCCTCAGCAAGGCAGTCAGTACTCTTCTCGTCCCTCACCTCCATCGAGCAGTAACTCCAGAAGTGAAGTTTAAGGAAATGGACGGACTAGAGTCTTGGTGGAACATTTTATTAAGCTAATCCTCAGTTTCTTCGTAAAATTATCGATGATCATCCAAAAGGTTCTTAGAAATTGGACCATATATTTTACAAGTAGGGACCATGATTTATCGACAGGGTTGAGTGGTGAATTCACCCAGGGAGAAGGGGGGGGGCTAGGACTCTCACTTCATAAAATGAAATTGTAACTCCTCTTGCACACAATTCGAGTTTTTTTTTTTTTTACAGAGAAACAGGCTCTCCTAAAGATTTGGGGGGATTTAAAGTTTGTACGAAAGGGGATTTACTTCACTTGATTTAAACAATGAGGTCACTTAAAATTTGAAAGGCACATACAGTGGTAAAAATGGTGGTAAAACAGTGGAACGAGGCATACAGAGGAACGCCCCCCCCCCCTAAAGATTTGGGGGGATTTAAAGTTTGTACGCAAGAAGATTTACTTGACTAGATTTAAACAATGAGGTCACTTGAGATTTGAAAAGTACATACAGTAGTAAAAATGAGAGCTCCGAAAAAAAAAATCAATGTCTGAGAAAAGGAGAAGATTGATGTATGTACTTTAATAGATTTCTAACCGAGTATACACTAAGATAAAAGTCTCGTAAAGTAAGTATCGTTTACTCCGCTTCTCTGAGATAAAGAACGACCTAATTCCAAATCTCAAATTTTGAGAGTCAATATCGTGACAAACATCGCTCTTCACGATATGTGCCGCAGCATAAAGTATCACAGCAACATTGTGTATTTAACACAGAAATGCCACATAACCTAAAAGAAGGTCATATTATTAACTTGTACGAGCTTTATGTTAAAAAGAGCTATTTAATCTCCGCGAGAAACGGGACATACTGTGCCAAATGCCCGAGAGTGACATTTTGGCACCACTGTATGGAAGACTGTTCAGAATATGTTAAGCAAAACAACATTTGTGACAGTTTGAAAATGTTCGCGGTTCCGTAGATTTTGAGAAAAATCTATTAACGTGTCGTGACCTGCTGTATTGTCGCCCCTCTTACGTAAGGGCATATATCTCAGTTTCCGTGAGAGCCCTGTTTTACATATAAATCCATGCTTATTGGGGCTCTCGTGCAAAACAAGATACGCCCTTACGCCAAAGGAGCAACGATATTCAAGACCGAACATTCAAAGGCAGAGCCAGCAAGTTTACCACACTGGTTTTCCTCAATGTAAACCTGAATTGAATGATCGATTCTTGTCGGAGTGCCTGACAAACCCCCCCCCCCCCCCCCCCGAGAATCAATACATTTCCGTCGGTTTAAATTGAGAAAAAACAATGTTGCCAACTTACTAGACCCGCCAATATTACTACTGTGAGAGTAGTGCCGTTATACACCCCCGTAAAGGCACAAAAATGAACGAAAACTCTCGGCTTACTTTCTAGGGGTTTAGAGAGTGTTTCCTATATCAAAAACTCAAATTTCGATTTTTTTTATCAAGTTTGACAACTTTACTGTTTTGAAAAATGTGTGTCCGCGCCGTAAAACCCTTGCTCGTGAGTAGTCACACACATTAAAACGTATTTGAGCACTGAGCAGGTTGTTCAAATTACTATGTATTTGTACCATGAGGGTCGGAGACATTTTTTTTGGATATAGTTAACTATTTCACGGACCACTCACGTTTTTTCATCTTTTTTCTTTCCCTTTTTTGAAAAAGAAAAGTGCTCCTATCAGAAAAGTGCTTGAAAAAGTAAGGCGGTGGGTATCTCGAGCTTTTTTAGTGCCACCTTTTCCTGTTCTTAAATGTGTTGAGGGAAGAAATAAAAAACGCGGAAATATGCCAATTGCGTTTTGGCTTTGAGTGAAAGCACAAAATGCATAAACCTAGATCTTTGAAAATCGGGGAATGACGACAGAAGCATTAGGGTCAACTCGTTAAAAATCGATTAATTCACAAATTTGCGCGAAATAGTGGACAGAAGCCATGGATGCCGAATCATACCAGAGATTTTTGTTCCTGGGAAGAATAGCCGTTGACTTTACATTACGTAACAAATTGTGCATTAAGTAGCGTATAGGTAATGTAACGTTCATGGATTAGCTTCCATTGAATGTATGAAGACGATAAGAGGCAGTCATAGTAGCTTTTGGAAAAAAGAGTTTAAAGTTCAAGATTTTCATTGATTTGGGAGCCTCGCATACAGATTTGTTTCCTTTACGCTTTATTCAAGGACCAGTTTTATACGGTATGCAGACAGAAGGTCTACAGTAAAAATGTCCACAAGCAGAAAGTCTACATTTTTTGGTCTGCATTTACAATGTCTAGAACTAAAAAGTCCACTACGAAAATGTCTAAACATAATAATATCTTCTAAAAAAAGTCCATACACAGAAAGTTCACTTCTGAATGGAATAGGTGGAGTGAACTCACATCTGTTACTTTTTTAGTCGTATCTATGGAGAAGAATCATCGTGTATTCATTTTCCTTCAGTAGATACGTTATACATATTTAAACATTTACTTTTTTCGGCATTCTAAAAGTATACTTCTTGATTGTAGACATTTTGACTGTAGACCAAAAAATGTAGACATTTTTTGAGTAGACCTTTTTTTCGTAGACCTACTGTCCGTGATTCTATTATACTATCCATACCTGACGTTTTCAAAACATTCACTCGCACAAGGCACAGCGTGCAGGCTTTCAGTGACGTCACCAGTTTACATGAAGGTAAAACCGCTATCACGGCCGCTTGATAAGCGACGAGTATGTCACTTATTACGGGAATGAGCGAGTCCCGGAAGATAATCCGGGTTAACTGCAATGCCGCAGAGGGTATGCACAAACGTATCTCAGACAAGTTATTCTGTGATAAAAAAAAGTAGGATAGTAGAGCGAAATTCTCCCCTCCACACAAAAAATCCAAACCAGTGTCAATATAGATTTGACAGACAGACAGGACGCAAGGGAAGGTGGGAGATATATACAGATAATATAAAACGTAACTCAATTGCAAGGTTGCAAAATTGACTCAATTCGATGTCTTCAAATACCTTATATGTAGCTAAAATTGTTTTGAGGATAATGAGTTAAGTTTATCTTCATCACTTGCAAATCTGCTCTCGTTCTTATTTGAAACAGCAATTACGGTGAAATTCGTCCACTGTATTTTAACGTAAAATGTTGATGAGAAAACGTATATTGTGGTGCTTGATTTCGCGCCCTATCTTGTGGTCCATTACCTTGTGGATTCTAAGTAGAATAAAAGTTCAAAGAAAGATATTCTGGTGTGAATCAGTAATTCAACGTCTTTTATGTAAACTCTCTTTAACGTTATCGAATTCTACGCACAATTTCGATGAGACTCACTCTTTGGGTGATTCACTTATCCTGGCAATGAGTATTCCTTCGGCAAAAACACAAATCCAATATAGAACTTCAACGCAAGGATACAAAAGATAACTTACGCACTCATTATTAAGTCACGATTGATCATTTCGTCCACATCATTACGTTATCATTGGGAAAAAGCTTACCGCACATAGGGTATTTCGAGGAGACTTAAACGCTGGGGTAGAAACGACAACTCGACCCATTAAGCTGCATTTTTGAACGGCTACGGTCAATAGTGGCCAATGTCCATTAAAAGCCTTTGATGGCATACGCAACGCACCTGTTACGTGGTCTCACACCCCTCTTAAACAAATATTTAACGCTTTTCTCAACCCCTCTCTCTTGTAACTAGAAAACTCACTGATTAGCCTCAGTTTTTTTAACTTTTCAGGAGTATACCCCTCTTACATCTGTGGATATACATATTGATATTGTGTTATAATATTGTTACAGTTAAATCCAGCAGCTCGGAATGACACGGTGCAGCAGAAGATCTTTAATTTCCTTGCTAGGAGTTCAACGACAATCGCTCCGTCCAAATCAGAACTCTGCGAGTGCGGTAAGCCACCTCCAATGCTTCTACTAGTGCAACCAGTAGCGATCCTCGACAAAACTGCTTTATACCTTCATTGATTTCCAATGAAAATATCGATTCAAACTGAGGCAGCCTGTTTCATCTAAATTCGACTGTTTTACGTACATTTAAATGGAGGCAAAACAGTGCCTACGGCCAAAGTGCAAGAATCACCACTGCGTATAATCATGAGCTGTCGAGATATATATTAAATTATTCAACGGAAATATTAATGCTTTTCCCCAAATATTCTTGTCCATTATGTCTACATACAGGATAGTAAGTATTGAAATAAATTTCTCCATCAAACATTCATGAAAGTAAAATTGAAGGTATCATAAATTTCCATGATTAATTCACAAGAGAGAGAATTCAATTGTCGTTTACGACGGCAGTTTAGCTTTTCCGCCCAATTCGAGTGGTTTTCTCTTTTCCGCCCAGTTGCGGCGATTATCGTTTCCGCCCACTTTCATTTACAATCACTTATTTTCCCGAGTATGCGGCAACGTCGCACAAAAATCAAGAAATTAAATAAAGTAATTAAATTAGGAAGAGAAGAGACCAATAAAATCACAAAATCCCTCACCATTTGAAGATTATAATGCCAACAGTACCGGTTCTGGATCGTCTAGGTCGCAGTTTTCTAATTCCGAGTCTTCATTCATCGTCAACTTTGAGGGTAGCTTCTTAAATTCGGCAATCTCGGCTAAAAATTGTATCGTCGTAATGTACTTATATTTGTATTATGCATCTGTCGTGCAGAGAACCTCTTTTTGAAAATTTCATTTTTTTTCATCGAATTATTCATCTTCAATAAAATAATGCTTTGTGAAGTTTTAAGTTTTGATAGTACCTTCTGAATATCTGGATGGCTGAGGAAATCTTATCAGCGGCAGTACTATTCCTCCTCATTGCGTGCCCGCACAGTTGCCAAATTGACCAACAAATCATGTCTGCGGAAATGAAGTGGGCGGAATTGATACTTTGAAAAGGGGCTGAAAAGGAGAAAGTGGGCGGAAAAGAAGTGCAGCCTTTACGACAAAATGTTGAAAACATAAGGAATCCATTTTCCGACTTGCTCCCGTCTTTAGGCCTCCACAGTGTCACAAACGGTAAAGAAGATCGTATTTTCACCGATTTCAAAGATTATAAAATAGGATTGACTGGGGAATTAGGGGTACATCAGGGAACGACGGAATGAGAGAGGGACAGGAATAAAGGGATCCGGGAGTGAGTTGATCAAAAATTATAAAAAACGTTGAAACACTGAAAAAAACAGATTGGATCTAGAGTCCAGACTCTTGAAAACATTGACAAGAAAAAGGACTCTTGATTCAATCAGATTTAAGCTTGAATCAAAAGGAAATCCGCTCAAATTAAGAGGCTTGGTCCTTGATTTAAGCTTAATTCTGATCAAATCTGATCAAGAGTATTTTTTCTTGTCGATATTTTTTAGAGTCTGGACTCTAGATCAAATGTGTTTTTTTTTTTTTTTTTTTTTTTTTTTTTTTTTCCCAGTGAACTGTTTAATTTTTTTTTACCGTTTGTGACATCTATGAGCCAACCTGTCTTGACTCTCCCCCAGAAAAGACCCTAGAATGATTTAAGTTGACTAATATAGGTGGAATGATATAGGTGGGGTAGTGTTTTTGCAGGATGCGGGATCCGGAACGACGCAGGGAGGATAGTCGGAGGCCAGGAGACGGCGACCAACGAGTACCCGTGGATGGCCCGACTCAGCTACTTCAACCGTTTCTATTGCGCCGGCACACTCATCAACGATCGTTACATCGTTACCGCCGCCCATTGCGTTAAAGGGTTAGTCACAATAATCATTATCCATATATCCATAAAACCTTTTTTTGAACGCGCTCTCTCCTGTTGAATCTGCCATGTGGATTGCATTTTGCAAAAAGGAACCACTAGCATTGCAATGATGCTAAGATTGTGCGCAACTTCATCTTTTGCAATAAAATTGCGAAAATCGTGAAAAACTATGAAATTTAGATGGTAATTTTTGTCTTAAATTTACAGTTTTTAGCGAGTAAAATAGAAACTATTAATGGATGATCGGGTTTTCCCTCCAAGACAAAAGAAGTTGCACAATCTCAGCAACATTGCAATGCTAGTGGTTCCTTCTTGCAAAATGCAATCCATGTGAAGGAAGAGTGCCGTATAAACATTCGAGAGTTGCCGAAGAGCAACTCTAAAAATGGCACAATTTCAGACCGCGGAGATTTTTCTGGAACCGCGCCTTAACGATACCTTATGATACCTTAAGACTCTGGTAACAATTTAAGCTTAAGTATACCAACGGTGTTTGAGTAATGAGGGGGCGAAGTTGCCAAATTGCCATCATCTTGACAGCATTTTCACAGCAAAAACGACGAGGAAAATGGACGAAAAAGTTACAAATTTGATGGGTTTTGGCTTAAATGTTCTTATTGGGCCCCCATGCATATGACTGTGTTCAGTTTCAACAATTTTCGCCGCACAGTGGTCCAAAATGGGGGAAATCCTGGACAAATCAGGATTCTAAAATAAAACTAGCTCTTTCTCTTCTAAATGATGTTTTGAAATTGTACAACCGAAACACGCGTGGGTTTCGAGTTTAGCCATCAATTAAAACTCCCCAGTCAGGCCTTTCTTCAATTGAAAAAATCGGAAAAGTCGATTTAATATTATTTTAGAAATCCTAAAACTTGGCTCTGTTTCTGTGAAAAAAGGAAAAGCGAATAGAGAAGGAAATTGGTAGCTTCAGCTAACTAACGAGAGAGTGGGTTCCTGAAACCGCATAGTCCCAAATTAACAAGTATTAATTTGTTGCAGATTTATCTGGTTTCTGATTAAAGTGACGTTTGGAGAGCATGATAGATGCAGCAGCACGCGAAAGCCGGAAACGAGGTTTGTCCTCAGGTCAATAGCTGGCGAGTTCAGTTTTACCAATTTTCAGAATGACATCGCCCTCCTAAGGCTAAACGATCGAGTGCCTTTTACGGACACCATCCGTCCTATTTGCCTCCCAGCAAAAGAAGGTAAATCTAATGATTTCATTTCATTTGAACGTATGAGAATCGGTGTGTTGTACATAAGAAATACTCAGTCAACCAAAGGCGATTCAGCAATTTGGCAACACCTGATTGCTTCCATTTGAACCTATACTGAATATATAATCGATTCTTGTCAGAGCACCTGGCTCCTCCAAGAATCGATACATTTTCTTAGGTTTAAATGAAGAAAAGACCATGTTGCCAATTTGCTGGATCCGCCAATTGGATCATACGAACGGACAAATCGTCCGCTTTAAAGTGTTATAAAAACATATTTTTAACTTGCACAACATTATTTTCATGCAATTTTACGTGTGAGAAGTTTAAATATGCAGTCAATTTTTTTTCTTGCACTGAAAAACATCTCAAAGGAATCGGCAAAGGAAGCCGTACTTAAAGGTTGTATAGACATACCGTCCACATTCCAGGCCCAGAGGGCTGTTTCTGGGTATATCATCCGGAGCAGTTGAGGCAACAGTTCCAGCATCCGGAACTTTCGGCCTCTGAGCCCGGACCGAACGGTATGTCTATATAGCTCGTAACTTTTTTTCACTGTAGATTGTGAAATTAAGTGTGAAGATATTCCCGATTTTCTAATCGATGTCTTGAGCCATTTGCTATCGATACCACGATATTCTTTTTCACTCCAGCAAACGTTTTTAATGGACTTACTTTACTTACATCCAGAACTGATACTTATAATCTTAAGTCATTTGTTTAATCGGTTGATCACGCCTGATGTCACTGCTACTTCTGTCCGTTTAGATGTTTCCTACGAGAACATAGTTGCCATAGCGACTGGTTGGGGGACGTTGGCGGAGAACGGGAAAGCGTCGTGCACCCTGCAAGAGGTCAAACTACCCTACGTGAACCACGAGCAATGTGTCAATAATTATCATAACACAAAAGTAATCACCGAACACATGATCTGTGCTGGTGCAGAGGAAGGACTCAAAGATACTTGCCAGGTGGGGCTACTTTGCCATTATCTCATGTCGTTGATGGAGGACGTAACCAATCTGGAAACGCCGCGCGCCGGCTTCGATTTTGCGGCATTTGACCACGGCCTTATTTCATTTGGCTTATATTTCAACAAAATTGCGGAAAGATCTTAAAAACTTCATAATTCATTTTTATTTAAAAAATCTGATATTTACGATGTGTCTTTGAATGCGGCTTTGATATTGCGGCATGTAACCGCCGCGCCGCAACCTTTCATTTCGCTTAAATTCCAGCATAGGTAATGGGTCAGTTGTGCTCGTCACAGAATCGTGTTTTAATGCTTGATTCTTGCAAATTAGCTAAAAATAATAAGATCTGTCCAAATAGCAAATTTCTACGTTCAATATTAACCAATAAATCGCCCTTTGAAAAGTCGAGGTTTTGACGTCATCCACCCCGCGCGGTAGTGACACCCGTGGTTTCTTCCACCTTGCTTCCATTAGTCAGTGACGCACTGGTTACTGAACGTGAAACTTGGATGGAAACAAGGTGGAAGACACAAAGGATGTCACTACCGCGGTGGATGATGTCAAAAACCCGACTTTTCAACGGGCGATAGGTCGGGTCAATATTGAACGAAGAAAGTTGCTGTTTAAACGGATCTTATTATTTTTGGCTGATCTACAAGAATTAAACATCAAAACACAATTCTGTAGCCAGCGCAACTGACCCATTGTCGAAAGGTTTTTTAATTTTTTTTGTTTAAATTCATTTTTTTAAAGTCAAAAATCTATTATTTACGACTGTGTCGTGTCTTAGACTGCGGCCTCAATTTTGTGGCATGTAACCGCCGCAACCTTTCATTTACCTTAAATTCAAGTAAAAATGCTGTCAGATTTTTAAAACAATTTTTTTCTCTTTAAGTATGCACTTATTTAAGTCGAAAATCTTGTATTTACGACTGTGTCTTCGCCTTTTGTAGGGTGACAGTGGCGGGCCTTTAATCCGCGTGAGGGATGACAAAAGATACGAGTTGATCGGGGTCGTCTCCTTCGGTTACGGCTGTGGACGGCCCGGGTACCCTGGCGTTTACACGAGGGTCAACCACTACGTCCAATGGATCAAAGAACACACTAGAGAAGGATGTTATTGTGCTGATGGCTGAACTTCACCATTTAATTGTGCCAGCGATAAGCGCTTACTCACAACTTTAGCTCAAAATTCAGTAAAAACAGTAGCTGAGGATAAATCAGCAAGTCACACCAGGTTTCGCTTGCTAAATACACCGTTAAAATTACAGTTGTGAAATCCGGAGTGGAATCCACTCTATGGACTGATTATTAAGTTGTTATAGAATCTTTTCTTACCAATTTTTCCAAATTGTTGATACTTTTAGCATCAAGGAATTGGAAACATTGGTAAGAGATAGGTTCTATAACAACTTGATAAATATGACCGATAAAGTGGATAAAAACAAGTGGGACTGATTATTATTGAAATTGACAGAAATAGGAGACAAAGAAAAATAGAAGGGTTCTTATTATTGGACGTTAATGGTTCCAATGGACAAAGGAGGTATGTAAGTAACAGACTAACTAACGGCAACCTACTTAGACCCTAGAGACCCTAAAGTTAATTCATCACATCCCTCCTTAGTCTACAGCAACTATACCCCTTTCAACCAATAGGATCGCTCCATTTTCCTTTTTCCTCTTGTGCCTATCACTTAGTTTATCAATTTCAATAATCATCTCACCAGAGCCTGTTTTGCTTCCTATCAATCAAAGTCAAACGAAAATTCAGCGGAGCCTCCCTTTTTCCGGAGTGAGATACGTTCTAATGAAGCGCGTTTCACTTTTTATTCATATGACTTGGGTTTTCATGTAACGAAAGAGGCTCCGCAGTGAAATCTACTCCAAATTATACTCCAAGATCTCTAAGACTGCTCAGTGTCGTAAAGCGCTCTAGGGCGTCCAGGAATGGACGTATTTCTGCCAAAGGGAATTATGTGTATTTTGACGTAAGCCCTGTCATGCATGTAATCTTATTGGTCTCAGGGCTCATGTCTTAATGGACATAGTTCCGTTTGGCAGAAATACGTCCAACTGGCACACTGCATGAACGAGTGGCATGAGCTTCACTCAAAGCAACTCTGAGAGGAACAGCCCAACAAGAAATGAATCAACCTCAATATTTTTTTTTTTTTTTTTTTTTTTTTTTTTTTTTTTTTTAAGGATGGTAATTTTTTTGATTTGATTTCTAATAATTTCGATCAAAATTATGTGATATTTAGGAACATTTTCGGAACGAATAATTTTTTTTAACCTACCTTAACCTTTAGAACGACAGCCGTGATGATAAAGGACTGTTTTGCAAAAGGGAGCCTTAATTTCTGGCACATCCATTAAAACACCTATCTGCACTGAAAAACTAATGAAAAATATGTTGTATCTGAAATTATGAAGAAATTGTGGTCCTTTGTTGCAAGTGCGTGTATTCCACATGTTATTGACAGAACAAGAAAGGGTATGTAATTTTCAACCAAAAAATGTATAGTGCAAGAATTTGAGACTGCCACTTAACGAGCGAGCCTTTCATATAAATTGTATTTCATTTCCACCGTTGTTTCTAGACTTAGGAATTCTATTTTTACTGTATAATAACGAAATATTTTCAAAACATCCATTCATTCAGTTTCTTGTTTAAAAAAGAAACATTTATCCACTTGAATGTTCTCTCGTAAAATATTTGTTATGCTCAGGTCGTTTTCGACTTTAAAAAAATAATAAAAACTGTGTTGAAAATTGGCGTATTCAGGTTTTTGCTCGTTCTGCACTGTCAGTTTTTCTGTATGTTAGATGCGGAGCAAAGGACAACAGCAGAAGATAATTGGTCGTAATAACGATAGAAGGAACTAAATTCAAATACATTCTTCAAAAAGAACTAGCTGCACTGGACTAGTGTGGATCGTAGTTCCTTTTAGCATGCATACGTCTAACTGCACACGTACTCATGCTGCTGTAACAGTCTTTGCCATCGATGCGCCACAAAAAGAGATGTGCATTGAGAAAAAGAAAGGGTAGTGAAGGACAGAGGAAAGGGGAAAAAATCCACAGTGCACTCAAGTTGATAAGTTTTGCATACTAATCTACCCGCTGTCCTTCGAGCTCCTCCAATAATGTTCTATAATTCCCTAAATGGATGAAATTACTGATGTCTCCCAAGGCGAAAATTGTGTTAGTCCAGGGGGCTCTCCAAACGGCCGACAAAGAGGTCAGTTGCCAGACTTTCTAAAATACCAAAGTATGGGGATTTTGAAATTAAAGTCTTACGTATTCCTACTGAGGGGAACTATGTAAAAAATAAATTATTTAAAGAAGAACTACAAAACGCTCATTGTTCATTTCGATTCAATTATTAACGATTAACGATATCCCAACAGCACGAGTACGTCTAATTTACTTTTTTCGCTTTTCGGAATTTCTCGTCGAATCGTGCCTGTTGTTTTGGTGGGACTGTATATTTATACATGTGTATTCGGTGAAGTTAACATTGAACACGAATAGAAAAGAGGATCTGTTCGTGAATGCGGATTTTCGGTATTTATTCCGAATCAACTCAAAATAGAATAGTCTACTACGCACAACCTACTGGGTAGAATAAAATTGCACGACAATCCTATCGACGCACCACATATCATTTTTGTTAAAAATACCTACATCCCAAAACGCACAATTTCTTTGGCAATATTACGCACTTTCAAATGCACCGCCAAAAAAGACACTTTTTTCCTGTTCACCAGCAGTCAAATTTACCCGGAGAGATATGTAAGCTAATCCTTTCCTCAATAATAGATACCATATTTTTTGAGGAGCCTGAGACAATTGTAACAGGAGAAAAACAAGGGGAAAACGGGATATGAGGCTAAAATACAAACACTTAAAAGACTTCAGACGTTTCGACTCATTACATGAGTCATTTTCAGTAGGAAAATCAATTAAAAATTAAATAACATCAAAGGAAAAATCTGAGACCTACATTTTGGTGGCCAAGACCCGAGACAAACAAATCTAAAAATGACTCAGTTTTGAGTCGAAACGTCTTGGGTTTTTTTTAGGATTGTATTTTAGCCTTGTTTCCCTTTGTCCTCCCTTGTATTTCTCCTGTTCCTATAAATAAACAGACATTATCTCCCTCACTGTTTTGAATTTTTATTTTAATTTATTGATAAGCATACTTTTAAACGTTCAGGTTAGAAAAAATCTCTATCGAGCGAGTGTTTCATCTTGGCAACAGGGAAGATTTTCGCGAGACAATTAATCAACTCATCGGCGGCGCAAGTTGGTGAATTTGCGAGTCATATCTTTTCCTGAGGTCCCTAATGGACTCACAACTCGTTCCCCGCCCGGAACAACTCGGCAAGGAACAACTCCAATGTGATGAAAGGAAAAATAATCTGGGCTTCTGAACTCGCGGAACTTTTAAGGGTTTTAATTAACAGTTCTGTCTGAGATTAATACGGCGTGAACGTGGAAAAATTGACGCCTTCGCTTTTTAAAATGTTCAATCATTTCCCGAAGAAGCGCAGGTAATAGCCGACGTATTTTTCAGACGAGCTCAACTTTTTCAGCCCAATAAAAGCTCGAGCTAAAGTTTTCCGCTTTGTACAGTAACGAAAGACAACTACGGCCGAGGATTCAGGAGGTATTTTTCCTTAACTTCTTGCAATTATTGCCATAAAGTTTTAGTTTAATAGTGCATGTCTGCAGGCTGCGTCTTACCGCAGCAGCGTGTTTTAATCGAGCCTCTCAGTCAATCTTGAAAAGGGAGAGGGAATCATTTTATATCCAATTCGATCCACCACTTTTGGTTCAAAATCATCCTTCCCAGAAAAATTTTAAATATATTTTTTTTTTATTTATTATTTTAGTGGGTCTCTAACCTAGTCTGTCAGACTCCGATGGTGCGACTTCTATATGTGTTGGATGATGCCACATTAGGAATTAGAAGAAGGAGAAAAAGGAAGAGAAAAATGATGAAAGTAAATTTTCTGCCCCTGTTTCGACAAGAACTGAAATAGTTTCATCAAGCCTAAATGTCATTTTTGGATCCTTTGGAATACCATTGAATTGGAAAATTCAACCACAGACTAGTATTTGACGTCTAGTCACAGTTTGTATCAGATAATCGGAAAAAGAATCATGGACGGAGATGATACAGTTGTCTTAGATCACTAGCCATTTTATAAATTCTATTTTTTTCTATTACCACGGTTAAAATTGAAATATTAATCCACAAAAGGCGTTAATCAGGTGTCATTACAGTTTCATTAAAGAATCGAAAGAGCGATTTAATACGTAATATAGCGGAACGCCTTCATTTTTTAAAGATGCAACTTAAGTACCATTTGAGCACAATATAAGTTGCACGCTGGCAGGCGTTGGTTGCCCGTCAAAGTTGCGACAGTAACAATGACAACTTCTCATTGATAACATCTTTCGAAGCCACATTCACTTGACTAATTGTTTATTGACATGCTAGATGCTACACACGGGAAAAAATTTTCAGCAATAAATATCCGCACCTCAAAAAATCAACACTTAAAGCCAAGATTTCCGACCCCGGCTGCCTCAGTTCGGTAAAATTGCCAAAAGCTCGAAACATATGATGCCAAACTTTCGGCATTTTTTCCCAATTACGACAGCCGGAATCGAAAATCTTGACACTATGTTGCAAGTTTTTTGAGGTGCGGATACTGCCGAAAAACTTTTACCACGATGAAGCAGCGAAGCAGCTTATTAATTGTCCACTGAAAAATAAATTTACAGGCTATATAGACATACCGTCCATTCCGGACTCGGAGGCCGAAAGTTCCTGGTACTACGCCCGAAACAATCGGCTTCTGAAACCGGAACGGACGGTGTGTCTATATAGCCCGCAAGTATGGCTTCCACGGCCGGAGTTTATTCCAGTGTTTTTGGCGCATGCGGGAATGAGCTCATTTATAAAATTTTAGTATTTTGAAGGTGCAGCAACTGCATAGCTGCACCTTCCTTGACTGACGGGGTAGACCGGCTAATGACTTTGAGTACTTGTGGTTTTACTTTCATCGGCATGCTCATATTCGGGTGGTCTAGCGGTTGTCCATGTGCCGATGGGTTCGACAAAGTGATTTGAGAGGAAACCGTTACTTAGAGCGGGTGGACATACTGTTTGCGACGACGCGTCGGGCTTTCGCTCAGTGTCCACCCTTCGTACATCATGTCGATTTCTATAGGTGATCCGCGTTGTGTCTTCGTTTTTTTCGTACTCGTGGCCGGTGAGTCTCTCACAGGATTGGCCGAGGAACCGCAACTGGTAAGCACCCTGTATAGTTAAAAAATCCCGCGTTGTTGGTTATGCTTTTGGTAAAAAAGTGATAGTGAAGGGGTTATCCCCTAATATTATGGTACTACCCTAATTTGTTGGATGACATGGACATTTTCAATTAATTTTGGTAGTGCTACGAAGTTAGGGTTTTGGGTTGGGAAGCTATTTTATTGGGGTAATAAGTCAGTTATTGGGCTATTGCAACAATTAATTGGGGGTACTCGGTACTACCACAGTTAATAAATTGGACTGCGTTAAGCAGAAAGGAACCAAGACACATCAGCTATTGCAAAATTTTACCGAGCAAATTCATTTCTTAGAAGAGAATGTTTGTGCGGAATACTTTGAAATTTTTAAGGAATTTACCTCGTATTATGCAGAAAATTCAATGAAATTTGCACGAAAATCCGCACAACGATTCTCAAGTAAAAAATTGAATTGCCCAATGAAATTCGACAATAGCTGATGTGGCTTGGGTCTTTTCTGCTTAACGCGGTCCGATTGGGGGCACTACCACAATTAATTGGAAAACTAGCTCAATTAATTGGAAATTTCTAAATTGAAGCGCTTAGCCTCTTAGTCTCTACATTTTTTCCCCCGTGTTAGAATATTTTTTTTTCGTTTCGAGCAACGAGACGATTTGATTGATCGAGTTTGCATGTTTTATCAACCAAGTTTAGTGGCCAACAACAACTTGAGTAGCTGAAAAATTGAGGTCATATTTTTGAACTTCGGATACCCGGACCAAAAACATTGGCGTTCCATGCGAAGCAAAGTTTTTCTCTCCGGGTTGAATCTGATTATATTAAAATCTCCTATGTCCAAAAAATCGAAAAATGAGTTTTCAAATCAATCATGGGTATAGGTGATCAAAGATAGTATCACTTGACGTTTAACGATATTAATTGCGGGGCAAGAGCTGAAGACAATTCCTCAAAATAGAGACTACTGCTAGACTGAGGAAGCTCTCTGCCTAACTCAACGATTGAAGGCGACGCTATCAAACTAAGGTTATTTACTATTTTCACCCCTGAAGTAAGCTCTCGTGATCCAGCTCATCCCTTTAAATTATAGGTTGGATCCTCATACATCGTAAGTGAACAAATATCGAGGGAGGATGCTGATAACCGCTTGGGAGGACTGGAAGATTTCAGAGCGGAACTGGAGATGCTGACTAAAGAGTGGTGTGTCCCATGTCGTAAGTAGACTTTTTTCACCATCTTCCAAAAAAATTGAGAGTACATCATTTACTTCTCTCCGGTGTTTCTAGTACGTCAACATAATTGAATTCAATGGAATTGTAAAAAACCGGCGCTTCGCTTCGCTCCGCGCCGGTTTTTGGGGGGGCTTCGCCCCCCCCAAGCACCCCCCAGGACGCGCGCTTCGCGCGCGTCTTTTCAGAGTCGTCTGCACATCTAGTTTTTCTTCTTTTTAAGTGTCCCGCGCATCCACCGCGGGAAGGAAGTGTATTTCCCGAAGTGGGATTTTTGTGGGCCGCTTGGGCCGCTGTGCCACGAACAGATCTTCCAAAAACTTTCTTCACCTGACCCACTGTGCGACGCGCAGTTTGTCCAAAATCTCCCTTCCCCTGAACCACTGAGCGACGAAAAGCTTGTTCAAAAACTTCTTCCCCCTGACCCACTGTGCGACGAAAATTGTGTCCAAGAGCTTCCTCCCCCTGACCCACTGTGCGATGAAAATTTTGTCCAAAAAAATTCTTCCCCCTGACCCACTGTGCGACGAAAATTTTGTCCAAAAAAATTCTTCCCCCGGACCCACTGTGCGACGATCAGCTTGACCAAAAACTTTCTCCCCCGACCCACTGTGCGGCCCTGCTCCGGCCGGCTCCCCTCATGCCGCGCACCCCTCGCCTAAAACTTTTAAAGCTCGCCATTTTTAAACGGCTCGGCCAATTTAGCTCAAATTCAATACCAAACCAGTCCTAGGGGAGAACTACCACCCGTAAAAATTTCAGCTCAAAATATTCATTTTCGCTCGAGTTATCGAGTGGACAAGATTTGACCTCCCCCCACTTTCGAGCCCCACCCCTCAAAATCTATTGCCTCAAATTTCAATTTTTTTTCCGCAGAATAGTAGTTCTAATGAGTCTCTACTAAATACAAAAAAATTGGTCAAAATATCTTTTAACGTAAGAAAGATATAACTACTCAAAAATCGAAAAATCTTAAAAAGGCGGAAATACATACATACATACATACATACATACATACATACATACATACATACATACATAAAAGCACCAAATAAATGTATTTACCAACCAACCATATATATATACACATGAATTTGAATGGCATATATTTTCGTGATCTACGACCCGTGATCGGTGCTCTTCACAAGGTCTCGGGTCTGGGTCCGACATCATGGGAGAATGCAATAGTGTATTTTCTTCGGAAAATACACTAAAAATGTACAATATTCAATAATTTTTTTAAACAGAAGTTATTTCTTCGAACCTGCTCTCCATGCGCGAACAATAAAGAGGAGGGGGACGGAACTGGGATAATTTATTATTGTTTTATAACCGGACTGCGTTTTGCAGTTTGGAACTATAAATTCTCTTCTGCTCTTCTGGAAAAACACTTATGTGCATAGGGAAACCTATGGCACATACGTTGTTTTTAAACCGGGCTAGAATGTATATTTCTAAATTGCAAAATGTAGTCCAACTTACTGTCTTGTAGCATTTTGTTTTGTTGTAACAATTAGTTCAGCGGGCGCTAGTAAATTCCGCCGAAAATGGGTAAATCCCGCCGATTTTCCATCCACCGAAAGTGTAAATTCCGCCGATAGGTGCCACCGAGCGAGTGTAAATTCCGCCGATGGAGGAAAAGGAAAATGTTTTTGGAACGGCACTCATATTCGGCAAGAGCATCAAGTTAAGATGTTATCTGTTTGAAGGTAGATCTGCGCTCGAAGCCGAGGAGTTGCACTTTGATGATATCAGTAAAACTGATAGCGGATGGTTTGGGACGGAACGCGGAATGTACATGAACTCTGACTTCAGTAGCCGAAAAGATGGAGCCGAGAGTGTCCGTTATGACAAGTGAGAAGGGGAAATTTATTATTGTGCGGGACGGTTTTAAATTTTATAGAAAGGCTGTGTACGTCCGGATTCAAAGTGTCGGGTCTCCAGCCAAGCTTCGGTCAGACGTCAAAAGGCAAAAAGCACACGTAGACAATGCAATTATGAAATTTAAAATTCACCAAGACCGTTTCAAATTTGTTAAAACAGTTTCATACCGTTTCAGCACAGTGAAAAAGTGAAAAACTGTTGGCCTTCTTACGACATGGGTCTCTTTTTTGTTTTATTTTTTGACGTGGGGCTCTCTACACCCTAAATGTTTATTTTCTACGCTCTCCTCTCCGACTTCAACTCATAGACATAGAGGTAAGCAAATTTGCACTACTTACAAATCCTGTTAGACCGGCGGAATTTACATTTTGGGTGGACGTCATATCGGCGGAATTCACAAATCGGGGGAATGATAAATCGGCGGAATTTACACTCCAGAAAAATAAAATCGGCGGAATTTACAACCTCCCAGTTCAGCCCCGATAACTACATGGTGTTGCTGCCAGGACTGGTATAATGTGTTGCTCTTCTAGCGCATCTCATTCCCAAATGAGCCGTCGAAAGCATACAGTTATGTAGCAGACAGGACTCCCTTACGTCAAAAAAGCTGAAAATTGTCACTGAAATTATCATGGTAATAAGGACTAGATAAGAGGATGGTGCCTGGGATCCATTAGAATTTTAACAATATAAGAGCAACGGTTCATTTTTCTCCTTGATTACTCAGAAGGTAGGCGATCCATTTTTATTTTTACTTGTGAGAGGGCTGGGTTGCTCCCAGTTCAAGTATTGATGATTTTCTCGCTCAATTTTACTACAGAGCGAGCGCATACGAGCGCTCCTAAACCGGTGTCGACATATTATCAAGCCTCTTACTCCAAAGAAAGGGAATTTCAGTTTTAATTAACATCAGTCACTCCAGTTTTCGTTTCTCGAAATCCGTTTTTGAAAAGGGCGGATGAATAATTAACTAGGTAGCTCTCAGGGTAGGTATCGTGAACTTATACTAGTCGCTTTATTGCGCCGGTGGCTCGATTTACACGCAACAGGATCTCTCCGACGACGCAAAGTGGATCGAGTCAATCAGAGAAGCCGGTCATGAAATTTTTGACTAAAACTGCAAATTTTGATATTTATTTCGTCACATTTTAAATTTCAAGGAGTGAACTTAGAAGCATTGGCGGATCAAGCAAATTGGCAACATTGCCTTTTCTCTATTTAAAGCTATGAAAATGTATCGATTCTTGGAGGGGCCAAGTGCTCCGACAAGAGTCGATTATTTACCATAGGTTTAAATGGCGGAAATCCAGTGTTGCCATATTGCTGGATCCGCCTCTGCTTAGAAGAAAATTTCACGAGGAGACCAATGGAGTCACTCTTGGATCCTCAAAGTTTTGTATTAACGGAGTTATAAGCGTTTAAAGTTTCCAAATTTTGTCCGACCTCTCCTATTGACTCGATCTACTGTGCGACGTCACAGCACCCAAGCTTAACAACTGCCTTCCCCGAAATCAGAAAAAAATCCACTGTCATTCACACTCATGCATTTGCTCGCGAGGAAGCGACTTCAAGAATGAATTTTACGGACTTATATGAGCTGAAGCTTAGATTTTACGAGAGGAAGTAGGTAGTGTCACTTACGACGGAGTGCTGACGTAACGTCAACGTCTTTTTATTTATAGGTCACGGGGTTTTAAAAAGTACATACATACATTCCAGTCGCTTTTACAGCGGTGAATGGTATCTTGTAATTTCATCTTGAATGCCACTTATCCACGATTTTGGTTTTAAAAAGTTCCTGATTGATATTAAAAAAGATATTCCATAACCGATCAGAAGTTGTTTGATTAGAATTTGATGATTTGATAAGAATTTGATTAAACTTTAGTAACAATTTGATTAAAAATAGCGTCAAACTATCTATCTCTTTGGTTGCCTATAGCCTAATCTTACTTTGGTGAACCGAAGGTTTAGCTCAACTGATGTACTAATCAGTATAAATGTTATGCTCAGTATAAATATAAAATAATAAATGCAGCAGTAAATGATTATAACTCCGTTTCTACAAAACTTTGAGGTTCTATAAGCGATTCTATTGATAGCTCGTCAAATTGTCCTCTTGTAGCACCCCTTGAAATGTATAATGAGTCGAAATAAACACCAAAAATTGCAGTTTCAGTCAGAAATTTTATGTACGACCGCTCTGATTGACTCGATCCACTGTGCGGCAATGCAAAAAATTGTTAGTTTGGTAGAATATTGAATTGAATTGGAAACATTTTTGACTGTGCAGGATGCGGGATGCCAAACCGGAACAAGACCCGAATTGTTGGAGGGGTGGAGACGGTGGCTCACGAGTTCCCGTGGATGGCCGAGCTCCAAATCCGCGGACGCTTCTTCTGCGGTGGCGCCCTCATCAACGACCGATACATCCTCACTGCCGGACACTGCCTCAGGTGAGTTCATCATCGCCAGCAGAGACAATCAGTACACTGAAAAAAAAAAAACTCCGGCCGTGGGAGCCGCAATCACGGGCTATATAGACATACCGTCCATTCTGGGCTCAAATGCCGAGAATTCCGGGTGCTGGAGCTGTAGCTTCGATTGCTCCGGGTTCAGAGGCCGAAGCTACGGCTACAGCAGCCGGAATTCTCGGCCTTTGAGCCCGGAACGGACGGTATGTCTATATAGCCTGTAATTGCGGCTCCCACGGCCGGAGTTTTTTTTTCAGTGTACTGCCATGTACTGCCGTGATAGCGAAGAGAGACTCAGTGAGTGTCAAATTTTCGAAAAGAGTTTCCTTCAGAACTCGTCTAATATCTTTCAGATTTTATCACTAAAACAGCAAAACTCATCTTAACTGATTGAAAACGAGACATGTGAGAAAGTCGTAAGGACGCAAAAAATGAAGTAGTTTCAGGCAAAACAGCAATAAGTGGCATTATTCCTCCAGAGAGCCAATGAAAACAGTGCTTTCAAGTAAAGTGCCGCCGTTTCTGCCGATTTCTGACCTGAAAATGTGTTTGTTATGTGCCCATAACGCAACCATGAAAGTATGCAGAAGATAGCACTCACGACTGTCTTGCCTAACAATAGCCTAGCATGAGAATGAAAAATACCCTCAATGTGTAATTTAAATAATTTCGGTTGATTTTGAAGCATCCAAACATAAAAGTTACAAACATTTAAATGAGCGAACCCCAATAAGGCAAACTTTCGAGAGTCGTCTCTGCCAAGGCGCCTTCACTTGATTATGTATGCAACACGGCTATCCCTCAAACACGAATAGTTGCATTTAAGGCGTTTTTATCTCTTTTCTTTTTATCTTATTGTTCTGAGCACAGTTTGTTGTTTCGTTATTGTGGACGTATAGTGCATTTTATACAATGTAGTCAACAATTTTCGGGTACACCAATAACACGTGCCTGAATTGTTAAGTTTTCTTCCCACAGACAAGAAGTTGATCAATCTTATAGTTGACCGATCTTGACTCATTCTTGCAAAAAGCAGCTCTCTCCGTGCCTGTCTTGGACGGAAATCTGAATTAGTATTGAGTATAAAGTGAGAAATCTATTGTCGGTTGTTCCCACAGAAATCCTTGGGCATTGTTGCCGATTCTTGACCGTCATCTTTCGCGGAACTTGTTCTAGACTTTGTTGTTTCAAGGAGAAATGTTTTTTTAATTTTTCACGTATAAAATGAAGTATGACAGGAAGTTAACAACGCCGTAAAAAAGAATACGTATTTCTGCGAAGTTTCGTATTGTCGTCGATTTGAAGTTAAGGAAAACAAGTTAGGGTTTTCAACCATTGACCTATTTTTTATAGGGGCGACTTTAATCTTCAAGAGTTGACGGTTGTCCTGGGAGAGCATGACCGAAATGATCCGAAAGACTCAAAGGTGCTCGTCAAGAGTGTGTCGGAAGTCATAATCCATCCAAAGTATGACCCAACAACTCCAAAAATGCACGACAATGATCTTGCACTCCTAAAACTCTCCAGCCCTGTCATGCTCAATAGCAACATCAAGCCTGTATGCTTGCCACCACAAGGTATGCATGTTTTAATTGTTTCACTCCTGCTCAAATTCCACACAGAAGAAATTATCTCATTATATTCATTATTTTCATTTTTCTCATTATTTCATTTTATGAAATATACTTTTTACTTTCTCGCTCCCATAGGGTAGAGAGGAAGTATTGTCATCCTCCAAAAAAAAAAAAAAAAAAAAAAGTTGAAATTTCATCATTTCTAGACGTTTTAAGGTCCCAGGAGTAAAAATAACCATACTTGAAAAAATGTGTGTCCGTCCGTGTGGCGTCCCCCAAATCTGTCTACAGCGATATCTCAGAATCTATCTGTTCGATTTCATTCAAAATTGGCACAGGACACCATATCTATGGTCTCCTTATGCACGTCCAACGATTTTGAGGTACGCTAAAATTTGGGGGGGCTACGCTCAATTGTCCATTTTTAGCAAAATCACACGGAAAGCTCATTTTGAAAGACTGTAAATTTTGAAAAATGTCTTTAATTCTTTAACAATGGGCATCAAGCACATCACCTGGGTCATTAATTTAAGTTCCAAAAAGATCTTTGGACTAAACTCAAAATTCAAGAGATACGAGGCCCAAAAGTAGGGCACTTTGCTCCGCGAAACAGCTCATTTTCAAGGACTGAAAATTTGAAAAAAAATAAAAAAAAATGCCTTCAATTCTTCGAAAGTTGGCATAAGAGCACCACCTGGTTCATTAATTTAAGTTCCTACGAGGTCTTTGGACTAAACTAAAAATTGAAGGGTTACGCGTCATATAGCGAGGAGAGCACTTCGGTCACACGGAGAGCTCATGGACTGTAGATTTTGAAAAACTGCCTTTAATTCTTTGAAAGTTGGCTCAAAAGCACCATCTGAGTCATTAATTTAAGTTCCTAAAGGATTCATGGACTAATCTCATAATTGCAGAGGGGCCGATAGGAAACGCTCAATTCTCTGATAAATGAGTCGGAGCGCTTCTAGATAATAGCAGCAAACGCTTTGAGTCAGGTGAAACCTAGGAATTCAAATGCATTATATAATGCATCATATACTATTTCCAAAATTACTCCGTAGGTAATCACAAAGCAAAATTAGACAACTAATTAGATACATACTCACATTACAAAGGTACTATGAATCATCAAGCTAACGCCAAGAACTGACACTTAGATCTTTATTAAAAACTAATATGTTTGTTGTTTTTTTTTGGGGGGGGGGGATATTTTGAGTATGATAAAGTTGATATGAAATTGTTATAAACTTCAAGGCATATAGTTTATGTTATCGTCAAATTATAAGAGGAAGAGAAGAGGTAGAGGAATAACAAAAAAAGAGAAAGAGAACGAAAATAGTGAGAAGAATAAAAGAGGAAGAGGAAAATAAGAAGAGAGCGTGAAAAAGATGGAGAAAGGAGGAAGGGAATACATAAAGAATGAAGAGGAAGAAAATGAAGAATAGAGAAAGAAGAAATGAGAAAATAAAATGAATTATTCAAAGGGGGCAAAATTACATAAACGCTACTTTACCACAGTGGTCTTGAAGAATGAAAAAAATGCAATAAAAATGTACCCGAAAAACGGTTTGCAGGGATGAGTCTATGGTATTGGTATGTGTGGACTTGAACTCGCGAAAAATCAAAATCTTGGTTGATCCTAATTTTGAGATATCGCAATTTTAAATTTTCAAAGTGAATGCAAATTTTCTACTGATTTCAAGTAGTTTTTTTATTGGCCCATTTGATCGGTATATTGATCGGTTCACGTTTTTACTTTTCGATTCGTGTCGACCAAATACATACCCTCTCGTTACATGCAGACTACCTACCTGTCACTCTCTTTTCTCTAATTGAACGATCCGCCTTCTGCTGCGTCTGCCGCAATTGTTGTTACGAATATGTTGTGCGTGCCGATTTCAGCGCATTACATATACGACTCTCTGAAGGCGTTTTATGTGCACAAGTAGTGCAATCTGTCGGAGAACGAACGAAATAGGGATTGAGCGATTCATTCAATCCCACCTCTGTAGCTCTCCAACAGGGTGCTCTACTTTCACACATTAAACGCCTTTAAAGAGTCGTATATGTAATGATCTAAAATTAGCACGCACAACATAATCGCAACAACAATTGCTGCGGACGCAGCAGAAGGCAAATTGTTCAGTTAAAAAAAGAGTATGATATAGGTAGTCTGCATGTAACGAGAGGATATGTATTCGTCGGACATGAATGGAATGAAAAATAAAAACTTGAACCGATCATCATATACCGATTCAATGGACAATTTGCCATGAAAACAAATTGCGATACCTTGAAATTAGGGTCAACCCAGATTTTGATTTTTCACGAGTGTAAGTCCACACGTACCATAGACTCACCCCTTGCAACCCGTTTTTGGTTACATTTTTGTCGAATTTCCTTTTGCTTCGAAACCACCGTTTTTAGTTCGCCTTCAATTTCGATGTAGGCAACACGAGTGCCCACGTGGTCGAATAGTGGTATCATCGTAAAATGGCTCGTTCGCCTGAGACTCACACAATTAAGATCTTTTAATCAAACGGGTGGATCGAGATAGCATCAGATCGACAAGAATCGACGGAAATAGATAAACGTGAACTGATCGATTTGATTCCATCGATAAATACCGAATAAGAATAATTAATAGTAAATAAAAAGTAAGAAATAATAATAATTTTTCTTTTTCAGTCGAATGTCGATCGGGATCAATACCCGTTTATTGCCCTGGTAAATTCTAAAAGATTACCCAATAAATGAAGTGAGCAAGTATTACAATACAATAATAATTTACATGGCGAAGCATCTAGACCCATGACTTCAGTCACGGGTTTTTCGCTGGTATGAGCATAAAAACCAAGAAATTGGCAGGTTTGTGCCAAAGATACCAGTTTTTTGGCGCACCATTTTGGTTTTTTCCTCACGCACACTATTTACTCATTATCAAAACCTGCCCTGGAAATATATAAGAAAAAAATTATACCATATTTACTAGCTCTCGCTTGATTTCATCCATAGATTAAAGTGTAAATACAAAAACGCATGAGCCCTAGCGTCCTACGTGATCAACGAAAACCAGGGCTCATGATTTTTTGACTTACGCCCGTCGAACAGAAAGTTCAGTTGTGTGCACGGATAAATTGTTTTGATTTATGACATTTTCAGGGATCTCGTTCAACGGTAAAAGGGGTACAGTGGCCGGATGGGGGAAAACCAGCGAGACAGGAAGCACCTCGCCGACCCTGCGCAAGGTTCAGGTCCCTGTGCTCAGCAACGAGGGATGCGCAAAACTACCCGGTTTCGACAAGAGCCTCACAAAAAATATGATGTGCGCCGGATTGATCAACGGTGGAAAAGACTCATGTCAGGTAAAATAAGCCATTTCAAATTACTTATTTTGCATCTTATAAATCTTTGATTTTACGAAAAAAAGCAAACCGACAATGGAGGCGATTGTTGTAAAATGCCTCCATTTTGACAACCCCCCCCCCCCCCCCCAACGTGGCATCACAATTTCCAAAATTTCAAAATTTTCAAAATGTTTTATTCTACTTAGTGATCCCCGTCATTCTGCAGATTTTAACCCCTTCTATTATATCTAGGGGTGGAGCGGAGGAACCGAGTTGTCATTTCAAATACATTTCAAAATGGAAACTTTGGCACCCGACCAGAGTTCAAATTAGTAGAATAGGTAGGTATTTTTAATTCGAGGCAACGCAATGTCTGGAAGGGTCATTTCACAAAAACCTCTGTTGTCCTCCTCGTCAATATGACAGGATGAACCCTACTAGTCCTGACGTCACCATTGGTACTCTCTGACATACCGAACTGATCCAAACTATAGCAATATGGCATAACATCTCAATGCTGCTAATGAGCTGAAATCGGTTCATCGATGACCAAAATTTAAAATCACGTATCTTTGTCTCTGACGTCGCAGACTCTCTGTATTAAATACATACACTTTTTTTCCAGTATGTTCTGTATACATTCAAAATCACAAAATTAGCTTGTAGCTCTTCGGAAAAATATGATAAGAGCAAAAACGTTGTAACACCGTGATAGAGATAGGTGCTTTCGCACTCCGGCCATTAATTATCATTGATTCTGTAATTTTATTTTCAGGGTGACAGTGGGAGTGCTCTGTTAGCGGAAAGCAAGACGCAACAAAGGGCGGTTGTGGCGGGCATAGTTTCCTGGGGCGTAGGCTGCGCCAGAGCGAAAAAGCCGGGTGTCTATACGCGCGTGAACCGGTACCTCAAATGGATCGCTGGCCATACCCAGGATGCTTGTTATTGTCTTTGAATGAAGCTTGTCTCCAACAATAAGCTTGCTCAATCAACCTGAAGTCCCCCCCCCCCTCTGAAATGAGATATCTTTCGAATGAAATTATCAAAAATCTGCTGTGATCATTAGTTTTTACCCATACACTTTTAACACTTACTTTTGTAAATTTTTACACCTCAAACGTTCCCTCATTAAAGTGTCGGTCTCGCTCAAAAATTCGTGAGGTGGTGATACTTCTTCGATGCCCCTCCTCTCGAAATGGACCCCCCTATAACTAATGAATGGTCCTCCTTTATGTGAGATTTTCAAGTTTTGGGGGCCCCTACAGGAGTTTTGCTGGGGCCCCCTGAGCCATCCGTCAGAATTTCTGGGGTGCTGAAACACCCTCGCACCCCTGGCCAGATCGCCCTACCTTATTTTACAGCAGCCTTTTGGACCTTGTGGACCATACTAAGAAGCTTTTTCCAAGCTCCCTACGATCAACCCCTCCTTTTACGCAGATCATTTAATATCTAACATATTTCGAGGTGCCTGAAATACCATGGTTGGCCCTTTTGTGCATGAGTTTTCACCTGAAATCAATGATTTTCACCTACGAATCAGTTACGCTATTTCAAAATGTTGCGTATAAATCACGTTCCATTTATTGAGCTCTGTTGTTATTTTTTTTTACATATTCTATTTTTGTAAAAATAACCGATGAGTATATTTCTTACTCTTGTAAATAAACTAATTTATTTTCTCACTCGTGTTAAGAGTTTTCCTTGTGTATTCTTTAGTTTTTTGTAGGGGCAAATTATTTTAATTTCTTACAAGCATTCATTTGAAGGCTTCTACGGATAACATAGGTACAAGTAAGATTTTTTAACAAATTTCAGATAGCACTCATACCAAAAGGTGAAACTTTTGATTTGAAAAATTCCTTTCAGTAGCGTAGGTAGGTACGCAAGGTAAAAGAAAATTACCCAAGAGTTCTCTTTTTATCTCAATTTTTCAATTAAAATGTAATTTCTATCTCGAGCTGTTAACGGAATTCCCAAGTTAAGTTCTCAAAATTACAGATATGCCACTTAACTTCAACACACACACATGCACAGGTAAATTTTAAACCCCAATGATACCACATTATTACAAACTTATACGGTTTAACGTCTCTCGATGTTTTGTTGTTAATTGTCTCTTTCCTTAATTTCTTTTAAAAAATGTCATTTTTCCAATTTTATGCTGCATGCCTCCTCAAACATTCCGCAGTCAGAGTAGTCACGACATGGATCGTTTATAGTGTACCAGATTATTTATTACATTGCGTTTTTGACTGATCATTAATACTGAATAAAACAAAAGATGTAATGTAATTTAATCTTACCTTTTTAAGCATATTCATACCTAAGGAGGTAGATCAAATAGCATCACCGACAGATTTTAGGTACGCACCACCCCTGTGCCCAGCTGCGGAGTGACGTGCTTCGCGATTTATCGCTTGAGCTGCCATTTAAACCTATAGAAAAGAATCGATAAACAAGGTGTTCGCAATTAGCACCTTAATAATCGATTCTTTACAATGGCTTCAAATGGGGAAATATCGATAATCGATCATCCACGCTTCGCCACTGGTACCCGCAATGCAGAATTAGTATATAATTAGTATAGTAGTAGCACAATTAGTATGCAGTATATCAGTATATAATTAGTATATTAGTATACATTAGTATACAGAAGTAGTATTCTATTAGTATAGAAGTATACAGTCACTAATCCGAGCAAGGCTGGCTCCGAAAATCTAATACCCTAAAATCTAAATGATGCCATCTGATTCATTCTGTTAGGCAAGAGCAATAAACCGTGTTTTTTGTGTAGTAGTAATACCTGAAGTTTGAGTATTTGCCGACCACGGTCCATCTCCTTCCAAGTATTTCGAACTAAAAAATAAACTGTTATCCCGCGGATGTAGGAGGAATAAACATTTCATAGATTTTTCACTTACCACGCTAAAACAATCTAAAAAGCCGCATTCCCAGTGACCGAAAGATAGTATTACAATATGACTGCATATAAGTCTGAGCAGTGAACTCTTACCGCCTTTATAAATGTCAATGAGGAATTTTTAGATTGTTAAAAATCGAATTACTGCATTTTCTAAGTTCCTCACAGCCGGGTAAAAACGTTCTCCTTCGATACGACACTATCGCAACACTTCAAAGTTATAGTAAGTTTTATTTTTCAAAAGTGCAGATGAACTGCAATCCCTCTACGTCAGAAGGGCATCGCACGACTTGAGTTGCACAATATTGTGTACGTTTATTTCCCCCTTAGATTTGTTTGATTAATCCCATTGCCCAGTTTTGCTCAGATAGTGGGTGTGGAACCCGAAAGGTACTTCATTGACATGTAAGAGATCATCTTCTAAATAAAATGTAGTGACGACATCCTATACTAATCATCTCTAATTTTACTGAATTTGCAATGAGCGCCGGAATCTAAACACTGAAACGGTAATATATAAACAGACGTGCCAAACTCTCAACCTCATTAAAGCTCCAGTGTGCTCCCGAGGATAATAGATAGTTTTTGCAGCTTCGTGTCTTAGCCTATCAACAATCTCTCAAAATGTATTCCTTCAAAGTTTTGGTAAGTTCTTACCGTATACCGTATTATTTAGAGTCCCCTTACTATCCCTTTAATGCAACTTAATTTCATTTAAACGGCATTTTAGTACGCACAATATATTTTTTCTTGTGGAAATGCAAGCGTGAAAAATTTTCATAGCGACGGTGAAACTATCAGACCACGCATCTCGGTATACAAAGACTTCCTGTCATACTTTATTTTTGAAATAGAAAACTCCTAAACGGTAATTCTTGAAAACTTCCTTGATTATTCTTCTCTGTGCGAGGAAAACTCTGCGAAAATTTGAAGGAATGATATTGATTTGTTTTCCTTGAAAAATTAAATAAAATAGGAGTGGAGATTTTTAAACACCCCAAACGAGGTAGGTGGTCTGGTGGTTCCACCATCAATTTTCCTCTCATTTCATTGAAATGATATTGAAAATGTTATTCCGTGTGCAAGGGTGTTTGTGCGTCCCACGGTAGGGCTAAAAATGTTTTAAAAAAAGCTCTAAATCTAATTTTATTACGAAGGAGAAGACGATTAAGGATACGCTGAGAAAAAAGAGTCGACTTTTCCTTGCAATTTTTACCATGGATTCCAGGTCTTGTTTTCTTCCCCTAAGAGTAGTTACAATTAGACCGCGTTAAGTAGAATAAAACTAAGCCACATCAGGTATCGCGAAATTTAATTGAGCAATTTAATATTTTACATGAAAACGGTTGTTGCGGATTTTTGTGCAAATTTCGGTGAATTTTCTGCACAGCACGAAGCAAATTCCTTAATTTTTTCGAGGGAATCCGCATCAAAGTTCTCTTGTAAAAAATAAAATTGAGCAGATAAATTTATTGATTTAGTGAACTGATGCGGCTTGGTTCCTTTCTACTGTACGCGGTCCACTTTCTTTTATATGGTTGCAATTATTTTAGTGCGAGTAATAAAATCCGTCCCGATTAAAATTGTTACCTGGACTGAAATATTTGTCATCATAAAACTAAGAGTGTCATTACGACCAAAGAAGTCGGTATAGTATCAAGAATCCACGATGAACAATTGCCCCTCAATGTTTCTTCGATTGGGAAAAAATTTTAGGGCTGAAAGTTAAAAATTTAAATAAAAAGTCAATCAGTGCCGAATATAAAGATTTTGCACAAGAAAAAGGGTTCAATCCTCGCTGAGTATTAACATGAACCATACAATTGATTGTAATTTCAAGCTTCGACTATTTTCTCTCTTTTTTTTAAATCACCAAATCGACGTTGAAACTACCAGACCACGTATCTCGTTTCCGGTGTTTAATAATCTCCGCTCCCATTTTATTTTTTCGAACAAATCAATATCATTCCTTGAAGTTTTGACAGAGTTTTCATCGCGCAAAGAGGAAAACTCATGGAGGTCTTAGAGAATTGACGTTGCGTGGTTTTTCCTTTGTCAAGCTAAGTATGACAGGAAGTATGCAACCTCTCAAACCGAGATACGTGGTCCGGTAGTTTCACCATCGAAATGTTCCGCAACTCCTGTATTTCTGAGATGGTTCACGAATCTTCTTGGAATATGAGAATAATGACAAGCAGATGTTCAGACATTTTCAAATATTTCATGGTGTAATGCAGTTTTATATGAAATTTTGCTAAATTTTCATAACTAGCGGTCCATGCCCCCTGACCGCTTCGAAGTGCAACCCTCTGAAGCGTTTTGCGACGCAATATGCGTTACGCGTTACTCTAATGATTTTAAAATACAGAGTACAATTTTGATATTATTGAGTACATTTGATATTAAAATATTGTAACGCAATTCCAAGACTTAAAAAAAGTATTACATTCTCGACTATACTTCCGTGCTAAGGGAGAACGCCGTATGAACATTCGAGAGTTGCCAAATTTCCCCTGATAAAACATGTATTTTTGACGAAATTAATACATATTTTTCCTTGGAATTTTCGGATATTTTAAATTAAATTGCGAACAAAATAGTCTGAAAAATTAGAAGAAAAATGTTTACAATTTCCTCAAGAAATTCGTATTTTATCAGAGGAAATTTGGCAACGCTTAAAGGCTCATACGGCGTTCTTCCTTAGCACGGCAGTGTACTTCTAGCGGATTTTCGCGCCAGCCATAAGGGTGGTTGCACTAGCTAGACGTGTAAAGGTACCAGCCAGCAGTATCGTTAATTCGACCACACTCATGCTGACTGTGAGAGCACTAGCTGCAGGTATGGTTAAACCAACCGAACTTTTAGCTGACTTAACCATGCCTCTAGCTTGCGCAACTATACTTTAATATCTGGCTCGTAAATAAGCTCGGAGTATAGTCCGTGCCTGCGCTAATGAGAGAGATAGTCTGGCCAATTTTGGGAATTCCATACCATGCTTTTACTTTGTTATATATTTTATTTACTTTATTACGTTGTTACTTCTTCTATTCCAGATCATCTTCGCACTTGCCTCAATGGTCATCCTCGCTCACCTTGCGATTGGAAAACCATCGGTATCATCCAATGCTGGCTCTGACGAATCATCAGTAGAAACAGTTAACGATGAGGAACCATCATTGTCATTTACGGGCCATCATAATGAAACAGCAGAGGGAACAACAGGACGTGGGTGTCCAAGAGATTCAGAAAACTTAACCAAAAAATGTGGTAAACGGGGTGACTACTGCGACGTCAACTGCATAAAATGTTGCAAAGGTCTTCGTTGTTACGCTGATTATCGTAGCCGTAAGATTTGCCACTAAAGTTATAATCTATTCCTTATCCGCGCTTAATACTTATTAGTATCTCAAAATCTCTATACTGACATACATGCAATGTGCACATATAATGGCAATGACATTAATAAAAAAATAATTGGGAGCATTTAAAAGCCATGGTTTTTCCTTTCTCTTCTTCCCTCATTCTCCTTTTACGGCCTTTTTGCAGATGGCTCATGTGTCATCCCTTTTATGTGTGATTTCTATCTATTTAAGGCATTACGACTGTGAAACTCCCAAACTACGCATCATGGTTTGCAACTTAGCAGACTTCGAATCCTGCTGATGACATGCCAAACGGCGATTTCCAGCAGCTATCCAAAAGTGTATACACAATCTATAGTTATCTAGTTATAACTTACCTCTTGTAATTTTACTGTTTTCTATTGTGCTATCTCTCATTCGAATTGCTGTAATTTTATTCTGTATTGAAACCTTTTGGTGGCAAATAAAAAAAATTGGCCTCCGGCCAATTTATGCGCGGCGCTTCGCGCCGCGTACCGGCGCTACGCGCCGGCATTTGGGGGGCTTCGCCCCCCCATCCGCTTAGCGGATTGGTGCGGGGACCGCACGGGACTTTCTCGCTCGAGCCGGCGCTTCGCGCCGGCATAGACACTTTTACTGGAATATTTAGAAAAATACTGCCAATTTTACAAAATCATAAAGTTTGATTGGAATTTTGATCACAGGATAATAGTTATGAAATTTTTATTCAAACCATTGAACTTCATTGTAAATGTCTTCGCGATATGTGGTGAATTCATATATTCGGACTCGACTTGTTGATTTTATGAGGCATCTTCAATTAAATATGTAATTGATTAACTAAGTCTCCTGTCAAATATGGCGATCCGTAAAAATCTTAGCTTTTCTACGATTCATTAGGATCCATTAGATTCATTGACATCATACTTCAGATACGATTTTATATTATAATCTCTCCTTAAGCACGGTCAAAAGCCATCAAATATCTACTTGAATGGGTAGAATGACTATTCGATGTTCAAATAGTCTTAAAACTAAACGGTTTTCGCTTAGCATCTCCCAAATTTTAAATTTGGCGGGCGAATCTACCTGCTGGAAGGTTCACGACACGCCCGCCAGGAGCGCCATCTCCTTACCGCGTATCCCCGTAACTCAAAGCGAAAACAATAGAGAGCGCCATCGACAAACGTCAACCAGAGACAAGTCAACAAACGTCACGTTATAACAATTATAACCTCCTTCATTAACAAGCATTAAATCAGTCATATTTGTGCCGAATTATTACATTATATTTGTGCTTAGTACCTCGTAAAAAGGAACCGCAAAAGATGGAATCTGCCGGGATTCTAAATTCATTAACAACAAACATATTAGTTTTTAATAAAGATCTAAGTGTCAGTTCTTGGCGTTAGCTTGATGATTCATAGTACCTTTGTAATGTGAGTATGTATCTAATTAGTTGTCTAATTTTGCTTTGTGATTACCTACGGAGTAATTTTGGAAATAGTATATGATGCATTATATAATGCATTTGAATTCCTAGGTTTCACCTGACTCAAAGCGTTTGCTGCTATTATCTAGAAGCGCTCCGACTCATTTATCAGAGAATTGAGCGTTTCCTATCGGCCCCTCTGCAATTATGAGATTAGTCCATGAATCCTTTAGGAACTTAAATTAATGACTCAGATGGTGCTTTTGAGCCAACTTTCAAAGAATTAAAGGCAGTTTTTCAAAATCTACAGTCCATGAGCTCTCCGTGTGACCGAAGTGCTCTCCTCGCTATATGACGCGTAACCCTTCAATTTTTAGTTTAGTCCAAAGACCTCGTAGGAACTTAAATTAATGAACCAGGTGGTGCTCTTATGCCAACTTTCGAAGAATTGAAGGCATTTTTTTTTATTTTTTTTCAAATTTTCAGTCCTTGAAAATGAGCTGTTTCGCGGAGCAAAGTGCCCTACTTTTGGGCCTCGTATCTCTTGAATTTTGAGTTTAGTCCAAAGATCTTTTTGGAACTTAAATTAATGACCCAGGTGATGTGCTTGATGCCCATTGTTAAAGAATTAAAGACATTTTTCAAAATTTACAGTCTTTCAAAATGAGCTTTCCGTGTGATTTTGCTAAAAATGGACAATTGAGCGTAGCCCCCCCAAATTTTAGCGTACCTCAAAATCGTTGGACGTGCATAAGGAGACCATAGATATGGTGTCCTGTGCCAATTTTGAATGAAATCGAACAGATAGATTCTGAGATATCGCTGTAGACAGATTTGGGGGACGCCACACGGACGGACACACATTTTTTCAAGTATGGTTATTTTTACTCCTGGGACCTTAAAACGTCTAGAAATGATGAAATTTCAACTTTTTTTTTTTTTTTTTTTTGGAGGATGACAATACTTCCTCTCTACCCTATGGGAGCGAGAAAGTAAAAATAAAAAAACTGGGCGAGAAAATCATGCATGTAGGTAAACCTATAGGTTTTGACTTGATATGCTCAGGGGTTGAAAGGGGAAAAGATTCAACTCTGTACTTTGTAAAAAGTAAAAGTACATCATTTATCCACGGAGAAGTTTCTAGTATGCAATACATTAACAGCGTAAGGCGATTACTAATGATGTAAAAATATAAAAGGGCTTTTAGAATTGAGATGTTGCATGTGTGAGGAATTTGCAATTTGACTATTGATTCATACGTAAAAGTTCGCAAGAAACACCATGGCGCCACTGATTTTCTCTGAAATCAACTCCCAAGCTCAAAAACAGCTCTCAAATTGAGGCCAAAATGGAGGGGATATCCCACGCTATCCTGAGAGTCCAGCTTTACATCAAGGCAAACTCTCCATGCAAAGATAGGGAGGAAATACATTAGCAGGGTTGCCGTGTTTTCAGTTTTAGAGTCTCCAAATAAAGTGGCAGCCCCGTCAATGTATTTGCTCCCCATCTTTGCATGGAGAGTTTGTCTTGATGTAGAGGTGGGCTCTCAGGATAGCGTGGAATATCCCCTTCATCTTGGCCTCAACTTGAGAGTTTTTTCTGAGCTTGGGAGTTGATTTCAGAAAAAACCAGTGGCACCATCGTGTTTCTCGCGAACTTTTACATAAGAATCAACAGTCAAATCGCAAAATCCTCATTCATGCATCATCTCCATTGTTTATATTTTAAAATTCAAAAACATATTTAAGTGGCTAAGATATTTCCACAGTGACAACCTGCCAAGCTCATTTTCCCTCGGAGAACCGCTATCCTGTCAAACCTTGGTCTGCGTGGAGAAGCAGTCAGACCTAGGTTTGTACACACATAATTTTCTATTCAGTCAGCGGGCTGATTGTTGAAATTTATAGACAAAGCGATAGACAAAGAAGACGTAAGGATTATGGAGCGATCCTATTGGTTGAAATGGGTGGTTCCTATGGACACAAGGAGAAAATGATGGAAAATTATAGGTACTCTCGTGAGTTGCCGTTAGTTTGTCTATTATCTACCTCATTTGTCTATTGCAACCACCACATCCACCAATAAGATCCCTCCAAATCTCTTTTATCTTCTTTGTCAACAGCTTTGTCCATCAATTCCAACAATCAACACGCAGACGTAAGTTTAAATACACATATAATTTTCTATTCAGTCAGACCGAATAAAGTTTGACTACATTCATAATTTTCGATCCTCGTCAAACGTAAGTCTAATTACGGGCCCATTTCAGACCTAGGTTTGACCAGCCCTTGGGGCTCTACTACTCCGTGGTGAGAACCCTTTTTTGGTAAAACCTAACTCTTAAAAAAAGAGCCCTGGTCATACCTAGGTTTATAGCCGATTAATGGAGTTTGACCACAATCTATATTATTCAAGTTCTTTCAAATCTTTCTCTAAGAGAAACCTGTCTGCCAACGATGAAGAGAGTGTGCCCGGGAATGCGGGAAATCGGAAATTTTTTGGTACGAACTACACAACTTGTGTAATCACTTGCTACCGTATAAAAGTGCTGTGTATGTTGCCTATCTAGTAATTGAAGGGGCTTCCCTGATTGACATTACTGCACAATCATTGAAACTATTTGCAATGAGAATTGCATATCTCTCTGATACATACCGCACATTATATTGATTGTTTTAAATGGTCTTCAACCAAATGATGCAGAAATATTATATTTTTAAGGTAATTTGAAAAAGTAAATTTGTTGCCTTGCGCTCCTAGGATAGCTCCTAGAGAACTCCTCGGAGAAAACTCAATAAGTATTTAAGTGTGATACTCCCTTTCAATCGGCCAACACTTTCGGATGCCTTGCCAAATGAGGGTCACGCGTATTTATGTAAATACAAGTGCAAAAGAAAAGACAAATCCTTTTTCTGTAACCAGAAACTGCCCCCTCGTCGAGTGTGTGCTCAAGTTTGCCAGGTTGTGCCATTAAATGTGAATATTTAACATGGGTTTACATGGGGAATACTGCTGATTTATCAGCAAAATCTGGCAGCAATGAATGCTTTGGAGAATCGTGCACACCTTGAACTGCACTTCAAAGTGTGCCGCGCACATGAATTTTCAATAAAAATTGTTTGATTGGTTTAATTGGGCTTTAATAACTCGCCAAAGAAACTATCTTAATTAGAACATGAGCCCTGTCATGCATAAATTTTTATAGATATTAGGGCCTAGGTCACAGTTGAGGTAGTTCCTTTTGATTTACAAACATCCAATTGTCATGGGCTCTCGCGTAGATAGCTGTAAGCTTAGGTGTTGTACCCAAAAGTACTTCAGTGACAAGTGCCTTCTCACGGGTCTAAATAAAATGTATGACGTCATGATATACTCATTGAAATTTGTTGTTCAATGGAAATTAAATGAGGGTCTTCAATTTTATCGAGAGAACTCAAACTTAAATACATAAACAGATGGACAAGTGCTTCAAATTCATCAAAGCCCTTATGCGCGTCCGAGAACAATAGCCAGGTGCTTCAGTTTTATAATAGTGTCTCAGCCAATCAACAGTCTCTTAAAATGTGCTCTTTCAAAATATTCGTAAGTTATTGCCTTGTCACTAATTGTTGCCTCATTAAAACCATTTCAATCACCCAAGATTTTAGCAGGAAGTCGGGAATGGGAAAGTCTTATTTTCTTTTAATTTTATTTTTTGTTTTACTCTAATAACTTTAATTTTCAAACGAGGAGTTTTGCCCTCAATATGACATTTTTCAAAAATACGATTTTTGTCGAGTCGGGTTAGAAAAATTGTGTTTGTGAGAGTTTTAAACAGAAAATGATCTGTAGTATCTTAAAAAACGAAGGAAAAACACTAGAAGGGTTGCCTGAATACTTTGTGTAACTCTAATTGTTTTGTTTTTTCTGGCCTTGATTTCTTCACATTACAGTGAGGACTCCCCTATCGGCAAAATGACCCTGGTACAATGTTGGTAGCGCTTCGGGACAACCTTGTCACTAAGCTTGTCACATGCTTGAGGCAAGCTTTAGACAAGTACAAAATGACCTAGGCTGGGGGATTGAACAGCCAAGATTATCCAAAGCTTGGAGGGCCAACATTATGGCATGTATGTTTTATTAAGGTCAGACCATTTTTAAGCAACAACTGCTAAGCTTCTATCATCCATGGCACAAGCTTGCCTGAATGGCGGGCGGACCTTGGAGAAGCAAGCTCGATCCAAGCTTTTTCAATCTCCCTGCCTGGGTCCTTTAATGCTTGTCTAAAGCTTGCTGAAAGCTTGTGGCAAGGTTGCCATGACCTTTCCACGGTGAAGCACTGCCATGACCTTGAGGAAGCAAGCTTGTTTGGAGCTAGCTTTTTAAAACTTCCTCCTTAGGTCATCCTTCAAAGCTTGTCTAAAGCTTGGTTACAGCTTGTAGCAAGATTGCCTCGACCTCCCCACAAGCATGCTCAAGCATGGACATCCGGGAGCGCATTCACTCCAGAGCTTTTCCGACGAGGTTCCGCTGGTGTTTTAGCAGTGAACATACATTATAATCATTTGCAGTATGTACTTAACTTAATTCTTAAGTCACATCGTATCTTATTCCGGGCTTTTCCGTACTAAATGAATCTCAATGAAAGAGGGGCAAGGCTGGAGCTCAGCTGAACACAACCTTGGCCAAGAAATCGGGAAATGTACTTCAAATGAGAAAATACAAGAAAGTAGAGGACACATATGAAAATTCCCTACACTCAGAAAAAAAACTCCGGCTCCAGGAGCCGTAATTACGGATACCGTAAGTCCCCCATTTAGGAGCCGGAGCATCGGCCTCAGAGCCCGGAGCTTTTTTGCTACGGTTTTTGAGGCCGTTGCTCCGGCTCCTGAATGCGGGACTTACGGTCTCCTCACCCGCATCGCACGGTAGTGCTATACAGCCCGTGATTACGGCTCCTGGAACCGAAATTTTTTTTTTCAGTGATAACTTTACCCTTTTTTCCGTTTATATGTATAATAAGAGATACTAAAATTTCATTTCATAACTTTCTCGTGTTCAGGTCTTCTTTGCCCTTGCCTCCATGCTAATCCTCTCACATTTTGCAACTGCAATACCATCCCTACCATCCGAGGTTGATCTTGATGAAACACCAGAAGAGATAGTTGATGATGAGAGACCGCCAGAGTCACTTGCAGACAGTCTCGATGAAGCCAGTAGAATTGAGCAAAGCAAATCCGTTCGTAACAGAAGAGTTAGGAAAATGTGCCAAGTTGAATGAATATTGCGAAAATGGTCAAAAATGCTGCCGCCATCTCCGTTGCTGGGCATATTATCGCACTCGTCCAAAGTGTTACCGCGCGCGAAACTAACGGAACATTATTTTCTACTAGGGGGCTACGCCCCCTGGCCGCTACGCGGCCCAACCCCCTGAAGGCGCTCCGCGCCATCAATGGGCCGCTTCGCGACCCTATTTTTACCCTCTTACCCCTTATCGATGTTGATTTTATTTTTCCCCTAAAAAATTACGATATGAGGTATACTTTACTTTCAGAATGAAATAATTTTTGGTTTTGATGAATGAAGACATTTTTTTTTTTTTTTTTTTTTTTTTTTTTGAAGTCAAAAGGACGCGTTTTGGAATGACTGCTTGATGAAATATTACAGTAAAACAACGAACAATGATAATCAGGTAATAATTAAAATAGTCAGAAGTCGGGAATCGAACCTACACCGTGATTTCGGTGGACGCATCCGACGTCTTAGACGACTCGGCCACCGCCCTACACGAAGTCCAGAATCTTGTGAAGATAAGTGTAGAGCTGATGCGCAGGCTACACAGCTACTGCGCAACCTCCTTGACCACTGCGCATCCTCCCGCGCATAGCGGTAGCAGCACCGGAGCATTCTGTAAACTCACTCACTTTTATAACGCGATTTTAAAGTAACCTGGGTCCTTTTTCCAAAATCTGATTAGAGCGGGCTCATCTAGGGCCTATTACCTGTCGATTTACGCAAAAATCATGGAAATCGGCCCGGTAGAACGCTCAAACGAACTATGACAAAAAGTATAAATTTACATTGTTTAAATGGGAGAATTTGCAACTTTACCACGTAATATAAAAAAACCTGGGCCATATTTTGAAAATCTGAAAAGAGTTGGCTTATCTAGACACAATTGCCCGTCGATAGCCGCAAAAATCATGAAAATCGGCCCGGTAGAACGCTGGAACTAAGCGTCACCAGTTTCGCAAAATTAGGAGGTCTTGGAGCTTATAGTATAGATTATCTTTTATCTATACTATAAGCTCCGAGACCTCCTAATTTTGCGAAACTGGTGACGCTTAGTTCCAGCGTTCTACCGGGCCGATTTTCATGATTTTTGCGGCTATCGACGAACAATTGTCTCTAAATAAGCCAACTCTTTTCAGATTTTCAAAATGTGGCCCAGGTTTTTTTATATTACGTGGTAAAGTTGCGAATTCTCCCATTTAAACAATGTACATTTATACTTTTTGTCGTAGTTCGTTTGAGCGTTCTACCGGGCCGATTTTCATGATTTTTGCGTAAATCGACAGGTAATAGGCCCTAGATGAGCCCGCTGTAATCAGATTTTGGAAAAAGGGCCCAGGTTACTTTAAAATCACGTTATAAAAGTGAGTGAGTTTACAGAATGCTCCGGGACTGCTACCGCTATGCGCGGGAGGATGCGCAGTGGTCGAGGAGGTTGCGCAGTAGCTGTGTAGCCTGCGCATCAGCTCTACACTTATCTACACAAGATTCGCACCGGCGACTTCAGGTCGAGAGGTGGCCAAGTCGTCTCAGACGTCGAAGACGTCCACTTTTAATTCGGTGTGGGTTCGATCCCCGCTTCATGAAATCTTATTTATTACCTGACTATCATTGTTCATTGTTTTACTGCAATATTTCAACAAGCAGTCATTCCAAAACGCGTCCTTTTAATTTTAAAGTAATTTTAAGTAAAGTTTAAAATTAAAGTATACCTCATATCGTAATTTTTTAGGGGAAAAATAAAACTAAAACTGACAGGAGGGTAAAAATAGGGCCGCGAAGCGTCTCCAGGGGGTTGGGCCGCGTAGCGGCCAGGGGGCGTGGCCCCCTAGTATTTTCTATTTCTATGCTATTAAGTACAAAATTTTGGATACGTAACGTTTCATATCATTAAGAAAAAAATGATTGTCAGAAGTTGTTGGTATAATTTTTTTTTTTTTTTTTTTTTTTTTTTTTTTTTTTTTTTTTTTGTTCCTCACAATCTTATTTGTTGTGATTAACTCGCATATGGCCAACGCGCAAGGAGCCCCAAACTTACAAACTTTAACTAAGAATATTACGTCAATTGTTTTTTTCTTTTCTTGATAAATTCTCCTTAGTTGCATCAACAAGCGCCTAAACTCTTATTTTCTTCTTCTTATTATGCGCTGGGGAGAAAAACTGTATGATTAAAATCACGAAGTTAGTGGTAATCCCTACGAACTCTCATTAATAGTTACCTTAACCAATGATCGTGGCATTGGTACCATTAAGAATAAGTTCATCACCACGTTGGCCCACCTGCACTATTACTATTAGTTACACTTAGTGTATTAGTCTATTACGTTTTGAATCGCTTTAATTTGGATTGATTTAAGTAGGTGCATGAGGAGACGAGTGCATAGATGCATATGCCTTTACTACTTTATTGATAAAACTACAAAATGTCATAAAAACAACCATTGTAATTTTAATTGTTTTATTTTGACACTTAATTGATGTTTAATTGTTAATACTGTTCATTTTATATTTGTATAACTTTGATGACGAGATCTAAAGACATAAAAATGCTTGATTATTTCAATAAAGCATTTCTCATCAGTATACAGGGATTTATCTTTTCATGTACCTTGCGAGTGTCATGTTAATATGGTGCAAAATTTTCAAATTATGTTGAAACGTTCGTTTTTTTCGGCATGAAAATGAATTCACCCGATCGAAATTTATTGTAAAGGTTACCAGATAAAGTATTATGTCGAAATCATTAAGTACGATTCTCCGATTCAACTAAAAAAACTCGCATTACTGAAAATAGTTATTCCGTGGCAGGGGCTCCTTTTTACTTGGACGCTCATACTTCAAAAAAGTGATTTAATAACTTAAAATATGATTTTCCAACCGAAAACACCTTAAAAATCTAGAGATTATATACTTTAAGCGGCTCAGATGATTTCTGTATCAATAAGGGGTGCATAGATGGATTATTAGCCAACAATATTGAGGACCGCATCGAAAAAATAATTTGCTGTAAAAAATGTCTAAAACTATGATTTGATGATCTTTAGATGCTGGCTTTTAGCTCCCACCACATTCGAGTTTGCATTCCTAGCGAATGCATACTGCATAGTTGACAGGACAATTAAGTTAGCATCTAGAGATCATCAGATACTTAGCTATGACAACCAGAATACTATCTTAGAATTTTATGTTTATTTTTATTTTTTATTTTTTATTTTTTATTTTTTTATTTTTTTTTTTTGTGAATTTTATTTGTTTCTATAAACACCAGGTTCAAGCGTGTGCTCTTATCTTTTTATATTAAAAAAAGATGCATAATTGCGTACCTTGCAAATTAGAATGCAATAACGAGAACAAGGCGTTCTCATTATCGGACGGGTGGATTAAAATGTTTGAATACAACTATTCGTGCTCGAGGGATGCGCGTGTTGCATGTGCGAACAATTGAAGGCGCTTCAACTTCGTTCCTCTTAAAACAGTGCACACAACGCAATTAAATTCTTTGTCAAGAAGAATAATGCTCCTGTGAGGCATTCATTTTGAAACATTATCCCTCCCCTTACAGAAGTTCCAGTTTGCGTTAGCCTCCAAATGAATAAGTCGTTGCGTAAGGGTTTCTAAACCACAACTAATTTCAAGATCCGAATTTCGGGCGATACAAAATGAAAATAAGAAGAGTTCTTGGTAAAACACACACATATTACTCTATAGCATTTTATAAGTAAATTAAAATGATATTTCAAAAGTATTCTACAAATCTAAATTCTGCACCTAATTGATCGGAAATTAAACTATTTTCAAAGTAGTCTCAAATGGCGTAAGAATTATGTTTAACGTGTTTAATGTGTTTAATGTGTTTTAATTGAGTGTAAGTAATGTGCTTGGGAATGTTTAAAAATTTATAAATCTATCTTTAAAAATGTCTTACGAATAATTTTAAACAATATTTGTTTCATTATTTTTCAAAGAATAATTTTACAAGCAGGTTGATAGTATTTTAAAATATATTTTTTAAACTATTGCTGTCATCGACGTAAAAAAGGGGTCACGCGTTTTGATTATAGTAAATCTCATGATAGAGGAAAACTTCAAACCTTTTCTTCGATTCCCACTTGACAGGGCTTTGGCCCTCATTGTTTATAGGTCTCATCAGTTCCATTTCACTGGTTCCTCACGATATTTTCACCGAATAACCCACGACACTTTCTGCTGCTGCATGAAGCACTGCTGCATGAAGCACAAGCAGTGAGCAACTTGCCCTAGGTGTCACGATCCAATTGGACTCAGATAATTAAATAAAGTTACCAGCAACTCAAAAAATTCATGTCAAGATGTAACCTCAGAAAAAGACCCCATGGAGTATCGAATGTTCGATTGAATACCAAGAAATGAAAGGTACTTCAAGACAGGTAAGTTGTCATATTCTAAATAAAATTTATACAGTCATAGCAAAACAATTTAGATTCGAGTGAATTTGCAATCCTATTCTCTATCTGAACTACTCAACCGTAAATATATAAACAACTGGACAGACGACCCTCCCTGCCGAGATGCGGCAAACGAGTTTCACCGAAAAACCTTCAAATTTCTGCACTAACCACAAACCGTTGCAAAGCTGCTTTTGAGGTTATAAACACAGTTTTGATAACAGAGATAAGGGCTGATATGCTGATAACACTAGTGAACTGCTAGGACGACGTAAGAATCCTAAAATTTCATGAAATAATTTAATTTTTCGAAGCAAGCTCAGTTCGGTACTAGAAATTCATATCCAAAGCTATTCAGTCGATCCAGGTTCTCTAATTTTCGTGTCACTTTCATAGTTTCATCGTTTAAAATTTAAAACGAGGAAAGTCTATGTAAAAGTTGTATCCCTATTTATCACATCGTGTTTCTTTTACAGCCGAACGGTATCAATCAATTTTTTGTTCTTTACTCTCAAACTGCATAGTACTTGAATTTATATCATGCTGTTTGATGAGTGGTTAAAAATTGAGGAGTTGAATCATCGGATTCTTCAGATAGAAACTTAAATCTTTTAATTGCATTTACAAAATACCTGTCACTTCAACTCAACAATCCTCAATGAATAAATTTTTGCTCATTCTTGTTTCTCGGTAGGAGTTTGTCACTGGAGGTTCGCCTTCTTGGGCCCTAAGTAATATTCACGATCTATATGTTTTGATGAGAGACATTTTTTATGAGCCAAAGATTCAACCAGCAATTCTTGATATTGATTCACCTACAACTCACTCAGTAATCATCAGTACAGGATTCAGCCACCCTCAATTAAATATGAGAGGTCATATTGATGCTGCAAGCATAGAATAATAACTAGCATTTATTATTCTATGCTGCAAGTGTGTCCACAAGTTTTTGACTTTAATACATCATAATTGTATACAAAAATGTTGAATTTTTTCCCTGCGTTAAAGCAAATAATCTTGGATACTGTAAGCCAAACTTTATCTCGCCCAGAAATTTCTTTACAGCCAAAAATTGTTTTACTATCCACAATTTTCTCTTCGGGAGGAAAATGAGTTTCATCCAATTAGTAAACTCTGACTCGTCCCCAGTGATTGTAAAAATTTGGGAACTAAACGGATAATCTCGTGAATAACACCAATGACACATTTTCCCTCTATGTATGGGCATCATTGAAAAAAGCTGACGTAATATATCATTTTATTTCTTTGACCTCCCGTAAGAAAAGTGACACATAAGGCTTTAAATTTTTTTATGATGCTGCTGATCAGTTTCCTACTGTTTCTGCAATTGGGGAAAAATTACAAATCAAATGAGATTTGACTTACTCTCAGAAAAAAATAAAAGCAGGGCATCTCTGCTTTTTTTGAATATGATCGACAGTCTCCCTTTGAAAGACGTCTAGGCATTCTTGACCAAATCAAGTCATCAAATGGCCAAGGCCAGAAGCTTTTTCTTCAAATAAAAATGACCCACAGGTATTTGATGGAATGACCATGAATATAGGTACAATTAAAAGTTTAGGTCCTTTTCTGCCGGACACAAGTGCACATGGACGAAGTATTTAGGTAACGTAGATGCACCAAACTTGAACCATAGGAAAGAGATTCAAAGTCTTATTCCTCCATAATAATGAGGACCAAGTTTGAGGATTTTTTGCAACGTTCAAAATATTTTGACAGAGAAAAATTTAAGGCTCTTGTTTAATGCCAAACTACTCCAAAGTCATATTTTCCTTAATGCACCTTTAGCCTTGATAAAGATCGCAAGGATCGAAAAGCTTCAGCTATAATCTAATAAATGTATCTCTCTTAACACCTTGGCGTTTTGTATTCACATGTTCCTACTATTAGTAACGCACTTTGTTGCATTTTTGTCAAAGTATTCGTTCAAATGATGATAATGCGATATTGCTCACAAATTTCTAGGAATTTAAGGCACATGAGTCAAAATTGAATCACAATATCAAGTCTAATGATATCGAGATCCTGTCAGCAGTTCAGCATCAATATTGCTTGATCAATTATGTATTTGCTGGTTGCAAATCCAGTTTGCTTATTAGGAAAGCATCGGTATTTGCTGCTCTCAATTCAAACTTTATCAGGTATTCAGCAACATGTATGAAATGGTAAGAAAAGTGGAACTAATCTGGCCATCATAACCAGGGCCAAATCATGATATTTGGATAACATTGCAAAATGTAAAGTATGTAATAGTAGTGTAACAGAAGAGAAAGGAAGGAGATGTCAATGACAGTGAGTGAGTGAGATCTATCAGCGTTCATTACATGGCAAGGAAGGGTATGTACTATGATCTTGCTGGCTAAGATTCACATTCATACACTGATACTTCTTGCATCCTTGGAAGCATTCTGTTTTGACACAAACAGAAGCTTCACAAAAATTCAAATGACGTAGCTCATGTAGATAAAGAAACAATATGTAGAATGTACAATGATTTACATTACAAAAATACAATAGTAGTGATAAGAGGAAATCAATTTCAAAAGCGCGGTGTTTACGTTACGATAGTTGAGAGGTGACACTCCGTGGTGTACGTTGCTTGTCGTTTGCCGCATCTCAGCAGGAAGCAAAAACCCAACTGGACACTTGCATTAACAGAATCTTTGAGCTTTGCAGTGTTTCAGCCTCTTATCCGATCGACTAAGTCTCTCGAAATGTGCCCGTCAAAAGTTTTCGTAAGCCACTTTTTTGTTACTATGATTCTTTTCGTGTTTTATTCCATTTTATTTTATATATCACATTTAATTAATAAGTTCAAAGCGGTTTATTCCACTTTCTTGCCTAAAGAGGCTGTAATAGTGTAGTATGATATAACGATTTTGAGCTTTGAGTAAGATCTGTAAAAACGTCAATGAATGACATTTTCTCAACTTATTGTTCTCAACCTCAAATATTCATCACTCTGGTTTGGTTTCATATATTTTTGAAGATTATTTTTCATTTGCTCCCAAGTGATTTTAAACCGTTTTTCACTGATGTGCAACCACATTTTTTTTTCCATCACTAAGGTCCTCTTTCCCGTTTAAATGCTTGTACAGAAAAAGGATGGATCCAAATTTTCCTCGAAAAAGTTGAAAAAAACATATAGGCACGAGAAATCAGTACAAGTATATAGTCCAATTTTTTGAAGGTGAATTGTTTCGTTCATGCTTATATTTACCTTTTGAAAAATTTTTGGGGCATTTCAAACTGACTGTTTAGCTCTCTTCATATCGAGCGAATAGTCTCCCAAACATGCGATCACAAGATAATTCATGACTACATTCCAACAGATTTGATTAATTACACAGCCTGGCGAAATTTTACTCGTATTTGATTAATTTCAAAATTGATTTATTTCATCTGCAACCCTGCTGAAGTTCAAAACTGTTTTTTCCTTCTTCTTGTTTTTCTCTCTCTTTTTTATCTTAATGTCGTTCCTTATTTTTTGCTCAGGTCATTTTTTCCCTCGCCTTCATGGTCATTCTCGCTCACTTTGCAACAGCAAAACCGTCAGTGTCGTATAATGTCGGCCTCGATGAAATCTTACCCGGAAAATTAGGCCAATGTGTCGATATATATGAATTCTGCACCGATTGTAAAATATGTTGTCCTCCTTACACTTGCAAACCATTTTATCGCAGTCCAAATCTTTGTCAAAGAAAATGATTACTTTCTCTGTCTATCTGTGTAGGACACTATTTTGGCATCACGAAAACCAATTTTATAAATAAACAAGGCAATTTAAAAAGTTTATGACTTGTAGTTTTCGTTACTGTTATTATCTTTTTTCCGTAACATACCTGTGAGAGATACGTACGCTGTTTCGCGACTTATCAGCAGTCTTTAAGTATACGTTCCTTGTACGAAATTAGCACCCTGGTAAAAATTGGCAGTAGAATCTGTGTTCCAAAATACCATAGACCTACAGCCGGATGTAAGATTTCCAATAGCTTCTATGGCCGGCTACACAATTTCTTATAGCCTTTTATAGCCGATGGCGATTAAGCAACAGCCAGGCGATAAAGTGTATGCTAAACATTACTAATTACGGATGCTAGGACTTAGTGAATTTATGGACTACTGCTCTCTTTTTCGGCAGTAGTATCTTGATTTATTTTGCTAGGAAAGCTCCGTACTTTTGATGGATGCCTGCCATTCCTAATATATTAGAGCGCCTTCAGTTTCGTATGATACTGTGCAATACCTCTGGTGTGAAATAGTTGCTTCAAGCGCCGTGGCACGCTGCGGCGCGGCAGGCAGGTGGGCAGCTAGCTCGAAACGCGCTTTAGCGCCTACAAACCCAACAGGGATACTTCACGCGTTGCGCAATGCGTGAAGTATCGCTGTTAGGTTTGTAGGCGCCAGTGCGTCGCCGCTCCTTTTTGTGTTACGCTCTAATATTTAATCTGGCGGAGTCAGCGTTATTCAACTCATGATTTTGAAATGTTTGCACATCCTGTATGGATTATTCTCATTTTAATTGATGAAGAAAAATATGTATTAAGGAAAATATAATGTGTGTTTTGTAAATATTAAGGTACGTGGTTCCGTATCAAACTTAATGATTTCCAAAGCACACGAATTTCTACACAATTTCTCATAGCCTTTTATAATCGATGGCAAAAAAGCAACAGCCAGGCGATAGGAACTATAGCCCGGCTGCATAATTTTTTATCGCTTCGTATAGCCCGGCCGTATGATTTTTACTTTCCACTTTCTACAGCCAGCTATATGATTTTCTGTAGCATTCTTTAGCCGGCTGTAAGAATTCCTATGGTATTTTGAAACGCAGCTCTTATCGCCAATTTTTACCAGGGCACATTTTTACCATAAATGCATCCATACGGTAGTATCTCTTCTAGAAATTGTTTTAACTCCCATTAGTTTCACTCTTATTACGACAATTCGTCACCTCCCAGCCAAAGTATCACAAGCGCCATATGCGACGTTTCAAAATTCCTGCCGCCATTTTATTTTTTTACAGAAAAATGTGTCAACGAAGCTGTCCGAAAATTTCACGGAATTTCCTTTGTATGCTGCCAACAAAATTCAGTAAAATTTTCAAACAGATTTAACCTACAATTTCTCTGTAAAAAAATAAAATGACGGCGGAAATTTTGAAACGTCGCATGGCGCTTGTTATACTTTGACCGAAAGGTGACGAATTGTTGATCAATTTTTTACTACTACTGATCTGACAATGCAGGATTTTCCAAATCCATGAACCAATCTCATAGAACTTCGAATGGCTATCCACTTCTCGCCAACAGCCCGTTTTTGAAGAAGAGCGTATATGCCGTATTTAGTCCGCACACCCGTCTCTCTTAAAACAAACCGTTCAATTAAGCAAAGTTATCCAAGAAACGCCGTTGCTTAACTTGCCAACTCCGGCTGTCAGGAACATGAGTTGCTCCGTGGGGGCCACTTGGGTGTCATGGACGATATCCCCGCTTATTTCACGGCGGACGTTTGTGGTCAGCCGTGAGTCCGCAACGGCCTTCGACGGTTCTGACAATCCACCCTTATTCCGACGATAAAACCAGGGCACGGTTTCGTAACCGACGCAACGACCACCAATTTTGCGGGGGAATGTTGTGGCAACGTTGCCGCAATGCTCCAAGCTGCCGTGTTACCAAAAGATGCTGTAAATACCTCCAAAAATGGACCGCGTTCAGCAGAAAGGAAGCAAGCCACATTAGCTATTGCCAAATTTAACCGGAAAATTCAATTTTTTATGCAAGAACGTTCGAACGGATTTTTTTTTTTTTTAAATATTAAGGAAGTTGCTTCGTACTATGCAGAAAATTCACTAAAAGCACAAAAATCCGCACAACCGATTTCATGTAAAAAATTAAATTGCTTATTTAAATTTGGTGATAGCTGATGTGGCTTGGTTTCTTTCTGCTTAACGCGGTTCAAATGAGGTTTTGCGAAAATTGACCTAGTACTATTCGAGAAGTGAATTTTATTAAATTATTCCTCACTTTATCTGTCAAATTTTAAAGAATCGGTATCATTGAATGGTTTTAGTAGTAGAGATTAGAGGATCTACGAATTTCACCTATGGTTGTGAAAAGAGGAATTAGGTAATTCGTCGATTCCCCGACGAAAAAACGTAACTCAATCCCAAGGTTGCAAAATTGACTCAAACGATTCGAGTTTTTACAATAATGTACCTTTGCAATTTTTCCCCAAAATTTTTTTCGATTTTTGGATAAGTTTAGAAAAAAACACCAGGGAAAAGAAACGCCAACAGTGGAGATGTTGCATGTGTGAGGGATTTGCGATTTGACCATTGATTCTCATATAAAAGTTCGCGAGAAACACGATGGTGCCACTGATTCTCTCTGAAATCATCTCCCAAGCTCTAAAAAAGCTCTCACAGTGAGGCCAAAATGGAGGGGATATCCCACCCTACCCTGAGAGTCCACCTCTACATCAAAACGAGCTCTCCATGCAAAAGATAGGGAGCAAATACATTAGCAGGGTTGCCACTTTATTTGGGGACTCCAAAACTGAAAACACGCCAACCCTGCTAATGTATTTGCTCCCTATCTTTTGCATGGAGAGCTCGTTTTGATGTAGAGGTGGACTCTCAGGGTAGGGTGGGATATCCCCTCCATTTTGGCCTCACTTTGAGAGCTTTTTTTGAGCTTGGGAGATGATTTCAGAGAGAACCAGTGGCACCATCGTGTTTCTCGCGAACTTTTACATAAGAATCAATAGTCAAATAGCAAATCCCTCACACATGCAACATCTTCATTCTCTTGGTAAAATCGCGATTTGAGAGGGTGAATTTGGCAACATTGAAATGTGGTTATGTTCTTTTGTGGAGGAAGCGACGATTTTATCTTCTGTTAGGCAAGACACCCAAAACGGCCGTAATGCAATCTACCACATGTTTGCTTGGAATTACGTTTTCAACGAATGACGTGCCACTTTTGAAGTTAGACATTAGCAGAAAAAGGCACCAGTTTACTCAAGCCAGCAGTAAGTACAACTCTCTCGCGAGCTAATGTGGACTTTCTGCTATTTCGTCGAAAAAAAAAAACCAACATCTTTTGCGTACTTTCTGCTCTTTGAAGACTGTCGTATTCTGTAAACTGGAAGAATTTTGCTTTTTTAGTAAAATTGTTTGGTCTATTTAAATTCATTTTGTGGAATTTTGAAGACAACTCAGGCAAAACCAGGTAAACTCCCACGCTTCAAATATGGAGGCGAAGAAATTGAAGTTGTAAAACACTACGTGTACTTAGGTGTCAAATTTACAAGCAGCGGACTATTTGCAATGCAAGCTGATGACGCAATATCCCGCACAGCTATAGCCGGAAGTTCCGTGATACAAATACTACAAAAAGCGAAAAATAACTCTTTCAAATCCGTATTAAAATTATGGGACTCGGTCACACTAGCAACTCTACTATATGCGGCAGAAATTTGGGCTCTCAGGTATTGTGATATGCTTGAGTCTGCTCAAAGCAGATTTTTCAAATCCGTTTTTCGATGGCAAAGATGCACACCCCACTATGTCATAAGACAAGAAACCGGCAAAGATAATATAGAAACAAATTTATTGAAATCTACGCTGAATTGGTACCACAGAGTACAAAATATGCACGAGTCCAGGTACCCTAAAATATGCTTGGCCCGACTCAAAGAACTAGATGAAAGTAGGTACAATATAATTAAATACAACTGGTTCTCTCAATTAAAAGCCATGTTACATAAAATTGACCAAGAATATCTATTTCTTAGAGAAACCACAGAGCCAGCTGCGATCAGGAAAATGGTAAATGAAGTTCAGAGAAAAATATCAGAACTTACCATGGAAAAAGACAAAGAAAAATTAAATGAAACAAAGTTTGTCCCCCATTACAACCTAATTAACACTGAGAATATTGATGCCAACCATAATTATTTATATCGTAAAGTGAGTTTTGCGAAAAAAAGACTATTCAGCCAACTACGAGCGAGAAATGTTAACTCCCTTAACATCACTATCAATCAGATGAACCATAGAATTAACCCTAACGAAATTTGCACAATTTGTAATACTCAACAACCTGAAGATGCGCACCACTTATTCTTTGTCTGCCCCATTTACCATAACACTCGAAAATATTACTTACACAGCTACCTTAACAAAGACATAAACCTAATTCTTAGTAAAGACTCAAACGAGCAACAGCTTACAGATATTTATAATTATTTTGCGACAATTCTGAGTATAAGATCGTTCATAATAAATGAATAACTGAATCAAAAAACAAAGTTTGCCTATCATGAACGCTGCTATTTCATGTACATAATTGTAAGCCCAGCATATCCTAGAGATAAGTGTAGCATAATGAAGTAATCTCATGTTTGTAAATGATCTCCCAACCTAACCCCCTTTGTTAAATCCTCCCCAGGATAAAAAATAAAGTATTCTATCTATCTATCTATCTATCTAAGTACAACTCTCTCGCGAGCTAATGTGGACTTTCTGCTATTTCGTCGAAAAAAAAAAACCAACATCTTTTGCGTACTTTCTGCTCTTTGAAGACTGTCGTATTCTGTAAACTGGAAGAATTTTGCTTTTTTAGTAAAATTGTTTGGTCTATTTAAATTCATTTTGTGGAATTTTGAAGACAACTCGAGTTTGAACTTTTAGTAGTTGCTACTTTCTTCGGTAACATAATAGCAGCACGGAAAAAAAAGTTGCTAAAGTCACATCCCGGATGTTAAAAATCTACGCGACAGCCCTTAGATATTGATTTGAACGCCATAGTTGTTAATTAAATGTAGCTAGGATGTTACTTTAACAGCCGAAGTGTCCATTACAACATTCAAGAGGTGTCGTGCAAACCTCCAGGAGGTTACTTCAGCAACTATTTTTTTCGTGAGGATAAAATAGTGCTGTAGTAGGTGCAGTTGGGTAGGCACTAAGTAACACACCATAGAGATCAGGAAAATACCCCTTTCACTCATGTCTTTTGCTTTTTTCTTCTCCAAAGTAATAAAGTAATAAGTAAATAAGTAAATAATGCAAGTAACGTGCATATCAGTGTCATCACACGATAAGAAAATACTTTCAATTGCGTTACGACCATTTTTCGTTAATAATAAGGAAATCAATCGCACAAAAATGGAAATTCTATATTAAATATTTTATCATTTGTTCATAAATTATATAATTTACAAAGAAACATTTTGAGCAAAATTATTTACAACTATTTTACACTTTCAGTATATGTAATCATCAGGGTTTTTTTTGTCATTCTACATGAAAAAAAATTTAACGTTAATGGTAAACTGCGGCAAATTTAGATTTAAGCTCAATGCGCTCTGGGAAATTTTGTGGTGTTTTTGTATGGAAAATTAAAAAGTTATGAAATTTAATGAATTCTTTTGATTTAGATGATACACTCGGTTGCTTTATATTTGCACTGAAAAAAATATGAAAATTGCTTTTGTGGAAAAACTAAGCCAACGGCTTCAGCAAATCGACGCACAGACGCAAAAAGACATCTCCCTTTCTTACTGCCCTTTCCCGCAACTCTTACTGTCAAATCCATCGTGTTACTTCTTTCCAGTGTTTTTATCTTTTTTTATCAAAACTAAGAGTGGTGAAAATGTGGATCAGATGAACCATTTTCCAATGACGGCGACATGAACTTGTAATCGAGTCATTGATTTAGACTCCTCCTCTTGTTACAGTCTCAAATGACGAAAAGGATCCTTTGAGACTCTCCACTTTCCATTTTTCATTTTTTTAATCTTGAGCTTCTTATAGGGGCTCCTGAAAATTGGAAGATGAAGTAAAATTGTATTATACGCTTAAAGCCAAAATCGGAGATCAAGATTACAATGATCTAAAGCAGTAAAGTAGGTACGCAATTAACATGTGATATATGTAAGAGGAAGAGACCTTGGCCCACAAATGTTTAAAATTGAGTCGTTGATATCAAAGTATAGGGAGATGATCTACAAGAAATTTTGGCACATAACACACATAAAAATGTCCAGCCAATATGGAATTATGGCAGCTTGAAGTTTAGTGTTCAGAGAAGGTAGTTTCGAGTAAAAATTACCTAAAAGATTAGTCTATACCATGTTTAGGGCACAAAATTTCTGTATTTTAATGCAGAGTCAGTTTCTATTTGAAACAAAAATAAACCGAGGAACTTGCAGCTTATTTCAATAGCGTGACACTAGAAATTGGTTTTCGTCGAAAGCTCAAAGTTCAATATTTTTATCCAATTTGAGAAAAAATGTTTGTACCCAAAATCTGCCTCCGGGAACCATGGTTGCTCAGCCCGTAGACAGTAAAACATATTTAAAATGAGAGAAAAAAAACAAACTACCTGCCATAAGAATAGAGTGATCCTTAGGATTCTTCATCATGATTGGGGGTCAACAATAGGAATTAAATCCCTGCTATCATCTATGGCGGTTTCAGGGTCACCCCAAACTTGCAGATCGTCCGGTTCCACGGTCTCCAAATCGGATTCCTTGTTCCAGAAAATAGGGTCGGGGGCGGTGTAATGTTGCGTCCTGAAATCATTGCCCATTCAAATATCGGTAACTTCGCTATAAAAGGAACACTCGTTATTAGAGGGTCTATTACTGCCAAGGAACAAGGTGGTAAAAAAGTGCGGGGTCCACACTATTATGCGGGAAAAACAAGGCTAAAAAGTTCAAAAATTTTAATTAGAGTCAATATTAATTAATGCCCTGATGAGACAAACTTAGAAAGTTCACATAACTGCCGCCCAAAATAAACACTCTGTATCCCCTCAACACTTTTCAATTATTTTCTGTGAAAACGCTGTTTTACAAGAGAATACAAATATTCATCACTCTTTTTTTTACTTACAAACCTTTTTACTCTTTTTTTACAGACCTCATTACTCTTTTTTTGTAGTCGATTCTGGTATACCTAATGTTATGAACTCAAAATGAAAAAAAAAGAAACCTTATGGAAATTATATTTTCTTGCAGTAGAGCGATATGTGTGGAGAAAATTTAAAAATTAGGATGGAGTTATGGCGTTTTTGCTGTGTATGGTAAAATATGCCAGAGCTTCGATGAAATATTTAGTTTTTAGAAAAACTATGGATATTTTCCTTAATACCTTTAGGTGTATTTGCGACTTAACTTCCCTGAAAAACAGGGGGAAAATAACATGATATTTTTTTGAAACTTTCGTATGACATGAGCTGAGACTTGGTGACATCCAAATGCTCACAAGACATTTGGACGTGTTCCTGCCAAACGGAGCTATCTGCATTAAGACACGAGCCCTGAGACCTATGAGAATATATACATGATAAGGCTCACGTCATTATGCACATAGTTTCGTTTGGTAGAGACACGTCCATTTTTATGAGCGTATGAACAACAGGACGTATTTATGCAAAGAGAAACCACTCAGAAGATGTCCATCATTCGTACATATCTCCTGTTAGTATATATTCGTCCACTTTTCTAGATTAGCTGTAGCAAAAAATACTGAAATGTCAGCAGCCAATTTTACAAGTTTATACACCAAAGGTCCTTCACAGCATGTAAGAAAACAAGTTACGTTCCCAGTACAGCGAGAAGCGTCGACAATGGAGAAGGAGCAAGTTTCGAAAGACGTAACTTAAAAAGTTCCTCGAGAAAATTCGCCAACTTGCTCTGGAGAGGAACTTTTTTCACCTCCCTAAAATTTCATAATTGGCAATAATTTCATTAAACTCTCTAATGCACGCACACCTTCCTCTCGCCGGCGCCCTCGTGTGAGCACGCTTGCTTGAGCTGGCGAAATTGACTGACATCTGAGGCAGAAAAGGTTACGTAAGTTTCGCGCAACATACACACGTTCGCGCGTGCTTATCGATGTGTGTGTTACACCCTGCTCGAAAGTTAGCTGTCCCTCCAGCACCACTCTCATTGTATTTCATTGAGGATGATCCTCTTTCCTCTCCGGGAGAGAGGGATGAGGGGTTAAAACGTCGCTTGGCTGACATAAGGGCGTAACTACTGATTGAGTTGAGCCCGGAATTGCATTGCGTTGTATAGACGACAGGGTTCATTGCAGAGTGCAGTTACGCCCTTATGTCAGGAGAGCGACGAAAAGTGTGATGGAGGGCGGGGAAAAGCGTAAGTACCAGTGCATAAGTCAAATTACGCCAATTGGATCGAATTGTACACAAACGCATCAAGTCACATTTTGGCGGGAAAATGAATTAGGAACAGTTACAAATGCAACTAGGTGTAAATTTTCTCCTGTTAAAAATTTTAAGTCGCGAGAATTTTTTTGAAATGTTAAAGCAGTCGTTAAGCTGCATTCTTAGCATTGCGTCTTAATTGAGAAGGAATGAAATTTTGACCCTCATTTTTCAGTTCTATCGTAATACGTTTCCCTTGAACTAGGCCCAATACCGAGAGAAGAATATTGCTCGGAAAATATTTTTGAAAGAAAGAAAAATAATGAAACAGAATTATGTGCAGAAAAGATGAAAATCAAAAAAATCAAAAATGAAATAAAAACGTTTTTTTCTCAGCATTGCGTCCTAAGAAGGAATGAAATTTTGAACTTCATTTTCTCGGTTCATTTTTAATACGTTCCTCTTAGACTAGGCCCGATTCACTGAGAGGAGAATTTTGCTCGGAGAACATTTTTGAAAGAGGGGTGAAAAATAAGACAGAATTATTGTGCAGAGAGGATGAAAATAAACAAAATTAAAAAAAATTGGCTCAAGATTTGCAACGTAGCAAACCGAGGTATAGGTTTTGTACTTTCACCATCAATACTCAGCTCCAGTTCTCACGTTGAAATAAATGCGCAAGATTCTGCTGAAGCAGACCGAAAAGTTTGACCTACATGGGGCACCGAATGTTCAACTCACACGACCGAACTTCTTCCCTTAGTACAGGGAGCTTCCGTGCTCGGAGGGTAGAAGCGAGGATTTTTGGAGCAAACTGTAGTTGAACTTAAGATCCTCAAAAATTGGGTCCCTGGATGAGACGTGGGTGAGATAAAAGGCAGGCGCGCTTGTGAGCTGCGGGAAAAAGCAAAGTATAAGTCTCGATAAGGAACTTACTTGGAAATTTGTCTATCAATCCAACTCCTGTAATAAGACACATCCGTGTAGACTCCGGGAACCTTGCGTCGAGCGCAGCCCTCTCCGAAGGAAACGATCCCTGCATAAAAATCAACGCATAAACATCCGGCATTTCGTAACGGGCCAACTTCGAGCCGAATCCCAAACTTAAATTAAGATCCCGGAAAGATAAGTTGTTTGCGCGGCTGGAAATTAGTCTGCTCTCTGCTCAGCCCCCGCCAATGAGTGGCAGGTAATTGAATCAACTGCAAACAAACTTCGCATTCGGCCTCTTCTTCTCCGGCCCCGGTTGCTAGCTTTGCGCCGTCATAAACGAATCCATTTGCGGTCTCTCCCTCTTCGAATTATTCGCCGAAAAACAAGGGTGCACCAGTGGCGTGGCGTGCTTTGCGATATATCGATTGATCTGCCATTTAAATCAATGTAAAAAGATCGATTATTAAGGTGTTGCAGCGAACACCTTGATGATCGATTCTTTACTACAGCTTCAAATGGAGGAATATCGATAGTCGATCATTCACGCCACGCCACTGGGGTGCACTCAAAAAATAGGATTCACCATCAAACGGATGTTCATAGTTTCTCAGCCTCTCTCTTGTTGCTTTGAGAAATATAATCGAGGGGCTTGGAGGACAAGGTGCATGAGTGCAGTTTTTGCTATTTCGAGAAATACATTCTTGAAGTTTCGAAATTACACGGAGCCTTATGGCGAAAAGAAAGTTCAAACTGACTTTTTAGTACTTGAGAAAAGGGAATTTGGGAGGGAATTTTTCACAGAATATGCATTAAGACTAGTTTTACTTGATGTCATTGATATCTCAATTTTCTCAAAATCTGCACTTATGCGCCTTGTTCTCCAAGCCAATCAAATAATATATTTGAACTACATTGATGAAAAGGGCAAAAAGTAAATTTTACAAGCTCTCAGAGAACGGCAGAAAACCGTATCTCTTTTTGGCATGATGAATTTTTGGTAGCCAAAGCCATAATTAAAACGTAGGACCAGTGTGATAAGACCGTATAAAATTTCAGAGGTCATATTCTACATTATTCCGTGGATTTACTTGGGAACAGTTGGACTGCATTTCACAATTTGAAGTATAAATTCTGGCTCATCTGAAAAAACACTCATGTGCACAGGGAAACTAATGACGCATGCGATGTTTTTAAACTGGGCCAGAATTCGTGGTTTCTAATTGCAAAATGTAGTTCAATTGAGTTCAGCCTCATAGATTCTAACTTTTTTCATCGTTATTAATTTCTTTTAAATTTAGCTCTTTTAGTTCCAAAACTTTGATGAAGTAACTTCTGAACTCGCTTTGGAGGATTTAATTTTTGTGAAAGCCGGCAAATTCTGAAATTTTGAATGAAGATCTCTATGTGGATATAATTTTCTCAGTTTTGATCAGTTATTCAGAATGTTACCAAAATCTTGAGGGATAAATATTCCCTCCACTTAAATCCACTATGAATAATCAATTCTATACAAAGTTGTCTGTCCCGATAGATATTGATTGTTTTGCATAGATTTTAAAGGACGAAATCCAGTAATACCAACTTGCAAGAATCACCACTGTTGGTTAATCAGTGCGAGGTTTTTAAAATTCTCCTTTGTAATTTTTAATGTAAAACCAGTAGAGGTCACAAAGTGTGTTGATTACATACCTTGCACGGTGAATAAGCCACCGTATTGCGTCTGCAGTGGTCCTCCACTGTCACCCTGAATCCAACAAACAAAGGAGATTAGTTTTTGGGGGAAAACACATAATAAAGAAAAAAAAGCAAAGAAATAAAAAGGAGTTGGATACTTCGTGTGCTTTGAAGAAGCTCTCAACAGTCAGCGGAGTTTAAAGATACAAATTCTAATTTAAAAAAAAAAAAAAAAAAATCAATAAACAATGGGAGGAAGGAGAGAAATAATCGACGGATGGACTTCTCTCCTATGTACTCTCTGCTATAACCTTGCTTGTTTTCAGTATCATCTCCTAACCGGAAGAGATGAAGCAAAGTTGAAACGAGGAGGAGTTATACGCGCAGTGTTAGTTCGCCTTCAATTTGTAAGATAGGCCACTAAACATACAACGTTCAGCAATTAATACTGCCACTCTGAGGGAAACCCTTGTATAAACATTATATGAACAACATGTTGAACAGTGCGAAATTTCGCCATACAATGGAAAATAGCTGTAGTACTCTATGGCATGAACTAATTATGTATTTTGAATTCTGAGGTACGCCAATCTATGCTATACATCAAGTTCGAATTTTTTCGATCAAAATTTCAAAATTTTGGTATTCATGTATATTCAAAAACGAAAACACTGATTTGCAGCATCATGCCGCAGAGGAATGATTCAATTTTTAGAAAACGAACGAATCCGTAGTAACAAGATCGTTATACCATACCTTACAGGGATAAGACCAGTACCGCGTTTTCGTGCATAATAAGAAAGGAAAAAGGAAAGTGTGAAATGCCTTTCAAGGATTAATGGTAGAGGTGAACTTTGAGTTTGCATACGGCTATACATTTCTCGTTAGAATAGCCTCAGAATAATTTGTGAGAACAGCCTCAAAATACATTTTTGAGAGGTGCCTATTTTCCAACATTTTTTCAAGGACACCTCGCAATGAAACCCCTCTCATCTACTGAATTTACTAGGCCCTCCTAAAAAAGTGAGGGACGAGCTACCCGTCAAAAAATAACTCTAGCCACGTGCCACGTCCATGTGAATGTTGTGAATGTCGAAACCCTGACGATAGCAAAGTATCCCAGTCCCAAATGGATTGCATTTTGCAAAAAGGAACCACTAGCATTGCAATGTTGCTAAGATTGTACAACTTCTTTTGTCTTGGAGGAAAAACCCGACTATCCCTTAATAGTTTCTATTTTACTCGCTAAAAACTGTAAATTTAAGACAAAATTACCATCTAAATTTCATAGTTTTTCACAATTTCCTCAATTTTATTGCTAAGGATGAAGTTGCACAATCTTAGCATCATTGCAATGCTAGTGGTTCCTTTTTGCAAAATGCAATATAAATATGACTCGGAATCACGTTTCCACCCCCAACCCAATTCACAAAAACGCTTAACGCTTACTGTCCAGCAATAAGCACTTCAAAGCTGCCCGGGAAATATTAATATCCACGTAACAGGGAAATGTTTACCCGCGAAAGACGACTGCAATAATGATTTATTATTAATTTTAACTATTCATAGTTTAATATTTGACGGAGACCCGGAGGTGGTGGGTATCATTTCGCAGTCGTTCATTTGCTCAAGTTGGCTCTCGAAATTAAACGCAGCGATGCCGGGGGAGAGCGAAAAATGTCCCGGTCGAGGCGGGGGAGCGTGGTAATTCGTCGGGTTGGCGACACTGATTCATGCCCGCGGAACTTTCCGCGGCGCAGTAGCGGTTGCTGCTCAGACCCCGGCTAATTACGCTTTGAACAAATAGTTTTTATAGGAATGACCGGCTTTATTTTGATTCGCCCTCCGCCCGCACAATTTGTCGCTCCTCTGACGTAAGGGCGTCCCTGTATTTTCACTTGAGCCCTTGAAAACATATAGTTTTACGGAATTTAGGGCTCACGAGAAAATTAGGATACTCCCTTTGCGTTAGAGGGACGACGAATTTCGGCACTCTGCGGTCCCCCGCCTTTGCTTACGGGTGGTTTGCTCTGTCGCTCGGAAATTTTGGCGGGTCCCTACCTACCCAACCACGAACGGCTTGAAATTCACTCGGAGGAAAGATTCATTAACATTAACTCAGATATTACACTGAAAAATGGTTAGAAACAGTTTTTTTTTTTTTTTATAATTGAAACGAAATTCTCTTTGATTTTACTAGACATTTTGTGGTCAAGACATTTTGTTTTTATTTGATTTTTTTAGTGTATGGAATTTTTTTAAGGTAAATGTATCCACGCTGTTCTTGTGTATGAATACATTTTAACATAATAATGCGCGTATTTTGATATGCTATCCCATTTTTATTCAGTATGTTTAATTCAAATTAGTTTTATTTTAACACAGAGAAATTATATATTGTCATCGTTGATAAATTTTAGTTTTTTTTTTTTCTTTCTTTCAAATTAATCATAAAATCATGTGACTCATGAACAAATTCTTTCGTTTAAATGTTTTGAAATAAAACCGAATTTTCTTCACCTGAAAAAAGTTTTATAATTCAGAGAGAATTTAGTTCAAATTTGAAAAAAGTTTTTTACCGACTACGGGGAAAGCGATCATGCTGTGGAGACTATCGAAATCGGGAATGCGATTTCAGATAGGGAACTTGGAGTGATATCCAAAGTGAATCTCACTTGCCAGAGCTATTCCTATCAGAAATAAAGGGAGAAAAAAGAAAGAAAGAAAGTAAGAAAGAAAGGAAGGAAGAAAGATCCCCTTCTCCCGATTGATATGAATATGGGAATGAAATCTACTCGTTTATGAGCGTAAAAAAAACTAGACGTAGAAATTGATTTGAAATCCCGGATTTTTCGCAATATTGTAATAAAAATTTTACCCCTTTGGACCTAAATCCCTTTTCCACAATCATAATAATATACGATAGTGATGATTTGGTGATTATGGGTGAATTTTCCTTACATCGCAGGCATCGATGCCACCGTCGTAGACTCCCGCGCAGAGGGTGCCGGCCACATTCGAGTTCTTTGGTTGAAGTCGAGATGTTCGGCAGGCTCTTCGTGTGATGATGGTGACGTTGGCCTCCTGCAAAACGCATGGATACCTCGCGCGACGCACCTGCGTTGACCCGAACCCGATCACCGATGCCCTCTTCCCCGCGTTGTTAATGCCTGTAAAAATAAGATTGTTAGGTCCTTCGAAATAAAATCCCGCTAAGCTAAGGGAAAAAATCGTTTTTTGTCAAATTTACAAAACTTTTTATTGAATTTTCTTCTGGATTCTTAGTCAAACAATTTCTGGCGATCTTTGAATTCCATAGCATGGCAAAGTGAAATTAAAATAGAAAGTCTGTATATAAATCTGACGAAAAACAAAACGCTGTCATTATTTTATATTGTCTCAACGCAACTGAGTAATGACAGAACAATTGTCCTCTTTGGTGAGATCTTAATTCAATTTTATTCTTATACACCGTCAAGAAATATTCTTATATGACGTCTTACACCGTGTTTTTCGACAGGCAATCATCGCAGTTAATATTGCACTCAGATATTTAGCGATAGGACAAATTTGATAAGTTTTTTCCAATATAAGCTTAAGGTGATTCGATGGACGCCATATTTTGTGTCAGAACGGCTTGCGATATATCGCATCAATTGGTTCCATTTTTTCAGCAACTCGTCATTTTTCTCCAATTTTGAGATCGCAATTCTGTTGTCAGGAGACTACTCACTTACCAATTTTAACAAAGAAATTCAACGTAATAAAGGCGTAGTTTTTTTAGAGAGAAAATATTGCATTCGAGTGCAGTTTCGATATCAGTATCGAATGCAATATTTTCTCTCTAAAAAAACCACGCCTTTAATACGGTGAATTTCTTTGTTAAAATTGGTAAGTGAGTGCTTCAGTCTCCTGACAACAGAATTGCGATCTCAAAATTGGAGAAAAATGACGAGTAGCTGAAAAAATGGAACCAATTGATGCGATATATCGCATGCCGTTCTGACACAAAATATGGTGTCCATCAAATCACCTAGAACCTAGCTTTTCCGTAACCAGCACAACTAACCCATTCCGCACAAAAAGTATTTTCCAAAACTCTCAATGTCGTTCCGCTTAGTGGCATTCTTACCTACGACCCTCCTCCGGAGCGTGGCGTAGCTATAGTTGATGATGTATTCAGAGTCATAGAGAATAACTGGGGGGTACGCCCCCTGACTGTTTTGCCGTCCATCCCCCAAAGGCGCTTCGCGCCTTAGGCGTCATGCGTTACTCTCATGATTTCATATTGTAGAGTAGATTTGTTCCATTGTAGTCTTTTCTGACCTGACTAGTTTGTTGGGTCAAAAGAACTTACTTTGGGGCGGGAGGCAGATAGGCATGAAGTGTGTGGGAGCGCTGAGCTCGATGACAGCGATGTCGTGGGCGGTGCTTCGCGGCGTATAGTTTTCGTGGATGAACACCCTTGACGTCAGCATCTCTATTCTTCGATGCTCCTTGGCTTCGCACCGATCCACCATCCCCAATACCACCCGGTACAACAGCTCCGGCCGGTCCGTCCTGTAATCAATAGCCATGTTGTCATTAACATGTAGTATGATAGATGCTTTAATAGATGCATGAAGTATGATAGATGCTCTAATAGATGCATGAGCATGAAGTATGATAGATGCTGTTGTCATTAACGCAGCCAGTCCACTAATTTTTGATGAGCGAAGGTAAAGGTAAATGCATCAAGACTTTTCCAGATACCACTATTGCTGCTCGAGAGAGCAAGAGGTGTCTTGCCTAAGTAGTTAAATGAAGGCGATGGGTCTTGTTGTTGGATGCGGATTACTCAATAAGTGAGTACAATTCGTATTATTGCACCTTCATGTTCTTTAGATACCACCGTTCCTGCTCGAAGGAGCTCGTTATGCCTACCTCACGAGATGAAGGCGGAAGGTTCGATTAGTGGATCCGGATCACTCAATGTAACAATTTATGCTATCAAACTCATGCCATATTTTACTTCGAGAAACCTAGTTACTCAGAAACTTCATTCTATGCACATATCAATAGCTGCCCTTTATAATAGCTTCATATTTAATTTATTTTCTCCTTGTCTTTTTTTTTCTCTTCTCTGAGGTATTAATGACTGTGTAGTGTTAAGGTAACTGTAAAGAAATGTATTAACCAACCAACCCTGGCCTAATCTGATTTTTTTAAAAATTGCGTTTTTTGCGTCAAAATACTTTCAATGCCCACGTTTATCTCGGTTTTCCCGTTTATTTTGGATATTTTCACTTTCTGGGAGCCACTCGATCTTTCTTTCAGATTTAATTTTCTCCAAAAGAACAACCTGTGTAAGTCTAAAAATTTAGTTGTTCGCTTTTTCTTATTGTTGCAAATAAAATATGCTCATTCCCGAAGAACAACTTTTAACAAGACAGAGGACAAAACATTAATTCCGATGATAGAATTTTATTTGAGGATCCTGAGCGAATACCACCTCAGTTACAAAAAAGGTAGCATACTTTGATTAGAGCAAGAAAAAGTTCATTCCGCTGTTGTGTATAGTAATGTTCTATGTTCTACCTGAACATGAAAAATGTTCTACCTGACATTTGGATCTTTAGTCAAGCTATGTGGTTCAGATAATCAAGTTATGGAGTCTTTTTTGACAATTTTACCATTAGTTATTTTAGTTTTTTAGCTTTTCCTTCTATCAGAATTTTAATCTCGATATAATGAAATAAAAAATCCTACTGTAACATGTGCACCATGTGATGTAGGTATATTTACATCACTTCTTCATATTTCGACGAGGTATTAGCAGGACTTCGGCATAACTGGAAGGACTAACGTAGATTCGAACTTGTAGGAATCACAGAGTGACGAGATTTCGCCTGAGAACGATTAAACCTAATTAAATCAATACGGTTGGTTGGGCGCTGCATTGAATGCAGCGTACAACTAACTGCTCGCTTCAGTGAATCCGATCTTGCCAGCTCCTGTGTTGCCTATGATGAATCCCGTCAATAAATATTGAATCAGAGGAGCCGCAGAGTACAGCCCTGTGGGCTGCTTTGAAGCTTAAAATAACCGTGTAGCGGCTTTTGGTAAGTTATCAAAAGCCGACTTTTAACGGTTACTACTTTCAGCTTTTGTTGTCATTATTGCCATAAAAAGGTCTAAGATATGCTGAAAAAATTGTTTCTCATCTTAAATGCCTGAATCCGTCTTTGAATCGATTTAATATTTATATTATGTAATTTTAGATAAATTAACTTCACTATCATATAAGTAAAATTACAGATGCTACCAATACATGAAAACTTTTTAACTCACCCATAATGCTTTACTTTTTACTTAAAATGTTTGTCCGGAATAGTTATTTCCAGCAATTAAACGCACTAAAAAGTGAAGTTTGGATTTTAAATCTTTAGTTAGGAAGTAAAGTCAAGTTTTTACTCATTCCAAAATGCATTTACGAAAAGCTTCGTTCGCCATATTTCAGCAATAAAAGTCCAAAATGAAAACTTATCATATAGCCGAGCCCATCAAAAATGGACCCCAAATGTCCCATAAATAACATTATTCTGACTCTATACGGAAAGTCTGTGAGACTGCAACTTCTCTCAAGGTTTCTAGAAGGCCCGTTTGTCTACCAGCCAACCCTTAAAGATATAAAATGTATTACAGGGAAACAACTGGAGGGACATGAAAAAACTAAACTGAAAGTTGAGAGGAACTATAAAGGTTTAAATACAGTCCAAATACGAATATTGTAATTTTTTATTTTTTTAAATTCATTGTGGGGGCTATCTACATTCTGTGCCTTATTAAGCGCAAATTCAACTGTTTGCCGGACAACGCTATTTGACGAGTGGTACCTAAATTTGTACGAAATTCACACTGTTTGGGTAAGAAATTAAGATAACCACTATCTTAAAATGTTGTATATAGACTTTGAGGTCATTTCCAAAAATAAAATACGCTGCAATTCAAAGAAACCTTATCTCATGTAGGCACTTGTACCGCCAAAAATTAAAATCTGCGTCGCAGTGGTAATTTGACTCAGTGATAAATTAAGGATTCATTGCATGTATGAGCTGCTAACTCACTGTAGCCATGGTATTTTATTCATCGATGTGTTGTTCGCAATAGAAAGCTCCTACAAATATTTAAGGAATACGATATTCAATGTTAAAATTAAATACATTATTATATAAAAGAACTTAGCTAACATTGGTAAAGATGATTACATCTCCTGCTTTAGTGGGGCTAATTTTGGACCAAAGAGGCCTTAAGTTTATTTCTGTTTCGGGTCTGTAATGACTCTTAATCACATATGGATGAAATGTAGATACTAGATAAAATTGGATCGTTTTCCCATCCCAGCCAGGGATGAGAACTGTAGCTGATTTTTGGGACTGGATTCGCTCCTAACTCGTGAAGCATATTTGGAACCAGTTCTGGTTTTAGGCATGCTAGAAAATATCTTAGGTTCAATCTTCTATAGGCTTACTTGGTTACGTTCTCGACAAATCGTTGCCCCTCTGACGTAAGGGCGTATCTCCTTTTTCACGTGAGCCCTGATATCCATATAACTCCAGGCTCTCCGGGGCTCACGTGGAATTGAACGTATTTCTATCAAAAGGAACTATGTGCATTAAGACATGAGCCCTTAGACCCATAAGAATATGTGCATAGCAAAGCTCACGTCATAATGCACATAGTTCCGTTTGATAGAAATATGTCCAATTAGAGATACGCCCTTGCGCCAGAGGAGCGACGAAATAACATACGAACTCCACGGCCAGACGTCGGCAAATGAGGGTCCGGTACACGTTGCACACAGTGGCTTTAAAGTACAGCTGTCTCCTGGGATAATGTGAACTTACTGCTGATAAGTCAGAAATGATAACAATTTTTGCATACTTACTGCTGTTTGTTATCTCTCAACTCTCAGATGCTGCAAGTATCGTCACCTGCCGGCAAGCATCACAAGCGCCGTTTCAAAATTTCCGCCGCCATTTTTTTTTTTACGGAGAAATTGTTCATCGAAGCTGTCCGAAAATTTCACTGACTTTTATTTGTGCTGCCGATAAAATTCGACGAAATTTTCGATCAGATTCAACCAACAATTTCTCTGTAAAAAAATAAAATGGTGACGGAAATTATGGAACGTCGCACAGTGGATTGAGTAAACGCGAGAAGTCGGACATGAATTGTTTTACTAAAACTGCAAAAGATGTTTATTTTGTCAAATTTTAAATGTGGAGGGGTGATTCTTAAAGAAAATTCTATGAGAAAACCAATTTGATCATTTACATCATTTGGACTGCATTTTGTAATTTGGAACTATAAATTCCGGCCCAGTTTAAAAACAACGTAGGTGCCATTAGTTTCCCTATGCACATAAGTGTTTTTTCAGATGAGCCAGAACTTATAGATCCAAATTGCAAAATGCAGTCCATTTATAAGACCTCAACGTCTTGTAAAAACGGAGGTATGAGCTTTTAAAATTTCCAAATTTTGCCCGACCTCTCCCATGGACTCGATCCATTGTGCGTCGCATGATGCTTGCGCGATACCTTGACCGGAAGGTGACAGTATGACGAATTTTGCTGTTTTAGGGGCGTCTTCAGTTAATTTGATCTGGCTTGGTGCAATTTTGAAGAAAATTCTTCCTAAAAAATTTGCTGGTCAATGCTCTTTTCGGTAACGCGGCAGTAGAGTTGAAAATAGATGAACATGGTACCTTCTGAAGCAGTGCGCAGCTGTGAGGACATGCCGATCGGTGATGAGGGAGCCAGCGCAAGTGACGTCGACACCTTGCTTGCCTCTTCTACTGAGGGCCACGAACCATGGGAATCGGAAGTAGCCCACCGATTCGCCACCCACCACCCGGCTGTTGAGTCGGCTGAAATCCGCCGTCGCTACTCCACACTGGGCCCCAACTACATTCATCAAAATATCCATTATTAAAAATTACAGAAAAAGAAAAAAAAAAACGTGTAGAAAAGTAAACCAGGATACCTTGCACTGTGTTTGGCGCAATGCGTAAAGTATTCATGCAGTCTTGTAGGCGCTAATATGTGTTACATGCTGATCACCGCGCCGAGGGTTTTCCTATTCATCTCAAGTCCTCATCATCATTGCTCTCGGCGCCGCGCCGCTCCAGGCCAAATTGCGTGTTTGGTTTCTCTTTTAACTCGACTTATTGAAGGTGCTGTATCATCGTAGGACGACAAAGAGCTCTCAGGAACAAATGGACGTATTTTTACCAAACGGAACCATGTGCATTAAGACATGAGCCCTGAGACCCATAAGCATATGAGCATAACAGGGCTCACGTCATAATGCACATAGCTTTGATTCATAGAAATACGTCCAAATAAGAACGGCGGACGTTGCATGCAGAAGATTCAAGATGGGAGGGAACAAGGCGCTATTTATTTGTATTATCGTACAATTTGTTCAAATTACATATCGACGGTGTATAAGTCGGGAATCACATAACTCGCTTTGCGACGTCGCAGACTGCCTGTCACACTTTATTTTTTTAACGGGTAAATACTCAACGGCAATTCTTTTAAACTGCCGCGATTTTTCCTCTCTGTGCAAAGAAAATTCTGCATAAACTTCAAGGAGTGATGTCAATGTGTCCTCCTTAAAAAAAATCACCTAGAGGCGGAGATATGCGATTGCGGACTTCCGTCGCGCCGTCGATATGGCTAAGCATACTCACTCACTTTTGAAACCAATTCGGTGCATTGATTCCAAAAAATATATTTCTAACTTAATACTCCATGATGAGAAGTTTCGTAAAAATTCAATAGGGAAAAACAGTCGAGGTTTGATTGGTAACAACCCCTCCCACCAGCTGAGGCCGCCATTTATATTGTTCCCAGTGGTTTCCCTAGAACCCAGGGTCCATACTCTCTCAAAAGTGGTGATCCTAGCGAAACTATAATGCGTAAGTATACAGAGAAACACAACTGACTACAAAGGTTCTTGATCAAAAGCTAAATTCTTGACTACAAAATCTCATGGAGTACACCTGTCTGAAAAAACATGTTTGAAATCTACAACGCGCCAAATGCACCTAAAAAATCGGCCGTGGCGCCTAAAAAATGAAGGATCTGCGCCGACGTGGCCCCTTAGAATCTGGATTTTCATAAAAAGTCACATAAAGGAAGAAAAATAAATCTATTTGAATTGGGAAAACTCAGAATCGTCAGCACTACAAGCGAAAGCTTGCTTTTTTATTCTTCACAATTTCATTCTTAGTGCTTTTGTCCTCTCTATGTTACAGCTACTTATTAGTTCTACTACGAAAACATCTTGCGTCTAACTTTTCACTAAATGCACCGTAATATATAGGCCAAAAGTCAATTTGGCCCCTAAAAAATCTTCAGTGGCGCCTAAAAATCGGGCTTGATGCGCCACATGGCTCCTAAAACTCAAAGGTGAGTTTCGAACACTGCGTCTAAAAATAATTTTTGGTGACTCTATCAATCTTTGTCCAGTAGAAAATAGGCTCCGGTTCACGTACAACGTTTGCTAAAACCGCAATCAAATCCATTAATTCGACCTTTCATAATTAAATTGTGGCCAATCATCCATATCGCAAGCTCAAATGAGCAAAAGAGATGTCAATAACCGGACCGGCCGAAATTTCATCAATTATTGGTGGTTCTCATGGGATCACTTTTCCAGCGCTTCTCCCCCCACGAACACGAACAGCCCACACCTTTCTCATCTGTTCTTCGCATTATTAGAAATCTACTTCATCGAGTGGAAACATTACGAAATATATAATTAACCAGAGTCCTGCCGAGCTAAGCAAAAATGCTATATGAATATTCGAGAGTTGCCAAATTTACGTCGATAAAATGTCATTTTTTGAGGAAAGTTATGAATATTTTTCTTTAGAATTGTCAGAATCTTTAGGTGAAATTGCGGACAGAATTATCTGAAAAGATGGGAGGAAAATATTCATAAGTTTACCAAAAATTTTCGTTTTATGAAAGAAAACTTGGCAATGCCTGGAGGTTCATACGGCGTTTTTCTTTAGCACGACAGAGCACCTCCCAGGTCGTCATAAGGTTCAGCCCCCCATCAACGCTCGCCGTCCCTAGGGATTAGCTTTATGACGACCTACAATCCGAGTCAAAATTTACCTGCCGATTGCAAGCACGGGACTTTGCCAGCTGATTATTAAAATCATAGACAAAGCTATAGACAAAGAAGACAAAAAGGAAATTGAGTAATCCTATTGGTTTAAACGGGTGGTTGATAAGGGGGAAAATGATTGACCAAAGGATCCCTCGTGGGTTGCTGTTAGTTAGACTGTTACTTACCTTCTTTGTCCATTGCAATGCAACCACCCGCGTCCACCAATAGGATTGTTCCATTTGCTCTTCATCCTCTTGGTCTATCAGTTTGTCTATCAATTCCTATGATCAACTCGCTACTCGGCAGATCTTTCAGGAAAAGTATGGCAAAAAATATAGGAAGTTCGAGCAAAAAATCAACATTAATAATTTTGGAGTAAAATCCGGAGTACACTCTACTTCGGGAGTCTGTGTTATCCCAAAAGCGCTAGAGTGATGAAAAGGCGTAGTCGAATCTACTCTAACGGCCAAATATATACCTCTTGTAGGTTGCGCCCTTGAAGGAGCTTTTTGCTCCTCTTCAATTTCGTCCTAATCTTCGAATGTTGGAGGAGGAAAAACTTTTTATGAAGTCTGTTTGTGGAGTTAGCGCCTCCCCCACGCAGCGGATTTCACTCCTTACACATATCCCTCGGATTTTTGGGGGCAATATAGGCTACTGACAAAAGTATAGTCTGAGTTTTAGTGTAAGGTAATGATGAAAAATTGATTGGAAAAATTTGCGTCGTTTAATAATAATAAAAAAAGTAAAATAGAAAATAAAAATAATAAAATGGTACCTACGGTAATTGAAAGCGGAATTCTTGCTTGCATTATATTATTTAAAAAAATGAATTAATCCTAATGCATGCACATTTTGAATAAATATTTATAATAATTAATAGAATTATATTATATTTAGAGTTGAGGACATAAAAGTCTTGACTACATATTTTTTATCACTGTATGTGGCGGTAGTGATAAACGAGGACAATGTGGGTCAAATTATTTTAATTGAAAGTTGTAACATCGGTCAACTAATTGATACGGTCGTGGAAAGGAACACGATTTTTACCTCACAAAGTTTACTTTTATATTATAGGAGGTACTTCAACCTAAAATTTCTAAGTGACTAAACAACGTAAGAGTTATTTCTCCTGCAACATCTAAAGATTTGGAAGAGAGTGACTGCTACTCCAAAGCACCTTTGCTTTGAAGCGCCTTCAAAGACGCAAACAGCAAAGAGGCATACACTGTTCACCCACAGATAGGAAACATTTTTACCTCTTACCGTATTCTGTGATTTGAGAGAGTGCTCCCTGTTTTAATCAAACTTATGACGTCATAAATAGCCGCACATTAGAAATAAACCTGTTGTTAGTTACTTACCGACTGCAAAACTAAACAAAATAGGTGCAAAAACGCATTCTTTTTAAGTTAATACATAACGAAATATTGCATGGTCGCCGGAAAACTCTCGCGATGGTTCTATTCTTAAACTCGCATACGAAAAAATGTATTGCTAGTTGCTTACCGATTGTAGAACTGAGCATAGTGCGTGCAAAAATACTTTCCTCCAAAGTTGACACTGTGGGCGGAATTTTAAGTATAATCGCATACTTACTTCACGTACACATAATACATTTTCTAGAAAAAATGTCGCGAAATTTCAGCTTTTTAACTCGAACACGGTTTCACATATTCACCCAAGAAAATTCCAAACATGCATAGAGCATAGCACTGACAAAACGGACAAGCAATTTGGAAGTAGAACATTTTCGAACACTGCCAAGGAAGACTTAGGACGAGGGGAAAAATCAACGACGAACAAACTGAATACGCACTTTCACCCAGTTGGCGACACCTGCCACACAAGACGGTAATGCACTTAAAAAAAAAAAAAAATCGTGTGCTTTTTGTGTTTCTCGACGATAGTTAGAAAAAAAATATGTACCTGCAGCTTTAGGTAGGCCCCAGACGACGGACAAAATCAAGAGGAGAGGCCGCATCACTCACGAGGAAGTCACTCGCTCCGGGCGAGAGTGGCGTCTCTGTCGTCGCGGCGTCGCGTGGCGCCGTGGGCCCCGGGTCCATTTCCACGCCTAGGGGCAGCCTTGGGGCCCCAGCGGCCCAAATCCCCCTCCTCTCCATTGCCTTCACCCCCACTCGGTCACATTATTCAAATTTCGGGGTCTCTGCTTTCTGCTCCCCTCTTGAGTCATCTTCTGAAGGAACTGAGTCACATTTGGTTGCTCCTCGGACAAAAGAGAGGGTATATGGATTCGACCGATAAGAATCGATCGAAATATAAGATCGATCGAACGATACAAACGAGAAAAGGCAACAAAATCTATGCAGTGATACAAGAGACAGCACCTTTAAATAGTCGAGTTAAGAGAGAAACCAAACACTCAATTTAGCCTGGAACGGCACGACTGAGAGAGAAATGATGACGAGGACTTGAGATGAAAAGGAGAAGCCCTCGGCGCACGGTGGATCGAGTCAATGGTAGAGGTCGGTCATGGGCGACGAAAAAAAAAGTCTGATTTTAAATATTTTTTCTTGGTTTTCTAGTAGTTAAGTTTCCAAAATGAATGTATCCACGGTTCTAGGATCTTTGAACCCTTCCGCTTTGACATGCGGGTTGCCTAAAGCTGACATTGCAGGTGGTATCAAATTTGCCGTCTAATTCTCAAGGTTTTATTTCGCTTTTGCATGAGTTCTGTGGCAGATTTATCAAAATTTCAATTAAACATGCTTATTCTCCTCCCTTTAAGGAACATTTTGGTATATCATGAATGTGCATTGGCATATTTTTAGGGGACCAAAACCACCTCCAAAGCTTGCTTTAAAAAAAACGCCCCAAAAAATGTTAAAATAGCTCGATAAAAAAATGTCCACAAGTGTCCGCAAAATCCTTTGTTGGGTTGCCTCCTGTACACTATCAGGAATGATATTATGTAATAATTAGCCGCTAATATCCGCTAATCTGCGAAAACGGTCCATTTGAATGATAGGAAGTCGCGCCTGCTGGGAATCCGATCTTGCTCTATTTCCATCAATAAAATCGTGCATCACACGATATCCTTCAATCTCGATAATTTTTCTACTGATTACTGATTTTGGCTTATTTGTTGATATTTTTGGACGAGACATTAACCTTCTGTTAGTCTTTGAAGTTGATTCGATCAACGTTATACTGTGCGATAAAGTTTAAGGTGTATGTTTTGCGCATTGTATATTTCACACGACCCGTTTCTTCCAAAATGTCTTCAACATACCTAGAACTCTTTCATGAGCTCCATACAAATACAATTTCAACTCCCCCCCCCCTTGGAGGATGACAATACTTTCTCTACCCTAGGGTAGCGAGAAAGTAAAAATTGGTTGTGGGTTGAAAAAGAAGAAATACAAGAAATTTCTTCAAGAGACAATAGTCCTTCTCAGAGGTTCTTCAAGGGATCAGAACTTGCATGAAAAATAAATTTCCTCTTATTTTCATATTTATTTAATAAATATGTTTCAAACTTCACTCCAAACATTGAGGAACAAAACGAAATAATGGAAGATGATATAATTATTTTTTTTTCTCTGCACATTCAATTTTTTTATCTGGTGATACCTAATAATCCTATAATAATCTTCTAGGATGACTCGATAAAAAGAAGCTACAGTATATACATCTGTTTTTTATTTCTTTAATATATTGATCTATTTTTTGAAATATGCATATTTGTTGAATATTTGAAAGAGTAGAGAGTTCATAAAAATGAAAACGTCTATTGACTGGCTGGAGGAAAAGAGAAGAAAAATGAACATTATCAGAATGTTCCGTATATGTGTCAGTACGCAATTGCGAGAAACCAATTAACATGAACAAAAAACGATGTTATCAGAAATTGAAAGAAATATGGCAACCTCCTTAGTGAGGGAGCTGTAAAGCCGTCCTCCCTCACTCCTCAAGTAATGTCCTTGAGTCAAGTTCTGCAAAATTATTCTTTAAGGAAGATGCTTACGGTCCCATTCGCCGAAAGTAACGTGAAAAAACAGCTATCAAGGATCCCAATTTCAATAGTCATGAAAAAGTGTGTCAAACTCGTATTAAAACTCGTTATTCGGCTGAAAAATGATGAAAAATGGAATCTACGACGAAAAATACAATAGATGAGTGTAATTTTCTCTATTCTAAGGGTGGGAAATCTCCGTAATCAGAGAAAATAAGACGCGTGATGCGCGATGACCGACCCCTCCCATTGACTCGATCCACCGTGCGGCGCGGCGGTCGGCATGTAACACATATTATAGCGCCTACATGACTGCACGAATACTTCACGCATTGCATCAAACACAGTGCGGTCACTGCAGTCAGCGTGAAACGGATAGCGCCTACAAGAATGCATGAATACTTCTCGCATTGCGCCAAAAACAGTGCGGTCAGCGTGAAACGCTTAGCGCCTACAAGACTATTGGAATACTTCACGCATTGCGCCAAACACAGTGCAGTCTGCGCGGCGCGGCGGCGGAAGTTTAAATCATCAAACTACATTTATGTTTGTTTTTTCATAATTTTTTCGCTCATTTCTTATGAATGGAATGCCTTGTCCACACAGAGATAGGTTTACGGAACTTAACTATCGCACAAGGCTCCGTGAACTGTTGCTAGTAGTGTTGACAGGGCTTTCCCAAAAAATGTGTCCAACACAAGTAAACGCGTATTCTGCATCCTTCCCCCGCTGGCACGTTCACTTGATGGTTTTTATTGATGTTTCAAAACGAATGAGAAGGGGGCGGCAAAATACAGGCGGCCGATGGGTGGCAAGTAGGTAAATCCTGCCCTGTCCATCAGTGCGGACTAATCACAGAGCTTCCCGCCGTATTCACCAAGTCCCTGGTACCTCACGGGACGCAGGTTGAAATCCAGCAATTCATTAGGTAAACCCCTAAAATGAGGTTCTGGTTTAAGAGGAAATTTGAATTCCTATGACTTATCATACTCAACGCGATAATTCGCTTATTGGGCACCCTCCACACCCTCTTCCAGGAGGAACCAAATCTAGTGCCTTAATTCGCAACCTGTCAGCTGGCATTCTCTGTGTATACTAGCAGGCCGATTATTGAAATTGATAGACAAAATATTAGACAAAGAAGACAAAATGGATATGGAGGAATCCTCCTGCTGGAAGCAAGTGGTTGCAATAGACAAAGGAGGTAGGTAATAAATTAACTAACGGCACCCCACGAGTCCCCGTAGTTAGTCCATCATTTTCTCCATCAGTCTTTAGGAGCCACTCATTTCAACCAATAGGGTCGCTCCTTTCTCCCTGTGTCTTCTTTGTCTAATGCTTTGTCCATCTATTTCAACAATTAGCCCGCAGATCTCCTATGCCCAAGAGATGCAGCCGAAGCACTGCCAGAATTGAGGAATCAGGAATAGTCCATCATTTTTTCCCTCAGTCACAAGAGCCACTCATTTTAACCAATAGGGTTGCTCCATAGTCTCTGTGTCTTCTTTGTCTAACTCTTTGTCCACCGATTCCAGTAATCAGCCCGCGTATCTTGTAGTATCGTTAGATAATACATCTGTATTATTATTACCGCGTAATTTTTCGGAATTTCGGCAAGGATGGAGCCTCAGGGGCAATATCGAAGGAGCCGGAGGGGGAGGAAGGGGGAGGGGGGCCGAGCCCCGAAGAGTGCTCGTGATAATGGGGAGTCGATGATTTGATTGCCTGTGACGGTGGCCTCTGGGCGCTCGGCGCGGTTGACCAGCCAAGGCGCGGGCAGGAGCGCGGCCGAAATTGGCCGAAGAATTATTGAAATTCCTGGATTGCGAAGTGCCGTAATCGTGTCAAGGACGCCCGGCGACCCAGCACACTTCATCGGCGACAGCATCGCTGATCCACGATGACATCCTTCCCGTCCGCGATTCGCACTCCGCGGGCGATGCCTGAGGCCTCATGCCTGATGCCTGACGCCCGCCGCCCGGGAAACAAAGAGAACGCATCGCCGCGCTCCATCGCTCTTCGCGCGCGCGCAAGAAAGTCCTCCGCCCAGGGATCCAGAGAATGCACAAGCGTGAGAGCCTCGGCGCGCGCGTCGCCTCAGGAAATTAGTCCGTGAAAATATGTGTTTTTCTTTGATGGCATGCTATACACTCTTAGAGTACATGGAGTCGTAATGTAAATGGAAGAGCTGGCGCCATGTTCTGCTCGACGAGTTCCGAGCCCGGTGTGCGCCGAGTTCGGGTCACTTTTTCGATACATTTTCGATCCAAAATGGCGGTGTGGAATACGTGGTGATTTCTATGTTCTTTGTTTACATTGGTTGGCCGGGTACCCGTGTATCGCAAACAATCGATTGTGTATCGAAAAAGTGACCCGGCGTCACACAGGAGTCTCGGAATTCGGGACCTGGAAAATGCTTAAAAGTGGCGCCAGCTCACCCACTTACATTACGACTTTATGTACTCTATGTATACACTGAGAAAAAGGTATGGGTTATAAACCAATTAGTGGTTCATATGGCTTCAATAGTAGTAAGGCAACATACAATAATAGCACATATACCTCAGTGATGGCACATATATACCTAAGTGTGGTTCACAGACCGAGAATCAATAGTTCATTTACGACTATTAGTGGTATTTCATATGAATCACTGATTGGTTTACAAAGCCCTAGATTAGCTCTGTGTCTAATCCTTTCAGGGGAAAAGTTAGACGAAAACCATGAGAATCAAGCGTATTTTTTGAGAATTTTTGGCTCAACTTGTGCTTAAATTTGTGACAATTTTTTGAAGTAAGGAAATTGTGCCCAAGGATTATCTGAGATATTCTTACCTTTAAGGAATCGTAAGAGCAATGAAGGTTTCAGGACATTTTGTCAACGATTTTTTGTCCGCGCACCTTTTTTGTCCAGTAGTTTACGCTCACACGTAAAATAAACAACAGTGACTTGGTCCAAGCGTTATATTCTAGTCGGTATGTAAAATTATATTGACAATATGGAAATGAGAAATTGAGAGGGAAGGATGTGTTGTTATGGTTGCTCATTTTCTAAATGAAATGTTATTACTTTTTCCTTTTGAATCATCTTTTTAAATTGTCATTGTTGAATATTTGGTTTTATTTCTATCCTTAAAATATTGAATGTACAATATACCTTATATATGCATAGGTATTTTTTTTTATTTTTTCTTTACGAAATTATTATTCCATTTTGAAAACATTTATACTTTTAAAACGGGGCAAATATTTGTAAAACCTTTTCCAAGCGACATTAATCTCAATGAGCCGCAGTTGTGCCGACAGAAACTGGTAAAATGAACAAAAGAGGAAGAAAAACCAAGAAGCATGCAATCTTCATTTTTAACCCATTTGTACATCGATCTTTTAGAGTCAAATACGGCAAATTTTGAGCGTTTAGTTGCGCGTACACCTCGCTGCAGCACAATCAAAGCACAAAATGTAAAAGATAAAATTAAAGTGCTTTGGAAATCATTAAATTTGACACGGAACTACCAATATTTAAAAAACACACATTATATTATTATTCTCCTTTGATAAATTCATACATATTTTTTCCCCATCAATTCAAATGAGAATAATCAATGCAGAGTGTGCTAACATTTCAGAATCATGAGTTAAAAAACGCTGACCATGCGAGTATAAATATTAAAGCCTAACAGAGCGGAGCGGCGCGCGGCGAGCACTGCTGCCAGCGCGAGAGGCTCACTGGCGCCTACAAACCTAAGTAGATACTTCACGCATTGCACAATGCTTGAAGTATCCACTTAGGTTTGTAGGCGCCAATGCACGTTTCGCGCTGACCGCCCGCCCGCCGCACCGTGCGGCGGCGCCTGAAGCAACTATTTCAAAACAGAGGTGTTGCACAGTATTATACGAACTTGAACGTATTAAGAATGACAGGCATCCTTTAAAAGTACAGATCTTTCCTCGCAAAATAAATCAAGATACTAATCGTACACAGGAAAAATCTAAGAGCCTTTAGCTGCGGCAAATATAGAGGTTTATCCGGTTCTGGTATAACAATAAGGTGGGAATTTCTTGAATAATAATTAAGTCCTGTTACACCAAAGAGGTGTAGAGAGTTTTAGTGAATTTGGTCTCATGAAATTGACGCTCCCCCATTCGGCTCAACTTCGGGTCCTTCGCACGAAGTTTTTTTCTCCGTGCACTCGGGTTTTTAAGGAGCAAAATGGGCTCCAGGATCAAGGGTATACCCCAGATTTCATACTTCGAGATCTCTAGCAGTGCAGCCTGTCGTCAACCTCTCTGAATCCGCCACTGACTATACCCATGGTTTGAAAATTCTAAAATGAATTCGCCATGCCCATCAATAATGATTACGGAACGACGGTGATTCAGACTCCGCACAGGCTAAATATGTTTCCGCACGCATATTCGAATGCATTAACACTTGTGTGCATTTACATAATATTATTATCGGTGAGCGATTAAGAGCTTTGTGGACGTGGCGAGTGACTACAGGCCAGTGAAGTTAAGCCCTGTGCCCTCGCATGGGTCCATTAAAAATCTTATGCTCCAATGAGCATTCGCCTTTTTTTCAGCCAATGCGCCGCCTCTTGAGCGTTCAGGCGTGCGTAAGGGTGTAAAACTTTTTATTCCTATTTTTTTTCTCTCGTTCATTTGTAATTTATTTGTTTGAATTTGTTAAATAAAACGGGCGTGGTCGGGCCACACTGAAAAAAAAAAAATCTCGGTGTATATTTACTAAGAAAAGGGTAAAATTACCAAGAATTCAGGGTTCTATTTGATCCCAGTTTTTTTTTGTAAAATTGCCATTTAGGGAATTGGTAATTTTACCGAGAAATCTCGGTAAAATTAGTGAACTTTCTCGGTAATTTTACTGGACCTTGGTAAAAACGCCAATATTTTTTATCGACTGTGGTAGAATTACCGAGATAAAATGGCAAAGTTACCGGGAATCGATTACCAATAAAAGTGATATTCTTACCTGAAAAAAACAGTAAAAATACCGGTTTTTAGGTAAGGCCGGTCTTGGTAAAACAGGGTAAAACTTGGTACCAAGAATTGGTAAAAAAAAGTGAGATGGTAAAGGTACCAACGGACCTTGGTAAAAACGCCGAGAATTTTTTTTGAGTGTGCTATCAACTTGGTGGCCAGTTGAACCGGTCTTACAATAATGATGCACATTGATCTTTTTTCAAAACTTTGAATGTAGATATAACTAATTTTATGGCTGCTGCCCATACCGAATTCTAACGTAAACTACAAACATTCGTTTTTCACTCATAACTTAATGCCGAAATTTCCAAGGAGTTGAACGCATTGGCGGAAATAGCAGGGGATCAGAGGGGACTGCCTCCCCCAAAAATCAACTTGGCCCCTCCGACGGAATGTGAGAGATTTTGCGAAATAGTGCGTAGCGTATCTTTTATCTTTGAACTCGTAATTTGATCCATTTTTCGGTGATAACAACTAACAACTGGCCCTAGGGTGGCTAAATTTTGCATTTGAGCCACCCCCCGCTTCCTAGCCCAGGACTTCCCACGAACCATTCCTTGGAACTGAAGGAGTCCCAGAGATCCATCTTGGTGAGATGTCTTCTAGTGCCCCCCTCCAGCCCCCTCCCCTTGTTGAGGTTTTCTTCTGGCCCACCACATAAAGTTCTGAGATAGTTCCGTCCATGGCTCGTCTTGCTTGAAATTCTTAAAAAGAAACACGGCTTGCGGAAGTTTAATTGAACTAAATGTTGCAATAAGTTTTAACCTCATTTTAGAAATAACATTCGGGTCATCAGTCTCCCTATGCAGATAGAAGGTTTCGTGGATGAGCCAGAATATTGCAAAATGTAGTCAAACATATAGTCTAGTCATATCCAGCGTGGGTTTAGTGGGGTTTGATATCACCCCTGATCATCTACCAGACAGTGCGAAACGCGAACGTATGGCTTTGATGAATACAGCTGGGGGTGAGCAGTGAATTCGGCGCCGATTATGAGGGCCCGCGAGGATATTCGGGTCAGTGATTTGGGCGACAGTGTTCTGCCTCGAAGGGCGGACGTAAAGAACGCATTACGAAACGGACCGTTCAATGGTCAATCATTATGCCTCGGAGTAGGAGTAAGCCACTGTCACACTTACATTCCCGACTCAGCATTCTGACAGTGTGCGCATGCGCGCAGACTGTCCATTTTCTCCGTGAATGTTGTACAGGCAGACTGCAAGTGTGACGATGGCTACGGCATCGAGCAATATCTCTTCGGCATTATTTTTCATTGAAAATCGGCCGAATTCTATGACCGACGTGGCATATGCGAGGCTAATAGCTGCCACCTTCGGCGCGAGTATCTTCGTAAGTTTTTCAAGCAGCAAGGCCGCTATGGTCTCGACTGTTACAGCGAATTTTGGCTGTCTGCTCCCATGATGCAAGGAGAAAGGTGAGATTATTAGATTGGAATTAAGCGGGAGGGTCGGAGGGAAGTGTCTGCGTTTTCACATGATGTCGTTTCCCTCAACTCTAACTGGACCGCGTTTAACAGAAAGGAACCAAGCCACATCAGCTATTGCCAAATTTAACTGGGCAATTTAGTTTTTTACTGGAAAACCTTTGTGCGGATCCCTTTAAAAATGTTAAGGAATTTGCTTCGTACTATGGAGAAAATTCACTGAAATTTGCACGAAAATCCGTTCAACTGTTTTCATGTAAAAAATTAAATTAGCCAATTAAATTTGGCAATAGCTGATGTGACTTGGTTCCTTTCTGTATAACGCGGCCCGACTGTCCCATTATGGGCTACCGTTTGAATTTTTTTAAAAAAAAATCTCAAAATTGTGGTATGTGCAAAGAATGTCGAAGGTTTGCCCAAACAAGTATTGGAATTGGGTATCACCTGGAAAAGGCGACGTGGACGTCCCATGAAGGGATGGCGGCAGGGCGTTGACGAAGAGATTTTGCGTTCTCAGTTTCCCGATAACCTTTGAGAATAAGATAAGAAGGCACATAAGCCTGTGTCACACTATCAAAGCTAGCCATCAAAATGTCGATGTCAGGTGTTGTGATTGGCTTATTCGATGACTTGGACCAATCACAGCACTTGACCTTATTTACATTTTGAGGGAATATTTTGACAGTGTGACACAAGCTGTTTAGGTGTTGCAGAGCGCCGGAGTGCGTTGTGGGAGCGACTTGTGTGTATGTATGCGTGTGTGTGTGTATCTTAAGACAGTCGAGATATTATTCGTGACAATATTATTTCGAGAATTTTTTAAACCAAAGAAACATCTTTATGGCAGTATAATTATCAGGAGACGAATTTGAAAATATTTTGAGATCCTTTCTGGCCGTGGTTTGATCAAAATTCTTTTGGTGGATATTAAAGGAATGTCTCTAAAATTGTATGACGATTCAACCTATGTCAAGAATAAACAGCAACCTCAAAACATGTTTAAAATATCTCGGAAATATATGGGGAAAATTGGGAAAGAATTCAACTTCAAGAAATTCAAGAGCATCTTTATTTACGAGTATAAACAACAAAACATTGGATTTCGATACGTAAAAAAACAGGTTTATAATAAAACAATCACGGTTCAATAACGCAAAATCGCATGCGGGCACTTATTCAAATGGCTTCAAAAGCCAACGGACACACACGGGCGGCGTAAATCGTAGTACTTTACGTGTGTGAGAGTGTGAAGCAACTAAATAAATTGTCCCATACACAACTTCATTTCTCAATATTCCGAGGGTTCATCTGAATGTCAAAATCAATGTCTTCCAATTCATCCAAGAGACCTGATTGTTCAAAGGATATCAAGTTTTTTTTTTTTTTTTTTTAAAAAAAAAATGCACTCCACGCATTGTAAAAGTGAAAGAATGTAAATCTCCTCGTAGAAAGTACAAATGAAAAAAATTGTACATTTCTTATTTTGATTATCAACATTTTTGCCCTTCCACTTCATGGCTTCATAGGAGGATCGCACTTTAGGACCATAAATAAAAAATAAAAAGTTGCATTTACTGTACATCAATGAAAAAGGGGCTAGAGATTGCTGTCACGACAGGTGAAACGAGGTGAGGCGTATTTTTGCCACTTTTTGGAAGATCGCTGTACGTGCAAAGAGTAAGACTTTGTAACTTCCCGAGAAAATCGTAAAAGCTTAATGATAATTATATGCATATGGTTTTCTTGAGGGAAGAAAGGGGTATTGCCACCTTTACTGCATTAACCTACGTACCTACGTGGATATCCAACATGCGGCTTTTGAACTACGACACATCTTTATCAATAATCAGGATGGAAAAATGCATACCCACATTGCAATATTTTCGAAATCTCTCTGCTTTATTTTTTCAAGTAGAAATAAACAATGTGAATCAATCAACACAAATCTCCGGATATTTATCTATTGCTGCACGGAGAACGTTTTCTGGCCTAACCCGAAAATTGAAGGCGAAGTATCATGTACATAATTCCCAAACCCCCTCTCCCTCTGTGTTAATTCTGTTTCCTCGAAATTTGCAGTCTGAAACTATTACTGAACAGTCTCTAAAGTATAAGAGTAATAATTTAAAATGTCTACACATAGGTACGTCCATCTTTCACATACTGGCTGTCTTCCGTAGCAGGGCAACTTTACGTGACGTCACACTTGGATGCAATACGACGTTTCTGAGGAATCGAAAACGCGTGTTCGATGAAGGAGGTGTCGGATGATTTGGTTGCTTCTGGTCACTTCCGGTTGAACACGGGGATGTTGGTCGGATGGTGGGCATTCTGAGATCCCGTCCCGGGGGATGAACGAGGGATTCAGGCTGGTGCGAAGTTGGAGTTGAGGTTCATCCTTCCTCTTTGGCCGCGCGATCTCCGTTTCCGACGGGAGGAACGTGTCTGGAGCACCTGCGTGTTTCCGGTCCGCTCTCGGTTCTCATCCAGTCTGCTCGACAAAATTAAATTATTAAGTAGACAAAGTAAACTTAAGTTTGGGATAACGAAAGAAAAGAGGAGCCAATACGCTGTGCTCATGATTATTTTACTTACTTAATTTTTTAGCCGTGGCCTCGCGGTCACACACAACCATCATCCAGGACACAAATTAGAATTACACAAATTACATAAATAAGCCAAAACTACAAACGTGCAAGAAAAAAACCAAGCTGTGTTCGAAACTCACAGGCGCTAATGCGCCAAATGCGCCTAAAAAATCGGCCATGGCGCCTAAAAAATGAAGATTCTACGCCAACGTGGCCCCTCAAAATTGCCTCCTAAAAATCTGAATTTTCATATCAGGATATTATTCGATATTTTCAGCACTACAAGTGGAAGCTTTTTCTATTCTTCACGATTTCATCCTTTGTGCTTTTGTCTTCCCCAAGTCACAGCTACTTACTAGTTCTGTTACGAAAACATCTTGCATCTACCTTTTCACTAAATAATGCGCCGTAATATATAGGCAAAAAGTCAATTTGGCCCCTAAAAAATCTTCAATGGCGCCTAAAAATCGGGCTTGATGCGCCACTTGGCTCCTAAAATTCAAAGGTGAGTTTCGAACACTGCTTACGACTACATTCTGAAAGGAGACAAAGAACTCAGAGACAAGGAGACATTTTCTCCCTTCAGAATGTAGTCGTAAGCTGGTTTTGTTTTGCATGTTTGTAGTTTTGGCTTATTTATGTAGTTTGTATAATTCTAATTTGTGCCCTGGATGATGGTTGTGTGTGATCGAAAGGCCTCGGCTAAAAAATTATGTAAGTAAAATAATCATGAACACAGCGTACTGGCTCCTCTTTTCTTTTGCTATCTTCAGTAACGCTGTTCGCCCTAGCATGTTTCGATAAGTTTGGAAGGATAGGGGACTTCACGTCCGTTGAGGGCAACAGTGAATGCCTCATGGAAGTACAAGATTTCATAGTTGTACATATTCTCCCTATTCAGGTACTCTAGTTCCGGCTTGACTAAAGTGAAAGGAAAATTGGTGAACGTAGGTTTAAACCAATTTTAAAACCTCCGAAGGGGTGAGGTAACCTTAAAGAAACAAAACAATGGAGATAGAAAAATATATAAGAATGGAAAGTGCCAAAAACTAAAAAGATGAAAAGAAAAACTGAAAACCAAAAGATTTGCAAAGCGACAAAGTTGCGGAGAAAGATGGGCAACAAAAATTACACAAGAGCGCTGCGGCATTTAAGGCTTCAAAGAAGATGCAATTCCGTCTGCATAAGAGCATCTAAAAAAAACAAATAGAAAACAGTACTTCTCAGACAATCCACTCATAACATGACACGTCCGCAAAGCATTCTTGATTCTTGAAAGTTCAAACGCTTGGCTTTTATGTTGATGAAATTACCTTTCTCCCGATCACTTTCTATCCGGTTCTCAGTAGACGATAGCTATTTCGATGATATTAATCATCATCATCAGGTCTTCGACTTCGACTTCGGTAAACACAAACAGTTACATCTTATATTGTTAAAATTTACTAAAATTTACTAAGATTTACTAAAATTTACTATAAAACACTTTAAAAACTCGTGGGTGCACCCGTCGCGAACGCGTTCTTATCACCGGCGTTCCGGCCGTTGCGTCATCGAGATGCCCGTTCGTTGTTGGTGCGTGCGCATATCTCTGAGTAGGATTGGAGGGGCTACCAGTGTTGCCACCTCACTCTCTTGTTGGTTATTGAGCAGGTTGTCACCTTTTTGGGACTCTATGTAAAATTGTTCATAAAGGTTCATTCTCTTTCCTTTGGCGCATTTTTTCTTTACTTGTACTTCCGTGGCTTCCGGGTCATGTTTAGTGCTTATTAAATGATCTGCCAACGACGATTTACCCGATTTTTGAAGACGGGCACTGGCTAGGTGTTCTTTAACCCTGGTCCCAATTTTTCTTCCTGTTTCCCAATTTTTCGTCATGTGTTTCGGTGAGTGCTTAGAGTGCTTATTTTTCATATTTTTATAGTGCATTTTCTCTCTGTCATGTAGATTTATCCCCATTTTCTCGCTTTATGGACTGGTCGCTTTGAGTTCGACGGGTTCCATCCATGCGCTATCTATGATAGGCTCGGAACTCGTCGTTCCGAGGTTGCCAGATCGCTTCGCCCTACTCTTCTTTCCTCTGTCCTATTTCTCTCTCTATTCTATTTGCTCCCCTAGCTATTGGAGACCGCAACAAATGACCGCTTGGCTTTTAATTTCATAATTTCAATTATTATACCACACGGATTGGGAAAAAACAAACTTCGGGAGTCTAAAACCTTCCATCCTTTATTTTTAGTGCTGAGTCCAAAAATGACGTTCGTTTCTTCCCTGCACTCACAAATTTTCCAAAAAAATTAGATTTTCTTCAAAAAACGACCTTTTCTGAGAAAATTAATTAGTAATTAGTTAATTAATTAGTTATTCATTAATTTTTTAGGAATTTGGCTCATTGAACTGAAAAACCAAGGTCATTTTCGAATCAAACAGTCAAAGATAAATGCGGCGAGTACCGCAAGGTCGGAAAATGTCTTATATTGTGTCTGTTAAAAAGTTGCTTCTGATCACATAGCATAATTCGCCCAAATATCACGATGAAAACTATTCTAACTTACTCGGAAACTTATTCTACACAGGTGTCTAGTGGATCTTTATTTACCACATATGATACACAAATTTCCCGGAAAATGAACGTTTCCTCGGGAAAGCCCGTTCTTCAGGAAAATATCAATTTTCCAGAAAATCGGTGAGCTCGAGGCGAAGGTCGTTTACGGACTTGGTGCTAAAAATGACCTAGAAATCTACTATGAAATCCCCCATTTTTTTCTTCTGATACAGACCAGTGTTACCGATTATAAAATTGATATTCATATTTTGCGTCTTACCAATGGCGAATATTCGGTAAAAGTAAGCTGAAAGTTCAATAACGCACATGCACGAACACGCCACCAAATTGATGGTGCTGACTAGATGCAGCTATGTTGGGGGGCTGTCCGCTTTGCATACGCAACTAATTGAAGGCGTTTCTCACTACTGTGAGAAACTGTGTGCTACTGCAAAAGAGTGGAACGATTCCCGTGATGCGGTTGTCATTGTTGCGTACACAATAACACTCACGTATTTTCTAATAACAACGCTTGGATGTAACTATATATGGTTCATAACTTTTCCTGATGGAAGCAGAAAATTTAAAGCGATTCCTGAAACTATGCAGGAATATCATATGAAACTGCCCCAGTGTCCCTTAGTCTAAGACTGTTCGTGTTGTAGTATGAGCGACAAATTGAAGGAGATTTCCCTAAGAAACTTTTTGTTACAATTATCCTTGCTCTACACCTACACGTGTTGCCTAATTTAAAAATTAAAGATGCAAAATCCTAGAAAGGCAGGCTGTTGTGATGTTAAATGGAGTCCTCTGATAATTGAACTTTGAAAAAGAACAAGAGGAATTTCTAGTGAAGACCGGCCCGTCCCTAATATCAAAGTGCGTCAGATCTCGGAGGTCATAGATGACATCATATTCGACATCATATAGGAAAAGTTTTATCTTCATTAAAAATATCCATTAAAATTGTTCATATCATTACTTATTTGAGACGTAGATGTTGAAGTTTGAACAATTTTGTATTGTCTAGAATTCTGTTACCTTCTTGTCTGTTTACTTTTGGTACCAGAAACTCCATGAAAGTCTAAAATTCGCATACCAATCAAAAAAGAGCACAGTTTCTCGATTGGTATTCTCTCAATTGATGACAGTGACTCACTTTTGAGTTACTGGCCTGTAAGTCTCCTCTTCTTTAAACAAGCAAAAGTATTTCATTTTCTCAAATGCATGGACGCCAAAGAGCAAAGCCTATGTACAGTACTGGGCATGCGTTGACTACGAAACCGGAAGCCCCTTCAAACCTGAGGTTATGCAGCTCCTCAATCACGGCAGACGACTTCTTCGTTCCGGATCACTCGATTTTAAGGGAGAGGAGAGAGGGACCGTGCTGCTACAAAGCCAAAAAGACCGACGTCACCGAGAGAATACTCTATTCTATTCCCATTGAATATTTTCCTAAAAGGTATTCCAGTTGATTCAAAGAAAATCGGATTTTTAAAACAAGTTAATTTATTTTAAAATGAATGGGTCAGTTGCACACACAGTATGTAGCTGATTGAGTAGTTTATATTATGTGTAAACGTTGAGCACATCGGGACTATCCAAAGTAGAGTCTAAAATCTACACTTTGGTCCACGGCACTTTTTGCTCAATACCTAGCGATCAGGTTTACTCAGAGAGGGATGTAAAAAAAAATGTTAAGTAACAAACAATTATGCAAACCGTTATGACATTCTCTCACTTGTGATATCAATCAATTAAAATCACTTGATATTGCTAGTCTATCTATATAAGGTGGCTTTGAAACAATTTAGAGTGTATGTGAGAGAAGCTGACAACGTTTTAAGAGATTATTTGATCATTTAGGTACTTATAGTTTTCTTTCGTCTGAGCACTGGCAACAGAGGTAAAAAAGCCCTCTGGGCTGCAGTAAATTGGAAAATTGAGCTAATTATGCATTCTAAAGCATATAGTAGACATTTTTTATGTGTTGCACTTAATTTTCGTGTAACTTCACCACCAAAAGGCAACTCAGTTGGCCATATCTTTAGTGTACAACAGAATCATTAAATTTTTTCTAAGAGGAATACCTTTCTGGAAATCATTAAATGGAACATTTTCTCGGTGCTCTAACTCCTATTTGATGCAAACCATTTAACCTCCTCTAATACTACTTACTGAGCGTATAGGATGGCTGACAAAAGAGCGGAGCTGACGTCATCTTCCCTGACGTCATCATCCCTGAAGCGAGGCAAATGAGAAGACTGGAGGGCAGCACAGTCCCGGATGCAACCCTCCTCTGCTGCACTAAATTTTTTATCCTTCCACTTGCTGCGCAGTTTCATCGAGTGATAGGGCGGGCCCAGAGGCCAAAACGAAAAAAAAAACAAACCTGTCGTTAGCTAAGCTCCCGTTAATTTCACACGTAGATCTACCTATCGCTATCATTTCCTCTGGCATTGTTAATGCAAGCATGCTTTCGACAAGTTCGGCTTCAGTTTTGGAGAATGTCCTGCAACGACTCTCTCTCATGATCATAGATTCCACAAGCATCGGTAGTTAGAAGAATTACCAGTGGCAATACTCGCCTTCCCCATACTTACTCTGGGAGATAGGGAATTCAATGAAGGTGGAAACTAGAGTACTTTCATAGGGCAATAATTATTAAGTTGACCTTAGGTAGGTTTTTTTTTAGCACTGAAAATTAATAGTCAAGAATTAGAGTTTTAACCATGAGGGAGGGCCTTTTTGTCCGACTCCATCACAATCCGTGCCTCCTGTTGTTTTGTTGTCCCTGAGATCAACTAGGGCTGAGATGGGCACACATTTTTCTGTCCCTCTAGGCTACTTATACCTATTGCTAGTTATTTGGTAGTGACGTAGTCAAAGGTCAATGGACCTAGGTCAATCCGATAGCAAGATGTTCTTTGAGATTTCCCGATTTGCGCTGCTCCATTGAATATTTTCTCCCCGACCTCTCCGATCTGCATAAGACCAATGAAGTCGAATCGGGAGCAAGATCCTTAACATTCTCGGGGCAGATTTCTATAGGCGAATGATCCGCTGGCTCCTCCTGGTCCCACCAATGGAGATAACACATATCACACCTCTTAAAAATGGGGTGGGGGACACAGCCGAGAGGTGATGAGTATACTGACCTCTTATTTGTTTCGACCTGTTGGGGCAGAGGTGCCACTTGGTCTTCTTCTTCTTGAGACTGGAGACAACTGAATTCGTCGTCGGAAGCTTGAACCATTCCTCGTATGCATCCTTCATCTGTCGTCGAGCTCTCGGAGGTTATCGAGAGCTCCTGATGAAGGCGCATCAGTGAATCCTGTAATTCAAGGCCAGAACATCAGTGGATCTACTAGAGCTAAAAGACAAATCAGCGGGCCGATTATTGAAAGTTTAAAGCAGCCTGATAAGACATCGAATTGCGATATATTGCATGGTTAAGATAGGGCTTTGTCTTGTCAGACCGACATAGTTTCAAGAATCGGGCCGCTGATTACTCTGCGCGGAGGCTAAAACAGCCGGTATCACTTTGAGTCGAAAATGTTAGGTATTTGAGCGGAACGGGGGTATAGGGGCTCGTCCACCCCAGACATCAACTTTGATCTGCTATCGGCTGGATGGATGCTTCTTCGTTGCCAATTCTTTGTTACTTCTTCATTGTTATCCAAGTACAACAATTGGAAGTATTTGTGCTAAAAGGAACTTTTTGTATAAAGTTCATGTGCAACACAGTCCCTTTTAGCATATAAATACGTACAAATGCTGCTTGTTTCTCTTACCTACTCAGACGAGGTTGATTCACATGCACATGATATGAATAATTTTTCTTGGTACTAATTAGTCCAGGCAAATAGTCTATAAAAGGGACCCTAGTCTGCAGAAATCCTGGGTAGCTAGGTATGTCCTCAGTGAAGCCTATGTATACTAAGACGATGGATCCAAATTTGCCCCAGAATATTCGAACAAAAAATTTGGCAAAAATGGCCTAAAATGGGCTTTTTTGCGGAGTGTGTGTAAATTTTTTGGCGCAGGGTTAAAATTCAGATTCAGTGTCAAAAAATACAAAGAAATCACCGGAAAAATATACCCGGGAATTTGGCAAGCTCTTTTCCCTAGTTGCTTGGACTAAGAGGCTAGAGTCTTTACTTAACTGTAACTCATAAAATAAAGATGATTCTATATGGACGTTGTTTAGATACCACTATTACCGCTCGTGGGGCCTCGTTTTGCCTACCTCATAAAATGAAGGCGAAATTGATATCGTATTACCTGTTGCGGCGAATCGGTGTGACGACGGGATCTGTAAATGCTGTCGAGCTGGTTGCGGAGGTTGTCGATGGCGACGCCGTGTCTCTGTTCGGCGGCGGCCAGGGCCTCCTCTCGCTCCCTCAGGAGCTCCTCTCGTTGCTCCCGGAGCTGCTCCTCGAACTTGGCCCTGCTCTCGGCCAATCGCTCCTCCAGTTCCTCAGCCCGCGATGACTCCAACTCCTCCAGCTCCGCTCGCACCGACCGCACCTCCTCCTCCCGCTCGCTCAATCGCTTCTCGCGCTCGCAATTGATTCGCTCTGTTAACAATTACACACCGTAATGAAAAAAAATGAGAATGGACCACTAGACAAAGTCCATAGCTAAGCATTCTGGGACGTATTTCCTAAACAAATTTTCACGTAGAACACGATTTGCACAGCAAAAATTACTGAGAGTAACTCCTAACTAAGATAGATACAAATTTTTAAGAGCAGCCCGAGACAATGATAACAGCAGAAAAGCAGGGGAGAAAAACGGGAAACAAGGCTAAAATACACAATTAATAAAAATCGAGACGTTTCAACTCGCAACTGATTGTGAGTCATTTTCAGTCGGAATTACAATGAAAATTTAATTATTTCATCGTTTTTTTAAGTTTTTTTTTTTTTTTTTTTTTTTTTTTTTTTTTAAATTTGTATTGTATTTCCGACTGAAAATGACTCAGTTGTGAGTCGAAACGTCTCGATTTTTATTAATTGTGTATTTTAGCCTTGCTTCCCGTTTTTCCCCTTGTTTTTCCACTGCTAACTAAGATATTTAATGTTTCGTGGCGCTTGAATTCCAACTTCCGGCTCATGAAAACTCAATAGTCTACGTGAGTCAAATCCCAAACTAAATTTTACCACAAGGAGCAAAATCTATGGGTTTATAAACCAATTTATGCAGTCTTGTAGGCACTAGTATGCGATTGACGCCGATCGCACTGTTTGGCGCAATGCGTGAAGTATTCATGCAGTCTTGCAGGCGCTGATACATGAGTTTGACGCCGACCGCACCGCGTTTGGCGCGATTATTTGAACTCGCGTTCGGATAATTGCGCCATCGAACAATGGGGCTTAAAAGGCTTATGACGACGTGTTTTGTGTTTTGACGACGTATGAGCATTCCAATGTTACCTATCGTAATTTTGAGAAATAGCAACTTAAACGCATCAAATAATTCATGTTCGGGAGCGCGCAGTTTGCCTTCGTGAAAATTGACTTTACTCAGACACGCTGTAAACACACGGGTGCGGTGCTGCAGCACTGCAGTCTTAGAACGTGTAAAAACGCCTTCATTTCCATAGCCGAGCCACTTATTTGACTGCAAAGAAACTTCTAGTCGTAGTTATCAACTTTGTGCTTACGTAGGCGCATGCATGTAAAACTTTTGAGAAGTTGTAACATCAAACTGACAACTTCACTTCTCAACACTTCTTAACTAACAACAACTTTCAACAAGATAAGGAAAACACTCACCTATTTCTTTGTCGCACTTTTCTTGAACTTTTTCTAATTTCTCTTGATAGGACATTTCCGTTTTGTCTAATTTCCGTCTGAGTTCCATCATGTCCCTATCGGACATCGTTTGAATTTTCTCTAACTCCTGTTTATACTCTTTATCCTTATTTGCTAATTTCTTTTGTAAAAGTTCCAGCTGTAAACGAAGAGGACCAAAAAATAAAGATTACTGTAAAAATTGAACATAATGAAAATATGTTACATGAGGTGATAAATCTTATTTTTAAAACCTCCGCTGACTGAAAAAAAAGTATCAGTGACATTTTTGAAGAGACTCAGATATTAAAATTTTGAACAGAGTTAGTTCAAAATACTTTCTTTGTAAAGAAAAAAACCTCAAATAATTCAATTTTCAGTCCCCATTATACCCGGTTAAACTTCTTAGGGCAACTAAACTAACTCCGCGAAGAAGCGTGGAGTATCACAAATAATGAAGGCGCTCCAAGCTGTGATCTCGCTATGGAATTCATGGCGGTACGCATAAATGCATCTATAGGAACATCATGTAAGCCGCCTGCACATTTCCAGCGATTGCAATCGCCTTCGACATAAATAAGACCAGTTTTCGTATCGCTATCTAATGCTATTCGTGAAATACTCGTCAATTTCGAAAGAACGAGACTTTTTTCATAAAATTAAGAAAAATCGTGCCATTCCTATCTGGCTATTCCCCTTCTGCCCTATTATTTGGGCATTACCTCTTGTATGCACTCTTGCATCCTCCTATCCCAGTTTTGTTTTTTCAGATGGAATTCTTTCTCCATCTCTTGTTTGGCCGCTTCCACGTTCGCCCGCCTTTCTTCTTTATAGTTCCGCTCTAGTTCTATCCGAAGCCGCGCACATTCACGCTGAACTTTTTCGTCTACCTGAATAAAATCAAATGAACTGTATAAATAAAATACATTGCACATAACACAATGAGATGATCAACCTTGCATTTTATTCTAAATGTTATTTAAATGATCTTTACAATAATAGAAGAAGAATCCCTTCCGAAACATGAGAATTCGATGTTTGAGATCATAAATTTGAAGTTATATTGAATTCAATGGGCGTAACATGCTGAAGGAACTACATATCGACGATGAAACTGTAAAAATGCGTATATCTTGGTTTCAGTGCTTCAAAATATCTGCTCATACTTTATTTTTTAAAAGGAAACCCACCTAATATGATGGTGTGTTTTCATGGAATATTTATCACACAGAGAATAATAGTTGCCAAAGTTTTCAATAAATGACTTTTGATAGTTTTCCGTGTAGAAAATAAAGTATGACTAGAAGTCCGCAATGCCACAAACCGAGTTACGCATTTTTGTAGTTTCACTATCGATATAATTGATCCGAATTATAAGAAACTATGAAGCGTATAAATTAAAGAGCATACGAGAGGCACCTTTTGATTCATCACTAAACCCTTGAAGTTAAAGGACAATAAATGTGAATAAAAGAAGCAATAAGAAGTCCTTACCTGAGAATTGACCTCAGTTTTATATTGATCTAATTTAAACTGGAATTTCCTTTCCTTTTCGGCTATTTCTCGATTATGAATACCCTGTAAGCACAATAAGACATGGTATGGTTATGTAGAGGTTTTTCGGGTTATCCATTCCAGAAATAAATAATGGCTCTTCAGAAACCCCGTAAACTGGCTACTTTTAAGTATTCTTTTATGTGTGTCATTGATCTATTTTTTCTCAAAACGGTATGTTAGGCAACTCAATTAAGATCAACCATCTTTTTCAACTGAACGGTAACGTATTTTATGATTTAAGTGAAGCATACGCATCATCCTATTATTATTTTAAAATAAAGAACTTTAGCTGTGTCATTCCCGGTCTGCAAATTATCAGTTCAAAATTGTATCACCAAATGACGTAATAAAGGGAATAGATACCGCAACATCGTGAAACACGTATTTTGAACGATAGCTCCTGTTCAGTCTCAAATGTTGAAGAACTCTCTAATTTTTAACTCTATGGGCAGCGATAGGTGTGAAAAGAGTCTTCAGATCTAAAATATCCACGAGCTAACTTGAATTGTGGCTCTTGAATTTACTTGAACAGATGCAAATTTTTGTCCAATGAAAATCAATTAGCCATCGGTAGAAAAATAATTGGTGCACATTTTAGAATTAGGAACTGCCTATTCAGGTTCATCCATAAATGCCCTTTTTCGCAAGGAGCACATTAGCCTTCAAATATGCAGGCTCAATTTTTATATATTCTCGATTCCTCAAATTTCACCTTTGTCTAATTAAATTGTATTGATCACCGAGAGTGCGCTTTACAAAAATTAGCACTCAAGTCAAAAAAAAAAATCGTTTATTTTTTATACAGCCATTTCCGCGGGATTTTTGAGTACTTACTAAGATCCAAGAGAGAGTAAAATTCATCGTTGTTACCTGCATTGTTGCTAAGTGTGTTTTCTCTTTCTGCAATAAGGACTTAAGCTTATCTATTTCCTCCTTGAGAAGTTTCTCTGAATTCTGGAGCTGTTCAACTTGCCTCGTTGCGACTTTTAGAGACCTCTGCTGTTCATTTGAGAGACCTCTTAATTGACTAAGCTCTGCTTCGTGAGAATGATGCTGAGAAATAAAGAAAAATCGTTCAGTATACAGACAGATTTTGCTGATTCAAACCTCTTTAATTATTAAAAGACCTGTTCAATTAAAAGCAATGCCCGGTTCTCAATCTTTCTATGACATGAGAATCAATGTATATATTTTATTCCTCTGCGTAAAACTAAAGGGTACACCCCGTGACCGCCCGTGGCCTGTATCTCTGAGGACTGCTAGTGGCCCTTTTTTTAGACGGCCAGAGAGCTCATAGTAATGTTAACATGGTGGGGGAAATGTTCCGTATAATATGGAATCTTGAGCATTGAAACTTCCTTAAATTGGAATCTCCTCGATTTATTCTTATACATATTGAAATTCCTCTATTTAGGGAATTTTCCAGGGGATTTCAAATGTGGTAGGTCCGAGAACTTCTCAAAATGTTGATCTTAATGAAGATAAAAATATCAATAAAAAAATACTAAACACCGATATCTGTAAACTTTCTATATGTCGCAGGCAATCAGCAATCGCCGGCAATTTACAAGCCACTTGTGAATAGTTAGAAAAGCATAACATTCAGAAATAAAGGATCAAGATTACCTAGAGATCTAATTTTTCTATTTTTAATGTGGAAAGACACTTTCTCCTCCGTAAAAATGCGGACAGCCACATTCAGGAGACTTCGTGGTGAAATTCGTTGTCTTTCAGTTGGGTTCAGACCAGACAGGCAACTAAATTAGCTCCTTGACAAAGCGTGGAGTATCACAAAAAATGAAGGCGCTCGAAGCCGGGATCATGATTTTGAGGGCCATTACCTATTAAACCTTCGCTATGCAGATGCGGATTAATGCGTTTTATCTAAAACACATTTGTACTGTTCGCAAATTGCCAGCGATTGCCAATTAAGATGTTGCATATGTGAAGAATTTGCGATTTGATTGTTGATTCTTATGTAAAAGTTTGTGAGAAACACGATGGCGCCACTGGTTTTCTCTGAAATCAACTCCCAAGTTGAAAAAAAGCTCTGAAGTTGATGCCAAAGTGGAGGGGATATCTCACGCTATCCTGAGAGTCCACCTCCACATCAAGACAAACTCTCCATGCAAAGATAGGGAGCAAATTAGCAGGGTTGCCGTGTTTTCAGTTTTGGAGTCCCCAAATAAAGTGGCAGTCCTGTCATATTGTATTTGCTCCCTATCTTTGCATGGGGAGTTTGTCTTGATGTAGAGGTGGACTCTCAGGATAGCGTGGGATATCCCCTCCATTTTGGCCTCAACTTGAGAGCTTTTTTTGAGCTTGGGGGTTGATTTCAGAGAAAACCAGTGGCACCATCGTGTTTCTCGCGAACTTTTACATAAGAATCAACAATCAAATCGCAAATTCCTCACACATGCAACATCTCCATTGTCTGCGACATGTATAATATAGCAACCTATATCTAAGATGAAAGGTAAGCCTTTCCCTGTGGACAAAGTTCCAACTAACCAGTTTGATTTTGGTCTGGAGCTCTTGAATCTGATCTTTGAGTTGGATCTGTTGGTCGAGGCACTGGTTCCTGACGGCCTCTTCGCGGGCCTGAAGTCGTTTCTTGGAAGCCTGTTCTACTTCGCGAAGTTTCCACTCGAAGTCGTCCAACAGATGCTGCTCCCGATCCGTGTTCACCGTCCGCAGGGATTCGAACTCCTTCTCAAACCGCTTCCGAAGCTCCTCCTTCTCGCGCTGGGCGTCCGCCAAAGTCTGGAAAATCAAACCACAAAATACAATTTTGGAAAGCCTATAGGCTTGATTAATTAGACACTGAAAAAAAACTCAGGCTGTGGAAGCCGTGATTACGGGCTGTATAGATATACCGTCCGCGTTCCGGGCTCAGAGGCCGAAAGTTCCGAGCGTAGCATCCGGAGCAATTCAAGCTATAGCTCCGGCACCCGGAACTTCGAGCCTCTTAGCCTCTTAGCCCGGAAATAACGGTATGTCGATAGCCCTAACTATTTTTCAGTGAACTTGGATAACTTCGGTAGCGTTTAGGGAGAAAGTTGATAGACACTAGAACCGTTGGACTTAATTTCACATAGATTCATTCATTTCTACAAAGATTACATAAATACAGGGTGAACCAAAAGTCTTGCACCATTCCTTTGTAATTAATTTGAAATAAATTGAAATGTGAATATAAAATTTTGGGAGATTCATGTGCGAAAGTGAATTGAAAATGAAACTTCTCAGCAAAAAACAGAGGTTGCCAACTCAAAGAAAAAAAAACTCGTCAATCCAAAATGGAAGCCCAATGATGATAAATTTTGTAACACTTAGATTGTACGTCATTTTGAAGTCAGAAACTTGCAATTTGGACCAAAAACCCGAAATTTTTGCGTTCTTTAAATGGTTTTTCGTCAAAAGTTATAGCCCATGCCTTCCCTGGATACGACCCCCCCCCCTCAATATATTGATGGGTTCCATAAGCAGTTTCCTTTCACTCATGGCCATTGCCACTCTTCAAAATTCAAGTCCATACCTCAATCTGTTCAAAAATACAGGAATGTCGCGGGACAATTGAACTATCCTGTGAAATATGTCCGTATTGTCCGTGTTCGACATACAGTCTCTTAACGTGTATTTATTTTTGAACATGTTCAATATGTTTAACGCTTTTTGCATGAGCTTTTGGTGAGAGAAAACATGGTCTGCGATGCTTCAGTTCTTAGCTGGTACCTAGAGTGGTCCATTATGTAAGTTGATTTAGGACACCCAGAAACGTGTTTACCTGCTGCATTATTTTGATTTCTTGCTCTCGCTCCACTTCCCAGCTGTTGCCCTCCTCCTCCAATTTATCCCTTTCTCGCTTCACCGTGGCCAGTTCTTCTTCCAATTCTCTTACTTTTCTATTTAGGGCGTCTATACTTCTCTCGAACTTCTCGCAATTTGGGCACGGGTACAGCTCCCCATTCTCATTCCCTGAAACAATTCAACATGAATAGAATGTATTTCTGCCAAACAGAACTATGTGCATTAAGACATGAGCCCTGGGACCCATAAGGATATATACATAACAGGGTTCACGTCTTAATGCACCGTCTTAATGCACCTCCTTAATGCTGTAAATTACCTTTTTAGGTCATTCCATTTGGAAACGTATTGTAAGAAAATGATCATAGTTGTTCAGTAATAAAATGAAAACAGGATTAGACATGACTCACTCTTCAAGTGCTTAGCAACATTGAACAGCCTTCCCGACGTTTATGTAATATATATATATTTTTTTTAACTAAACGCTTTCTTCTCCTCCAACAAAATTTACAATTTTTGTACATCTACGTTTTTAGCATAGACAAATTTAAATATTCAAAGAGAAAACGAAAAACAAGGTAACGTAATGTGACCATTGATATGACAAAACTACCACGCATTGTCTAATTACCTCTTTCTTTGCGATATGCATCTTCATTGGAATCTTTTCGATGATAGTTGCGGTCGTTTTCTACGCCTTTCAGTCTTTCTTTCACACCCTCGGAGTCATGATGTGATGACAATAAATCGCTTTTACAACCTGCAATTGTAAAATAAAGTAAGCTATTTAAAATAATGGTACCTATGACTATATGAACAATGAAAATAATTGTAATATTGGTTATCGACGGTGAAACTACCAAACCACGTATCTTGGTTTGCGACGTCGCAGACTTCCTGTGATACTTTATTTTTTAAATGAAAAACTACTTAACATCCAGTCTTGAAAATTTCTGTGATTTTTCCTCTTTGTGCGGAAAAAAATCTGTCAAAATTTCAAGGAATGATATTGATTTGGTCTACTTCAAAAAAATAAAATGTGAGCGTAGATTTTTAAACACCGCAAACGAGGTACGTGGTTTGGTAGTTTCACCGTCGTTATGTTTGATTTCATTCTTTTATGATGGACAGCTCGCTGTGCTGAAGAAAAACGCCGTATATATGATCATGCAGATGTTGCCATCCCCCCTCCCTCTGATCCCTCTATGAAAGATAAAGATCATATTCTTCAAAATTTTCAAAAACTTCAGGTAGAATTGAAGATTAAAGTCCCTGAAAAATTGGAATACAAATGTCCACAAGTTCGCGGAAAAAGTATTACTTTATAATTAATTAGAAGAATGGCAACGTCTGACGGCTCATTAGGCGCTCTTCTTTAGCACGTCAGAACTAGACTGGGTCATAAATCAAACACCATGATGGGTTACTTCTCTCATCAAAAAATCATGTATCTATAAAACACTGGTCACACTGAAAAATTCAAAGTTCAACTCATGCGTAAGAAATAAACGGTTTTCTCTTTCCGACAGCTAGTCCCAGCTGCCCATCCATCAAAAAAACGTAAGTGCACTCGACTCACATTGGGCCAAATACTAGCACTCGACGACAAAAATCGAGAGGACCTAGAAATAGGAAAAATCTTCGACTCTAACCAAAACTGACACTTAAAAATCTCGTCGAGGGTCATAGCAGCATATATTTACCAAAGGTAGAAAAATGGAAAATGAAAAATGTTAAATGGAGTCCTTTGGGACCAAAGGATCTCCAAAGAGAACAAAAGGAGGATTTACAAAGCGATTGTCAAGAGCATAGTAACCTACGGGTGTGAAGTATGGCCGATGAAACAGCGGACCCGGGAGGTTTTTGAGGCAACAGAGATGGACTTCTGGCGTAGATCCGCTGGTATTTCCAGAAAGGATCGCGTCAGGAATGAGACGGTACGGGATATCATGGATGCCAAGCAGACCATCGTGCATGACATTATGACAAAACAACTCATCTGGTATGGTCATGTCCAGAGAATGGCAGGAGACAGGTTGCCGAAGAAGGTCCTTGACTGGGTTCCTCCTGGGAGAAGACGCAGAGGGCGCCCAATGAAAGGTTGGAGGGACGGGATTGAAGCAGAAATGTTGAGGTGCTCAATCCCCCAAGATTTGTGGTTTGAAAGAGAGCAGTGGAGGTTAGGAGTCGTAGAGCGCGAGGGAGTGCTGTAAAGCGACTTGTATGTATGTAGAAAAAAGTAACAAGATGAAAAAGAAATGAGGGAAAACGCAATAGTGTATTTTTCCTTCGGAAAATACACTAAAAAATGAGTTCACTCGATGGGAGAGGGGAGTCCCAAGAATCCTCAGTTTGAAAATTATTTAGAGTGTCCAAATAAAATCTCATCAAGTACAATGTGGACCCTCTATTCAGTTGACGTCATTGTAAACATTTTACGTTACAAAAGCTAAACTCATAAGGTCTTAGAATTGTTTAGACCTACGTATTGATCAGGGGCGGATTAGCATCAAGAGGGTTGGGAGGCGATGATGATTCGAGGCCCCTCATGCCATTTGGGGACTAATGCACTTACATTGTTTCTAACTTATTCCAACCAGTGCGCCTTCAATATCGTGAAAGGCAACGTTACCGGATTAGAAGCAGTAATAGTTGCTCGCTGCATTTCAGCTACGTTAACTTGATTCACTCACAGTTGTAGCAGTTTGATACTTCGGGCAGATTAGCATCGAAAATGTTAGGAGCGCGATAATAATTAGAAGCCCCCTATGCCATTTGGGGACTTCACTTACTTCACTACTATACTTCATACTATACTAGTATACTACAATACTTCACTCACATTGTTTCTAAATTGTCCCGACCCGTTCGCCTTCAATATCTCGATAGGCAATGTGGGCGGCTTAGGAGCAGTAGTACTTTTTAGCAGTTTCGTCAGATGTTCCTTTATATTAGCATAGACACTTGTTTGAAAAAATGATCCTAATGAACATGTTCGCACAATTTGTTTAGTTCGTCCCTACTTTTCCTTGGTGCCTTTATTCTTGATGATAATTAAACGCATTTAGCATGTGTGCAGACCAGACTATGTTTAAAAAGAGGGAAGTCGTTCATTCGCTTAACGTGCGTTGGTCTGTGGAATTGATGAATGCAACACTCATATCATGATCATCAGTGGCGTAGGAAGGGGGGGGCCAGGGGGGGCCTGGCCCCCCCAAAATTGGAAATAGTATCATCTGGCCCCCCCCAGAAATTCTGGATGGTGCAAAAACACCATCTTTAACGGTAAGTCTCTGTCGCCGTGGCCCGTGAGAGGATGCCACTAAACATTCACTAAACATTTATTTCGCAATTTTCACACAAATGAGTGGTTAAAAGTGAGAAAATAAATGGAATAACCTGTTGAATGCAACAATTTCAAAGTATTTTAACCTTAAAATGCATAAAACTGGGTGAATTTTATGCAGAAATTGAAGGAAGATTAACGCCACAAGTGCCTCGAGATGCGCTCAAATAGAGTTAAAATTTCAAAAATTTTCCGGGGGAGGCCCCCCGGACCCCCCGCTGACCTGGGGGGTATTCCATACCCCCCAGACCCCCCGGTGGTGGGGGGCCAGGCCCCCCCCCAGCAAAATGGCCTAGCTACGCCTATGATGATCATTAAGGAATTCATGGCAATAAGGAGCAGTAACGCGAGATATTTTGAGCCATGGAATGAGAGAGGTTTATTTTCCAGCAGCCATCTCATTTCAACGGGCGTCTAAAAAAATTTAACGACCTAGACCATCTCTTAATGCCGCTGAGTTATAACTTTCGTTAGACACACGTTGAACTAGGAACATTCAATTACTTATTAAAAAATTGCGCGATGGTTCGGCCTTAAAACCATTTATCTCCATTGCAACGCTTCACAATTTCCGCACGTGTTCCATTTTTTGTACGAAACATACAAATCAACATTGTGACTAAAAAATAAATCGGGTTTTTTTTTGTCATACTGTAAAAATTTCAAGCCAAATTGTCCATTTGCTCTCTTTCTTTGAAAAAATAATGTGTTCAAGAAAATTTTAAAAAATTACAACAGAGATACTTGATTTTGGAGGTTTGCCATCAAGTTGTGTTGGTCTAGTGCGAGGCTAAGAGAAGGCTGGGGTTGAAATATGTCAGTTAAAATATGACTCATTTTAACAGACTTCCCTGAAGATAAGATTGCATTTTTTTTAAGCTGTCATTTATCAGAGACTTTAGAAAGACAGACTGTCGGTTCAAAAGTGTCAAAAAAGCTGTTGCAATATCTTCTTCCGGCCTTATTAAGGGTTGTGTGAAAAAGGCGATGTTCCGGGACTTTAGCGCGTGACAACTCCACGGCAAGATGCTTATCGTCTCATTGTCTGACAAGCTTCAAGCCATTTGTCACAATGGCGTTATCAAAGTGCCCAGTTGTTGACATACCGATAGTGTCACAATCCCAAATCTCCGACGGATTTGTATTTACTCTCCTCGTCGCGTTAAAAAAATTAAATGAAATATTAACAAAACGAAAAACGGATAAAGTGATAGGGACTAAATAAAAAGAAGGCCTCTTGTTTGTAAGTGCTCGATAGAATACATACTTGTTATAGTTGAGGGGTTTCATGCATGATTATGTTGAGCGATTTTTGTTTGGAAAAAGTCACTTAAAACCGTCTTTAGCATCAGGATGGAGGACTCCATCGCAGTAAAAATGGAAAATCGAAGGAATATAAGAAACGTAAAAATGACGTCCATAAACTACTAATGAAACATAAAAAATATAAATTTCGCGAAAAAAGTATTATTAACATGTTACCCCTGTTCTCAATTCTCTCAAGATCACAAAAAGTGCTCCTAAGAGGTTTGTGAAACTTGTTGCTAAATTTAACATTCGAATTTGCGATAAACTACTTATAAAGGGAAGACCAAGATTTAGCAACGTCTGAAACTTCATGAGACATTTCTTCTTATCAAGACAGAGGTTTCGGCAACATTATTTCCAAATTCAACAAAAAATTGCGTGCATAATGCTCTTGACTTGCAGTGTCCGCAAATTGAGTTTTTTGATGGCAAGAATCGAATTTACATAACGACGGTGAAACTACCAAACCACGTATCTCGTTTGCGGTGTTTAAAAATCTACGCTCACATTTTATTTTTTTGAAGTAGACCAAATCAATATCATTCCTCGAAATTTTCACAGAATTTTCTTCGCACGAAGAGGAAAAATCACAGAAATTTTCTAGACTGGACGTTAAGTAGTTTTTCATTCAAAAAATAAAGTATGACAGGAAGTCTGCGACGTCGCAAACCGAGATACTTGGTTTGGTAGTTTCACCGTCGATAAGTGGGATGTTGTTAACAATTTGAACGAAATCCAACGTGTAATTTAGTTTTGGGCGTCTTCCATCATTGTTGCATCCATCCACTTTCGTGAACAAGTTTTTGGAGTAACTTGGGTCCAAGGGTACAATGTAGGACCGTAGGAAGCTTAAGAAAGGGATTAACATTTGGATTCGTCCCAAAACGCTATAACCGCATGTCCCGTCTTAAAAATTCTACCAAGCCATGATCCTCCCATAAATCCTCAAAAATTAATAATTAGTGATCAAACGACTTTAGTGAAAACTCTAGTAGCAGTTCACTAATTAAAGAACTCATAAAAAATTATGCTAAACTACTGAAGTATTGATATGAAGACAAAAGAAACAACAATAATTGCTCAGCAAAGATGACTACCGGCAGGCTATGATCTAAACTAATAAAGTGGGAACCAAACTATTATGGGGGTGCCAGGGGGTACAAAATACCCCCAAACAAAATTGAATCACTGGTGTAGGAGCCGCAAAATAACAATGTTTACAGAAAGAGGGAGAATGAAGTCGTTTTTTGTAAAAACGACGTATCGATGGTAAAACCACGATCTCGATTACAATGCATACTAATTTCCGGTCCCTCTTAATTTTTCAAACGAATATTACCGGTTATTTCCCCAGGAGGTTTTCAAGATTTATTCTTTAAAAAATGAGGGAAAATCATCTCACATTTTGAGCAATCACCATGATTAGTTGGACGTATTTTAAAACAAAAGGAAATATATTCATCCTGACTTGGGTCCTGAGATCCATAAGAATAATACTGCCGTACTGAGGAAAAACGCCGTAAGAACCTTCAGGCGTTGCCAAATTTCTTTTAATAACCAAGTAATTTCCTGCGAAAATTCTGAATATTTTTCTTCCAATTTTGCAGACAATGTTGTCCCCAATTTAATCTAAAATATCGGAAAATTTCAAGGAAAAATACACATACCTTTCTTCAAAAATACATGTTTTACTCGGTGAAATTTGGCAATTCTCGAATGTTCATACGGCGTTCTTCCTTAGCACGGCAGAATAAGTGCAAAACATGGGGCTCGTGTCATAATGGATATAGTCCTTTTTGATTTAAATCTTTCCAGTTATTATTTTAATAAATAAAATAGGAATAGAAATCTGCAACGTTGTAAACCGAAATTTTCTCCCTTTTTCTTTATCTGTTTCATCTTCCTCTTCTTCTTTCTCATTTCTCTCCTTTCTAATCCTCCACCCCTCTTCTTTTTTTTCTTTGCCCATACACTGCTGATTTCGTCTTTATCTGACATACGCGAGGAGTCCTATACAATCTGCGTCTTCGAGTTAAATACCACTATTGGTGCCCTTAGGAGCTCATATTGCCTATATCGTAAAATGAAGGGGAATAAAACCTATTCTAATCTGAAACTCTCTCGAAACAGTCCACTCCACACGTTCCTAACTGCCACCTTTACTTTAAGCCGATGATATAAAAAACTGTAATTCCTCCTCTCTCTCTTGAAAATTAGTTTAAAATAGTGGTAATCCACAGCTCTGCCGTGCTAAGGAAAAACGCCGTATGAACATTCGAGAGTTGTCAAATTGCCTTCGAAAAAAAATGTTTATTTTTTAGGAAAGCTATGAATATTTTTCCTCGAAATTTTCAGAAACTTTAGGTGAAATTGCGAACAAATCTATTCGAAAAATTGGAAGAAAAATATTCATAAGTTTACCGGGGAAGTCGTGTTTGAATATACGAAATTTTGCAAAATTGAAGTTTCATACGGCGTTCTTCCTTAGCACGGCAGAGATGTTCAGTGGCACTCCACAGTTTGTCGTCTCCCGGACGAAGGAACTTAACTCCATACCAATGTTGCCAAATCGACTCAAACATTTAATTTATTTTACAAAGTGTACCTGTGCGACTTTTATCCAAAATGTGTCTGATTTTTGCATGAAAGCTAAAGAAAAATCAGTGAAATTTTCAGTTAATAATTCTCAAGATTCTCTCAGTAAAAATACAATTTGCGAGGGGGAGTTTGGCATCAATGTAATGGAGTTACGTTCTTTCGTGATGAAGACGACGAGTTGTATACTAATCTCATTTGCCAGTACTTATCGACGGTGAAACTACCAAACCACGTATCTCGTTTGCGGTGTTTAAAAATCTACGCTCACATTTTATTTTTTTGAAGTAGACCAAATCAATATCATTCCTTGAAATTTTCACAGAATTTTCTCCGCACAACGAGGAAAAATCACAAAAATTTTCAAGACTGGATGTTAAGTAGTTTTTCATTTAAAAAATAAAGTATGACAGGAAGTCTGCGACGTCGCAAACCGAGATACGTGGTTTGGTAGTTTCACCGTCGTTATCTTACTTTACATTGTTGCTTTATTGTAATCGATGTCATGTATAATTGTACGAAGGGGAATCCGCTAAGACGAATAGTTTCTCGTGTCTGTGGATGTATCCCACACGTCCGCGGACAGTGAGTGAGTTGAGGTTGGGAGCTTGAGGTGGGCCTGAAAATAAGACGAACCAAATTGGAGCAATAAGCCGCGGCCCCGGCTGTTGAACTTGAAGCCTCTAAGCTTCGCCGCGGACGCGCTATCACTGCTGGCAAATTACCAAGCCCGAGACAACATTGCACTTGCGACGCTGCAGACGGCTTAACGCGCCCAGAGACTCTCCTTCCGCATGCTTTCATCCGTTCAACCCTCTTTGCACTGTGAACCGGGCAATTTTTCCGAAACAATACAGGCGTTGTACCGAAGAGAGCAATAACACGGAGAAAAAAATCTAGTGCGTGGGACCCGAAGTTTAGGTCATATGGATCTCTGAAGTTTTCGGATTGAGCATCTGAACACTATAGATCTAGCTGTTGAGGCTCGGACTACACATCTGAAACTTCAGTTCTTACATCTGAAGTACTTTAGATGTGAGAACCAAAGTTTTTCGGGTTTCAGATGTGTGATCCGAACCTCGACAGCTAGATCTAAAGTGTTCAGATGCTCAATCTGAAAACTTCAGAGATCCATATGACCTAAACTTCGTGCATGGGACCCGAAGTTGAGGTCATATGGATCTATGAAGTTTTCAGATTGAGCATCTGAACACTTTAGGTCGAGCTGTCGAGGTTCGGATCACACATCTGAAACTTCAGTTCTTACATCAAAAGGACTTCAGATATGAGAACCGAAGTTTTTCGGGTTTCATATGTGTGATCCGAACTTTGACAGCTAGATCTAAAGAGTTCAGATGCTCAATCTGAAAACTTCAGAGATCCATATGACCTAAACTTCGTGCATGGGACCCGAAATTGAGGTCATATGGATCTCTGGATTTTCTGATGACACATCCGTGTGTGTTAATCGGGTGCATAAGACGCGTTTACTCGTGTTTGGCACATTTTTTGTGAAAGCCCTGTCAACACTAGCAAAAGTTCACGGAATTTTGCGCGAAAGTTAAGTCCCGTAAACCTATCCCTGTGTGGACAAGGCCTGTCATTTACAAGAAACGAGCGAAAAAATTATGAAAGAATTAACATGAATGTGGTTTAATAATTTTAATTTTTGCCACCGCGCCAACCGCACTGTGTTTGGCGCAATGCGTGAAGTATCCCTACAGTCTTGTAGGCGCTATGCGTTTCACGCCGACCGCACTGTTTTTGACGCAATGCGTGAAGTATTCATGCAGTCTTGAAGGCGCTATGCGTTTCACGCCGACCGCTGCTGACCGCACTACGTTTGATGCAATGCGTAAGGTATTCATGGAGTCTTGTAGGCACTAATATGTGTTTCATGCTGACCGGCGCGCCGAGGGCTTCTTCTTTCCATCTCAAGTCCTCGTCATCATTGCTCTCTGCGCCGCGCCGCTCCAGGCCAAATGGCGTGTTCGGTTTCTCTCTCAACTAGACTAATGAATGGCGCTGTATTTTGTATCACCGAAAGACGAACAAATTAGAAATCACTGTACTTTAACTTTTAGGAACTGAGAGATTTTGTCGCCTTTTCTCGTTTGTAATTTTTTTTCTGGGTCTGATTTTTTTTATACCTACATTTAAAAAAATTGCAACATTCGCCGCCCCCTAAATTTGCCGCCATGGGCTGTGGCCCATGTTACCACCCCTTAAATCCGGCCCTGGAGGACACGGTTCATTGCAGAGTGTAGTTACGCCCTTATGTCAGGCAGACGACGAATATGTCCCGGACCTTTCTTAATTTCAAAGAAGGAATTCTTCAATGTTAAAAAAAAAAAAAAAAAATTATTGAATACAACTTTTCGGTTAATACGTGCTAGTTCTCAAAAGTTTTTTGAGCAGTCGAGCCACTTTAACAATTAAAGAGTCAAATAATTACAGCACACTTTCAAATCCTCGCTTTTAATCCGCATGTTTATTTTTTAATCTATATATAATCATGTGACATTTAAAAAAAAAAAAAAAAAAAAAAAAAAAAAAAAAAAAAAATTGAGGTCATTACTGAAAGTTTTCCAAAAAAACGGAGGACTTGATTATTTATTGAATACAACTTTTCGGTTGATACGTGCTAGTTCTCAAAAGTTTTTTGAGCAGTCGTCGCTACGAGAGAGCCACTTTAACAATGAAAAGAGTCAAACAATTACAGCACACTTTCAAATCCTCGCTTTTAATCCGCATGTTTATTTTTTAATCTATATATAATCGTGTGACATTAACCCAATTGGCAAAAATTGACCTCGTTCGACGCGCCCAGATTCGCGGTCCCCTTTCAAAGGGATTATGAGTCATCAAGCTTCAATTTTGACGGCTTTCAAGGCGCGGTTGCGACATGTCCTTAAAAAAACAATCTTCAAGCTGTCGGATACATTTAAGTTGGCATCGATTTTTTCCCAGCGTGATTTCAGTCACGGTCAATTGCTAGCGTAACGCGCCGTGAGGCTGATGCAAAAATGACCCCGATGACTTAAACTTGGAACTTGCCATTGAGTGGAGCTCGAAGGTAAGAATCTGGTTGGAAACGTCACTAGGAGCGAATCAATGGGTCAAATATTGATTTTATCGAATTGAAACCGAGCAATGGACCACTAGACAAGGTACGAATTTCAGCATTTTGATACATGGTTCTTAACCAAAATGTTACGTAGAACACGATACGCACGACGAAAATGACCGAAGTCAACTCCTTCCGAAGATATTTAATGATTCTTGATGCGTGAATTCAAACCATCCGCTCATGAAAACTCAATGCTCTACGTGGTTCACATGGCGCGCTAAATGTTTATCATGACAGTCTCTGCGATGTAAAAATCTTCAACTTCAATCTTTACACTTTGGCTCAGCTATAGCAAATTACCAATAGTTTGAACAACACATGATGGAAAATGAACATTGCTCGATTGAGAAGCTTGCTGAAACCGTTGTAGTGCGCGATTTGACTCACGTAGAGCTTTGAGTTTCTTGTGAGCGGGCAGTTCAAATTCCTCGTAATCAGTGCGAAATAAAAACGTTAATATCTTCGTTAGAAGCTGATTTTGGTAATTTTCGTAGTGTGAATCGTATTCTACGTGAAATTTTGGTTAAGAAACATGTATCAGATTGCTTAAATTCGTACCTTGTCTTGTGGTCCATTATTCACTTCTCGGAGGTACCGAATGCACTTATTCGAAATCAATGTTCATATTCTTGAAATCAAAAAGATAGAAATAGAACTAATTCACCGAAAAAGTATGCTGACTTAACATCCTGGATGTAAAAAAGTGTGCGACAACTCACAAACCGCTGAGTTAACCGCCACAACAGTTACTATAGCAATGTCAAGATGTAAATCTAACTGCTGTGGCGGTTAACTCAGCTTATTGTGAGTTGTCGCACACTTTTTTACATTCAGAATGTTGAGTCAGCATCCTTTTTTTTCATACGGTGTTTATACATCATTGTGCGATATTTTTTAAGAATAATATTTACGAGGAATAGGAAAAAAGCACCTAAGTTTTGTTTAATGTACACGCTAATCCAATGTTACGGACTTACGGACTACCGTTGATGTTTTTGGGAGAGATTAAATCTCAGTAACAAAAACATTGATCTGTGATATAGGTGGATTCTTTAGGAAAACGCTCCTAAAATTGAGGCTTGGTAACCAAGACAGTCAATGAAAAGATGCAACGAAAGAACTTACGATCCATTCCCCAAGTTTGATTGAGGAGTTGTTTCTGAGCCTCCTCGAGCTGGTACCGCAGTTGGATTGTTTCGGCCTCCCTATTGGCCAGTTCTGTCGTCAACTCATGAAGTCTATCGTGTACACTTGCATCTTTGTTTACCAGATTCAGCCTGAAACAGTCAAACCCACAATCTTGAATTCTACTCTATCCATTTCAATATATTGTAAACCGTAACACTGTCATGACTGAAAATTATCTGGTATTTTGTGAAATACCTTGATGAGTGGTTAATAAATATTATTTAAATTAAAATTCTGAAAATTTTTCAATTTAGACGACCCATAGTAATATTACACTTCATAAGCCACATACTCGTAAAATATGCACAGACTTTGATTGAGTAGAATCTGTTTCAGCAGACCCGTTCGTCAGTTCCGTGAAAATGTGTCGTCTTTGCAGGGATTCGAAACGTGGCCCTTATCGATCTAGAGCTAGACACGCCTACTATTTGGCCAACTTGGCCTTGCACCGAGAATGATCACTGCAAGTAAATTACTGACTCCTGCTGGTTTAATGATGGACAGGAAGTCAAAGTTGAAGATACCAACGTAAAAATTGGAAATCAATCTCGTCAAACTACCCCCTTCTCCCTTAATTAGTGCTCCAGTAGCGATAGGTCATGACGCTTTTTCATCACAGGGCGGCGACGGATCCAGCAATTTGGCAACACCGGATTTCCTCCATTTAAATCTATGTTAAATAATCCATTCTTGTCAGAGCACCTGGCCCCTACAAGAATCGATACATTTCCATAGGTTTAAATGGGGCGACTTAACGCGACTTTGGGAGTGACGTGGCTACTACGTTACCACGTTTTTGACATTTTGCAACTTTATGGGAGAACATTTTCATACAGGCTGAAAATAGACTTGCAGGGGCGGGGAATGAGTGCGATAAGTGAAAGCCCAGGGTCATGCGAGAAAGTGTCGGGTGTACCAGTGTCCAATATAATAATTTTAACGTGTTTATGATAAGATTGCTGCCAGAAGACAACGAATTATGAAGTCAATTTTATTTTGAAGTTAGAAACTAGCTTTTACGCTCGAATCTCGTAGTTGTGAATTTTAAATTCAAGTTCTGAATCTCCGTTTTAGCAACGTTGAATCGCGGCATTTCAAGTCCTTGATGAATTATTTGGTCCGCGTTTAGTAGAGAGGAACCAAACCATATAAGCTATTGTCAAATTCGACTGGGCGATTCAATTTTTTAGAAGAAAATGTGTATGCGGATGCCTTTGAAAATTTTAAGGAATTTTCTCGGGACTATGCAGAAAATTCATTGAAATTAGCACAAAAATTTCCACTACCGTTTTCATGTAAACAATTAAATTGCCCAATTTTTAGCAATCGCTGCGTGGCTTGGTTCCTTTGTACATAACGCGGTCCATTTTGAGCACATCTTGCGAGATGGCTCTAAATAAGTCCCGTGCCTTCCACCAGCCTTTAATTCGATCATTCGAGGGCTAGATTTTAGTTGATGGCTGATGAGATGGAACCTGATAGAATGTTCAGTGAAGCTCCATGCCTATTTGGACTGCGTTAAACAGAAATGAACCAAGCCACGTTAGCTATTGCCAAATTTAACAATGGCATTTTATTTTTTACGAGCGAACGTTTGTGCGGATTCTTTTGAACATTTTAAGGAATTTGATTTATACTATGGAGAAAATTCACTGAAATTTGCACAAAAATTCGCACAACCGTTTCCATGTAAAAAATTAAATTGCCCAGTTAAATTTGGCAATAGCTGATGTGGCTTGGTTCCTTTCTGTTTCCTTTTTGTTCCTTTCTGGTCCAATTGGAATAAATTTTACCTAGCGAGACTCCGCACTATTCAATCGAATATGATGTACTAGGGCAAGACAAAAGGTAAGTTCAGAGAGTAATGCTATTCTTCGCCTGATAACTCTCGATGAGCAACTGTTCTACGAGCATAAAGTTGGCCTGAAATGCCAGATAAATGTCGCCTCGAGAAATTTGCAGAGCAGTTCGTCAAACTAGACCATTTTGCGAGACCGAGCGCTCGCCACTTTGGTCATCAGTCATCATCAAGCAAATCTGAACAGCTTCTAAAAATAACGTTTGTGCTACACGGAAGATAGCGGTGGAAAGTCTTTACATTTCTATTATAAGCTATCTCTGGTTGCCTCTTGCCCGAGATCGAAACTAACGCTCGTGAAGTTTTTTTCCTATTTTTCTTACTTATTTAAATTTATGAACTTAGATTCTGAGCACGGAACTTTCTTGAAATCAAGTTGCCATTGAGATCAAACTAATTTCGATGTAATGGTCACTGAGCTGACAATTTTGACTGCAGAAACAACAGTTTTATTTTACGATTAGCCATTTTCAATGTAGTGTCTTCGTCCTCCAGACGTAGGACACCTCTGGTTAAAATTTTGCTGATTTTTGCAGGTGGTCAGGAAAAAAAAATCCTTGAAATTTATAGATACGCATGCCTCATGGTTTCTTAGTAAAAGTAAAATTTGCCAAGGCAAAGTTTGCATCAATGGAAAAAAAAGTCGCTCGGATCTAGAGTCCAGCGACTCTTGAAAACCATGACAAGAAAAAATACTCTTGATTAATCGGATTTTTGCTTGGATCAAAAGGAAATCCGCCGAAATTAAGAGGATTGGTTCTCGATTTAAGCAAAAATCCGATTGAATCAAGAGTATGTTTTCTTGTCATTGTTTTCAAGAGTCTGGACGCTAGATCCAAGCTACTTTTTTTCTAGTGGGCACTAAGCTCTTTCATCCGGGAAAGAACGAATAACAGGGGAAAAATAATTTCAGAACATATTTCTTCAAACAATCATGATGTCAACATACATTAGTGATAGCTACAATGACGTCATTTCCCTTGATTGGATGGTGGGGACGGAGAAAACTACGCTCATCACCAGCTAACACTTCCGGAAAAGGTCATCAAGGAAATCCTAGCTTGTGGAAATGTTTTTTCTATCAATGTGACAAATGAAAAGTGATCCAACGCTTCTCTTTCTGACGTCATAATATGGGTTTTCTTATTCGTTTATTAAACATCAATAACAAATTATATTGATTTTATCTTTTATTTTTAAGATAAACAGATTTCGTGGAGGAGTCTTTTGACAAAGTTTGTGGATGCCAACTGACGAATACGCTGACATGCCAAGGCTCAATGACGCAGGAAATTCAAATCGATTTGTATTAGAACAACTGTCAACCCTGATCAATATTACGAAAACTTTCAACACTATATAGCCTCTCACGCTTACTATAAGCAATGGCGTTGAGACGATACGCCACACTTTTGCTCTTTAATATTGAATCGATAGCCAAATTACGAGGCCGTTAATCTCAATTTTCGACGTTGAGAAAGTTGTGACGTATTTACTTCTATTACGAAAGGGTTACTGCTCATCTGTATCGCACAACATTTTACGTGATTTATCTTCTTTCGCACTCTCTGGGTTACTCAAAGGATACACACTTTTCAGATAAAGCAATAAAAATTTGCGTGCAAATTCTCCATTTTAATTAATAGCCCATGAAGGGGCTAGTGGTAAATTTAAAAAAAAAAAAAAATGCCCTCTGCCTCTCATCTTCCTTCTCCTACCCCCGAGTTTGTACAACTTCCCGTGTGACATATAACTTTGAGACTCCTATCTCATTTGTCGAAGATCTCGATGTAAATATTCCTCATTTACTTAATGCTGTCCATTTTTTTTATAATAGGCAGCTTTGAGTCCAACGGCGCGGTCTCCAGCCGTAATATTGGTCGCTGACAATCGAGGAGTTGCGACGCGACGTGACGAAGAGAAGCCGTCATGTCAACGGGACGAAACCCGGGGCCTATCAGCAGCCCCCGTTTCCTTTCTCGATAGGGGCAAGGAGCTGACGCGATAAGCCATGATGAGTTTTTCCGCTCAAATCTGCCCGGCAGATAATGAGATGACCAGTCATTCCAGAGGGGTCGCCAAGAATCAGTTCTGTCGAGGAAGGGTCCAGTGTCGCTTCAATGGTCAGTTTTTCGGGAGCAGCTCATTTTGGTTGCAACAGCGGAAAAAAGAAGTGGAATTTTTAATTTGTGCGGTTTTTCAAAAACGGAGCTTTCGGAGTTAAACCTGAGTGTGTGCGTGCAAAAAATTTGCAGGTGTCTAAAATTTTGTGAATTTCATATTTAAAATGATACTGCTAGGAAAACTGAGTACAGGATATCCTTTGTTTCTAAATTACATGTGTTTAAATGCAAAATGCCACCAGATGGCATCACATTTCTGGCGGCACATTTTCTCACTTTAAAATCTATTTTTCTCCTATTTTGCACGCCAGAAAAAAATTATGGAAAATACAGCAAACTCAGCTCATTAGGCACTCTCAGATGAAGCAATAAAATTTGTGTGTGCAAATTCTCCATCGTGTGTCTTTTTGTCAGGGACTTAAGCGACTCGAGCGTTAAACGGCGATGTCCAAAAGCGCTAAATCTGCTAACGCTGAAAGCAAAAGCGCTTAAGTGACCGTCTACTTCCTTCGCTTAAGTCTTTTCGATATTAAATTTACGACGCGAGAGGGTTATTTTTTGATATCGCGAGCGAGGTGAGGGCCGTTGGAAAGTACCTGCGTGGAGCCCTAATTTAGTTATACTTAATCGTGGGAGATAAGCGGTTCTATTTTCAAGTCGTATAGAATTTGCGCATTTGGATTATTGCCCGTGTGAAAGGTGTTGCTAATAATTTACGGTACGCGGGAGTGGACTTCAGACAAGGTGCGAGTTAAAGTACCTTGTTACGTTTTTCCCCATTAAAATTGTACGCAAAAAACAATTTGTCGCACCACAGAAAGTTTGCGGATATAAATTCCTGAGGAAGATACAAGTATTGGTCAAACGGCAAACATACAAATGACGTCATATTTACGTTTTCTGGTCCTTTTGATCAGTGATCGCATTAATGTCTCCCTCAGGGTTTGGTTCTCCAAAATTTCCGCTGTGTGAATCCTTTTTTATCTAAATGTTAAATGGAGGAAACTTAATGTAACTTGTTCTTGATTGATACTTTTAATTCAGACTGTGAGTGGCTGCTTATTGGTTCAAAATTCGATTAATTTTCCATCTTTCCTATCCTAGGAAAATTACCAGTTTTCATTTTTTTTTTAATGTTTTGTTGATTTTTCCAAAATTTACGGCTGTTTTAATTTTACGAGAAATGCTATCGGTTTATTGACGATTGTTGAATTTTGACTATTAACGTATTATTAAGGGTTTAATTGACAACAGTTCACTATCATGGAGAGCAAGTTTTTTTTTTTTTATATGAAAGTGTGTAGTTATGACGTGGCATTTTGATAAAATGCTATGCTTTTTTACTAAAAATATTGCCTCTGAGTATACTTTTTTTTATCGACTTTCTTCCAAAAATCATAAAGCTTGTGAATAAAAACGAGGATAAAGTTGTTGAGGCCCTGACGACGATGGAAAGAAATGAAGTGTGAAGCGTTGAACTTACAAAAGAGGATTTTTCATTAAGTTCTAGTGAAAAATTCCAGTGCAACAATAAATTCGATATAAATCAGCTAAAAGTGTGAACTCCTCTTGTACGTCATGATCATCCCTCATTTTTCTCTATTTTCGGAATAGAACACCAAGGACTGTCAAACAATCAATTTTATCCGCACAGAAGCTGGATCGCTTTTCAAAGCGCTTCATGGTTTGAATTTGAAACCAGCTGCACTTTGAAAAGCGTCTCTATCGACGTGCTCGCATCGTGAAAGATTAGCATCGTAAAAAGTTGACATAATAGAAAATATCCGTCTCATGGTGAGTAAATCCAAATGTTTCTAAATTCAATCCACTATTTTTTTGGAACGAGGGATTGTTGGGAATTCAGCTTTTTATTTGATTTTTATGCCCTGAGGGGTTACCGCTCATAAATGCACAGCTCTTTTTTGAAGAAAAGGTCTAGATTCAGGATTTGTCATAGCGCACAGCAATATGCGTAGCATTTACTTCTTTCTAATGAGACGTGTTTATAAGTGTAGTAAAATTCATTTTTGGGAGTTTTTTCCACCCTCCATCCCCTACACTTCCGTGATAGCGGAGAGAGCAGTATGTGTAAAGTTTTTGAAATCGAATTTCCCTCAAAATTAGTCTCACCTCTTACAGATGAAATCACTGAAATGTCTAAAACAGCAAGATTCATCTTAATGACATAAAAATGAGACATATGAGAAAGCCGTATGTGTGCAAAAATGACGTAGTTTCAGGCAAGACAGCAGTAAGTGACATTATTCCTTCAGAGAGCCAATGAAAACAGTGCTTTCAAGTGAAGTGCTGCCCTCTTCTGTCAATTTTTAACCTGAAAATGTGAATTTGTTGTGTGTCCAAAACGCAACCACAAAAGCATTGCCTAACAATAGCCTAGCATGAAAATAAACATACCTTTTATATATAATTGAAAAAAAATGGTCGATTTTTAATCATCCTAACAATTTCTAGGAATCTTTCGGAAGGTTGGTGGCAATTTGACATAGAACGGAGGCTTCTTTCAATAAAATTTCCGGTCAGACGCTTCTGAGCCCGTTTACTCAAAACTTCATTTTTACCCTTACTGCTCTCTTTGCTATCACGGCAGTACAACACTCTGTAAGGGTGTGCTATCGCTGAAAGTCAAGGAAAAATTGTGGAAAACTATTAATTTCTCGTTTCATTTATAAAAATTTACGTGAAACTATATCCAATGATGCTCTACAAATGTCCTTGCATCCCGCGAGGCTGCATGTAAATGCAATGGAAACAGCCACCCGTGCCGTAATTACGGACGGCCTCTCAGCGAAAAGCACGGCGCTCCAGTACAAAAAATTCAGAGTAAAGTCGAAAATCAAAACACAACCGAACTGTTCTGCCTAATTTTGCACGTAATTAATCCGTATACGACTGGGTGTCTTCAAACTAAAGTATCTAATAAGTCGCGAGGTATCAAAAAAGAAACAAACGAAGCTTCAAAAAGTGATGCACCTTCATTTGGTAGGTAGGCTAAACTGTCATCTTAGGAGTCGAAATAGTCGCATGCTCCAGTGAGCTTAACACATCGATGATGGAACTGTGCGAAATAATCAATCTCGATTCTCGACATTGTAATATCATTTTGCATTTTGTTGAGACTTTCGAGTTGAAGTTGGATATTTTTGGAGGTATCCAATATCCATCGTGTTTTACGTAGAATTTTGCGAACTTTTTACGATTGCTTCTCTGAGGTAGGGGCGTATTTCAATTTATCTGTAAGCCCTGTGCTTCATAAAACCCTATGCTTTCAGAGACTCACGTGGAAAAGGAAATACGCCCTTACGACAGACGAGCGACGATTTTGGTCTTCTTTAAGGAATATTCGCTGAAACGAAGCCTTACAGCCTCACAAGTATTGAAGATACACATTTCTCGACTTCAGTCATTGATATAATATTGAAAATAAAACTCTACAACGCAATGGCAGCCCAACAAATACATATGACACCAAAAAGAAAAAGAAAAAAAATTAGCAGAAAACAAGGCTAGAACTATACAAACAACTTTAGACGCTTTCTTCTACGTACTTGATCATCCTGATCACGCTCGGGTTTTTATTATGTCATTATTTCTTTACCTTCCGGCCGAAGTATCACAACCACCGTGCGACGTTTAAACATGTCCGCCGCCATTTTCTTTTTTTACAGAGAAATCGTTGGTTGAATCTGTTTGAAAATTTCACTGAATTTAATCGGCAGCACAAAGAAAATTCAGTGAAATTTTCAGACAGCTTTGTTGAATAATTTCACTGTGAAAAAATGATACAGCGGCGGAAATTTTGAAACGTCGCATGGCGCTTGTGATACTTTGGCCGGAAGGTGCCGAGTTAGCTTTATTTATTTTCTTAAAATTGTCTTTTAGTTTTTCGGTTGATAAGGATCTTGGAAACCAAGTCGGAACGTCCCGAATTGTTTGTGTAATTTCATCCTTGTTTCCCACTAATTATTGTTTTCTTTCGTTGTTTTTTACTATGTTAAACTTTTGTATCGAAATACTTCAATGCGCAGACCCTTTTATGGCCTCAAGAAATTCCTCCTTTCCGCAGTGAAAAAAAATGACGGGCTATATAGACATACCGTCCGTTCCGGGCTCAGAGACCGAAAGTTCCGGGTGCTGGAGCCGTAGCTTCAATTGCTACGGGCACTAAGCCCGGAACTTTCGGCGTCTGAGTCAGGAACGGACGGTATGTCTATGTAGCCCGTAAGTGCGGCTTCCACGGCCGGAGTATTTTTTTTCAGTGCGTTGAAAACCACCCGATCGTTTCTTACCTCTGTTCTTGCGTCGAGGCCTGACTTTTTTCATCACTCCGGCATGTTCCTACTTTATCCTCCTTCTCCTCATCCTCGCCACTGACGAAATCCTCAGTCCGCGAATCGCTCTCACTTTTCTCGTCACTGGTATCACTTCCATCACTCCCGTCACAATCCACACCTCCCTCGCTTTTAGCACCACCACTTTCCTCAAATTTCTGATCCCTCTCGGTTGCGTCAAAACTTTCGCACTTTCCACTTCCACTCTTAACTTCTTCCGTACCGCACTCCCCGCCCATCGTGGGATCCCAATCGCAACGCGTCTGAGCGCCCGGCGGATCCGTCTCACTGCAGCGCTCTCTGTCGGTCGTCTCGGGAACACTGCTCGGGGTGATTCCCATGTCGTCCGGACATTCGATCAAAATGGTTGGAATGCGTTTATCACAGGGTTTTCCGGTAATAACACCTTCGGCTTCGCCGCTGTCAAGGCCCCGCGCCGATTCGACCGACTCTGACTTCGAAGCTTTGAAATTTGGATCTTCGGGGGGATTTTGCAAGTTTTCTTTTGAGGGCTGATCGCTGGGTTCGAGCACTTTCACACGCGTCCATTCCGTAGAGTTACTCCCCGCATTTTTCGGACTAAAATTACCGAATGAAGATGAGTCTTCGGGTGAATTTAAATCTTGGAGGCCACTTAACCTGATTTTCGAGTCAGTTTCAGTCGTGTCGCAATCCCACGCGGAAGCTGAGGCGCCGGTATTATTTTTCACGTCATTTCCCGTGCGTTCGTTGATTCCGTTCTCAGAAAGTTCATCCTTCACTAGGTGTGATTCGGTGTCGTCGGAAGTACTCCCTGTATCATTTATCAAAATTGCGTAAGGTGAACCGTTCACAGGAGGCGTATCCTTCGCGAGGATCGATTCATTTGCAGAGATTGCATTAGTCTCAAGAACTGAATCCTTCACAGAGTGCGAATCCTTCACAACATATGAATCGCTCACAGGGAGAGTGTCCTTCACGAGGACTGGATCGTTCACAGAGATGGTATCATTTTTAAGGACTGAATCGTTCACAGGGAGCGCGTCCTTCGCAAGGACTGAATCCTTCACAGAGTGCGCATCCTTCACAACAGATGAGTCGTTCACAGGGAGAGTGTCCTTCACGAGGACTGAATCGTTCACATTGATGGTATCATTTTTAATGACTGAATCGTTCACAAGGAGCGCGTCCTTCGCAAGGGCCGAATCGTTCACAGGAAGTGTGTCCTTCAAGATTATTGTGTCCTTCACGAGTGACGTATCATTGGCGAGGAGTTTATCACAGAGAAGGGCGCCGCGTTCGGCCGTCTGCGGGCTACTGAGATGGCCCGGCTCGCTTACATCAGAGCCGCGTTTACACGTGGCGTGGGTTTCGGCGCCCGGCGCCGGCGGGCGGGCGTCCCGTGACGTCACACCCGAGTCGCCGTCTTCACAGTTCTTCCTGTCCTGGAGGAGGTCCTCGAAGAAAGCCAGTCGGCAGGAGTCCGCCGTCGACTTTGTAAATGCGGGGATTCTATCACAGTTCGCGATCGAACTTTTGTCGGTCGACTTTTGAGACTCCAAATTTTGGGTTTCAGCTCTCTTTGTGTCGGCTTCCTCCTTGGTGCCACCGGAGGGAACCTCGATCTCCGGTGCTAGTTTGGACTTCATGTGCCCGTTGTCCGGAGAAGTTGTTGTCTCGTGGTTCTTGCACGCTTTCTTCTTGTCGTCGTTGTTCTTGATGAGTCGGATTGGGAGCACTGATTTTTGAACATCCTTCCCCTGCTTCGATTCGGCGCTCTTGTCTTCTCTTGGTTTCTGCCGCCGGAAGAAGCTGAACATAATATTCAACAACACGAAGAGGAGGAACTGGAGAATGGCCTCCGTTTTTTCAGGGTTTATCAGCGATTCGGGTTCGAAATTTTACCGAGACGTGTATTTTTTCGAGGTGGTCGGTTTTTTTTGAATGTTCAGTCGCGGCGTGCTATTGAAATATTCTAAAAAAAAATCAAAGGAGGATCTTAATTCACAATTCGAGGGAATATCGGGGCAATTAGACTACATTTTGCAATAGAGAGCCACTATTTTTTAACCATCCATAAAATGACCTTTGTGCATAGGGATAATAATAGCACATACGTTGTTTCTGATGAGTCAGCAGTAGTACTTTCTCATTTCAAAATGTAGTCTATGGATTGAAGGTATACACTGGGGGAAAAAACACATTGGATTTAGAGTCCAGACTCCATCCAGACTCTTGAAAACATCGACAAGAAAAATGACTCTTGATTCAATCAGATTTAAGCTTAAATCCAAAGGAAATCCGCTCAAATTAAGAGGCTTGGTTTTTTATTTAAGCTTATATCTGATTGAATCAATAGTATTTTCTCTTGTCGATGTTTTTAACAGTCTGGACTCTAGATCCAATGTGGTTTTTTTCCGGTGTACTGGGAACTGGATATTGTTGGGAAAAAGCTCGGATCAGATGAAAAGTGAATACTCTCACAGTGACAATATGAAGCCGAAAAATAGTCGAGCGGCGCGAATCAAAACGTCTGTTTAGATGAACGAACACGGAGTGATTATTTCATACGTCTTCAGTTTATATTTTGGATTCCCATGCCGATCTTGTAGCTTATTTTTCCATCCGTCGTTTGGATTAGAAGATGAAAGATAGATCGCCGACGGAGGGAACGGATCGAGAGACTTCCTCAATTTCCCATGCGCCAGGGTCGAAATATCTACTGCTCGGACAACCGGCGTCAGAGGAAGAAAAAGACGGAGGAACTTTGGTGAATCGCGATTAAAACTTAAAAATAAATTTCAATGTCGATGGGTCGCTCAGCCCGCCTGAGGTCGTCGTTGACAACTCACTTCCCTTTTCGCGAGTTTTTTTCTTGTTTCCGCGGATGAGAAAAACCACACTAGCAGAGACAAGTCTCTCTCTTTTTTTTTTTAAACATGAATTAGAACATTTGGAGTTTGGCGTCAGAATCGAACATTGGAATATTTATTGGTCTAGAATTGAACTATATTTTGTAATAATAAACTACTATACTGCCAGGCCAAGGAAGAACGCTGTATGAGCCTCTATACGTTGCCAAATTTCCTTCGATAAAAACCGAATTTGTTGGGACAATTGTGAATATTTTCCCCCAAAATTTTCAGACAATTTTGTACACAATTTAATACATGGTATCTGAAAATTCAAAGGAAAATATGCATGAATGTCGTCGAAAAAGTATTTTCATCAAGGAAAGTTTGGCAACTCTCAAATGTTCATATGGCGTTCTTTCTTAGCACGGTAGTATATCCGCCTCGATCATAGAAGCACTTATCTGCATAGAGAACCTTAAAGGCGAAAACGTTGTTTTTAAAATGAGCCAGAAATTTGAGTTCCTAACTGCAAAATTTAGTCCAATTAGGTTTCCGTGTTAAGTTCTTCCTCGATTGAAAAAAACGGTCGTTATTTTGAACTCAGCGTCAAGAAAAGTCACGAAAACCGCCTATCACTTGCCAGACGGATTAAACGAGATCCTCCTGTAAATCTGTGAATTTTCATCTTCATTTTGGCTCCAACTTGGAGAACTTTTTAAGGGCTTGGCAGTTAATGTCCACCAAACCCGGCGCGTTACCTCCTATTCTCGAGAGGGGGAGGGGGTGCTAGGGGTTATTACGCCATGCAAACAAAGAAAAGTGAATGTCAGGGCGTCAGGGGCGGGGAGACGGGGTCGTTACATGGGGAGAAGAGGGCGATAGTGATATAATTAACAGACTGTTTATGATAGGTTAGGTGAGGACCGAGGATGTTGGTAGAGCGCGGATGGGCACCGAACGAGCGAGATTGTCGCTTATCGCGTCGCTGGAGCCGCGCCAAAACTGTAAGGAAGAACGCCGTATGAACATTCGAGAGTTGCCAAATTTCCCTCGATAAAATGTTTACTTTTTGGGAAAGTTATGAATATTTTTTCTTGAAATTTTCAGGAACTTAAGGTGAAATAACAAACAAAATTATCTGAAAAATTGGAAGAAAAATATTCATTAGTTTACCCGGAGATTCTTGTTTTATCAAAGGAAATTTGGCAACGCCTGAAGGTTCATACGGTATTTTTCCTTGGTACGGCGGAAAAACCCAAGCGGGGCTCTAGCATAACGCCACGACACGACGAAGCAGCAAGGCTTAGGCTCCGCTGAATTTGAGCATAACGCCGAAATAATGGATATTAGGCACCTCTTTGTCTGCGCCGCGGCGAGGCGCGGTGTGAAAGAACCCTCTTCCGTTCTACTTTTGTTCTCGTCGGGATTAAATCTGTGACCGAGTCGAGGGAATGCTCCTATAAATATGAAAAATTTAATGAGAGAAAGTAGAGGTGGTGGGACTAAATGCCTGTTTAGAATAGAGATTCGCTTTTTTCAGAATAGAATTCGTTTTTTTTCGGATCTCGGCCACCAACATGTAGGTCTCAGGGTTTTTTTATCGATATATTTTGATTTTTATTGTATTTTCCGACTGAAAATGACTCAGTTTTGAGTTGGAACGTCTCGGGTTTTTTATTGTTGTATTTTAGCCTTGTTTCCCGTTTTCCCCCCTTCTTTTACTCCTGTTTAGAATACAGTAGGTTTCTATACGGAGAAAATGGACATTTTTGGAACTGAGACTCAAAACCTGATATTGTGCCTGTCGTTCTCCACTGAAAACGAAGTTTAACGCCTTCGTTGGATGGAGTTTTCACCGGGAAATTTTGTCTCGAATACCTTATTTTCAACACACGAATTGTTTTTCCTTGGCCACTGGTAAGTAAATTTCTGACTGAATTTCGTTTGAACCCTTCCGCAAAAGCAATATGTTAGGATTCAGGCTCTGAGATGTTTTCTTCATGTGTTCCTTGGTCAGGAAGTTCAGGGCTTCAGCCCACATCTAAGAAGGGTTATGTTGTGATACATTAAAAGAATTATGTAATTTTTAGGAAAATTGACGATGTTATGACAAAAATCAGTAATAGTTTTCTTTATCGGCGCCACGGGTGACTCTGGAATTAAGTTAGGTGTAAAAGCGACGGGAAAAACAACAGACACCGGGCGAATTTCTTTAAAACGCCTGGATGCAACTATTCGAACTCCACTGATGTCCATATTGCATAAGCACTGAAATTAAGGCGTTTTGATTCTCCAGGCACGCGCTACTTACCACTTCATCCGCGGCACGAGGCGCGGGGCGACGCGGAACGGTGATGCCGGAAGAACTAAAACGCCTTCATTTCCGTGTGTATGCAACACGGACATCCGCGGAGTCTGAATAGTTGTATCCAGGGTTCTAGGCTTTCAAATAAAAGTCGTTGAGTTTTCATCGGGTGCGAAACCAACGTGGTATGTTCGTATCTCTCACAGCCTCAACTTAATATCAGCGCAGGAAGTAACATTTTTAACTTTTTTGTCCCAGAAATGAGAAATAATTATTTTTTGTTCCATACACGTGTGAAAAATTTAAAAATGTCACAGCTATACCTACGAAATTTTATCATTGTTTTGTATTCTCATGTGCAATGTATTAATTATTTTCATCCTGTACATTTCTGTTTGAGTACATAGGTACCCACAATAAGACGTAATAAAGGTTCTGCTGTTGTCAATCCCTTGTTGGAGGATTTGAATCTTGCCAAACGTGTCATGCCGTCAGTGTGTGCCAATGCTGCTTGCTTTTTCCCACGCAAAGCTCCCTTTAATCTACGTATTGCGATGTTTTTATTTCATTCTCTTGACTCTTGTAATGATCTTTGGCATTGGAATATACAATTTGATGATAAAAAATTATAAAATTTTATACTAAGTATTTCTACCACTTCTGTTTGCGACATTTCAAATTTTCGTACATATTAAAATAGCGTGGTGAAAGGAACTTCAAAGGAAAGTATTAACTAAATTTACTTATATTTAGCTTCATTCTGTATTTGGTATCAATCGGTTAGCTCCAATTACGTGTGCCAGTTTACGTATTAATTTTCATTTTAACATTTTATCTTTCTCTTATGGTCTAAAATGTAAGTAATATGTTTTTAGCCATTGAATGCCGTATTAAGTTTGCTGCGTTTCATATACGCTGTGAACTTACATGAAATATTCGCATTAATTTCTTTCCAGAGGCAAAAAAATAGGATTATTCCGTTTTCTTCTAAGGGCGTCTAAGTGAACCGTAACGCAACTCAGGAAAGGAGAGATGTGAGACCAGGGGCACTGGGGCAGGGCAGGGCTCTTGCGTCACGTACCCATTTACATCTTTGAATAATTGCTCAATTAATTATGCAAAAAATATTATTAGAATACTTCTCCTCAAAAAACCAATGAAAATCAGAGGAGAATAATCTTCTCAATAAAACGTTATTAAATTTAAGGTTGCATTACGCTTTTTACGCGTTCCAGCGTTTGCGATACGCTTGCGTTACAAAGGTAAAAAGGGTCAAAAAATTTAAAGGAAACGGAGCGTTATTAATTTGTCGAACATTCTTCGACTCTCTAAAGACCGATATCCTTGAGCATTGTTAATATCGCCCAAGAAAATGTAAGAACTAGTTTCAATAATTCATTTCGAACCTTGCAATCGTCTGTGAAGAGAAACACATGAGTAAATGAGGCGGCACTCACCACTACTACCAGACGAGGCTCAGTTAATTTGATTTGATTTCACGACGAAGTGCCCGCTCATTGAAAGTAGATTACGCTCATTTTGGACCCTAATAGCGCTTTTTTATCATTTTCTGCTGAAATCAAACTATTAATAGTGCCAACATGCAATTTTTAATGACGCCACCTACACATTTTTTTCTGGTTTTTTCAAATCAATTCTTCTTAAATATACATTATACCGCCTCTAATCCATGCATTCGGATTACTCACGCTAAAAGTACACAGGACCTAAGGACACCTAGCCGATTAGAAGTTTCAAGGGGGAAAAACCATGCATATAGATGTAATAACGTGGAAAACATGCAGCGAAAAGTGATAAACGTACTATGGAATAAGTCACGAGAATCATTGCACGATTAATGTTTCATATACAATAATCTAATGAAATAAAAAGAGACTGAATGATTTACTAGCTTAAGCTGAAATGGAGAACAAATGAAAACTGAACTCACTCATCTAATCATATTTTCACTCTTATTCAAGTTCTGCATGGGAGAAGTCCAGGAGACCGAGCCAAACATCAATAATCTAGATCACGGTTAATAGAAATCGCGGATATTCGAGGTCCTATAGAATAATATTAAATAATTTATTTCATAGTAAGTTTATATTTCTCACCTGCATGTCAGCTTAAGCGCAAATGACAGTGTCCTGTCCGACTTTTTTTTAGATTTTCAACAGAACTAGAGAACTGTGTTTATCTAGGTCGCGGTTAATCAAACTCGCGCATAATCGATATCCCACTGTATTTTAGACGGTTTTTTTTTTAGCATCTACTTTTCTCACCTGCAAAAATAAGCGCGATTGGATGTCTTCTACGACTCTCCTTTAAATTTTTAAAAAGGCCAAGAGACCGTGTAAATCTAGGTCGTGATTAATCGAAGTCGCGAATAATCAAAGTTTCATAGAATGTTGAATGATCGACTCATAATATTTCAATTTCTGACCTGTAAACATAAGCATATATCTTGAGCGTGCCTTATACCATTATGAATTTTTCAGATTTTAACAGAGCCAAGAGACCGTGTATATCTAAGTCGCGAATAATCAAAAATGGGAATGATCCGAACGCCAATATATCAAGCGCGAATAATCAAGGCTCAACCGCGGATACTAAATCATCGACTTAAAGCGCATAGCTCTCTAATTTGTATACAAGCACACAACTGACATTATTACAAACGACCTATTTCCAAATCTCGAACATCAGAGATCGAATCCATTAAATTCGCGTAAACAAGACGCATCAGTCAATTTTAAACGGTTTAAAAAGCAAACCCGCGATCGCGCCGCTGCAACTCTTCAATGAACTGGAGAGTAAACAAAAAATCAAACTGATCAGTCGATGAAATGAGCCGGGATAAATAAACAATGAGGGGTTAATGAACTCCTCGAGAGGCAGGGGAGGGGGGGAGTGCACATGGTGCGGGGGGAAGGGGTAGAACACTAGGGGGATCACTGGTTCCTTACTTCATGACACGGGAAACAAGTTCGAGACAGAAAAACGCGAACTTGTTCGGAATGCAAAACTCGAATTTGTCGAACAGGTTGAGATAGATGTGGAGCCCGTTGGCCAGCATGATGGCGCAAACTGAGAAGATCATGGCTCTCGGGGACCGGCGTTAGGGGGCGTGGGAGAGCGGGGGGTGGAAGGGGAGCTTCAGCAAAACACCGTTGGGAATCGGATTTGGGGTCTAAAAATAATTATCTTGTCTAGCGCACGGGCTAAGGGCTTGGTGGTTGGTGCCGGGTGGTTTGCACCGGTGCGGTTTCAGGCGCGCGGCCCACGTGCAGCCGGGAGTTTCGCGTGGACTGACGCGAGGCTGAAGCCGGCACCCGCCACCCCCTCCCCCCGTCGTCGCTACTCGGCCTTTGTCGGTTATTCCGGGCGATTGCCATTTGAAAAAATGCATTCGGACAGTGACTTTTTGATAACTGGAAATAATTACAGGAAATAAAATAAAGCTCTTGCATGTAACGGGATTTGCGATGTAATACTTCACTTCTGAAAAATCTCGCGAAAAACACGACGGTGTTACTGGTTTTCTCTGAAACAAACTCTCAAGCTTCAATAGCTCAAAGTTTAGGTCATAATGGGGGAATCCTCAACACTATAAGCGAGTCAATCTCTACGGGGCCGTTACTATATTACGTTACGCATTTCTTCGGCATTTTTGACCCCCCCCCCCTCCCCCCTTGACGCTTTTGTGTCGTAGGTCCCAATTTTTTAGCAAGTAAAAACAAAATGGCGTAACGCTTTCCTCGATCCCCGCCCCCTCCCCTAATCCTACAGCGTTACGTAATCGGTCTGTTGCAAAGAGGACATACAGCCAACCGAATATACTTTCAAACAGTAAATTCGCTCAAAAATCATGTTGGGCAATATCAAAAAAGTCTGAGATCCACTCCTCACCGCTCAATCTGCGTATAATTTGTTACACGGTTTTCAAATTTACCGCGTATGCGGGTGGTTTTTCTGAGAGGCTGGCATTCAGGTTTGCCCGGAGAGGGATTTAAAGATTCACACTTAAGATTTAACTTAGTATACAATTCAATGAATAATTCAAAGAAAAATGTGCATAAATTTTCAAGAAAATGCGAGTTTTATCTTCAAATTTGTAACAATATCTGAGTGTTTATACGGCGTTATTCCTTGCTGTGGCAGCTTTCTGCCCCCCCCCCCCCCCCCCTGAGGTGTCTGATGGAATTTTTTATATTCGTTAACAAGCTCTCGTCTAAAGCTACAAGTTTAGAAGTTCAAACTTTCCAAAACTACAATTCAGAACTAAATTGCAACAAAATTGCAGTTTTTAGTCAAAGATGGCTACGCGGTAATTGCGGGAGCTCCCACTTGTTCCGGTGACGGGTTATTAATATTCGAACGAGCGATGCGTCTCTAATATCGCGGGAGAGGCATTTATTTATGAAATGAGGAAGTATTGAATCTTGGATGGGTGGTTTGCATCACGGTGCGGCGGTAGTTGGCTCGGCTCCATTTTGCCAAATTTTCATCTGCCATAAGCCCACACCCTCATTGATGAGCGGACAACGGACGTCAGCAAAAGTATTGAGGGGTTATGCGCGAACTATTTCCGTGCTCTCAAGACACACCGTTGCCATTTGCCATCCGCAACGGTCAAGCTATCGATAACTACACTGTTTATTGAGGAGCTTGGAGGACAAGGCGCATAAGTGCATGTTTCTGCTATTTCGAGAAATACGTGTTTAAAGTTTTGAAATCACACGGATCCTTATGACGGAAAGGAAGTTCAAACTGACTTTCAGATGCTTAAAAATTTGAATTTGGGAGCGAATTTTTCACAGAATATCCACTAAGACTAGTTTTACTTGAAATCGTTGATATCTCAATTTTTTTCAAAAGCTGCACTTATGCGCCTTGTCTTCCAAGCCCCTCAATTAAAGACAATAGTGTCCTTAATGCATGTTTTCTCTTTACACGGAGAAAAAAACCTCGTGCGTGGGACTCGAAGTTTAGGTCATATGGATCTCTGAAGTTTTCGGATTGAGCATCTGAACACTTTAGGTCTAGCTGTCGAGGTTCGGATCACACACCTGGAAGAACCGAAGTTTTTCGGATGTGAAAACCGAAGTACTTCAGATGTAAGAACTGAAGTTTCAGATGTGTGATCCAAACCTCAGCAGCTGGACCTAAAGTGTTCAGATGCTCAATCCGAAAACTTCAGAGATCCGTATGACCTAAACTTCGGGTCCTACTCACGAGGTTTTTTTTTTCTCCGTGTATAATGAGTATTTCTGTTTTGCAGAAATAAGCACCTACGGCTGTGACGTTATGTCAATATCTTTGTCTATGATAATATTGTCTTCCTTATAATAATATAAGAAAGACAATAGTGCTGTCAATTGATTCGTAGCTCGGGTCAAACGAGACTTCATGATGTGGAATAAAGAGTCGCTCAGGGTCAAATTATTTGAATTATAATTGTGGATGAAAATCAAAGTATACACCCTTCATTTTGATAAACAACATACTAAACGCTCACGCAACTATTTCGACTCCTAGGACGGGCTTTTGGCCTATGTAACAAAGTGAAGGCGCATCGCTCACCATGCACATGCGTTCCTCACTCACATGGCGGCGGCAAATCTAAGGGGCGGCAAAAATTTGCAATTTTTTAAAGTGTAGGTATAAAAAAAAATCGGATTTATAAAAAGAAAATTACAAAGGAGACAAAATCTCTCATTTCCTGAGAGTATAGTAATTTCTAATTTGTCGTCTCTTAGTGATACAAGAGACAGCACCTTCAATAAGTCGAGTTAAGAGAGAGATCAAACACGCAATTTGGCCTGGAACGGCGCGACTTAGAGAGAAATTATTACGAGGACTTGAGATGAAAAGGAGAAGCTCTCGGCGCGGCGATCGGCATGTAACACATATTAGCGCCTACAAGACTCCACGAATACTTCACTTATTGCATCAAACACAGTGCGGTCATTGCGGTCAGCGTGAAACAGATAGCGCCCTCAAGGCTGCGTGAATACTTCACGCGTTGCGTCCAACGCAGTGCGGTCAGCAGCGGTCGGCGTGAAACGCATAGCGCCTACAAGACTGTCGGAATACTTCACGCATTGCGCCAAACACGGTGCGGTCTGCGCGGCGCGGCGGCGGAAGTTAAAATCATTGATCCACATTTATGTTTGTTCTTTCATAATTTTTTCGTTCATTTCTTATAAATGGAAGGCCTGGTCCACACAGAGATAGGTTTACGGAACTTAACTTTCGCGCAAAGTTCCGGGGCCTTTTGCTAGTAGTGTAGACAGGGCTTTCCCAAAAAATGTGTTCAACACAAGAAAATGCGTCTTATGCACCCCTCCCCCGCTGACACGTTCATTTGATGGTTTATCGAGTTTCAAAACGAATGAGAAGGGGGCTGCAAAATACAGGCGGCCCATGGGCGGCAAGTAGGTAAATCCGGCCATTTAAATATTAGACATTGATCAACATTGAATCTTAGAGGGAATTTTGCCAATGATAACACTCATTACAGAACCTCTTATTTCCAAGACTTGGTTCTTTTTCCGTAAATGCAACTGAACACAAACTGGTGTTATTGATGCTGAAAGGAACTATGTTTAGAGGGTTTGCGAGCAATTTAGTTCCTTTCAGCACAAATACGATCAATTGTCTCATGGCAAATGTCCATTGTCAAATTGTTGTTTTTGTCTACCTGAATAATGACTGAATGATGACGTTTTCAGCGATTTATTCGAGAGTGAACGACTTGGCTGTGTTTGGCAAATTAGCTCCGACAGCTGTTCGATGGGAAAACTTTTAATTTATCATGTTGCTGTCAATGGTTACACGCTGAATCTACAAAATGTTCAAATGTGTTCAAATTATGCTAAAAGGAACTATGTGCATAGGTTTTGCGTGTGACATAGTCCCTTTCGGCATAAATACGTCAAATTCACTTATTCACGTGATGGTTAGGCGGTCGTTTGGTTGAACCACGTAAATGGACCATTTACTCAACTACGGAATGAATAAATAAAACAAATAATAATTGGCTCCATCCGAAAAGCGCCTCAGGAAAAGTTTTTGGCCGAAAGTAATCAACTTCATGGAACTGTTTTAAAAATTATGAATCTATTTAAAAATAATCGATGGCAAATTTTTGTTGTCTCTGCCAGGGCTGGAATAATCATGGATTATGAGGAGCAGCTGCATCAGGTGCTATCATAGTAGCGTTTATACAAGTTTGCAACACTGCTTTCCCACCTTTTAAATCCATTAAAAATATCGATTTAAGTGTGGCAAGCTTCCTCACCATGAATCGATTGTTTTTCATACATTTAAACGGAGGGAAAACAGTGTTGGCAACCTACGAGAATCGCTTCTGCGCCATCACAACGGAGCAGTAGAATGAGAGCAAAAAAGAAGAAGGAGGAAATGCGATGGTAACGAGAAGTATCGACTTTACCGGAGAGCACATATCATTCAAGAACATATAAACGGTGGACTACCAGGCCGCGTAACTTGGTTTGCAAGCAGACTTCCTTTCATACTTATTTTTTTAAATGGGAAACTACTCAACGTCAATTCTTGAAAACTTCCGTTTTCCCCTCTCAGTGCGAGGAAAACGTTGTGTAAATTTAAGGAATTAAAGTGATTTGTTCTCTCACAAAAAAATAAAATGAAACTGAGATTTTCAAACACCGAAAACGAGATACGTGGTCTGGTAGTTAACCGTCGATATACCATAGCATGCTTCGACTGAACCGATAAACGAACCAATGATTCTGATGGTAAATATAATTGTCCACTTAAATCTCGCCTTCGATTTCGCCGAATAGGCAACAAACACACCGGATACCGGGGAATGCGAATAGTTAATCCATTCGTAATACCCACGCTTCTATCTCTCCATTAGCTTCGATTGAATCGATGAACGATGTTGTTAGCCTTTGGTAGATATTGTCCATCTGAAGAGCGCCTTCCGTTTTGCCGCATAGGCAATAAGCATACCGGATAGGGAGAATAGTTATCTATTCGAAAGGCACGTATCGCGATCTCGCTTAATAAACTTTGCTAGCAAATTATAAAGAGATCTCTTTAATTTTGCTGCATTGGCGATAGACCTACCGCAGAGTTGAATAGTTATCATCCGAAAAACATATATATTAACTTCGGTTCACAAGTTCTGACCATGTGTAAACCTACTGATAGATCTCTCCCACTTGAAATTTGCCTTCAGTTTTGCCGCATAGGCAATAAACATACCGCAAAGCGCACGAATAGTTATCAATTCGAAAAACACACTAATATCTCGCTCCATTAGCTTCGATTGGATTGAAAAACTGTGTTGTAAACCTGATGATAGGTAACAAGGTGGTAAATAGTGCTGGATCTACACTATTTTGTGGGGAGAGCAAGATTAAAAAGTTCAAAACTTTCAATTAGAGTCAAAAATGTTCAACTATAATGAGTAGTACCAAAAATGAGCTCAAATTTTTTTATTTTATCGGCTGATTATGACTGACAAAAACTGGACTCAGCACCATTTTACCACCTGGATACATACAGTTTGGGCCACAATTCTCAGTGTTTCTTTCTTGCCTATTGGTAGGTATCGACGAATTGAAGTTCGCCCTCAGTTGTGCAACATGATGCTGAGCATCGCGGCAAAGTTCCTTATTCGCGAGAACAATGCCGTATTTATGAAGGACCTATTCATGTTAGGAAGCGAATAACAACGGGTTTCCGCTGGAAAAAGCCGGAAAGTGTGTTTGTTCAAAAGATACCTCATGAAAATGTCTGTGAGCGGTCTCTGCCAGAGGTCAATTCAAGTTTGCAGGGGACTTAATGCTCACCTGAGGCAGTCGTTCATTAACTCGTTAAACAACGATCGGAACAAAGAATTTTATCGTGATTTTTTATCAAACCGAATATCACTGAGCGAAATTCTTGACACAAAAATAGAAACGAGATTACATGGCAATATGTGAAAGTTTAAGTGTTTTCAGTATATGCTGTAAGTTTTTTAGTATAGTAATCGAAACGATGAAAACGGGTAAGAGACAAGTGAAGATGTGAAATAATTTTCCCCGGGGAGGCGTAATGTATAATCCTGGGAGGTTGAGAGGTGGGAGGGGTTGCTCTATGAGAGGAGGAGTCCGGAACTGCAACCCCTAGGAGATGTAGAATATCGGCATGATTATTACTCGCACTTAAGTAAAGGGTGTCAAAAAATAAGATGTGTCGATTTGGCAAAACTCATCATTAAGACGTATTGAACCGTTTACGAACAACATATAATTCTTGCTGGGGGGTAGGTAGTATGTAAGGAAGACCGAGGGAGACTATGCGCCCCCCCCCCCCCCCGCAAATATACGGATCCTAATTTTCTATACGTTTCGGACCCAGCTTGAGTGACATTACAAAAGTACCCGCACGGATGTCATGTTTACCTGCAGGATTTCTCTCAGAATCTCATGCCGTTTTGAAGGTCACAGATCAGCGTTAAGAAATGTTTCGATTATAAGGTAGAATGACACAAAGCGTACCTGGAGCCTTTAGATTTCGTCTGTGGAGAGTTATGGGCATATCTATCGTTGAAAGCAATGGTTTCCACTGGGATTTCACTGAGATAAAACGGAAAAAACACCCGACACAAGGCACGAAGTTAGATGGATGACTAAGAACAGATGAGGGGAAATCGGTTCGTCTGAAATAGAGAGCATTTGCAAGAATCGGCTACGGTGCGGGTAAGGGTCGGCGGGGTCCGGGGGGGATTTTTCGGGCTTTCTGCTGGGCCGGAATGCTTTCGAACATGCCGCGCTCCGCGCCAAGATCCAGCGGCGAGCCGTGAAAGATATATCGATAATCGATCTTTCCCCATTTGAAGCTACGGTGAAGAATCGATTATTGAGGTGTCGTTGCGAACACCCTGTTTATCGATCCTTTTCCATAGGTTTAAAAGGCAGATCAATCGATATATCGCAAAGCACGCCCCGCCACTGCCAAGTCCCGTGGCAAGGGTCTGCGAGCCCCTGTCTATTTTGAAGAGGCATTCGCTTCGTTCCATGCGTCACGCTGATCTTCGATGTTCCGGCTGGAGTTTTCGTTTGGATTGATTTCTTCCGAAGGAAGAGGAGAAAGAGCTTCGAGCTGAGGCCAAAAAGGAGCCCGAAAGAGTTAAAATGTGACGCAGCAAGGCAGAAACTGCTTAGGGGTGGAAACTTAAAATTGGGTTGCACGCGCGGTTTGGGGTAAAAATATTGATTTTCAGTTTTCAATTATGAACACGTCATAACACTCTCGAGAACGATCACTCAAAGTTTGAGGTCACACTTGGACTTCATCCTGAAATAAGGGACTATTATTTCTAGCTTATTTTAGAAACAACATAAGTGCGAACCTCATGGAGCCCCTATGTGTGCGACTTTTTTTCGTATGAAAGATCGAAAGGGTAATTTTCCTTTCATGTGTCCACTTTTTTTGCTTCCGAAGTTTTTCAGTTTGCCTCTTTTTCTATTTTGGAAAATTTATTTTTTTTTTTTTAAAAAAAGAAAAAAAGGCTCCTCCGCTGCCTAGAAACGCATTTTTCAAATATTCGATTTTCCAAAAGATCGGCGAAAGATGGAAAAAAGCCGAGATTATTTTCGACTGAAGCAACGAATAATAGGGGGATAACGTACCGCCTGGCACTTGAATTAAAAGAATTAATTTACTTCTGTATATAATCGTTCCCCCGAAAAATATAAAAAATCCATAAACACGGAGTGAGACAAAGAATTAATAATAGACAATTTTTTTAAAGAAAAAAATGACTTTTTTGGATTTAAACAAACATTTAGGTACAATCTGACAAATCAAAAGTCCCAAAATAGAGGCAAATTAACATTTTTTGTGCCGTTTCATCCGAGAACCATACGTTAAATAAAAATCCACAATTCTTAAAGAATTTTAGCGCAAATCGCAGGTCAATAACTTAATTCGTTCACAATGTATCAAATTTTTAAATTGACAATTTGGCAACGCTATGTCATCACGCAGGAAAATTTTTTTAGGCCTTGATATTATCAGAAACAGGGTTCCTTGTCAAAGCGAAATAGCATACTAAAAATTGAGAGCTACGGTGGATTAGGCTGTTCTTGCATGAGGTTCTTTCGTCTCATACTAGTGAGTAGGTGTTTTATGTGTATAGTTTACTAACGGTTTACTAATTAATGCATAAACGCTGCTTCGTACCGAGCTGGGACTCGATGTAGAAATTCGTGAAATATTTTATAAAATTTCAATTTTTCCCGCCTTCTGGTCAACGAGAGCTCCACCAATCGCGCACTAACCGCCCTCAATGCTGATTGGCCTTTGCACTAACGAGCAACGCTTGGCGGGAAATCTACGCGGGAAGTGCAAATTTATTAATGCAGCGCATTGTTCCGCTCTTTAGGATGCGAGTCGTGTGACCTCTTTCCTGAAATGAATCGTTCATAGTTTGCATAAACGAAACTTTGTGTCTAAATGAAACTCGACGCAGAAATTCGCGAAATGTTTCATAGAATCTAGATTTTCCCGCATATCTGGTCAACGAGAGCTCCACCAATCGCGCACTAACCGCGCTCAACGCTGATTGGCCGTTGCACTAAGGAGAATCGCTTGGCGGGAAATCTGCGCGAGAAGTGCAAATTTATTAATGCAGCGCATTTTTCCGTTATTTAGGATGCGAGTCGTGTGACCTCTCTCCTGAAATGAATTGTCTATAGTTTGCATAAACGAAACTTTGTGCATAACTGCATGAAACTCGACGCAGAAATTCGCGAAATGTTTCATAGAATCTAAATTTTTACCAGAAGTCGAATTCCCGCGACTGGATTTAGTTCATTTTTTGAGTGGATGATTGTTGTATCATTGTTGAGATTTTGGACCAGTCAGAAACGACTAATCGAGTATTTAATTTTCAACCAACACCGAAAAAAAAGATATGTTGACTTACTCTGGGTGTAAAAAAAGTGTGCGAGAACTCATAAAATGCTGAATTATCCGCTACAGCAGTGAGTTTAACATCTTGGCATTGCTAGGGTAACTGCTGTAGCGGGTAATTCAGCATTTTATGAGTTCTCGCTAACTTACTTTACATCCAGAGTGTTAAATTAATTTCACTTTTTTTCGGTGAAATCCTGAGGAAAATTAACCTAATCCGGGATTAGGTTTTCAAAAGAGCGCCAATTGACCACTGCAAACACGACAGAGTGAAAACAGTGTTTTTTTTTTTTTTTTTTTTTTTTTTTTTTTTTTTTTTTTTTTATCTTTCATTTCACAATATGCAACAATTACGAACTATTTAATTGCTTTATGTGCAAGAACTTTCATACGACGACGCTCTCAAGTTATTCTTATTCTTATTCTACTAAGCCACATTAGCTATAATTGCCAAATGTAATCCCGCAATTTAATTTTTTGCATGAAGACGATTGTGCGGACTTTTGCGTAAATTTCAGTGAAATTTCTACACAGTACGAAGCAAATTCCTTAAAATTTTTAAAGAATCCGCAAAAACGTTCTCTCGTAAAATATTAAAGTTCTCGCTTAAATTTGGCAATAGCTGATGTGGCTTGGTTCCTTTCTGCTGAACGTGGTCCAAATTTCGCTAAATGTCGCGAAGGATTACCGTTTACTAGAAAAGCTTTAAGTTATGAGAGGGGAGGGGGGTGGGGGTCACATCCCTTACCTAAGTACATTTCTGGCCCCAAAAAGTAATCGTAAAGTTACGAGAGGGGAGGGGGTCACATCTCTTACCTACGTACATTTCTGGCCCCAAAAAGTAATCTTAAAGTTGTGAGAGGGGAGGGGGATCACATCCTTTACCTAAGTAGATTTCTGGCTCTAAAAGGTAATCTTAAAGTTACGAAAAGGGAGGGGGGTCACACCCTTTACCTAAGTACATTTCTGGCCCCAAAAAGATGGAAACGACTCGGAAAATTGTGGAAAGGGTACTCACCCAAAGTTTTGGGCGAAATCGATCCCAAAAATCGGCATTTTTGCGAAGCACCAGCACAGATCACCTAATCCCCGAGGAAACCACAAAACCCGGGCATAGCACACTCGCACATTCACAACGGAAAAGTCTCGACTCGTAAAGTTTCGTCGGATTCACGTCGAGACTTCGGCTCGAAAATAATAGACTGAGATGCCAAACAACCCATGGACCAGCAAAAAGTTGCCGCGTTTAGGTTCGCGGGGGGCGGCGGGGGCCGGCGTTCCCTTGCATCGCTCGTTGCCCCCCTCCCTTCTTCTTTTCAGATGTCTATTATAAACTGATTCTGTGATTGACCCAGTTCGTAAGATGCGCCTCTCTTACTGTCACCGTGCACGGAGTTCAATGGTGAAAGTCGCGAAAAACACGCACCTGGATTTTGCCACGTTGTACATTCTTATCTACTTTTATTTTTTCAAAGGAAAACTAATGAACGTTACTAGAGTGGTACTAAAAATACAAGAAAACGGGTAAAGGCTAAAAAAACTAAAAACACAAAGCCTGAGGCGTTTCGGGTCGGTTTCAGCCCCCTCGTCGACCAAGAGACAAAAAAAAAGAAGATATATGAAATATTTATAAACCCAAAACGTCCCAGGTTTTGTGTTTGTTGTTTTTTAGCCTTGGTTACATGTTATCTTGTGTTTTTTAGTTGAATTATTTTTGTGTATTACTGTCATCTCCATTCTACAGGAGCATGTGTGAATTTTTTCTCCGTTCAAAATCAGTTTAATTTCAATATCTGCACCATTGGAACGAAAAAAAAATTAATAAATAAAACCTACCTCAATTCTGTTTAACTGATTTAAAAAAATTGCTTACTCTGTGTGCAGGCAACCTGCAGTTTCAATTTAATGCAATGCAATTAATACCTTGGCACTAAAATAATTAATCAAGTTGCAACTCTGTACGTTGAGACTTTCTGTGACCTTGAAATTTATTGGAATCTGTGTGTGCATATAGGGACTGATTTTTAACGGAGAGAAATCACATTACATCATGATCAAACCAAGAAAAGAGGATAGTGTTTTATTCCTTTCAAAGTCTCAATGTTAGAGATACAGTTACATGCTTACATTCACACTTAAAATGTTTTTTTGCAACCTTATTTTGCCAGGTGAAAATGTGCGACTAGTCAAGCTCAATAATATTGGGTCATAATAATCATTTTTTTTCTGTTGAATAGGACGGAGTTCATCTTTCAATTTATGTCGTCCCGTTTTTGCAATTTTACATGATTTTTTTCTTCGACTCATACAAGTTATGTCTTATTTTTTCCCTCTTTTGCAGGAAAGATAATACATAATTAGACTACAGCAATAAGAGACGGCATTTGCTTCAGGAAAAACGATACTTCCAAGGAATCTCCTCTAAAATTGATCGAAACTGACCAAGAATGCTCAATTCTTTAATAAGTCAACTCTAATATTAGAGAGGGAGAGGAAGGCTATTGACCCCTTACCTCCCCCAGTGACACCCTTGGATAAGTCTTGAATTTTGAAAACGATATTCTTCAAACCAGATTTTCGGAGTAAAAAATAGTGAGAGACATCAAAATTTGAAGAGAAATAAATATTATTGATGTAATGTTTACAATTGTAATGACTGTACACTGGAACCACAACAGAAACAAAAATTGAACAGGATTACTTAACTTATAATTAACAGGCTCAAACAAGTGATAAAACAATATACAATTGACTAACGAGGCTCTTGCTTAGAACTCTATTAGAGTCATTAGAACTCTATTATAGTAGTACTAACAGACGGGGATTTCCTTTGCATTATTCTGATGACGTCTCTAGCTAGTCAAAAAATTCATGGAATCAATACTACAAACGAATTTGGTTGAAGCAAAGTTCAATTTAAATACGGTGGGGGGATTGGTGCTGTGGACCGCTTTTGCACTTAAAAATTCTGAGTGCTCTTTCAGTTTAAATTTTGTTTTGCTTTAATTTGCATTAAATAATATTATACATCGGTGATTAAAAGCAATCAATGGTAGTCTTTGAGGGTAAATTTTCTATAGTTTCCAGGACTATCCACCAAAAAGTTATTTAAGATAAACAACTATCTGAAAATGAAATTGCGAACACTTTAAAAACCTACTGGATATTATAACCATGCGTTAATGTTAGGTACTAAAATTGTATTTATAAAAAATTTTCGGTTAGATGAAAACATGGAAAAGAGACTACTCAACAGCTAAAAGTAGGCCACTTTAGTACAAGTTTCATTAATGAGCTGAAACAGATCAAAAATTTGAAGACTAGAATGAAAGAGGAAAGATACTAAACAATAAAAGGGCCAAGAAAAAAAATTGGAATTTTCCTTACTAATGACTAATGTCCTTATTAAAAAAATTATTCGACAATCGTTCCATGAATAAGACATCTGAATATAAATGAATGATGTAGGTTACACTCATCTATCCCCATTATAAGACAAGAAAAATTTAGCTATGGATATCCCGATTCAGCTAACTTGGGAGCTTTTTGATAAACTAAAATGTATGTAATAGAAAAACTTCATTTTGACCAAAAGTAAAAAAAAAATAAAATAAAGGAAAGAGCAGTTAAAGGCGAATTTATCTTTAGAACAAATTTTCTCAAGCATCCGATTCTACAAAATTAACTCTAGTGAATACTAATACAAGGAACCTAGTAATACTGACTGCTTTCTGCTAAAACGAGCATCATAATGCATCAATAAATAAAATATCCTTGTCTGAGCAAGGCAAAAATGATAAGTACAATTAAACTACATAACAGTGCTAAGCCTTGCACTGATGGGGCTGCTTCAACTATTTACCTATTCTCCCAAGGTACTTAAAAGAGGTCACATGTGTTTTTTTTTTCTTTTTCACTGTTTTTGTTCTTTAAACAAAACAATGAGCATTTGCTGAGAAAACAGCTGTTGAAGCCACCAAAAATTCAATCCTGTTTGAGAGAGAAAATTATGTACAGATTTTGTGATGTCAGGATAATATTCGCAGATTTTTATCAAAAACTAACTGGAGGGGCCGATTTTTTTTTAATCAGACATGGATCTGCTTTCTTGTGCCTAAGTTCCCGGGAAAGACATTTAGTCTTCCCCCCCCCCCAATCTGGCCCACCCTAAGGAGAGCTGCTTGAATCAGATAGAGAGCATTTTAACTTTAACTTTAGACCGCTTTCACGTTGAGAAAAACTTCCCTACAAGCTCATCATTGAAATTATGAGTTTGCTTTCTAGACTAGACTGAACGAAGATGGAATGGAGCTATTAATTAATCACCTAAGTCGAGTGAACAGCCGGCAGCTGCATTGTAAGCCCTTAATTGGGCTAAATAACTGACTGGTCGTCAGCCAGCAAGGAGGCGTCTTTTACTAGTCCATCATTCAGCCTAATATAGAGCACATAAAATGGTTGCTAGTAGTCTGATTGACGTAACCAGCTGATCACACAGTCCTGTTCCATCTTAGTCTGGTCTTGTCCAGCAGACCAACACATAATTTTAGTAATCGGCCTGTTGTACGCTTGCCACCACGATATCATGTTAGATTTTGCATGTAAGATTTTACCCTTACTCCAAAATGACGGCACAACCCCATCTCTCACATTACGACTGCAACATGTGAGGTAATGCTTTTATTACAGTGAACTGCTGTTTCGACCTGTTTAAAAAATATTACAAATTAAAAATAATACATATAATGACCTTGCTAGAGATAAAAACACAAAAGAAAATTATGGTAACTAAAAAACACAAAGAAGGCATCTTCTTTTTTTACTTTTTGCGAAGGTAATCTTCATTGTGAAGCATCCCCAAAATAAAATTATGCTTGATAAACTGATACATTGAAATTATTTCATACAGATATGCTTTCCAAAAAAGGAAAATAGCATTTCTAACGCAGCATTTGTCTAAATACTTATAAAAATTGTAATATTTCAAAATTAAGATGACGCTCAATATAATTCAAGACTATACAGATAAAATAAGAGACATTTTTCAACTTGTATTTCGATTGTTGTCAGATTCTCATTAACCGCTTTACAATTTTGATGAATACTTGGAGATAGTGTACAATTATTTCCTCCAAACTTTAATGAAAAATAAAATTAAGTATGCTTTGTCTTTGGTTTCTTTGGTAATACCTTTAGATATTTCTGAAAAATTCTGCATCATACTAACTACGCTAAATAAACATCCTTTTAAATGCATATTTTGCCTGGGTATAATGTACTAGGAAATGCGATTTCACTAAGAGTTTTCAACTGATAAACAAAATACTTTAAATTTAACGCAGAAACTGAACACAGAATATTGAAAGAAATCATATCGGTGTTGATTGCTATTAAAAACAACCGTGCCCAAAAATAATTTTTTGAAAAATTGGAATGTTGTTTGAAGCAATATTAGAAAAATTAAACACTACTTCTTAATTCAGGCAATTTCAATTTTCTTGCAGCTTACTGCCATAGAGACAATATGTCACATAATGATTTTCAGGTAACTGCTGATAGCTGATAGTTCCTTTGAAGGATGTTTGCTTAAATTATAAAGTGCTTCTAGCAAATCGCAGCTATCAACGGCATGCTTTGACATTATTTTACAACAAATTTGCAGAAAATCATCAAGCTCTCGAGATTCAATTTCTATTGAGATCTAAATATGCATTAGAAGTTAGCTCCTGTGCACTCTAAAAATTTAAATATTTTCTTATTCTCTAGCTTTTAAGGCTTTATCTTTCCGACAGACGATTACATTCTTTGTTAATATGTGCTGAAGACAAGAGATTTTTGTAGAAAAATGTCCACAAATGAGAATTAAACCTTGCAAATCATCAAATAGAATATCACAAAGGTGACCATTAAAATCTCATGGTTTAAAACTTTACTTCTCTATACAGAGTACAACATTTTCAAGAAAAACATCTGATACTAGTCAATAAACCAGTGCTTCATTAGTTTGATAAAATCAGAAGATGCAAATGGTTGGGTAACTCAAATGATTTCACTTGTAGTATACTAGAAAATCAACTTTGTAAGATTATACAATCAACTTTATAAAGTAATTGTTTATAGCGTTTCCTTAAGTGTGAATCAATCATTAAGTGCATTACATGTGTGTAACTGAAAAGCTAAGGCATTTGCTTAAACTCAGTGTCAAGTGCATATCATGAAATGAAGCATGTCATTGGTTATAAGCCCAAGAAGAATTGAAACAACTTCTTGGGAACAGGGTGAATTATGAGGGCTGCACCAGCAACTGAGAAAAAAGTAATGATCAGCATTAACAGAGGCACTACGATTTTCTAAAAATTCTCAGGCCTTCCTAGATAAACTATTTTGTCTCTTTTACACATCTTAACGTCCATAGCTTGAAGGAATATTTAAATCTAATGGATTTAACTGAAAATATATCAGATAAAACCAACGAAAAGTTATCGTTCAAGAAGAAAAAGGCTTCACTATATTGTGGAAAACTAAAAATTTATCAAAACGTTTAGCTGAAAATTAACTTATCTAGTAGGATCGCACATAACTAGAATATGAGATGTAATTTGACTGAAACAGTATGCATTTCTCTGATTTGCGAACTAATTTAATTCTAATTTCGGCTATTTTTCCTCAGAACTGGTTACTATGTTGAAAAAGAAGAAAATAGTAGACAAATGTTAACTGATGACAGGGTGTACGCTGATATTAACATGAAAATGAATGAGATTACGGCAAATAACAAAAGCTACTACCTAAGGTACTCGGTAATTAACTTAATCGTTACGGATAGTTACAAAAGCTAGGTTTTGAACAAAACCAACTTAATGGTATTAGAATAATATTAAAGTACCTAAAACCTAAACTAATGATCAGCAGCTGTGGAGGTAGGTGAATAAAAGCCTGGGAAACAAACAATGGGAGACTAACAGATCAATCATTTCTCACCTGACTCAATCAATTTTCTGCACTTCGGTTTTTTTTTTTTTTTTGAAATCCATGAAATATTTTTTTTAGCATTTGAATGCAAATTTAACTTTATAGACACAACTGGAATAATTTACTTACGAGAAGTTTTGGTAGTTTCCAAGCGCTTGTTTCCTTTGACTCCCTATCCACATTGCCGATACTTAGGATCTAGGTCCGTGCAATTATGATAAAATTTGAATAAATAAATAAATATAAATGAAGTATACAATAAATAATAAAATGAATAGATTAACAATAACAACACTGAATATTGTAAAAACAATGGATTTGCATCAAATCATCAAAGTAACTTGAATACACTTGAACGGCGGTTCCGGACTATTGCGACATTAGAACTTTATCACAGAGAAGCGATACTTACTCGGTCTCCAAGGAATTTACTTATGCACTGAGATTTGCAAGGTTGTTTAGGAAATCTTCGGGCGTTAGTATGTGAGAGGATCCTGTCAAAATCAAGTCAAAATGAAAGTTATTAATATCAAGTCATTAATGAATTGGAATACAACTTAAACAAAGTTTATGGAAAATATTAAAGAAATTTTCCATCAAAGAGGGGGAAAAAAAGAGATTTTGACGATTGGTTCACACTGTATTGGATTTAACAGTGTCATAAACGCCCACCAAAAAAATCTTGGTATATTAACCCAGTTAAATTAGTCCAATTTTTATACTAAAATTGAAACAACCATTAATAATTTGGAAGCCACTACAAGTGGCACTATACTGCATAGTTTTTGCCAAATTAAAAGTTAAAAGACAAACATTCTGGGTTTAGTAAGTGGCAAGCGCGTCCCTGAATGTTTTTCTCAATGCTGCTGGCCAATGTCAAAATTTGCTAATCACTCGGCAAATATCTAATTTCTAGTGGGAACAAAACATGTTGCATGCAGAAAGATCCCTACTGCCCAACATCCAAAGTCTGCCGATACGTAATAATGCTGAATCACACTTGTTGGGCTTTACAAAAAGATAAAACGAGCAAGAAAGTGAAACCTTCACAGCCTTACCTATGATGACTTCCCATGTCTTGATGGCATTGGTGACTTCATATGCACATCGGATCTCAGAATATGAGACACCTCCAACAATGAAAACTATTAGGCGTGGAACGTTTTTCACCGTCTGTTGTCCTTTGTCCTTGTGCCAATGTCCATATCTGGCACTGTAATAAGAGCATTCAAAATCAACAAAATTCTTCAGCCATCATGGTGGTTAATATTACCAGAGATAAATCATATTTTTGAAAAAGAGTTCCTAAAGAGACTACGTATAGACTACGTTGACAAAAAGAGGCCGGTCATAATTCAACAAAATTGCGTCTTGAGTATTTTAGAACTTAATTAATGGGTACATATCTTAAAAAATCAAAAAATCGAGGGCGATAACGAATAATTAGTATCCCAAGAATGAGACATGAAATTCATTCTAAGAAACCTTCACACTTCTTTGACTCTGTTTTAACTTAATGCGATAAGGTTCTTTTCTGCCGGATTTAGTCAAAAAACTTTTTAGAGATAAAAATTCTTTGAGTTGAGGGAAATACATAACGCTAAATTTCGAATTTTTCAAACCCCTCCCCCTCCCTGTCTGTAACGCTTTTGTGACAAAGGTCCCTATTTTTTAATAAATAAAAACAAATTGGCGTAATTCTCTCATCCATTCTCCCTAGAGTGTTACGCATTTAACGAACGGCCCCTGACTGCACTAGCTTCATTAGAGGCAAAATCATTCGGAGATGAGCCCGTTATGTTTTTCTTGAGATTACAAAAATTATTTATCTCATTCATTCTTGATACCCTTCGAATGATGTACAGTTGAAATATTACCTGGTAGGTGCATGGTAGCCAGAGGAGGCTGCGCGGCCACCAAGGAATGGAAAATGTTTCAGGTCTAACTTATCCTCAATGCAATCTTCCATCAAGTCCTTGACGACTGGTGTCCAACGAGACATCTGGTAGGTCTGCTCAGTAATCCGTTCTTTGCGAGGTGGTTGGTAGACTTTTACTTTGCGCCCACCCTAGAAAGGTAATAAGGGAGTTACGCATACATCTCAAATTCTATTATTAATCTCATTGCTTTTGAACCTATATTAATTTCACTTTTTGACATAAAACATTATCAGCTGTATCTATCTTGAACCATCATTAATTCAGACATATGTGATTGAAAATATTCACTATTTTAATTTTTCACTTCTATGATGGGATTCAAAACACTTTAGCATATTAAGTAATTACATTCGCCAATTATAAAACTCACTCATGTCTCCCTGACAGTTTTTCAAAAATTCAATTTATATTTAATTTTCTCCAGGAAATACAATCCAGTGTTTTCTCTTGAACTTTTTTTTTGCAATAGTCCGAAGTTGCCAAACCATGTTCCAAAACCATATTACATATGTTTCTTCTAAGACAGCTAGTGAAGTAGTTTTAGATATTGAAAGTTAAAGGAGGCTCATGAATGAAAAGCTGTACATGCAAACAGATAAAGTTAAAGATTCTGAAAATTTGAGCAGCCATTTTTAACCATCTAAGCCTATCATATGAATGGGAAATATTAATTGTCTTTTGAACAAACAAACGAAATCATAGTAAAAGCTCTTACATCTGTTACAACGTTGACTCCCAGATTGGCTAGATTTACAATGGCCTGTTTTTCTTGCGGTGAAATTTGCGTGTGCTGAATAAGTTTATTCAAATTCTCTTCTGATATACCATTCTTCGATAAGATGTACAGAATAATAATCCTCAACTTATCATAATTTGACACAGCTTTGTCGAGAAGAACGGGCACAATGTTTCTCATATGATCCTTGATGCGCTCACCTTCAGCATCTGTGCCCATGGCTAGATCCTGAAAAAGTCAAATTTTAAGCTATTAAGGTGCTCTGTATTGAAGGTTTCACGGATTTTGGAAATATTTTAAAATCCTAATTTTTTCAATCCCAGTTTTGGAGCAGATTTTGTTCATCCAAATCCTTAACATCTCTATTGAAGTGTACTGGTCACGGTATTATCCTTGTCTTTTCTTTAGCCGCTACTCTGGAAAAATTAATTGCAAATCATTGCCCTGGTTTCTACACAATGTCCGCTTGAAAAAGCGAACATTCGTCCTGTATCATTAAACGTCAGACTCATGAGAAAGATAAGGCAAGAGGCCCACAAAACTCACTACAAAAATGATAATCATACCGTGAAACTAATGTTCGATGTATGATTTGCTCCTTTTTCATAATATCAACCAAATACACGGTAAAACAAATGGGACATCAAAAGTTTTTCATTAGAGTTTTGGTAAAAAAAAAAAAAAAAAAAAAAAAAAAAATCACACATAAAGTATCAACATCCAATTGATATCTCTAAAGATTTTCTAAATATTTCCTTAAACTGAAAAGTCAATTTATGTGCAAAAATCAAAGATGATGGAAATTTACTTGCATTAAAAAGTTCTCGTTTTAGATGCTTTTCAGCCGTTCGCCACCATCATCAGTCAGCCAATCCTGATGATGGCCAGGGGATGAACGACCGAAACACTTCGAAAACCAGAACTATTTAACACGTACGAGTGATAACATTTTTAAACAATTTTTATCATCTTGTCAAATCCGTGCATTTTTCTCCCACCCTACAAATTCGTTAAAAGTCAAAGATTTTTAGGATACATACACATTTAAAAAAAAAATACAAACAAGAGAAAACAGATACAAAAAATAGTCTGAGAACGATTTAACATAAAATGCAAGGAACAAAAAATCAAGAAGAGGTACCTGTTCTACTTTGCACAATTTATCAACGTATCCTTGGTATGCCTTCATACAATCCTCAGCAAGATGCAAGTGAGTTGAATATTTACTCAGCTCTTTCTGATACTGAGGCATTTTCTTGATCATTTGTGAGAGGTCACGCATTGATTGCTTGTCGCCTTGGGGCATTCGTTTTGAGTCGATAAACTTCTTGAGATTTTTGGTAACATTCCTTCAAAACAAATTTAACAAATCTTGAGTCATGCTATCAAGAAAGTTTCATCATGTACCTTTCTGGGAGGTAACAATTATTCAGTTTCAAAAATTTGAAAAGTTAGCAAAATAAACCACCAAAGAGGTAAAAAGCAAGGCACCGCAATCCATATTTCATCATCAAAATGTTAGGTAGGATGCAACAGATACATTGTAAATTGCTTAATTGGACCCATTGATGAGGCATATTTTGTGTCCAAACATTAAAACCCAGAAATGCTGAAATCTACTTGATTTAAATTTAAAAGTAAAAAGAAGATGTTCCACTGACATTCTGAATATTAAAAAACTGCTTAATAACTCTTAAATGTTTTTTTAAATGCTCTAGCTTTTAATTTTACAATACAAATATGTTATATTAGCAAAAGCTTTTGCGTACCACGTTTAATGTAAGACTCACATACTGCCTTACTATAATTAAAAAAATAAGAGTGAAAATTTGACTTCCGGGAGAAAGTTGCCTCGACAACAATTTTCCCCCTTCCATCATCCCTGATAATGTAAAGAAAATCTTCTAATAATCCTGTTTGCTAGACGCGTCAAATATCATCATACGGTGTGGTGAATCATCAAATCAAGCGCTCATACATTAAAACAAGAAAAGATACTATACGTACTGAGAGACAACAGCAATATGTTGGTGTCTCAATTCAACCCACAACTCATCATTTTCATCCAGAAGAACTTCTTTCTCTGGAGCCCCAGCGGTAGCTTCATACCTGCAAAAGAAAAGAGAATTAAAATTGTGACATGGATGGGGCTAGACGGTAGAGCTTTAGCTTTGGTGCAACAATGTTTGGACTACATTTAACAACAACGCACCCCAAGTCACATTTTGAAAAAAAAAAAAAAATAACAGCTGGTCACAGTTTTGAATTTAACTAGTTGTAAATTTTACCCACTCAAAAATTCAGTGGCGAGAGAAAATATTCTGAACATGAAAATACGTTCAACTTTGTCCTTAAAATTGAGTTCTACGGAGAAATAAAACTTGAAACCTCCTTTTCTCAGTTCAAACTTGATGCAACTTGGTATCAAAAAAGTTTCAAGGAGATTTAGTGGTCCGTTTTTTAGAAATTCACCTCTTAAAATAGTCCAACTCATGTAGGAAAATAATGCTAACTTATGCCATAATAAATTAGAAACTATACAGGTCTCCTACTTAAACATATAGAAGGAAGCCCTTCGGAACTCAGGAGCTGGGAACTTGCATATGCGTCAACACCAGTTGTTGCACCCTAGTCTTAAAAGTACAAAACAGTCTTTAAACAGCCTACCAACAACCTTTTACAAGACAGCCACTTCATGGCAACTCTACTGTACATGATGTTTCTACCTCTTGAACTTTTCCGTAACAAAATGAGGTTTGCGATGAAGAAGAGAGAGGAGTTACTTACTTGTAAACGTCATTTTCAATTGGCAACAAATCATAGGCCATAGCTTGAAGAGTAAGCTCATGGAGAACCGGTGAAACGCAATCAAAGCCTCTGTCTAGAATCAAGAGCTGAGAGCGAGCTTTCTCTGGTCCCTCTCCCATTGTTGGTTCGTCAGCTTTGTATGCATCTAATTTCTGCTGGATCACATGCGCCAATTCCAAATTCTTGTCGAAGTCACTGAACAATAGAACAGAAGGGCTTATGGAAAACTGAGGAGCGAAGCAAGGCTTTTATCCTATCTAATTGGATATCTAAGTATAAACTACTAAAATCTGGAGGATTAGACTTGAATGAAAAATTAATTCTTGAGAATTATGGATAATGAAAAAACTCGGAACAAAAAATTCATATAATAATTCACTTTGTTGGAGAGATATTATGATGAGTGATGAACTTTTTTGTACTTGACAGTGATGGTTATCAAAAACTAATTCAAGAGATTCCAAGTCAACAAAAATCTTCTGCAAATTTCTTTACTATAAAGTGAACAGAGACTAGAGACTGATTTGCCTGAAAAAAGTAACAGATAAGTGCAGTTACCTACAATTGTTTGTAAGATGACAAATTTATTTTTTTTTTCTTGACTAAGAGGGCAAACTTGCCCTACAATTTATCCAATATAGCTTAGCCCCTATTGTCAGTTTTACAAACTAGTTTTATCTCAGCTGAAACTGATCAGAAAACCGAGCCTAAGGTTTTTGTTTGTTTGTTTTTTTTGGCTAATGGCTTTCTCTATAATATTCAAACCCACTGATTACAGATAAGCTGCGCTTAAAATATTATGTAGTATAAATCATAAATACAAACCTGCGATATCTTACTGAGGGATACTCGCCCAAAGTTGCACATAATGTTGCGATTTGCTCTGCGATACGTTCCATATTGGCATTGCGGTTGCTGGAATATGCAGGATTGTAAAAGCACTGGAATGTTTCTGGAGTATCAAGTGAGAACACCTATGAGAGAAGGAGAAACATTTGATTTGAAATTTGAGATGCCAATAGAATTTTCCCACAGTTCAGTAATTCCAAAATTCTTGTTAAAGAAATCTATTGCATGACTTGAAGAAATTAAAATTCCAAACTAGATATTCCAATTTAAATTGATAAAAACAAGAGAAATGCTTGTCAATAAGTGCGTGAATCACGAATTGAAATTTCTTCCTGACTCCTCATTCAGTGAGGTAATCTTTCATTTTTATTCATTTGTTTTTTTTTTAAAAAAGATTTTATTTTAAACATTTTCCATTTGAAGTACTTCATTCTATGGGTTACATGATGACAGGAGCTCACAAAATTTTCATTGACCTATTCCTACTCATACATATTACTTCCATTAAATTCCAAAATTTTTTTTAAAAAACGAAGCTTATAAGTTTCTTGGTTAAATTCATCTGTTCATCACAACAGAGTTTGATGAAACAAGTGAATAAACCACATTATTGAATGTCTATCAAACAGACCAGCTAGTAATAATATTCAACATTACTAAGGTTCAAGGGTAAAAATTTGGTAAGACTGCACATAAAATTGCATACATGATATACCTCAGAATCCTCATTATTTCCTTAATTAATTGGAACAAAAAGTATTTTCAATAAAGAAACGTCAAAGGTATAAAATGTCCACGAGAATAAGTGCAGCCCAACTCCTACTGAAGAATAATTCAATTTTTCTCCACCTTCGACCACTTGACAACGCTCAAATTTGAGCATTATGATACATGTTTCCTCATCAAAATTTTCTATGGAACACAATTTATACAATAAAAATTTTTGGAAGTAACTCGTAATCAAGATATTAACGTGTTTAAATCCATTAATTTCAACTTCTTGCTCATAAAAAAAACGATAATCCACCAAAGTTAAGTCGTGCCATGGACGTTACCACAATAGTCCCTAGGGTATAAAATTATGGTGACCTCAATCTCAAGGCTTCGGCTCAGCTGTTGCACGTTGTAAACACTTGAACAACATAGGTAGGGTAAGAAGTTTGCCAACCGTTTATTGCAAGATTTGACTTCTGTGGATGCTCGTTTTTCTTGGGAGCGAAAAATTCAAATGTTCCATGATCAGTGCTAAATAAACACGTTGATATCTGTGTCAAGACTGGTAAACGTTAATTTCAATAATTTCTGTTGCGCAAATCGTGTTTTACATAAAATTTTGGAGACAAAATGTACATCAGAATACTTAATTTTGTACCTTGTCTGGTGGCCCATTGGTTTATTAAGAAAAGTCGATTTCAATTTAAACTTGAGAATCCAAAATTTGCAATCTTGAATTGCTGAATTTTTGCATAAAAAATGTTTTCATGATACAAGAGACCACATATATGGTTACTGATGAACATAAATTCATGATAAACAGGTGCGGCACTTGGAGGCTTCAGTCTTGGAAAAATCGGTAGGCACTGAGTTGCTCTAACTTTGTACTTGATTACTTTATTTTGAGATTTTGACTATTGGCTGAATTACAAATTACAAATATATACATGTAACATAAACAGGTGTAGCATAAAATGATAAAAATTCCCCTGGCAGCAAATTACATGCTTGTTAAATCTAAAAATTAAACTATGACTTTAATGGCCCTACTTTTTTTCAGGTTTGTAAGTTTAACATGTAAGAAAGTACCTTAGAGCCAGAGCACGATTAAGTAATATCAAACCTTAAAGCATTTCCATTCGTTCAGCAAATAGCCCAACAAGTGCCAAAAATTATTTATCCCTTATTTTTGCTCATAAATTTGCAAGATCTGGTGATCATTACTCTGGTTGATAGTCAGAATAAACGCACCTGTCTATCAAAAATTTGAGTAAATGTTTCAGAAAATTAGAGAAAGATGAGTAAAACAAAACATGAATTGTAATTTGAGCCTCTGAGTAAAATATACAACCAAAATAAATCTACAAAGGAGAATGCCTCTACTCAACACAGCACACACTCTACCGAATCAGAGCATGCATAAGTCTACAACAGGGTCACACATAAAATTAAAAAATAAAAAATAAAAGAAAAAAAGAAACTATCAAGGAAAAACCATTTCCAGAGAATTCTACACCGACTGTCTGACTGATATGATATCCGCCTATATTTTAAAGTCCTTCTGACTGATGAACCAGTGCATTGATACTAGAAACATTTGAAAATATATACGTCCTATGAGATCGAACTTCTCAATTTTTTTAAAAATATTCTCGATAGTCATTACAACTTTTCTAGCTGGCCCCACAATTTGTTATACAGCTTGAGACGTATTTCGGCGACACTATAATGTAAATATACTAGTTAAGACTTCGGTGAAAAGTTGCAAAACAGATGAAGAACTATATGGGGTTGTTCATTCGTGGAGGTGAGGGACTAGACTAACAATGAATTTTACTTGAGATTTGTTGAGATTGTCCTATCTATGATGCAACGGTAAGTATCTCTTTCGGCCTTCCTTAATCACTATAAACCATACCGGGCTCGCTGATCCAGGAACAACTACAAATACAGTCCTAAATACCTGTTTGTATTTTATTCTACTGTACTTCTAGAACAAAAAGGATGGTGGCTTTGAAAAGGGCAAAGACAACACAAATATAAAAAAAGCCTTAAGAGTGAAAAGTAAGGGGAAAAAAATTGAATTTCTAGGCAGTAACTTAAAGCTATTTCTATTGGTTATTTTTAGGGAGCACAAAAATGCTAAGTTTTAGGCTTATGACTACAAAACCCAAAAGAGAATTAATCATAGTGTTCCCAAATTAAAACTAATCAGGAAAATGAAAAATAAATAAATGGATAAATAATCATTTAAAAGCCAATTTTAGAAACAAAAGGTTGCGGAAATCAAATGTCTTCTCTAAATTTCAGGACCTGATCTACAATCCAGGCTTCCGAAAATATCTAGTGCTTTGGATAAGAATTAAGTAGCACCAAAACAAACACCATCAAATACATGTTAATTGCAAATTGCAATCCAGAATTGCTCAGCAACCACCATGTAAAGCAAGGATTGCCCAACAACTGCTTGAGTGAACTAAGTTCAAAAGTTGCCAAAGCAAGAATCTAAGATTTGCAAAGGTGGTTACTCTGCAATCCTTAATCGCTTGTTACACCAACAAGAATTGCATGGAATTCGAGGTTTGCTGGTAAATGTGTGCATGTATTATGAATGTATGTAGTGGAAAAGAGCTAAAGATGAGATTGTCTAAGTTAAGGAATGCTAGCAATAGGAGAGAATCAAATAGCCAAGCAAAGAATTCCTCCAAGGTGTTGACCAAAATTCAGAACAAATACATGAGATCAAAATTTTCATGAATGTTGAAGTAATATATAATGTTCACATCATAGGATGGTTCTCCCAGGGTCTAGTTGAAGTCTAACTGGTATTTGAATTTTTGCATCTGTTGAGAACAAAATTTGGGAAATTTTTACATTAAAGCTTGTGTGTCAAAACTTTACTGATACGACACGTTGAATGCTAATGTGATCTCAGAAGCTTGGGATGAATAATTTTGTCTGCTATTCCGGTTCAAAGTTGCAGGGAACTAGTATTTCTGAAGATATAAGGGACTTTTTTTCCAATTCTACAGTAACCAGAACTCACAGAAATGTTCGGATATGTTTGTGGCCTGGTCTTGGGAAACGAGAATTATTACGTACATAATTTTGACACAATAGAATCTGACTCAGCCTTACAGCAAGCAAGGAATACAAATTTCCTCTTTATTAAACTGATTAGCAGGTAAATTTTAAGTTAGGCATTTCAAAGTTCTGAGTTTCCAGGACAGGAAAATATTTGCACACACCCTGAAGGAATAGAGGGCTAAAATAGAGAATAGCTAACGAACGAGGGATAAAAAATCAAATTAGTCTGTGATGTTAAGTTAAGATTAGATTATAAGTTAGAACGCACCTGACACTCATACGGAAGAAAAGCAATATTTATCTCTTTTAGAGTTTTTATTGATCTAGCTACGCAGGACTTGCACAGTTCATTGAATAATTCCTCTTGGCAAACTTTGCGAGAGCGAAAACACAAGAAAGAAGAAAGACATCCAGAAAACCATTCCACAGTTATCATGCTGATCGAATTTCAAGGTAGTGGACAGAGCATTTACTTCTTCAGCCAAGAAATTTCAAAACGAGCTACAGATTGTATTTGAAGATACAGTAAAACCTCAATTGCCTGACCTAATAAAGCAGACAGTTGTACTTCATGGAAAGACACCATACAATGGAGTCATGATTCCAGCTCCATATTATGTTCCTGCGTTTTACTTTAATTCAGTGGAATAGAGCTCAGTTTATTAGTCGCTAGCGGCACTACTTCAATGTTTGTATTAAAGTAGTGATATTCCTTTACTCAAACCTTGCGTACAGCCAAGTCATTGGATAGAAATTGCAGCTTTACATTATAGTTATGTGCAGAAAAACCAATATTTCGGCTGTGAAATTGAGGTTCTACTGTATATGAAACTAAATATATTTGCAACTCTTCAAGTTCTTGTAAAATTTTGTTATGGAGACAACTCTTTTACTCGGGTTAAGTTATTTTCTTTGCATTGACATCAAAATTCTGGGCTAAAGAAGAAGAAGAATGAAGTCCTAAAATCGATGAATCAGAGCAACTCAATGTTTTTGAACAAAATTTCTCGTAGTGACATAAGGGAATCATTGGATGCATCATTAGTACAACAGCATTCTAATTTTGCCATTATTAGCTTTGCACTCCACTTTACAGAGCCAGTAAAAATACAACTTTCTGATTTTCTTAATTGTAAGTGCATGTTTGTTATTATCCTCTTTTTGTGAATCGATGCCTAAGTACTGACTGCTCAAGAGTGTGATTTTACATACTAATAGCCAAAAGGCAGAACCATGTATCATCGTTTGCAATGTTGGAAACTTTCTGACATACATTGTTTTTCCTTTGAAAAACTAGTCAACGTAATTTCTTGAAAGCTTGATTTTTCTCCTCTACAAGTAAAATATTCTGTAAAAATTTCAAGCTACCAAGTTGGCTCATTTTTCTTTAAAAAAATAATATAGGAACAAAAATTTTGAAATACATGTTGCACTTTAGCGATCGATAGATAGACAGCATCAACCAGCAGTGGAAAAGAAGTCATTACTGGCTTCAGTCATATTTTAGTTTTACAAAAGAAAACCAACTGCCTTTGATTCGGGAAATTTGACATCATGTTGCTTTGCTTGTATAAGAAAATCCAATGGTGAGTTTTTTCCAGAGAAATCGAAGCAAGATAAAAAAAAGTTCAAGGTACTATTATCCAGATTTAAGGTTTTTCATTTTCACCAACGATTCATGAGAATTGATGAGAAATTACCCGCCCATTTGTTGCATACAAGTGTCCATATAAAAGGATCGATTAAAGCTAAAATGGGCAGAATTGGAGTGAAGGTATACAATGTCATCACTTTTCGCATGAAGTACCAAAAGCACCATTCGCCACTATACTGCTGGACATCTCAATATTATTTTGATTTTTTCTTTAAAAATTTTGCACAGACTTTCATGAAAATGTCGAGGATTAATCTTAATGACATTAAGGGAAAATGAAAAAAATTAATTTAAGGGAAAACTTTGAAAGCTAGTTAGCTTTTTCGTAAAAAAATTGAACAATTTGGGAAGTTTGGCAACATAGTGCCTTCACTGATGCCAGATACTGCTGAAAACTTGTGCTCGGCACTATCCTTCATTTAAACTCATATAAAATATCTCAATTTAATGTCACAAATGGCGCTTGTAATACTTCGACTGGAAGGCGATGATGTGTGCATCCATTAGTTTGAAGGATTCCTGAAATGTGAAAAATAATTAAAGCACAGAGAGATGAATTTTGAGCAGCAGTTATGCTATAACATTAAAGACACTTAGGTACTTTGTTTAGATTTTCATTTCTTGTACTCGGGGGAGAACAGTGAAGGGTACTCTATTCTTGGGATGAAAATACTATCCGATGCATTTATTTACACGAGCTTCACTTTTTACACCAAGCAATTTTCATGCCACAGCATTGTTACTTAGACGTTCCTAAGAAAAAAAGGACCTATCTACCATAAGAATCTTGAAAAACGTTATTACAGACTGATCGCTGTTTCCGTTGATCCCTTTTCGTAGATAGATCCTTTCTGCTTGGGAACGTTCCCCTCAATAAAGATTCCTTAACGATATGTACATCAAGACTTCAAATGTTCAGACAACATTTATTTAATGGTATTTAAACACAGTCATCCCTAGCATGTCCAATGTGGAAAATTTATATTTGTCTCCAAATTGTAACCTGGGAGGCATTACCCCGAGAACTTTAAACATGTAGATGCCTGGAACACACATTGATGCTTTTCAAGGCCATGATATTATAAGAAAAATTCTTCAAACCTTTCTCACAAATGTCCCTGCAAAGGAACCTTATTTATCGGATAAAACAAGTTTATTACGATGAAAAACAAGTTTCAGGACCACCTTTTCCCCTCACTTCCTGCAATTGTTGTATTTTCTTTTGATCTGTCAATTTATCTTCCTTCAATGAACAAGTACCTAGCAGTTCTTTATACCTCTATTCATCTTATGAGAGTTGGGCCACATATTGGTCAGGGGCATAGCTCCCTAACATTGGATACAACTCATGCTCTCGGAAAAAATTAGAGAAGGTGCAAGGTACAATTTTCCTTAGTTATCTGTCAAAGAATTGACCAAGAGGGGAAATTTTGCAACATTAAGTGCAATTAGGCTAATTTTGGTTGCCATCCAATACAAAAAAATATTTGGCTGAACACATGAAACCTTGTATTGATATTACACTTCCAAAAAAAATTGTTTTGACTATAACGAAAACTGATACCCCTCCTGCATACTATATTGCTTTCCATTTCAGAATTTCCAAAATACTTTATATCATCACCGGTGAATACAGCCATGAAGAAAAAGGTGAAGAGAGTTATATACTGAGAGCCGATCTTGGATGAGAAATATGAATACACAAAGAATAGCGCCAGCTGCATATGTAGCAACAACACTGAGCTGACAAAACTACCTGTACAGAAACTTTTATAGCACAACATAGAATTTAGCTGGAGACTGATTTCCCTCAGTTTTTAAAGAAAAAAATAAATATAAGAAATGTTAAATGTTAGGTCAGAGGAACATTTTTATGTTTTTTTATTGGTTGTTGTCTTCCTGTAAGGACTGGTTCGTATAGTAAGAAAAAAGATTGAAGCAGTAGCCTTTCCTTTAAAATAATGACTGAGAATCTTCAAAACTTCTTAATAGTGTAGTTTTGAAATTGAATTTTGAGACTTAAATTTTTGAAGTTGAAACTTGTCATTCCTGTCAGCATCTCGTATTTCTCCATCATGACACAATTTTTGTAAACTAAACACGATTTTTTAAGCATTAATCAACACTGAACCATTCACAATTGGGGGATCACAGAATTGTTGTAATAAGAGGTGTTCCTCCTTTTAAAGATGAGGGGGTGGGGGGAGGAGGATCACCCTTAAATTTGGAGAAACATTTAATTTACACTGACACACATAATTACAGCTATACAAAACCAGAGCAACGATTAGAGTGAGGGACTTAATTTAACAGATTCAAACGTCAAGAGATCACACCGGAACAGTTAATCCAAGACAGATATATCAAAGACAAACAGAAAAGAAGGAAAATGAAAATGAAACGGAAATTAAAATACCTTCTGCTCATACGCGATAAATGCAATATTAATTTCTTTACATGTTTTAATATATTTGGCAACTGGGGCATGGCAAAGTTTGTTAAAGCGCTCTTCTTGGCAAGCTGAAAAGTGATTTTTCAAAAAATACAAACAAAATTAATAAAACTCAAAACAGGTTTCATCCGATAATAAAACAAAAACAGAAAGGGCTAAATAAAAAGTATGAGAGGTACTCAAGGACCAAATAAAACTTGATAAAAGTAGAGCTTGGCTTTCGTCACCATTCTTGGCGCAGAGTCAGTTTCAGTGCTAAAAAGTCATTTCAGAAAAACATCGTAGTATTTTCCTTGAGGAATCAACTGAAATAGCAGTGAGCAGAAATTAATGTCATGGATTAAGAGCGGAGAAAAAACAACAATAAATTGGTGCTCTGTTGAAATTTGTGAATCATTATCCAGATTTAATTTAATAGTAATCTGATATTTTAGAAAATTGACTTCTTTTATTGTATTTAAAAAAAAAATGGCTGGAAGGTTTATAAGCTCGCTTTTCTGGTGTCGCAGTGTGAATTTTTAAGATCAGTAATTCTTGGATTATTTTCCTTCAAACCCGCCCTGACTTAACTAACTACAGCTATAAAAATTCTTTCTTGCTAAATGAAAACAATCGGAAAAAAATACATTGTCTTCAAATCCTGGGATGTCTGGTAGAAATTCTTCATTTTCAGATGCTGGAAAAAGTTTCAATGAGGAATTCAGAAAAATCCACAATCATTAAAAGTAAAAAAGGCCTGAATGTATATAATAGTTTTACAAATTCATTAACTGATTAAATTTCTCATATTATTTGGTGACCATCTGAGCTACTCTTTGGTGGAAATTTAACATCTCAATGAAAGTCATTGGGGGCAGACAGGGAGCAGAGTGGAGAAAGGTTTAGTTGGGTGAACTTCGAGGCATGACCTTAAAAAAACTTGGGATTTTTTGGCTGAAATTATGAAAGCAAATATTTCTCCCTCAGGCGTACCGATTTGGATTAATTTAATTCCACAATTTTCAGTATTTACATTTCAGCAGAGTTTCTACTAGCCCTTCATTTTCGGGTTCCCTGACTTTCTCTGCTTTTTCTCCAATTTTTTTTTCTTGTTGTTCCTTGACTCCAAAATGTTCACATTTGCTGACTTTTCTTCACCTTCGGACAGAACTTCCGTATTAATTCCATATTAAAAAGAACACTGATTTTTCCTCAAAGTTGGACAACATTATACTTTGAAGATTCGAACTGTAGAGACAGACAGTCAGTATTTATTTCAAAAGTTATTCAAAAGGACTTTCGGTAGCTGGTGCGCTACTCACAAGGTTCCCTGACTATTCCTGGCCACCGAAAATTCTTTGGCTTTTCATAACCTTAACAGTTTTCCAGGTTATAGGGAGTCCTACTTTAATCTTGAGATATTATAGTTTAAGGTCAAATTACTCAACCCTACTGACCTGATGTGGGAGGGCAATTTTGATCAAAAATAAAGTATGTACTTAAAAATTGGCAGCTTCAGCTTCCTCTGAAAAAATGTACCTGCATTGAAATACGTTTTAATCACACAAAAATGTTATCCAGAGCACAGACAAGTTAATCAGAGTAACAAATTTACCTTCAGTGAAGTAAACATGAGCAGCTTTGTACATAGTACGGCTACCATAATTAAAATCATTCATCAGGGCATGTACTGATTTCTCGCAAGGACTAATTAGGTAAACTGCTTCCATTGTTGGTAGAGGCTCCCGCTTCTTATTTAAATCTTCTACAACTAGAAAAACAAGAGGAAATAATGATTAATTTCTGAGCTAGGAAAACTTAAATTTTTTCTTAATTTTAGATTATCACAAAACTGGAGCGAACTGTTTGTGCAAAAAAAATAAGCGCCAAAATTGATCAAACTTGATTTTGCAGAAGATACACCTTATACGTTGAGGCACTGGTTGCGAAAAGGGCACTTCTTGATTGCAGTGTTTCAGAATTTCTGTTGCTAATTAATCCCTTGGAGAAGAATTTAATGAGTGATTTTTCTAAAATTCTTCCATAGAAAATTGTAGGAGCATGAGGAATATTCGGTAAAATTTTTGGTGAAATGGATTCATTCACATTCTTTACAATGAATAAAATATTAGACGAGACTCTGAAACACTGCAACCGAGAAGTGCCCTTTTCGCATCCAGTGCCTCAATGGGACTGATTTTTTCCCTCAACTTACACAGAAAATAAAAATAATCAATCCATGCTTATGTAAATAAAGAGGAGATATTTTTCCAGTTTTCCCTATGATCCATAATTAGGAAATTCTGAACATGATACTGTTGTTAAAGAAAAATTATATTAACGTACATAACTTCGAGGCAATCTCTACAAACTTGAAAAAGTGAAAACATTCGTTACTTTTACTCAGAATTAATCAAGTATTAAAACTAATTTTCAAGACTCGACAATTTTAAATTTCTTTGGAAATTCAAACATTACAAACTTTCTGCCAAATATTATTTTAATTCATTTATTTTCAATTCTTCATTTTCTCCCTTAATCTATCAAGTAATTACCTGATATTTCAGTTGACAAATAAAGATAGGGTCTTTTTTTTTTCGGAAAAAAATAAAGCTAGAGTGGAAATTTTGAAAAATTGCAACGGCAATGCGTATTATTCTAGTTTCAAAACCAATATTCAGTTCAGACATCACTTACTGGTGATTCCTTCGGCGGAGATTTCATGCATTTTACAGCAAGCTGAGACCATCCTCATGGCGAGCTGGTCGACCACTAGCACCCGCCACTCAACATCTTTCCCAGTCTTCTTCTTCTGCTTGATAGCTTCATTCATAATTTCTGGATTAAGATACAATGTACGATTAATTGCAAATATTAAATAATTTATTGGATGAACCTCTGAATTTCAGGTCACGAGAAATAAGTAATTGACTAGGAAATAGCAATAAGAAAAATCTTAACAAGAATAAGTAGGTAAAGTACATGTGGATTGCATTTTGCAAAAAGGAACCACTAGCATTGCAATGATGCTAAGATTGTGCAACTTCATCTTTTGCAGTCAAATTGCGGAAATCGTGAAAAACTATGAAATTTAGATGGTAATTTTTGTCTTAAATTTACAGTAAGAGTAAAATAGAAACTATTAATGGATAATCGGGTTTTTCCTCCAAGACAAAAGAAGTTGCACAATCTTGGCAACATTGCAATGCTAGTGGTTCCTTTATGCAAAATGCAATCCATATTATGTACTTCAATGGCAAAATTTGCGAACTTGCCAATCAAAAAAATATAATTTTAGAGGTATAGAATAATCGGATTGGATTATGTACTGAACGTAAATTAAAATGATTAGGGTCAAAAAATAACCATGGAAAAGCCCTAGATAGGGCCGGAGAGGGGAGAGGAAATAGGATACGAGAAAAGGGAGGGAGGGGGATGCCCCGGACCTTGACTATTTTGTTCTTTTTTAATGACTGTTGAAAATATTTAAAATCTGAATATAACATCAAAAAGAGCACTTATTTTGTTGTGACCGCCCACGGAGAAAAGGACCTTCATTCACATAAACTCAAAATTGAGTAATTTGAACTCGAGGCAGGAGTACTTCAAGGACATTTTGGGAATCAGGCACATTCCCAAAAATTTCAAACCAAATAATTGTCATTTGCTCAGATATTATGGAAGTACCTATCAAGCTAGCTCTTTTCCCGTCGACGATCACATATGAATACTACTTGTAAATCGGGTGGTGAAAAAAATAAAATAAAATAAACAAATAATGGAAAACGGATAATTTTTCGAAAACATGACAAATAGTCGTGTCGAAGTCTCGACGCCCCTTCAAGTATGCAATTTGTGCTACGTGTGCGGAATGGTGGCAGATGCAGCGTACAATAATACGGTACGATGAATACGGTAATTACGTCTCGATAAATTGAAATAGCGGTAGCCCTGCTAATCCATAACAAATGTAGGTTATGCTCATTTGTAAACAAACACAAGTGCAGATCTGCCGTTTTACCAAACGTTCATCGATTTTTCAGTAGAATAAATTTTAATTACAGTGATAATAATACTATAATTGAGTGAAGCAATGTCGGAAATCGGAGACAGTGGTTTGGAAACCTTGAAAATAAATGAACAGGACAAAAAAGACAGTGATAGTGACAGTGATGTTAGTGATGAGGAGGGTGAAGAGGAAACGAAACTGGTTATCCCAACAGAATTGAATATATCTTTGAATCATGGCTCCAAAGCAGTCGCCGCTTTGGCTATAGACCCTGCTGGGGCTAGACTTGCCTCGGGGTCAGTCGATTACCAAGTGAAATTCTGGGACTTTGCTGGAATGGACAACACATTGCAAAGTTTCCGTTCACTTTACCCGTGCGGAAATAATCCAATCAAAGCCATAGCTTACACAGCGACTGGCGATTCTGTTCTAATAGTGTCAGGAATGGCACAAGCTAAAGTGCTAGACAGAGACGGCCATGAAATAATGGAGTGCGTAAAAGGTGACCAATACGTTGTAGATATGGCGCGAACTAAAGGACACACAGCACCTCTGACTTCTGGTTGTTGGCATCCTCGCAATCGTGAAGAATTCTTGACCAGTGCTGAAGATGGAACTTGTCGAATCTGGACAGTAGATAAGCCTTACAACCACCTCAAGATAATCAAATGTCGATCGAAAAACGGACTAAAAACAAACCCCACCGCATGTAATTACAACCGTGATGCCAGTTTAGTGGCTGCGGCATGCGTTGACGGATCAATTCAGCTTTGGGATCCAAGGAGAATCATCACAAGTCCAACATTACATAATCGTGAAGCTCATCAACAAGGAAGTGAAACATCCTGTGTCGCTTTTGCTTACTTGCACAATTGGATAGCATCACGCGGTGGAGATGATACTGTGAAACTTTGGGACTTGCGGGCATTTAAAAAACCTTTGCAGGTAAAACATGATTTGTTCTCCCGATATGGCAGCACAGATTGCGCATTCAGTCCTGACGATACAGTTTTGACAACAGGAGTCTCGTTGAACAAGGGTGAAACTGAAGGAAAACTCTACTTCTTCGATACTACAACGTTTGAGACAGTCAAAGAAATTATAGTGGCGGACGCCCATGTGATTAAAACAGTGTGGCATCCACGGTTGCATCAAATTTTCGTCAGTTGCGGCAATGGTATAGTCAAAGTATTTTACGATGAAGCCAAAAGTATGCGAGGAGCGAAACTATGCGCAGGGAAAGTTCGGACCAAAACGAAGCAGGTTGAAGTGGTTGCAGCCACACAGATTATCACACCTCATGCGTTACCTGCCTTCAAACAAGAGCGGTCAAAATCTATGCGTAAGAAGATGGAAAAAGACAGGCTGGATCCTATTAAATCTCATCGTCCGGATTTGCCGATCAAATCTGGTCAAGGCGGTCGAGTCGCTGCAAGTGGAAGCACTCTCAGCTCATATGTTATTCGTAATTTAGGTTTGAGTAAGAAGGTGGAGGATGATCAAGATCCTAGGGAGGCAATTTTAAAGTATGCTAAAGAGGCAGCTGAAAATCCATACTGGGTTGCACCTGCTTATTCACAGACGCAGCCCAAACCTATTTTCCGAAGTGAGGAAGGAGAGGAAAACGAGGATGAACCTTCAAACAAAAAGATGAAGTCTCAATGAAAGTGTATCTATGAGATAAATCAAGCTGTAGGACCTTCGACGGCAAATTGTGTATATCGTTCAAAGGTGGACTTCTTTTGGAGACTAGTGTATTAATTTGAAAAAATGTCTGCATATTTACACATATTCCAATTTCCTATCTAATATTGAATTTTCTGAATGTCGATGGCCAAAGTGTAAAACCAGGTACCTCCCTTTGCGATGTTGTAGTTGCTGTCCTTTTATATTTTTTCATTGATAAACTAAGGCAACATAATTTCTTGAAGGCTTCCTGAATTTATCTCTATGCTAACGGAGTATTCTGCAAGAATTTCAAACTATAACGTTGGCTTGTTTATCTTAAAAAAGGAACGGACATTTGAAAACATCGTAATGGAGATACATGGTTTTGCACTTTGACCATTGATGTGAGATCAGGCAATTTCAGTAGATATTAAACAATTAGTTACATATCTACTGATCTACCTGTAGACGAAGCTAGAACTACACCACTATTCACAGAGTTTGTTTGACGAAAGTTGTTTCATAACTTTTGATTTTGTAAAAGAAGATTTGACTTAAAATGATCCAAGTTTAAAGCCTGAGCAGTGAGATAAATCCTGAAGAAGGGAGAGATTCTGAAGTAATTTTATCACTTCTCTAGGGCACTGTTTAAAGGCCACCAATTTTATTGTACATTTTAGTTGAAATAAACTTTGTAATTTTCACCTTCCATAGTTTTATCATTCAATATGTAGCCACCTAGATCTTATCTGAGGCAGAGGTCATTTTTGATTACTCTTTTTGCTTTCATTAACATCATCTACTTTAAGGTGTGGAGTACTCAATACTCTGAAGAAGCGTAATAGTTCTCAAAAGCAGCAATTTTTTAAGAGAAATTGAGAATTCAGGCTTGAATGAATATATTTGCAAGAGATTTTTTGTTACTGCTTTGTGTGAAAATCAAGAGTTGACTCTGATGAAATGAAAGTGACATCTTGTCTTTTACAGTAAACAGTGTAAAAAGTCATAAATCACTCTGGAACTTATGATCACAAAAACAACCTGAATGCAATCTGTCTTAAATTTCTGAAACTTCACACTTAAATCAATCCAACAAAAAATGTTTGAGGACCAAGCATTTATTTTTGTAGGTAGAAAAATTTGAGAGGTTGTTTGTGTTGTTGAACTTTCGATTAAAAGAGTGTGAAAAAATTGTATTTCATAATTAAGTATACGTATTTCATTGGAATTATAGCAAGATTTCTAGAAAAATAATTGTTAGAGGACTAATAAAGCCCCTTGGAAAAACTTTGAAATAATTGAAAATCAAAATAGAATGATTGAAAATGAGGAAAATCATTTTGAGTCTAGTCACACCATATGGCTAAAAATTAAAAACAAACATAAAACCAAATTCTCACATCCTAGACATTGTTTGTAGACTATTTTAGGTAGGAGTAAATATTCTTATGGATGAGATAAAAAATGGACTGCAATAAGCAGAAAGGATCCAAGTAATATCAGCCACTGCCAAACTTCATTGAAAAATTGGACTGTGTTAAGCAGAAAGGCAGAAAGGAACCAAGCCACATCAGCTATTGCCAAATTTAATCAGACAATTTAATTTTTTGCATGAATACGGTTGTGCGGATTTTTTTTGCCAAGTACAAGGCAAAAATCGGAAAATTTTCGAAATTAGCTTAAATGTTCTCTTGAAAAAAATTAAATTGCCTCATTAAAATTGGCAAGAGCGGATGTGGTTTGGTTCCTTTCTCCTAAATGCGGTCCATTTTATGCCTTTACAGGAGAGCAGTCGAGCAAATTCCTTTGGAAATTTCAGGGAATTTGCATAATGTCACAGGAAATTCTCGGACAGTTTTAAAAGAGTCTGCACTATTGTTCTCCATTAAAAATTAGATCATCTGATGAACTTTGGAGATGGCTGATGCAACTTGATTCCTTTCAGCTATGTCATAGTGTAATATTTCCCCCCCCCCCCCCCCCCAAGTGAGCACCTGGAAAATGCTGAAAGAACAAAGGAGAGTGTTCAAAAAATTGTGTGACAATATGAATCTTGTCATCATTGGAAAACTGAAACATATCGAGAGATTTACGACATGAGAACCGAGATACCTAGTTCGGTGCTTTCACCATGGATATGATGATGAAAGACCGATGCAATACGGCTAGAAAAATTGAGATGGATCTTTGCAGTCTTTTGAGTATTTAAAACTGAGCATATATCCCACAAATCGATGACCAATCTTGAAAACTGTGTCAGCCTATCAGTGGTTAAAAGTTCACTTCACATAGTTTTTGCAAGGTAAAATCTTACATACTTTGTTTAGAAGGGAAACCTACTAGATATCCCAATACTCTCCTTCTTGTACTTACTTCAGCATTGATTAAGCAACCATTAGGGCCTCATAAGACCCGATCTGTTTCTACAATAGGACACTATCCAAGTGCTTGCTTTGATTCTCGGTTACGTTGGTCCTTTGAAAACAGCGCAAGCTATGTAACAGCCCTTTATTTATCAACCAACAATTCACAAACTCATCCGAAAGAGACCATACACCAAATCCCTTAACATACATGTGGTTGAGTTTGTGTGCTTTGCTCTCCAGTTAAGTAAGATTCTCTTTGAAGCTTACGATAGAGACGGGTTGTCCGTCGAACTAGGTCCGTAAGCAGAGTAGAGAAAACCTGACCTACATGAATGCAGATTTAAAATACCATTCAGCCACACTTCGTATCAGCCGTATTTATACCATGATTCACATTGATTCAATGAAAAAAGAAGTAGTGAGACTAAATAATGAGAAGTTGCCATGAATGATAAGGGATGAGCAACTAGGGCAGAGTTCTAACCATCAACTTGGCTACAAGATACAGAGGAACGGAGGAAAAGTTTCTTACTTTGCCCGACGAGCGTTTTCAAAGCCATCTTGATGATTGGGGTTCACTATTCACAATCACTGCAGTAAACAGAAATTTCACAATATTAATTTTAACAGACAGGTGAGAACGACCAGACGTTTGTTTGTTTTACCACCAATCAAACGATAAGAAAACATGAAAGGGGAAGAAGGGAGGGGGAGGTATTATCAGCTGAACTGGGCATGTACGGTATTTTCTAACTACCGTACGGTAAAAGCTTTCTACTGACGTCACACCTACGGGGAAAAATCGAAACTTTGTCGTCATCCCGTCTACCCGTCCCTCCTACGCAGGTGAAGCGTGAGTCATAAATCCGTTCTTTCTCCCCCTCATTTCATTTTTTTAAATTATGAGTGCCTTCCCACATATTATGCTCCCTAAAAATTGCAGTGGTTTTCACAGAAACTATCAAGAAGCGAAATCAACTGAAAACTTATTTTATTATGCTGTCTGCCCAGCCCTGTGTAAACGTATGTGCAACCGCCGTTGCCTATCTTGATATTGAAGGCAAAACTAATGATTTCAACTGAAGTCTTTTACATCTACTTGTAAACTTATTGCTATGTGCAAAGCACAAGCAAATAAAGTTACCTGAAACAGGTCCTATATATAGAATCCCTAAAATCTACGCCTAATTTCAAGAAACCATCAATTTTTGTAGGAAAACTTCTTACTGCCTGGACCTCCTCGACGCTAAAACGCTGTAAAAACGGAAAATCTTACAAAGTTTCCCTCCAACCCACTTTTCCGGTGATCAAAAAGGTTTTGCACGCTTGACCGTGGGTGATGGTAATATCTATAAATAAAAAAACAAATTGTAATAATTTTTTTTTTTTTTTTTTTTTTTTTGCTTTTCTCACGAAAACTTTAATTCCTGAAACATTTTGATTTTTTCTATTGCTTGAACTTCTATGAAAATTCGAAGGAATATTTTTCCCATTGTATGTAAAAAATGAAATAGCGTTGCAGTTTTGAAATGCTGCTGCGATTGAACGAGAGTTTCCAGGGCTGTCATCGACATAGGTGCACATGTTACGCATAAACAAATAAAACTTTAAAAAAATTGTTTGGAATCCTGTCAAAGTGCCGATGAGTTAAGACGAGAAACTGGCACTTAGCCAGCTGAGAATGGTGCACTTTGTCTTGTCTCCCATTCTTGCGGCTTGTCAGAGAAAATTCTTGGCTGCATTGGACACATTTCATCATACGCAAGATTGCACGCGAAGGGAATAATGAGCGATTGTTACAGCCGCATGTCAGGCTGTTGTCGATTTAATCAAAATATTACGATTTTGCAATGGGATTGAGATATACTATGGAAATCAAAATATTTTTGAGAAATTTTTGCAGACGAATCTCTAGCATTCTCTGAACGTGCTTCAATCCTACATGGGGCTTTAGTGATAAACGAACTATGTTAAGTAGAAAGGAACCAAGCAACATCACCTATTGCCAAATTTACTTGGGCAATTTCATTTTTTACATGGAAATGGTTGTGCGAATTTTTCTGAAAATTTCGGTAAATTTTTTGTAGAGTGCAAAGCAAATTCCTCAAAATTTTCAAAGAAATCCGTACAGACGTTCTACTTTGAAAAATGAAATTACTTAGTTAAATTTGACAATAGCTGATGTGGCTTGGATCCTTTCTGCTTAACACGATCCAAATGTAAGATTGTAGCGAGAAAAAGTTACCATTCAAGCGAGAATCTCAATCGGCGCCTGACTGTATTTTGAGCGATAAATATTCGAACACTGCCGTCGCGCAATTGCATACCCACTCTTTTGAAGGCGATTTATGGGCTATCTCAATTCATGCGGTTCAGAGATATTTACCTCCCTAATATTTCAACGCTGTCAGCTCTTCTTATATACTTATATTATTGGGTGCAATAGATTACCTATAGACTATATTTGGTTGGGTGTTCTGCGACACTGTATAAAAGCAGAAAGATTACCTCAACCCTTTCCGCACTGAGACTTTCTTTGAGCGGTTCGCAGGATAATAGCAGTCATTTTTTTCTTAATAGCACTCGTTTAGTTTAAAGCATATAAATTCGATTGAAAGGAGAAGAAATCTTCTTCAATTGCTTTGCAAGATCTAAATGAAAGTCTCAACGACTGCCTCAGCCAACTTCCAACAAACACGCAAGCCGTTTGGCACTTCGGCAGTCTATCGTCTCATGCGAACAGTGTCAGTGTGAACGCACCTTAACCTACACCTAACCTAAAATCAAAACACTGTGGATGTGGATGTGGAACAGTCAATTTTTATTACCTCGCTGATCATTTCCTCGGTATTCTTATTTTTGTGTGTGTTTTCTAGTGATATGATGCGGATGTTCTGTTGAATTATTAGTTTAAATAAGATATTTTATAATGATTGATGTTATGAAATTTTAAATGCACCATCCTCTTCCCTTCATCTCCATTCTCAGTGGTCACCCTTTCAGCACATCCTTTCTTTAGTTTTCAAAATTAATCTTTTTTCCTAAGTTTTAATTAGTGATGGCTTCAAGAGGAGGACCGTACGTAGTTGGCACTGATGGTGCAGATTTTGCTCACAGGCAGAGAGTAGCTGCTCAGTACCAAATTAGGTGAGACCATCCTTCCTTTTATTATCGTCTGCCCTCATTCATCTAGCACCCCAATACTTTTGCAGTACATGGTGCCCATGCAGATGATACTCATTGGTTATCACATGCAGCGAGGTAACATGTGTCTCTCAGCTCAGTGCTATTGCGTTTCTGTGTGCTAGGTAAGGCCAGAATCCACACTAGTTTAAGAGCCTTGAAGTCAGCGATGTAATTTTCAGTTTGGCATTTTGGCATATAGAATAATGATGTGGATCAGGAACACCAGTCACATTTGAATGATGTGCCCGCAACCCTTATCCTTACTTAAGGTCTTACAAATATTGATGAAATGGTGTTCTTTTATCAGCACATCTGTCTACTGCTTGTATCCAGGGAATTGACGAAGTTTAAAAAAGTGTCTTACCCAGCTCATAAGTTTGACTTTTTACTCTTAAGGAGATTTTAAGACCATTTGATATTTGCTAAGCGGAGACTACCAGATAACGCAACCTTTACGCTGTAGCATTTCTTCAACCTCATTGCTGTCATTTATTAGAGCTGAAGAGGAACTATCCCCCTTATTTTCTTTGTAACAGACATTCATGATCGAAAATAATCGATCAATGGGGCATTCCAGTTCTAGAGCTCAGATCAAAAGACTGAGTAAATACAGAATGCTAAGAAATTTGGCACTATCTTATCTTGATCGCGTTTCTATCATCTACATTTTTATACTTGATTATGCGTATCTAACAGCTAAATAATGCACTTCTTAGACCCAATTTTTTCGAAATTCAATTTTAGAAGCTCATGTTACTCTGGAGAGTGTCAGGAACATCACATCTAATAATCTTAAAATTTAGCAAGCGCCAAATTTCTTGGTAGGTATTCTCTTTGTAGTCCTTTAGATTGAATAGATTCTTTTGAAAAGTAAAAAAAAAAGTCATAATATTAAAGAATACCAACATGGCAAACACTTCCCTATCATGTGGGTGAATACGAAAGCAAACAAACTGTTCGCAACTGTGTTTATCATGAAATATTTTTGACTGATGAGGGCCTAAGATTTCTTTTCTAAAAAAAAATTAAACCTAAAATTTCTTTCTTCTAATTTACGTACCGTAATCAATTGTAGCTCAATTGAGTATTGTCTTATGAAGCATACTTATTTTCTTTCTGTTTCAGTGCTCAAAACAAGTCAAGATTGAAATGGTGTATATTTTTCCATTATCTTTTATTCTTTGTCATGCTAGCAAAACTGTCAGCAGATATTTTAGATAAATTAGATATTTTCATCCTTGAAATAGAAGAACTGGAAATACCCAAAGTGAGTACTTTCATTTGCATCAGCCATTTACTTGGAAGTTCTTAGGGTGGAATCAAAAAGGGTCATTGGAGTTGAGCATGACATAGGTGGTGCGACTGAAAAATCATCTCTCTCTGAATAGTGATGTCTCAGAATTTCTCTCCTGATTTTACTTTTCCAAAAAAAGGTTACCAAAAAGTATTTTGCTTGAAACTGTTTTCAGATAGGCAAAATTACAAAGTTTTGTGAAATTCTACACATTGAAAACGAATTCCTGTTTTAAACAATTCAGTACAAAGTATGACATAATTTGCAACATTGCAAACTGAATTAAAGGATCTTGTAATTATTACCCTTTGAACTCATTTCTCACTCAGAAAGACACCGAGGTTGGAGCTGAGTCAAAACGGTTTGTGACGCCATCCCAAAATTAAAAATACTACTAACCTGATGGACAGTATTACCCTTGCTAGAGTTGTGAAGCTTATCCTTGCGATTCTTTTCCAAAATTACCGTCTTTATATTGGGTATAATCAGAGTATTGCATCCGTCACTAAATACTTCATTTAAAATTTGAGACCTCAATCTTTTTACTGAACTCGTGGTTTCTTGAAGAATCAGCTAATAGTTTTGTTCATTTTATTATTTCAGCCATTATGGTGGGAGTACACTTGGTGTATAAGTCTACTCCTCTCATTTCTAGGGCTGTCGGCTGTGAAGAAAAACAAAATCAAAATGATGGAGCGCTACATGATGGGCATAGGTGTTTTTGGATTTTGTCCTTTGCTATATGCCATAATTTACTATTTTTCGGATGTCTGGGCGTACGTCAATAGAGGAGACACAAAACACATTGAAACTTGGCAGGTAATATTCCTAAAGAACAAATGTGACCTTCTTTTTAATTTTGCTGTGCCCAGGAAAAATGCTGAATGAACATTCAAACATTGTCAAATGTCGATTGCTATAGTATTTATTTTTAAGAGGAGAAAGAAAAACTTTTCGTTCGAATTTTTAGTTGCACTGAAGTAAATTACAATAAAAATTCTTTGAACATTTCGATTGAAAAGATCTCGGCACTTTCATTTATAACAGCAGATATTTGGCAACATCTAGATGCTCCTATGATTTTTTCCCCAGTCTCAGTATTGAAACTCTTACAAGATAGCCAGTTTTTGTCAAATTGAATGGAGAACTTGTTATTTGAGTCGGCACTGACAAGCATTTCAGCTAGTATCTCAAGAAATAGGTTGCTCATCTATCCAAAATACTACTTTTAGTTTATGAGAGTCATAAGAGCGTATGTATGCATTGAAGATTTGGACAGAAGAACAAATGGACTGACAAATTGTGATAAAATTCTGGTTTTTTTTTAATTCTACGGAAAAATGGAACCATCACTTTTAGTAGTACATCAAGCTGTTTTTTTTTAAATCCTTTTGATGAAAGTTAAAATTATGCATCCTGAAGAAAAAAATTACATTCAATTAATTAGATAAATTATTTTTTGTATTTACCTTAAGGGTTTTCTGAAAAGCTTTTTAGAAATATGTAGACAGCTGCAATGTGCTCTTGGATGTAATCATTCTGTTTTTGGTTAAAATTGAAGTTGTCAGCAAAATATTTTGAAACTGCAACATTTATTTGGATACTCAGTAATTCCTCTGAAAGTTACTTGATCCTAACTTTTCATTTTACCACTGTTACAGGGGTACCCATATGGACTTCTCTGGTACGCGTTTATTCTTCTAGCTCTACAAGTTCACTTGTTCTCTCTCTTTTTCGCAAGAAATCTTCTCACAGCCTGGACATCGAGAGGCACCAAAAAAGCTCAATAGGAAATAGTCTGAACTTGTTGTTGTTTTTCTTTTTTTTCTCTTTTTTTCCAACAAAATACTTATTAACTTACCAAATTTGTGTTCAGTTGTCTCTGTTACTAAAATAATGAGTTCAGTTAATTGTTGACAAATTTTGTAAGACAGATTTTTGTACTTTTTTCTGTGGATACTAGTATGCAGTGGGAGTAAAATCCACTTGGAATTTTAATTTGTTTTTCAATTTGAGAACTTCTCTTGACTTCAGACGACTGAAAAATTCTTCCATTATGTGCAATTATTGTTCAAAAATTCACACACCTTGATCAAGGTGTGGACCAAGATCAAAATGCTAAATGTTAGCTGCTGACAGATGGACCATATTCTGCAATAAAGAACAACTATTTCTGGTTCATTTCAGAAACGACTTATGTGCTATTGGTTTTCCCTTGCAGATAGGTGTTGTGGATGAGCTAGAAATAGCAGTTCTATAATGCATGATGTGTCCCAAACAGCAGTAAGGGTTCTTATTGAACCAAAATAATAACAATTTATAATTTTACATCTAACATCAGTCACCATGGACCTCACTAGGAGCGTGCTATGTCCAGGAGAAACAATATCAGTGAAAGAAAATGGTTATTCAATACAGATTTTCATCACCCAAACATTTTTAGTTTTTCTTTCTTAGTGGTGAACCAGTCTCTCTGCTAAAATTGCTGAATCGGAAATGGTCCTTTGGTATTCAACAATTTTCATCCCATTAAAGAACATGTTTAATGAAGATTGAAATACTGAAAGCCTGGACAGTGTCGATTAAAAGTATGTACATAATCATATTCATGTCTTAGGCCAATAATCAAATTAGTCATTTTTTCAAATGCCTAGGCATATGGGTATTATGTAAGGCAAAAGCTATTTTTTATCAAGCATGAATCATTATAACATGTACTTAATTCATCGGCTATTGGGTCGTTTTTGTCAGTTATAAATGAACTAAGATCTGACAGTACTTTTTTACGCACAAAAGTGTTCCTAATTTCTAATAATAGGTACTGACTCAAATTATCTCTTTGAGATAAATGCTAGTTGCTCCTTTGGAGTCTTAGGTAAATCAATGTGAATGATTTTTATGTAAAACTTGATAAATTTTGACTGCGCAATTAACATTGCGGTCATTTGTAGCCCCAAAAAATGACATGTATATTTTCCTTTAAACTCTAACCTTTAAAGTATTCATTGTTTTTTTCTTCTTATGCCTTTTTACTATTTCAATCCTACTCTCTTTCCAATTTATTTTTGAACAAACATGCAAATATTTCAAAGAATTCGATTAAACATCCAAAAAATGAAAACGCAACCTACGCGTTTGAAATGAACTTGCATCAGTAAAACATAAAAAAGTCTGTATTTGCCCTCTACAAATACACTTCTATGGACTTGCCTTTGTATAGACATTTTTTCAAATTTTTTGCCCAATATTTATTTACCTACCCTAAATTTTAAAAAATGCTGAGGATGAGTCTGGCTCTCAAAACAGTCTCCTAGTAAACCTTTTTAATGAAACCCAAAGAAATTGTTTAAAGACAAGGTTTTGTTCTCTCTTTACATCCTAAAATTTTACTTTTTATAGCCATTAACTGCTCAGTAAAAGAGAGTCCAGCAATTGGAAACTTTACCTTTGAGTACATTTTATCAGTTGAAAACGTTCAGAAAAAGATCCAGGATTATATCTAAAATTGAAAAATATTTAATATTTTGTGCGTTTACAGTACCTGTGTAGTTTTTTTACTTTGAGAATATTTTTGACTAATTTCGGAATGAAAACGGTATAAGTTTTTCGAAGAATTGTTAAGTTCTCTCCTAACTTGTGGATTGAAAGTAAATTTTTACTTCTCCCATCATATGCAAGTTTCCTCTGTTCTTTCACCGAAAACTGATGCTTTAATGCTTGATGATTGTGCCGTAAAAGTGACTATTGAAACTTTTTTCTTCTAAAGAGTCCATGACAAAGAAAATTTTTTAATCTTCGTCATAGTCAGCTTTGAACTAAACAGAGTTTTCTATCCGAAAAATTTCCTGATGATCAGGAACTTAACTTTTTTCTAAATTAAGGAAAAGTTTGGTGATATATTTCTTGTTTCGTTTCTTAATTACCTAACACTCCTGGTAAATATGAACTTTTTTATTTGATAGAACCAAATTTTGATACACCAATTAAGTATACTACTTTGTAGTGAATTTACATAAGTAGTATTTTCATGAAGTGTCTCTGTAATAATGTGTTTTATCCCATGGATTGTTAAAATATTTTCATTAAGTGCATATTATTCAAATGAGTTTCTGTTGATTAAATTTTCTTGGTTTTCATCTCCTCTTTTATCATTTGTCTTTCCTTTCAATAAAATTAACACCTTTGTGCAGTTATAAAAATGCTCATTTCTTTCTACTGGTGAGTTTTGAAATGCATTGCATCAGCAGTTTCGATGTATGTAAAATACAATTCGCAAGAAGGCAACTTCCGACATTCAGGTCATGCAAGTTCAAAATAATGCTCCAGCTAAGTCCCAGTCTTTTGCTTGTGTTTTTTAAGGATGTGTTAGAACATTCCCCACATTGACTCATCAGTGCAAAAATGTGAAAACAATTTAGAAAATGTTTCGACAGTCTTGCCCTCGATATCAGTGGACTTGACACTTCATTGGTTTTTATTTTATAATATAATTTTTTTTCCTTTTGTAAGTCTTGTCTACAAATCATTAAATTATTAAAATACCTCAGTAAGATACTGCAAGATCCTGCTTCTTAATTTTTTAATTATTCTGGTAAAATTATTTTTTTGCGAAATACAATCCTGGCTTTACCGTACTTAAACTACGGCCTGAACGGTCGAAACTGCAGTAGCGGCACAGGAAAGCCAGAAAACCAAGCGGGGACGCTGCTTCAATATTAAACTTCCATCGCCTTGCTAAGGCGCAGGGATACAACTATTTGAACTCTCCGGAACGCGTGAGGTATCACGCTTAAATTGAAGGCGTTTTCGAATCTTCCGTATTTAAATGACGAGATTCTCCAAATTTGTTTGCATTATATTGTAGATTTGAGTTCCTTTTATTATTTAGTTAATTTATTCCTGCGTCTTAATTTTTAATTATTCTGGTAAAATTATCTTTTTGCGAAATACAATCCTGGCTTTAGCGCCCTTAAACTACGGCCTGAACCGTCGAAACTGCAGTGGCGGCACACAGGGGCGAACTGGTTGTCGAAAAGTTAGGAGGAGATCTAAATGTAAGGGCCCCTCCCCCGGTAAATTTTGAAAATTTCACACTTTTTAAGCGCAATTTTAGGCATTTTTCGAGTTGGATTCTCCATCTTCAGTGCTTGAACTTCAAAATAACCCATTCTCAGGATTCATCGGCTGTCCTTTCATCACATACCTAAGCTTTAGGCGACCTTCCATGTCTCAAAAGACAAATTTCCAGGGATTTTGGGGCCTTTTAGTGACTGAAAAGGATAAAAAAATTACATTACGGGAAAAATACGATGACTCGAAACTCGAATTAAAATACGTGATACGATGGTATCTCAAATTGCATACCCTCTGAATTGAAGGGAACCTAATATAGGTCGGGCACCCGTCCGTGCTAAGGAAAAACTCCGTATGAACATTCGAGAGTTGCCAAATTCTTTTAATAAAATGTTTCTTTTTGAGGAAATAAGTTATGAATGTTTTTCCTTACAATTTTCATGAGCTTTAGAAGAAATTGCAAACAATATATTATCTGAAAAATTGGAAGGGAAATATTCATATGTTTACCAGGAAAATCGTGTTATATAAAGGGAAATTTGGCAACGCTTGAAGGTTCATACGGCGTTTTTCCTTAGCACGGCAGCGCAGGTGGGCCGAGTCAGTGGGAGAGCGGAAAAGTCGGACATGAAATGGAAACTTAAAAGCTTTTATATCTTCGTCAATATGAAATGTAGAAGTTTACATGTGATTTCATCGGTTTCTCCGCAAAATTTACCTTTCAAGGCATATCTTAAAATAATGTGACAAAATTAACATCAAAAGCGGTTTAAGTCCAAAATTTCATGCTCGACTTTTCCATTGTGTCCCGTGGCGGATGGCCTATAATCTGTCAACGGTGGTCTGGAGAAACAAATAAACGGACAAAAAATACTCTGCATAGTTCCTCACGTGGAAGATAGTTTATTTTTTTTATGATATAAAGTACAAAGGTTATAAAATAATTGCTTCAATTGATAACATGCATTCACTGACTTTTTACAAAATTCATACATCTAGCTGTATCTGTTCAGTCCTGCCGTCAGAGCTGATTCTTTTAAACAAAGTGACTACTAAAAATAAAAATAGATCCTTACAAGCCGTAGTATATTTTTTTTACGAAATTATGAAGACAATGCACTCCGAATACCTGATTTTAAGTATAGGCAACCGCTGCAAGCCCGTAGTTTTTGAGACTAGGTAAGTGTTCCTGTTTTTAAAAGCAACTTACAGCTTAGAATTGCTTTCATTGTCGGCAGTTTTGGTATTTTCTTCACCGTTCCCAGTGCATATTTGGAATGTCAGACTTTTGAAGGGTTTGGTACTTAGTGCGAACATTAAAATAAATCAGTCAACTTGAATATAAAGTTTAAAAATTTTGGAACAAATAATTATTTCATAAGACTCTAAATAAAAATGTACACCATTTATGCCTAGGCACTGCTCAATACATAAGAAGACACTTAACAAAAAGGCATGGCCGATTGACCGAGTTTCAATTACGCCGTGATCAATTTCGTCCCTCCTGGCAGTGATTGAACCAACTGTGTTGTGGGCGCCAAGAGGGGATACGTGTCAGAAAAGTAAGCAACTCCTAATGCAGAGAAAAATTGCAACCTACTTTGATTTTACTGCAATGGGTATCTGATCTTTTAAAAGACCCCTTCAATTAGTGGATACGCAACATACACAACACTCATGGCTGTAGTAAATTTACCGAGTAATCGCAATGTGTGGCAACCTGCTGTCTTCTTCTAGCTTTTTTAGAGCAGCTAGCACTCGTACAGCAACTGTGGGTTGAATCCAGACGCAATTAATGATGTAGGGTGATTAGTCTCGGATTCTGGCATGGTCGAACTGGCGTGCGATATATCGTTTCGATTAAGTTAAAAATCGCTCGGCAGATTTTGATCTCGGCCAAAAAAGGACGATATTCCCTGCCTATGAGCCCAAGGAGTCATTCTCAACGAATGACTGAAAAATGAAAGCAGGATTCTTCTTTAGAAAGAACCTTGCATTCGATAAGTCGCAGACATCAATTGGCTTGCTAGCTGTCGGCGATTGTTAATTGCCTGCGACAGATACAGTAATCTTGCTCCGTGCTGAATGCTAGGTTTTTTCCAAAAGGAATTCTTCCTTCATTTTTCAGAATTTTGCGATTTTTTTCAGTGGAGAATGAATGATTCTTGGAGTTCATGCTGAGGGGCTTTCGTCCTTTTTTTGGAGAAAAATTCAAATTCCACCGAGATTTTTCAACTGATCCAATACGATATATCGCACGCTAGTTCGACCACGTCAGAATTCGGAACACAGAAGTCCGGTGTTCCTCTAGCATTTTCAGCGGGCCGATTATTGAAATTGAAATACAAAGCCATAGACAAAGAGGACAAAAGTGGTATGGAGGGATCCTATTGGTGGAAGCGGGTGGTTGCAGTGGACATAGGAGGTAGGTAATAGACTAACGAACGGCAACCCACGTGAAACCCTACAAATAGTCAATAATTTTCTCCCTTAGTCTATAGGAACCACCAACCTCAAACAATAGGATCGCTCAATACTCCCTACGTCTTCTTTGTCTATAGCTTTGCCTATCAATTTCAATAATCGGCCCGCTGACGAGGTTACGTTTCGCACGGCTTCAGTTCAAAAGCGGGGGAGCTGATGATGATTGAGGGTGGTTGACGGAATGTTAGAAGGATCCGAACTCCTTGCTCCAAGCCTCGTAGTTGGCGACGTCGGCGGTGCTGACGCTCTTCTTACATCGCGCAATGGCCTCCTCGAAGTCCTGCTCCGTCACGGGTAGATCCACGTCCGACTTCTTGATCTGTTTGATCTTCTCTGGCGACTGACCGCTGATCTTCCGTCTCATACACATCATGGCTGCGTCCCTGAAAATTTACACATGAACTCAGTTATTAATAGTTTCTACTGGCGGAATAAAGGAGAGGGATCAAGGGATCGTTGTAGCACTTTCATGGGCTATCAGGCGGATTGTTGAAATTGATGGGCAAAGCTCTAAGACAAAGAAGACAAAACGGATGTGGAGAGATCCTACTGGTGGAGGCGGGTGGCTGCAATGGACAAAGGAGGTGGGTAATAGACTAACTAAAGGCAACGGTTTCAGGACATTTTGTCAACGATTTTTTGTCCGGGCACCTTTTTTGTCCAGTAGTTCACGCCCACACGTAAAATAAGCAACGGTGACTTGGTCCAAGCGTTATATTTTAGTCGGTATGTAAAATTATATTGACAATATGGAAATGAGAAATTAAAGCCTAACAGAGCGGAGCGGCGTGCTGCCAGCGCGAGAGACTCACTGGCGCCTACAAACCTAAGTGGATACTTCACGCATTGCATGATGCTTGAAGTATCCACTTAGGTTTGTAGGCGCCAAAGCGCGTTTCGCGCTGGCCGCCTGCCCGCCGTGCGGCGGCGCCTGAAGCAACTATTTCACAACAGAGGTGTTGCACAGTATAAATAATACAAGATAAATAAAAAAAATACAAGAGCGGAGTTTTTTAAACATCGCTAACGAGGTTCGTGGTTTGGAAGTTTCACCGTCAATTGTATGTTTTTCGATGGTGATCATGTTTCTCGCTACGTTTACCAACCCTGCGCCGAGCAATGTCAGAAATCTCGTTCTAGCATCTAGATTTTCTGGAATATACTACACGGGAAAAAAGTTGCTGATTCAACAATTCAATTGCTAAAAACAGTGAGTGCAATGTTTCAACGCAGATTTTACAATAAAAAAATGCTACTTTAACCACCCCCGTAGTTAAATTAGTTTACAATGTGGTTAAAGTAGCATTTTTTTATTGTAAAAATTGCGATGAAACATTGCACTCACTGCTTTTAGCAATTGAATGATTGAATAAGCAATTTTTTTTTCCCGTGTAGGCACATGATAATTTCGCGCGCTTGTCACTCATGTTGATTTTGGGTTGGATTTCGCCTCAGAGTGACTATAACGCAAATCTTAGTACTCTTTACTCAGGGATCTTACCGACAAACGTTGGCAATGTCTGAACCGGTGTATCCATCAAGCTGGGCAGCAACTTTCGTGCAGTCCAAGTTCGGGTCCAGTGTCACAGTTTCCATGCAAAGATTTAACAAGGCCAGTCTTGTTTGATCTGAATAGAGTAAATATGAAAGCAACAATATAATCTAACTGTAAATAGGGGCAGTTGGCCGAGGAGAAAAATAGGAAATACCCTGATCAGCCGATCGTCTTTGAGGGCGATCCGCGCTCCTTGCTCCTACGATCATTTTCTCTTTCAGTGGATTTATTGTGTCAATGCACCGGTCGACATACTGTGCTTTGTAATTTGATCAGTGGAAACAGCAAACTTGATGGTTATAAACTAGGCTCATAAGGTTTAGCGCACTTTTTGTAGATATCATGCATGTAGCATTTTTTTTTTTTTTTAACCCGCCTTCGATACCAAGCCGGGTCAAATTGACCCAAGGCTTGCTAAAAACACGTGACCCACTCGCAAAATTTAGATATACACAAATAAGAATAACACATCAAAAAAAAAGAAAAAAATTGAGTGTCCACACAGAGACTAGAAGATAGGAGAGACGTGCTCAGGTCTCATTTTTTAACTTTTCTGCCGAATATGAGTGACACCAGGACACGTCATTGGCAGCATAGCGCGGAGCATTGCGAGTCGACGTGACGCCTCGCGCCATGGCGCCTTCAATTTTGCAGACGCAACACGGGCATCCATCAAGCACGAATAGTTGTATCTCTCGGCCGTCATCAAAGGGAGCCCTTTCACTTGCTCCATTTCTATATTGTGTTGGTTCCGTTTGTTTAATTTTTAGAGGTACATCAAGAGTAATGGGCAACACAACAGAGGATATGCGGAGAGACGTAATCGGGCTTCGTTTTCTGACTTTTCTCCCGAATTTGAGCTACATTTTATTAACAGGATATCGTGGGGCATTGCGAGTTGACGCCTCGCGCCATCGCGCCTTCAATTTTGGAAACGCAACACGGGCATCCATCAAGCACGAATAGTTGTATCTCTCCGCCGTCATCAACGCGAGTTGAAACAGTTGGTGATTTTGCTAAAGAACGCTCAAACTTCAAGATACTACGAAGGAGAGCTTCTAGCAACTTTCAGAACTTACAAAAGCTACGTTAGTTTTATTTTTTATATAACTTACTGTCAGGTAAAGGAATATAAACACGCTTCTCAAATCGTCTTCTGAAAGCCTCATCTATATCCCATGGGTGATTTGTTGCCGCTAGCACCATTATTATTTTATTATCATCCCTGAAAATAAAATAAAAAAAAAAAACAAATTTGAAGAATCCAGCCTAAGAAAAATAAGTTATTTACGTACAATATTGGAGTGATGAACCATTTGGACCATTTTAAAAAAAGCTTTATGCTTTCCGACAACAATATTAGGAAAAAAATGAGTCGGGAGTAATTCCGAGCAAGAAAAAATTTGGTTGTTTTTTTTTCTTTTTTTAGTTAAATCCGTGCGGATTTAACTCAACATCAGTTTTTTTGAGTCCCAGAGGCGTCCTTTTGTCATCGTTAAGTTTAGGTTGAAAAACGACAACAGAGCAACGTTTCTTTAACTCAAAAAATCTGACTTAATGTTAAAATCGCACCGATTTAATTCAAGAAAACCAAATTTTGTCTACAAGAAACAACGCTCTAAGTAAAATTACGTAATATCTCAAGAGGAGACTTTTACAGTGAGTGTAATTATCTATTTTTGTAATTTCGGAAATATTAATTTCCTTTTTTACCTGCTATTTCCCACTCCTTACCCAGGTCTCCCATAACTCATGTTATTTAAAAATAGACAAAATTTGCTGCTTTAACTGAATCAGTCTGTTCAGTTACATTAGAACAGTCAAATTTTTAAGGAAACCCGATTTCAAAAATGTGGGCGTTACAGCACTCGTCAGTTTCACCCAATCACTGCTAGGGGTGGCTAAGTATCCATTGAAAAATTGAATGGCTTGTAGACAGAATTTATAGTGTGCAGAATGAGAAATACGTGCAGCTTAGCGTGTTTTTTTAATTGAATCATCCAATGAATGTCTGTATGGTGGTTTCTATGATTTTATGGTAGTTACCCTGCTGAGTTGAGGCCATCCATGTGAATAAGAAGTTCCGCCTTGAATCGTCTCGAGGCCTCATGCTCCGAATCCGTTCCTCTTTGAGAACACAACGAGTCCACTTCATCGATGAAAATTGTGCTAGGAGCGTAAAAACGGGCCTGCCAACCAACAAAAGAAACCACATCAGTCATTTGATTATTCCGCTCTACCGTGCTAATGAAGAACGCCGTATGAGCCTACAGATGTACCGGGAAAACTGGTAAACGTCAGGGACTTTTAAAAAGTCAGGAAAAACCGGGAAAGGTCAGGGAAAATGACGAAAATGTCAGGGAAATAATTATCAAATTGCCTTTATTTGTTTTTTTAGAATGCGGGTTTAAAGTTTAGACCGACAAATTTTGCCTGAAAACTAATTATATAATTATGTCTTTTTACCATCTAGCGTATCGTCAATTGGCAGGGAATTTCACCAAAATGTGTCAGGAAAATCCGAGAAATGTCAGGGAATTTAATTTTCTAAGTTCTAAGGCAACCCTGGTATTCTGCCGTGCTAAGGAAGAACGCCGTATGAGCCTGCAGAGGTTGTCAAGTTTCATCCGATAAAAACCGAAATTACTAAGAAAATTGCGAATATTATTTTCGAAAATTTTGTACGCGATAATATTGTGCGCAAAAATATCTGAAAATTTCAATGAAAAGTATGCATGAATGTTGTCAAAAATACATGTTTTATCAAGGGAAATTTGGCAACTCTCGAATGTTCATACGGCGTTCTTCCCTAACACGGCAGCGCAGCAGAAGTTGCTTGAGTTGTCAGGCGTCAAAAAACGAGTGTACAGTGTACACCAAGTTCTTTGTCTACTTTGTTTCAAAATCAGGAGAAGCTTTTTATTCACTACACGCTTCGCGTTCTCCTTTTCTAGAAAGCGTTAGCAGAGAAAAGTTTCCGTCTCTTTTGGTCAACCACACACAACGACGGTGAAACTCCAAACCACGTATCTCGTTTGCTGTGTTTTAAAATCTCCACTCCAAACTTATTCTCTAAAATAAGAAGAAATAGACATGATTCTCTGAAGTTTTCACAGAATCGTCCTCGCACAGAGTAGAAAAATTTCGACATTTTTTAAGAATGACCGTTGAGTATAGTTTTCCAATGGATAAAATAAAGTATGACGAGAAGTCTGCAACGTCGCAAACTGAAATACGTGGTTTGGGAGTTTCATCGTCGACACATTTTCCTTTTTGAACATGATGAGCCCTCTTGAAATTTGCTTGACATTTTCTAATGACTGATTTGAACTGTCTAAAAATTGCCTTCTTCGAACTATTTTGCTTAAAAGATAGGTCGAAAGAAAAATTACAACTTCACAATATTTGCAAATTAAAGACCCGGAATAAGAAGACAAAACGTCAAGCCACGTCCCTTAGGGGAGAATTTTGAATAAATATTCAAACGTTTCAAAGTCACCCGTAAAATAGTTACCGATTAAGAAATTTGTGAGTATCTATTCCTAGATTTTGCAGATACTCACAAGTCTCCCAGGAAAATACCATTTATCGAAGGAAATCTGGCATCGTCCAACGGCTCTTACTGTGTTCTTCTTTAGCGTAGCAGTCGGGTTCATAACACGACCAAAGCGAACGCACGAATGGACGATTGTCGATCCCAGGGGTTGGATACAACTATTCCAGCTCGACGGATTCCATTGGTGCATACGCAAAAAATTGAAGGCGTTTCGCAATGCAACGCTCACTTATTACATATCGACGGTGAAACTACCAAACCACGTATCTCGTTTGCGGTGTTTAAAAATCTACGCTCACATTTTATTTTTTGGAAGTAGACCAAATCAATATCATTCCTTGAAATTTTCACAGAATTTTCTCCGCGCGAAGAGGAAAAATCACAGAAATTTTCAAGACTGGACGTTAAATAGTTTTTCATTTAAAAAATAAAGTATGACAGGAAGTCTGCGACGTCGCAAACCGAGATACGTGGTTTGGTAGTTTCACCGTCGATATTTCTTCTTTCGATGGAAGTGAAGGCGTGCTTATTTTAACCCATAATAACGGGCGCTTTAAAATGTTATGGCGGGCTGATCTATATAATAAAATGCTGTCCATGTCTGTGCTGACTCACCATTTCAAATAGAAGGCGTACCAATTTTTCCGATTCACCTCGGTACTTGGAGGTTAGTGTGGAGGAGGACACGTTGAAGAAGGTGGTGCCGCACTCTGTGGCGACAGCTTTAGCGAGCATTGTTTTCCCGGTTCCCGGAGGGCCCACCATCAATACGCCTTTCCATGGTCGCCTTATTCCCTGAACAAAAGAAAAAGACAACCCTCGCTGGTGAAATAATTACTCAAGAATATTCCAAAACTTTGAGTGGTGATCTCATGGCCCAAAAAACTAAGAAGGCGAAAATAACTTGCGCCATGAGTCTTGTTTCAACTATTTTGCAAGGTTGATAACTTAAAGCAAACTAATCAGAGAGTGTAATCCAAGCACATACGATACGTGTGTTATTGGGTTTAGGCAGATTCTTTAAAATAAATTAAAAAAAAAAAAAATCAGTGTCATTTAAATTTTCTGCAGTAATAGAAATCCAAAAATTGTGTTATTTTTTTATAGGTTTTGCCCAACTTCCAGTTCGTACTTGCCCGAGGGTGCCTCTGATTCCTCGAATTTTCCGGTGCCACATGCAATCCGGGCTGCCTACCTATCGTCTCGGCGAAAGATTCTAATGCGCAGTCTATATAGATTGTGTTATATCGTCACCCTCCAACCAAAGTATCACAAGCGCCTTGCGACGTTTCCGCCGTCATTTTATTTATTTATTTTTTTTTTTTTTTTACAGAAAAATTGTTGGTTAAATCTGTTTAAAAATTTCACTGAATTTTAGCGGCAGCACGATGAAAATTCAGTGAATTTTCAGACAGCTTCGTTAAAAAAAATAAAATGGCGGCGGAAATTTTGAAACGTCCCACGGCGCTTTTGATACTTTGCTCGGAAGGTGACGATATGCTTATGCCTAGAACTCGTCTGCGGGCCGATTATTGAAATTGATAGACGAAGCTATAGACATAGATGACAAATCGGATATGGAGGGAACCTATTGGTGGAAGCTGGTGGTTGCAATGGACAAAAGAGGCAAGTAATAGACTAATTAACGGCAATCCACGAGGAACTCGACAGCTATTAGTCCATCATTTTCTCCCTTAGTCTATGAGAACCACACATTTCAACCAAGAGGATCGTTCCATACCCCCTATGTCTTCTTTGCTTGTAGCTTTGTCTATCAATTTCAATAATCAGCCCGCTGCGGGTTGATTATTGAAATTAATAGACAAAGCGATGGACAAAAAGGACACAGGGAGTATGGAGCGATCCTATTGGTTGAAATGTGTGGTTCCCATGGACTAGGGGAGAAAATGATGGACCAACTGTCGGGTTTCTCGTGGGCTGTCTTTAGTTAGTCTATTACCTACTGCCTCCGTCCATTGCAACCACCCGCTTCCACCAATAGGATCCCTCCATACCTCTTTTGTCTTCTTTGACTATAGCTTTGTCTATCGATTTCAATAGTCAGCCCGTTGGTGGAGATGAACGAACCTTAAAGAAGTCAGGCATGATCATGGGGAGAACGACGGCTTCCTGGAGGATGGCCTTGGCTTCGTTGAGGCCGGCCACCTTGTTCCACTGGACGTTGGGGTGCCGCTGGAGGATGTCCTTCTCGAGTGTCTCGACGAGGTGGAGCTCGTAGCCGGAGGGGTTGAACACCCTTTGGTCCTCCTTCTCGGCCGATCCGGCGATCGAGTCCTTGGGGGAGGCGCTCCCGTCGGCCTCCTTGTCCCGATTCTCGGCGTCGGCGCCGGCCAGGAGCTTCTTCACGATCGGCCGGATGTTCACGACCCGCCTCTCTCGCTCCTTCCGCCCGCTCACCGCCAGCCCGTCCAGGGAGCTGTTGATTCGCGGCCGCTTCGAGACGTTCGGGTGGGATCGAGATCTGTGAAAACACAGCACGGAAAAAAATCAAATTGAGGAGATTTCCGGGAAAAGGGCACATAGCAAAACATGGCGTTTGAGAACAATTTCGCTTCGAGACGTTAGGGTGGGATCGGGATCTGTGAAAACACAGCACGGAAAAAAATCAAATTGAGGAGCTTTCCGGAAAAAGGGCACATAGCAAAAAATAGCGTTTGAGAAAAATGCATTTTAAGTTTCCATCATTAATTTCTGGCCACCGATGGTACCTTTCATCGCAGCTTAGACTCCCGATTTCGAACGAGAGTCACTGTCAGTGGCCATAGAGTAATGATAAAATTTCCAATGCATTTCTCTCAAACGCATTTTTTTGCTATGTGCCCTTTTTCCGGGAAGCTCCTCAATTACTGATTTAAGTTTTTCACGGTAAGATAGTTTCATGGATCAGTAACAGATGGAGCAATTTTCATAGTGCTTTTATTCGTTACTATATATTTTTTTTTTTTTAATTAAAAATTCAGATCAAACTTTCATCAAGTCAGATCAAACTTTCATCAAGTCCTGATCAAACTTTCATCAAGTTTAGGTGAAACTTTCATCAAATTCTGACCATACTCTCATTCAACTTGTATAAAATACTGTTCAAAATTTTTTAGAGACCTTCATCGAATTTTCGTCAAAGAGTCCATAAAAGTATGGCTACGGAGCAGGTCTAGATAAATTTTCATGAATTCGTGTCACATTCTCTTGAAATTCTAATCAAACTTTCATCGAACTTCGATAAAATTTTCGTCAAAATCTTATCATACTTACATAAATTCTTATTGAACTTTCATCAGATTTGTGTCCATGAAGTACTTATCAAAACTCCCAATAAACTCAACAAACTCCCTTTAAATTTTTTATCAAAAAGTGCAACAAAATTTGATCGCCAAGTATGTAGCAGTAATATTTTAAGAATTTGTATGAAACTCTCATCAGATTCTAGGCAAAGTCTTTGGAATCATGACAACATTTTTCTTTGGAATTCGCAGAAAAATGGATTGCTGATTTGACAATTTTGTATATAATTGAAAAGTGTCCAGCATGTTTCAATGTAGATCTATATTTTCTCACTAGAGGGAGGTTCAGCTAATTTTAATGTAAATAATAAAGGATAATATACGTATGAACGAGTTACTTATGGAAATTTTCAACAAGTTCAGCGTGCTTTTTTTCAACTAATGACGAGAGGACAAATTCCTTTTGTGATGCTTTGCTCACGCTTACTCTGTCTAGTGGTCAACTGTTTTCAACAATTTCACAGAAAGTTATTTTTCAAAAGTCCTTGTAGAAATTATTGAAACTTGTGGGATTTGTATCAATCACTAAGCAAGGATCCAAATTTATGATTTAACGTGCGAGGTTACCTGTTTCTACTGCCAATAGCAGGCAAGACTGGTTGAATTTCAGGATCTCGTCTCCTCAAAGAAGCAACCCACCGATCATTGGTAGCATCTGGCGAATGTGTTGGTTTTTTCAAGTCCTCTTTTGCGTTGTTTGGCTGAGCACTGTAATCTGAAAAAAGAGCCACTGCGGTAACACGGGATTCACTACCCAGTGATTCAGCTTATGTAGCCCCAAAATACTTTTAAATACTGTAAAATACTATAAAATACTTTTTCTCTACGGAGCGATTAGTTAGTGTTCTGGAGAAAAAGATTTTCTCTTCCCAGCAATAACCTATCGTTGCGAAGAGAAAATAGTTTTCTCCGGAGCACTAAGTAATTGTCCCGGAGAGAAAATAATTATCTCTGTATGGGTGACCTCTCAGTGTCATGTTGATTCAACACCATAACGATTATTTTTTCATTTTATATATTAATAATCATAAATGTGTTTTTCCATTTTTCATCGGCGACTTTCAATGGAGCCATATAGAGTGGTTTTTGATGATTTGAAAAGTAATGCTGATTTGAATAGTGAGTTGAAATAAATTTTAAAGAAATACATTTCTAATATCTCGATATTATGCCAGTAAGAATAAGTAGGGCAAAAAATAGAAAATAAAGTCATCTTTAAATTCTCCTCCTAAAAAGGATGACCACTCGTTGCCAACTCCTAGATGCAACTATTTTAGCTTGCAGGCTATGTATGTTGCATATCCAAAAAAATGAAGGGGCGCGGGTTTGTCCAATGTCCCGAGCAAACTGATCTATCTCAAGGTACTGGCAAATCAATTCTCCACTAAACAAGCGTGACCTATCATGATCGTTCAGGTTTCAAATTACACTGCTCTAAGGACCGTCAGAAAGTTGGACTATACATTTTGCAATTTGGAACTATGAATTCTAGCCCGGTTTAAAAACAACGTATGAGCCATTAGTTTCCATATGCACATAGGTAAGTGTTTTTCCAGAAGAGTCAGAATTTACAGTTCCAAATTTCAAAATGCAGTCCAGTTGATATACTATCGTGAGGACCTAAAGTTGCATCGTGATCCGATATTTTCATACCTACCCTGAAAATGGCGGATTAGGATTTTCCATAACTCCTCTTAGAAAAAATTGTATTTGAACTGGAGACTTTCGACCACCTCAACTCCGTTTGCGAAGCAGTTTCTTTTTGTCACCTGTTGTTTAGCCGCTAGTCGTGTTTTTCTCTAAAGGAGACGAATTGGACTGTATTTTGCAATTTGGAACTGTAAATACTATAGCCCGGTTTAAAAACAACGTATGTGCCATTAGCCTCCCCATGCACATAAGTGTTTTTCCAAAAGAGCCAGAATTTATAGCTCCAAATTGCAAAATGCAGTCCAATTTCTCCAGAATTTTGAGCTTTTAACACACCTTGAGTCTGAGTGTAGGTATGTTGCGGTTTGACGGGGTTTTGACGTGTTTGCTGCGTTGACCTACGCGAAGCGTGCATGGGTCGGTGCGTCGTTGTGATTTTTGTAAACCCGAACGGAGAAAACGAGTCTATGATCAGCGAGTCCATCATTCTCGCCATCGAGTGGAAACTGTTCTGCCCTCCTCCCCCGGTGCTGTAAATCGAAAAAATTAAACATTGATACATTATTCAGGAATCCGCCAATAGGTGGTCCGATCCCAACAGCCGCTACCCGTTCTACATGTAGAAAACATATCTGATGTGAGAAGAAACCTGGATCTCCCATCGAAATTTTGTATGAAGGATACACTGAAAAAAAAAAAAAAATCCGGCCGTGGGAGCCGCAATTACGGGCTATATAGACATACCGTCCGTTCCGGGCTCAAAGGCCGGAAATTCCAGCTGCTGGAGGCGTAGCTTCGACTGCTCCGGGTTCAGAGGCCGAAGCTACGGCTCCAGCAGCGGGGATTTTCGGCCCTTGAGCCCGGAACGGACGGTATGTCTATATAGCTCGTAATTGCGGCTCCCACGGCCGGAGTTTTTTTTTCAGTGTAATACAATAAGATTAGGTAAAATGTACTTAAAGTTTTACTTCTATAAAACCCTATGTAAAATTAAAAGTGAATAGATGTTTGTCAGTGGATGTGCGCTCAATATCTCGAGAAACACACTTCAAAGGTGTGATTTGAACTGATCATTCAATATTAAATGGAAAAAGTATACTTTTTCCATTTACCCAAGTAGCAGTGATCGCGATGATTTTATCGGTCGGTTATCGAGATTATATCGTTGGCAATATATCGAGATATTATCACATTAAAAATTGCGATGTGCGGCGATTAAATCGCTACACATCGCAATTTTTGGTTCGATAAAATCGTGATCAATTTTCATCGATAAAATCGAGATTAAATCACCATTTATCGCGAGTTTTATTTCGAAAATATCGCGATAAATTGTCGGGCGATAGAATCGCGATTTTATCGAGATAAGATCGAGGATAATCGCTCAGATTTTGATGATCCTGGCGATTGGATCGCCGATAAAATCGGAATTTATAGCGATTTTTCCGTTGAGAAATGCTACTTGGGTAATGTCGGACTGATGTCAGCCTGAATCAGTCAGACTCAGGATAGTTTATGAAACATGGCCCGTCGTCAGGCTGACTCACTTTGACTAAGGTACTGAGCGCGGAAGAAAATATCAAACAGAAACTGATAAAGCATAAAATACCTCGGAGTGGTAACTTACAGTCCACAATCACATCACGAAGAAGAAACAAATGATTTATAAGACCGTATTGGAAAGAAAAAGAAAACTTTGACTTTGCGTTCAAAGTAAACACGCTACACGGAAGGAAGTCCGTGGAAACATCGTTGCTAGGTTAGCTGGAGGGAGAACATTGTTTCGCAACAGTAAAGTGGCCCGGGAAAGTCGTCATACATGAACAGACTACTTAAATCGGTCAATCTGGGGTACGTCCTACTGCGCAAGACGTATTCATCAATTTTTCCCGCGATGTAGATACATGCAAAATCACTTAATTGGATTCTTCTACGATCAGCCATACATATAAGAAACAAAATGTCCTGCTAAGTTTTTCAGGATATTTTCACAAAAATTATGCCCTTTTTAACCTTAACCCAGAAGGATCCTTTATACATGTAGATAGATGTGTCGAAAATTCATGGAACAATGCATGATTTAGTATATATTCTGTGTGTGTCTGCAAAGTTCTTTAAAAAATTAGAGAACAATTTTAGAATGAAGGCTAAAACGGACGTGTTTATACTAAAGAATTGAATACAAATCAAGTGAAACAATATGAACTGTATACATGTGGTTTGGCGTGTGTCATTGTTTCTTTTGATTTTATTCATTTGTGCATAGTTCTTTCCAGCATAAATACGTCCAAATAATACAATTTCAGCAATTAATGATGTTTTTTACTCAATCCAATGTAAGCTCCCTTAGGTAGGTTAATGTGATAAAATCTTCATTTGAAGGATGAATAATGAGTATGTTTCTGATCTGTTTTATGTTTTAAGCGCAAAAGTATCTACGTATAATTCACAATGTCATGCGACATAGTTACCATGATTTTGTGACATGGTATTTTTTAACTGTCAAAATAGTACTACTATTGCACGCGTGAAAGCTGCGTCCGAGGCAGCATTCTGCGACGAAAATATTGAAATAAAGTCTTAATTTTTGCAATAAGATTTTGTATAATGAAATTGCAATAGAATTACGTCATTTGGTCAAGAAATAGCGATTATAAACGATCAACCGATGAGATGAAAGATGAGCTATTTGCACAATGCACAGACACAATTTTCAACTCGTTTCAGTTCATCGATAGAGGAGCCCCTTGAAATAGTAGAATGGCAACATACACAACACTCTGTAATGGTAGCAATAATTTGTTTTAAAATCGCAGTTCAGAGCGTGTGACACTAACTGACGTAGCCAAAAATTTTCATGGGAGGGGAGTCTACGGTAAAAAATGTTTCTGGGTGGGGGGGGGGTCTAGGACCCTGCCCCCCTCCCCAGCCTAACCACGCCACTGATTGCAACCTGTGTTCCTCGACCATCAACGTTCCATCAACATTGATAACAATTTTTCATTTCAATTTCTGGGCTGTTACCTACTTATTATTTCACCGAAAAAAAGATGTTAAAAAAATGTGCGACAACTCTTGGATGTTGTCATCAACACTCTGGCGTTAACGTAACATTCTGGGATGTAAGAGCGTTAATGACAACATCCAAGAGTTATCGCGCATTTGTTTAACGTCCGTGGTGTTACCACAGTACCTTTTTTTCGGTGTAATTAATATTTCACAAAGAATCCGTGCTGGACTAAACTTACTAGAAGAACGGGTCACGAAGGAACTCATTTAGCATAAGGTTGTAGCACTGCATGTCCACGTTCGAGCACTTCTCAACCTTCGGGAGCTTGAGCTGAGGCCGAGATCGGCCCTTTAACCGCGGCCAGTCGCACTTGTTCGCCGCATCTTCAGCAATTCGCGGAAGCAACATTCAACGCCGCAGGAGCGACATTTTAATCTCGGAGAGAGAAAATTCAGCACCACCGGAACAAAATCCACTGTGGCGGAAAAAACATCGAACGTCACTGGAACAACACTCAGTACTACGAGAACAACATTCAGTGTCGTGGAAACGACATCGCGAGAAGAGCTTCACGAATTTCGGTGCACACCCGGTACTAACAATAAGTGCAACTCAACTATGAATTTGTGCAGCGTGCAATACCGCTCCGGGTTCGCGCGTCCCGGATAACGAAGGCGGTTGCCATGGTGACGGACAATCAGGAGCAGCCGCGACTTATAGAGCCAGGTTCCAACCACGACCCCTTCCTAAACGGGGCTAATGTTTATCCTCGGCACACATTTCCCGCCGGTGACAAATAATCAAATGGACTGCATTTTGCAATTTGGAACTATATATTCTGGCTCATCTGAAAAAACACTCATGTACATAGAGAAACTAATGGCACATACGTTGTTTTTAAACCGGGCTAGAATCTATAGGTCCAAATTGCAAAATGTAGTCCAAATAGCCAAGTTCACATACGCCAGAGATGTGAAATCTCGGGGAATTTTATGCATTTTTGCGCTCGTGAGCTGACTTCTTTCTTATAGACTTTCTAGAGCTCGGATCGAGGGACCGTACAAAAAATAGTGGTTAAAATAAAAATAATCAACATGGAAAAAAAAACACATTGGATCTAGAGTCCAGACTCTCGAAAACATTGACAAGAAAAAAAACTCTTGATTCAATCAGATTTTTGCTTAAATCAAAAGGAAATCCGCTCAAATTAAGAGGCTTGGTTCTTGATTTAAGCAAAAATCCGATTGAATCAAGAGTATTTTTTCTTGTCGATTTTTTTAAGAGTCTGGACTCTAGATCCAATGTATTTTTTTCCCAGTAAAAACAAACTGGCTTGCGCGTCAACAAACTATAATTTTGCAGACAATGTATTGGCCCATAGCCTCCGTGCGACACACTGCTGCACCGTGTCGCCATTTAGGCGGTTCCAGCAATTTGGCCAGGGCCAGATTTACTTACTTGCCGCCCTCTTCTCATTCGTTGTGAGACATAAATAAAAGCCATCAAGTGAACGTGCCGGAGGGGAGGGGTGCATAAGACGCGTTTACTCGTGTTGGACACATTTTTTGCGAAAGCCCTGTCAGCACTACTAGCAAAAGTTCACCGAACTTGGCGCGAAAGTTAAGTTCCGTAAACCTATCTCTGGGCAGACAAGGCCTCTCATTTATATGAAATGAACGGAAAAATTATGAAAGAACAAACATAAATGTGGTTTAATAATTTTAACTTCCGTCGCCGCGCCGTGCCGCGCCGCACTGCACGCACTGTGTTTGACGCAATGCGTGAAGTATTCATGCAGTCTTGTAGGCGCTATGCGTTTCACGCCGACCGCTGCTGCACGTACTGCGTTTGACGCAATGCGTGAAGTATTCATGCAGTCTTAGAGGCGCTATGCGTTACGCGTCGACCGTTGTTAACCGCACTGTTTTTGATGCGATGTGTGAAGTATTCATGCAGTCTTGCAGGCGCTAATATGTGTTACATGCCGACCGCTGCGCCACGCCGAGGGTTTCTCCTTTTCATCTCAAGTTCTCGTCATCATTGCTCTCTGTGCCGCGCCGCTCCAGGCCAGATTGCGTGTTTGGTTCTCTTTCAACTAGACTAATGAAAGGTGCTGTCTCTTGTATCACCAAAAGACGAACACATTAAAAATTACTATACTTTAACTCTCAGGAAATGAGAGATTCTGTCACGTTTTCTCGTTTGTAATTTTTTTCTGAATCCGATTTTTCTTCATAGCTAAATTTAAAAAAATTGCAAAATTTGCCGCCATGGGCCGCGGCCCATGTGGCCATCCCATAAATCCGGCCCTGAATTTGGCAATGCCAGATTTCCTCCATTTAAACCTATGTTAAATAATTGATTCTTGTCGGAGCACCTGCAATCGATACAATTCCATAGGTTTAAGAATATTTTTCCTCGAAATTTCCAGGACTTTTAGGTGGAATTACGAGCAAAATTATCTGAAAAATCGGGAGAAAAATATTCATAAGTTTACCAGAAAATTCGTATTTTATCGAAGAAAATTTGACAACGCCTGAAAGTTCATACGGCGTTCTTCCTAAGCACGGCAGCATTCTACTCGACGCAGATTCCGATCATAAAATTCGACGTGGCGTCCATCTGATTTTGTGACGGCGGCGAATTAGCGGCGACGCCGGAAGCATGCAACTGGCAAATTGGCGAGTGCACTCACCTCCCGATGGCGTTGCGCAATTTGTCGGCGATCGCAGCTCGCGGGTGATCGACCCTGAGGGGTGGATAGTTGGCCGTTCGGGTGACGTGTGAATATTTCATCGGACGCTGTCCAGTCTTGGAGCGGGGTCGCCGAACCCTCGCCGCGCCGGCCGGGCCAAGATCGATATGCCCTCTTGCGGCCACTTAATTGGGTCCACTCACGGCAGATCCCTCTGCCACGTTCGGCCGCAATCGAGGAGTTTCACGCGGAATGAATGGTCATCCGACGACCGGAATGGCACCTTCGAGCTGGGATCACCCGCAAGGACACCGCGGCTCTCCCATTCCATGGATACCTTCCATAAATCCTTGTTTTTCCTCAGGGGCCGTCCTTAAATTCCCGGCCAGGCGACCAGAGTTTCATGGTCTCAAACAATGGTTGCCTGAGACTGGTTGGTAGGGACGCAGAGGGGACGGGACTGAAAGGATTAGCCCTTAGGGCTATTTGAAGTAGTAAAAAAAAAAAAAAAAATTACGCAACGCTCTACGGGGAGGGGGGTCGAAAAGAGCGTTACGCCATTTTGTTTGTACGTGTTGTAGGATAGGTAGCCGGCCACATTGGCCTAGCGGTCAGCGCGTCTGACTCTAGACTAATAGATTCCGGGTTCAAATCCCGGTGGTGGCGACAAATTTTCACGGAACTGACGAGTGGATCTGCAGAAACGGATACTACTCGGCCTTGATCCCTGAAAATTGAAAAGCCGGAACATGGATGTGCCGAAATCCCCCTGATGTCTATTGACAATAAAATAATCTCTATGTTAAAACTCATGTCTATGGATGGCTGTAGTTTCCTAAGTTACTAAATAAGCAGGAACCAGGAACAGAAGTCAAATAAACTGCAAAAAAAGAAAGATTGGTATACCCGTCACAAAAGCGCTGCAAGGGGAGTGGGAGGAGGGGGATCAAAAATGCTTGAAAAGTGCGTTACGTAATCTAGGGTGGGCCCCTGACGAAAAAACGCAATCTCATTTAAAAGTTGCGGAATTTCCTTTTCGCATTTTGTACTTTAACCGAGAAACCGTTGGAAATGTTTCTGATTACACGCAGAGATCGGTGATATCTCAACTTAGATAAATTAATGTTCAGAGTTAAGAACGTCCATCCTATCACACTGCCCAACCTATGGATACGCTTCTTAAGAACCGCATAGTGACGACATCCCCCCCCCCCCCCAATTAGAAAGAAAAAACCTGGACCACAATATTTAGATTCTTTGATATTTCGAAAGATAAAAAATTCGTTAATTTCTTCGGTACGCCTATTTAATTTACATGAGAGGGAAATAAAATTGGGAGAGCTTCCACACCCTGCGAACTTAGTGCCACATGTAAATGCGTCGATTGCGTGGCTTTGTCGACAGCTTGACAGACTTGTAAGGTCGGGCCGATTCTTTCTACCATACCTATGAGTAGTCAGTAGCCCGGTAGTGAGTCATAAACCCCTTCCTCTAATCCGGGCGGTCCCATTGCTTCCTATATAATTTGCAATTTTTGAAGTTTTGCATTCCAAGTCACACGCACAGAGTCCTTCTTAAGCATGATGAGGAGGCGAATGACTCGATTTTCTCCAAAAACGTTGCTCTTGCCCTTTTTCTGTGAGCTACTGAGTAAATGGGTTGAATGAAGTAATTTTGAAGTAGGAACTTTGAAGCAATACAATTGAGGAATGTGATCTCGTGAATATTTAATCGATATTAAAGTCTGCTAAAATTAAGGCTGTTTGATAAACAGGTCCCTCGGAAAAATGCACCAAAAGTATGGACCACTAGAAAAGGTAATTGTAAAGCATATAAGGCATCACAAAACATGTTTCCTCATCAAAAATTCATGCAAAATACCTTGGACACTTCAGATACTGACTCGTAATCAAGATAGTGGCATCCATTTTTCACATTAAAATTAGTGTATTCAAATCCCCCGCTTAACATAGGAGCCTTAATTGGCGTAGATCCAACCAGTCAGAAAAATCAAACTCACCTCCTGTCATAACTATAGAAATGAGGCTCACAAAAAATCGTCCCTTCCCTAACACGACGCCGGTATATTCAGTGTAATGAGAAAATTATAGCATTGTAAATCATACAAAAATCAATTTAGATCAAATTTAGACCCCGCAGTAGATTTTGGTAGGCAAGCGGAGTGTTTCAAGTTGCAAACACGAAAACGCAAATTTCTCAATTATGATTTAGACTGTATTTTGCACTTAGGAACTACAATTTCTCGCTCACTAGTAAAAACATTCATGTGCATAGGAAAACTAGATACGTTGTTTCTACATTGATCCAGAAATGTTAATCCCTACTTGCAAAATGTAATCCAGTTGAAGTAGGAAATGATTACTGCATCCATAGGATCCAACTTGAAATTCCAGCAAGTATGTGCACATGTTTTGATTCGCGTTTTCTAACCTTATCCAGTGGTCCATCGAACGAGATGTTCATGAAAATTCTCAACGATTCTGAGAAAACCTGCGATAGGCCTCAGGAACTGAAGGGTATATTCACGTACCAATCATAATGGAATCCTTTCTGATAAGGGACGCTGTGATGTCTGATGATACCCAAGGGGTAGGTCATCTCGAATTCGAAGGCAACACCAGGGGGACCCGGACGCGTCGGGTCCGCGTGGTCAAAGCTCCGCTTGTCCATGGCTACCATCACTAACAACTAACCGTTGGTCAACTCTCAACGCCGGCTCCCCATTGCCCACGCTACCGCCATCGCCGGTGGCGTCCTCAACCGTCCTTTTTGTGCGCAATTTCTACACACACTCGAACCCCCCCCCCCCCCCTTGGACTTTTACTGGCACCCTCCTGGCCCTGTAACCTGAGTTCTATTCAATTTTTACCAAAATAGGTTACCAAAAACCACGAGTCTATGGACGGCTCACTGTGGATTGAGTCAGTAAGAGAGGTCGGACAAAATTTGGAAACTTTAAAACGCTTGTAACTCCGCTCATAAGAAACTTAGTGGTTCTAAAAGTGGTTTCATTAGTTTTTTCGTAGAATTTTCTTCTTGAGGCACCCCTTGATATTTAAAATGTAACGAAACAAACATACTAATTTGCAGTTTTAGTCAAAAATGTCATGCCCGACCTCTCTAATTGATTCGATCCATTGTGCAGCTGTAGATTTCTGGAAAAGCAGAAATGAATAAAAGTGATCTTTCCAAACTAAAAAAAAAGTTGTCACAAAAACAAAGCTTATTGGTGTTGTTATAAAATGACCGTCTATGAGAAAAGAGACGTTTGGCCACAATAACTCAGAATTTTGAGCTACCGATACCGGATCATAAAATAATCATAAAATAAAGACAGAAACGCTCAAAAATATATCGAACCAAACCGGAGTTTTGTTGTTTTGAAGTTTGGGGTTCATAATAATGCAGTTAAAAAAAAAAATTGTCACCTGCCATATACTGAGTGTGAGGAATTGTCGGAATAAACAGGAACTTCACAATCTGTATTGGGCAAAAGTGAGCTAAACCTTTTACCAGGATACCCACAGAGAGTTAAATGCGTTGAAATCTCAAAATCCGATATTTTAACCTAAGTGAAAAAAAATCACTACTAGAAATTTTATTACCGTGAGCTTATGGTCTTTTTTGACGAGGAAGGTGACAGATTGTGTAAATTTAACAATCCCAATTTTGCTTCTTTTCAACGAGGTATTGCATCACAGTGAAGGTTCCTATTTAAAATTCGAAAGTTGCCTGCCCTGGGGACGAGAGGGTCATGACCCTCCTCTAAAATTTGTTCACTTTTGTTCGAGTAAGTTTCTTGCAAACCGCGTGTCAATATCTGCAACCGTTCTCATTTTGCACGTACTATAAATAGCGAGGCACATTCAGTGGATGCTGGCGCTGGATGCAACTATTCGAACTCTACGGACGAGCGTGTTGCCTACTCAAAAACTGAAGGCGCCTTGGCGCGCTCGGTGACGCAACGCAACGCGGCTAGGTTCTCCCGCTCCCACTGAAACTGCCGTGCAGCTTTTGCGACGTTGAAGAATTATTTCGGCAAATTCCGAATTCTCCCAAGAACTTATGATTTTATTACATGGCATTTTTCAGAAAATTTTCGACAATTTGATCTAACATTTTAGATAATTTCAAAGAAAAATGTTCATAGCTTTCTCACAACAATCGAATTTTCATACGGCATGCTGGAACAACTTTGCAGCTCTTAACCTAGTCAGATCTTAGACAAAAATGAGGGTAGGAAGATGTACATATATAAAATATTATTTTTTGTGTGTTTTATTTGGTTTAATTATTATACTCATTGAATATAGGTGAGAAGTATTGCTTGACACGACATTTTTTCGGATTCAGGACATTTTGTCAACGATTTTTTGTCCGCGCACCTTTTTTGTCCAGTAGTTTACGCCCACACGTAAAATAAGCAACAGTGACTTGGTCCAAGCGTTATATTTTAGTCGGTATGTAAAATTATATAGACAATATGGAAATGAGATATTCAGAGAGAAGGAGGTGTTGTTATAGTTGCTCATTTTCTAAATGAAATTTTATTACTTTCTCCTTTTGAATCATCTTTCTAAATTGTCATTGGTGAATATTTGGTTTTATTTCTATCCTCAAAATATTCAATGTACAATACTTTATACATGGATAGGTACTTTTTTAATTTTTTCTTTACGAAATTATTACTTCATTTTGAAAACGTTTATATTTTTAAAACGTGACACATATTTGTAAAACCTTGCGACAGTAATCTCAATGAGCCGCAGTTGTGCCGACAGAAACTGCAAAAATGAATAAAAGAGGGGGAAGAAACCAAGAAGCACGCAATCTTTAGTTTTAACCCATTTGTACATCGATATTTTAGAGTCAAATACATCACATTTTGAGCGCTTACTTGCGCGTGCACCTCGCTGCAGTACAATAAAAGCACAAAATGTAAAAGGAAAAAATTAAAGTCCTTTGGAAATCATTAAATTTGACACGGAATCACCAATATTTAAATAACTTACATTATATTATTATTCTCCTTTGATAAATTGATACATATTTTTTCCCATCAATTTAAATGAGAATAATCAATGCAGAGGGTGCAAACATTTCAAAATCATGAGTTAAAAAACGCTGTATTAAAGCCTAACAGAGCGGAGCGGCGTGCTGCCAGCGCGAGAGGCTCACTGGCGCCTACAAACCTAAGTGGATACTTCACGCATTGCACGATGCTTGAAGTATCCACTTAGGTTTGTAGGCGCCAATGCGCGGTTCGCGCTGGCCGCCCGCCCGCAATGCGGCGGCGCCTGAAGCAACTATTTCACAACAGAGGTGTTGCACAGTAATATAAAAAATTGAACGTATTAAGAATGGCAGGTATCCTTTAAAAATACAGATCTTTCCTTGCAAAATAAATCAAGATACTTATCGTACACAGGAAAAATCTAAGAGCCTTTAGCTGAGGCAAATATAGAGGCTTATCCGGTTCAGGTATAACAAGGTGGGAATTTCTTGAAAGATAACTAAGTCCTGTTACACCAAAGAGGTGTAGAGAGTTTTAGTGAATTTTGTCTCATGGAATTGACACTCCCCCATTTTTACCAAAACTCTCAACTATATATTATTCTCCGTTGGACCAAACAGACAAAACAAAAAAACAAGCAAACCCTAATTCTTCCAAGACATTATACACTTTCATCCAAAAACTTCGTGAGCAATTGTCGTTTGTATTTACATATGGGCCAATTAACTTTGAGTCTCAACTGGCACGTGAACCAAAAATCCCGTGCCGAAAAAACGCGTGGACGTAAATTACTGGAAAAAACAGGTGCGCGGACCAAAAATCGTCGACGAAATGTCCTATAACCCATTTTTTCTCAGCACGGTAGCGTAAGAATTTATGCTCCTGATGAAAAAGTCACGGAGTGAACGTCCGAAATTAATTCTTATTCCTTTTTCGTGGTTTATACTGGAAAAGGACTTTTGTTAATAGATGCAAAATTTTCAGGTGAGCGATTTTTGTCGAGTTTGGTCGAAAAATCAGATCTTGATATTATTGTGGAAAACTTTATTTAGTGTTCTAAAGAACAAGTTGTGAGCGAGTTCATTTTTACGCCACAGGAAGGTGTAAAGCTTTCTCATATTCTGGCATGCCCGAAACTTGACGAAGGTTTATTGCAACATGGCACGTCAAAATTTTGACCTGTTTCTGGTCGAAACCACATTTATTGGCCTGCAAACCTCAAATCACCGAAACTCTTGATTTAGTTTGACATTTTCAGGCGTTTTCTCTTATTCTCAAATATTCGTAGAGCATTCTTTTAGGATTTGGTATTAATACTTCAATTTCAAGTTTTAGTGGATTAAGATCAAATTTCCCTCGGACAATTTTACTTTAGGAACAATAATTTTAGAAAAAATCGCTAAAATTAATGTACATGAAGGATTTAACCCTTTGTTGGGCCTCCCGAGTCCGCTTTGTGTTCACCATCAGGATCCCTGTACTTTCTAATTTAAAAATAACGATAAAATAATTGTAGCTGTGATTCAAATTCGTGAAGAGTTTCGGGCAGAAAGGCCTCATTTTCTCCCGTAAAAAGATATAATCAAGTAAGTGAATGGCGGTCATAATGTGGCAATGCTGGCATCGCCTGACCAGCGGAACACGCAAAGGCGACTTCTATGCCTCTAAAATAATTCTCTCGTACGCTTTACGCCCTCTCGATTCCCATGGGTTATTGCTCCCCTAGTTTCGTATCGTCCATCGCTACTTGGGTGGAGAAATAATAAGCACTTTTAGTGTTTTCGCAATAGTGCGTAATTTTTTCAGCCACGCAGGAGTTCATGGAAAATATTTTTTGTGAACTTAAAAATATTCATGACAATTTTTTCCTCACAGTTTCAAGAGGATTGGTTGTTGTGAGATGGAAGATTAGGTCGTACGATAAGGTGTTATCTCGGCATCGGGGGTTGAGCGGTTTTTCCCAGTGTGTCGCTCTATTCAAGGTTTTTGGTTGTGAGTTCCGATGTAAGGACGAGTACCAGTCTTTAAGAAGCTATAAAGTGCCTTGAGGCAAATAAGAGGCATTCCTTAAAGAGAGACTACTCTAATTCTTTTTATTGTAAATTATCTGTATAAATCCTGTCGTCGAACGTTTAAAAGTGAGTGAGTCGCAGTAATATTAAAGGACCCAAATTAGTCATTTTTATGACCTAATCAGTCCAACTCCAATTATTGGATTGGATTATCTCGATTAGCACACTCGAGAACTATACATTTAATTGCAGTGTCTCGAATTTTCGTCTTAATGTAACTTTTTGAGGGTGAAACACGAAGATAATCCACAAAAATTTCCGCAACTTTTGTTGATCATTTCGAATGTAACGTCTGACGGGAAATCCGCGGCATCGTAAATTATTTCAGGTTTAGCCATTATTCAGGAAAAAGTATTAACCATGCAAATAAAGACCTGATTTTATCATTCATAAAATTCAAAATGAAAACGTAAAGTTAAGTGTATTATGGGCCAAAAAAAGGGGGGGCACATTTTAAGTACAAACACAACTGGAGCAGGTTGAGAATGGAATGGTTCAGCTCGAAGACTCCTAGATTTGCTCTTTTATTCTAGCACTAGTGGTCTTTTCACTAATTTTTGTTTCATATTTTGTCGTTTTATTTGTATTCTTCAAAATGAGGTAGTCTTCCTCTCTGGAGGAAGGTTATAGTAGGTACAGGAAGTTGCTATCCCCCAAAGTTTCCATGCTTCTCTCGTACTTCTTTGTATTTAGGAGGTTTTACACTCTATGCAACATTCAACGCCCTTCCCGTAATTCCAGTAAGAATGATGTTTGTGATGGTTTCGAGTTCCTGAGATAATTTAACATCCAAAAGCATAGTTTTTTTATTATTATTATTATCAATATATTATATCATTAAATACTTTGAAAACTGTTCAAAATAAGGAAAATGGTTCTCACGAGCCCCAAATGTCCATAGAAAAGTACCACAAGCCCCGCAAGTTTGGCTCTGATGAGAATCATTTTGACTTTTTTCCAGGGCCGGATTAAGGGGGTGGCCACATGGGTTACGGCCCATGGCGGCAAAATTAGGGGGCGGCAAATTTTGCAATTTTCTTAAATGCAGGTACAAAAAAATCGGATTCAGAAAAAAATTACAAACAAGAAAAGGTGACAAAATCTCTCATTTTCCGAGAGTTCATTAATTTCTAATTCTGTCGTATTTCGGTGAAAGACTGCGCACCTTTAATTAGTTGAGTTAAGAGAGAAACCAAACACGTAATTTGGCCTGGAGCGGCGCGGTGCAAAGAGAAATGATGACGAGGACTTGAGATGAAAAGGAGAAGCCCTCGACGCGGCGGTCGGCATGTAACACATATTAGTGCCTACGAGACTGCATGAATACTTCACGCATTGCGTCAAACATAGTACGGTCAACAGCGGTCGGCGCGGCGTGAAATGCACAAAGCCTACGAGACTACATGAATACTTCACGCATTGCGCCAAACACAGTGTGGTCAGCGCGGCACCGCGGCGGAAGTTAAAATTATTAAACCACATTTATGTTTGTTCTTTCTGAATTTTTTAGTTAATTTCTTACAAATGAAAGGCCTTGTCCCCACAGAGATAGGTTTGCGGAACTGCACTTTCGCGCGAAGTTCCTTTAACTTTTTGAAATTAACTTTTATGAAATTATTTTTAGTGTTAGGGAACATATTCCCCGCCGATGTGCCAGGATTCAAGCCAAAACAACACACGTTTGGCGTTCGCATTTATCTTTCATACGACTTTTTAAATGTTGACATCTCGGCACTTGTGAAAATATTCCAGGAAGGCCACGGTTTTCGATAGTGCTGTTTACCTATTTAGCATGGAAGATCATACTTACTGTATTTGAGGAAGGAAAAACGGCAATCTCTCGATGAAAATCTGCTCTTGGGCTCCATAGACAGATTCTTTCCCCATAATGAAATCGGCAACCAGCACGAGAAACACCCGATAGTCGACTCTAAATTGATACAGTGACTCCTCCGACACGATGCTAAAGTTCCGAGATCCACTTCATTTCAACTTCGGGATACGTCTCAACACACGGAGTCGGCACGCTTCAGGCTCCGAGTTAAAAGCAATTACTGCACAAAAATAAAGCTTGTCACCTACCACAAGTAGATGTACAGGATGTTTCAGTCAGGCTAAGATCAGATGAAACCGAAGAACAATCTTTGATCGGTGAACTAGCTCTGAAAGAAGGCTTGATCCTTTGTAGAATATTTTCGCGGCTCCGAGTGTAAAAATGATAGGTACATAACACATTCACCTCTAAAACCAGTCCTTTAACCAAGAATGTCTCACAACTTGCGGGAACAAAGAAATACTCGCTAAAGTTTTTAGGAAAGAAAAGTATGTCAATTGAAATGAGCTAAGGTCAAAAATTAAAAAAACGAGTTTGCGTTTAAAAATTTTTCGAAGGCAGAGAGCGCTGAATTTTTACGGCGCAATAGCATCGACTGAAAATATTGAGAAAAACTTGCAAATTTCTTGTTTGATTCAACATCTCAACTGTAGTTAGGTTCCCTCCACTGGAAGCAGGTTAAAACGCACTTGTCAAGAATCAAGTTGGTTAGAAAACTTTTAAAAACCTTTTTTTGCGAGCCTGAGTAGACAGCCTCACTAAAATGAAGAAGGAATTAAAAAAATGTTTTAAACATATACCGGTCCAAGTTAAGAGTCGCGATGTTTGTCTCCTTAACAAGTAAGTAAAAAATCGTAACAGCAAGTGTCAGGCGATTGGAAAAGAAGTTTTAAAGACATTTTAAAGTTGAATATGCCGAATACGAGTACCTACGTTTAGCAGAAAATAAAATAAAAATTTGAGAGGAACTCGAAATCTAGTACAACCGAATTGAACACCTGAGGCACCACGATCGAAAAGCCCGAAGAATACAATTTTGACGCGGAAAATGAGGAAGCGTGCGAAATATGTATACTTTTCTCTGAAATTAATTAGGTGCGTTTTTAAGCGAAGCGCGGGCAAGCGAGGTAGATGGAATCGCGCAACGTGGAGGAGAAGTTGTCCAATAGAAGATTTGAGTGGGTCGTCGCAGCATGGCTCCTCGGGGGTCGAGCGCGCAGGTCAACTGCCCTCCATAAACTTCCGGTTGGCCGCCTCACTTCCGGTCAGCCCCGCCGTGGACCCCATTAATTATGAAATAAAGCCACTTGATTCCCTAATAAGGCGTCTTGAACCATGCGAATTCTATGTTTCGATGGTGAAAGTGCAGAAGTGCGTATCTCGGAAAACACGATTTTCCAGGAGTTTAAAGACACTTTCCATTCCTCTTCACTGTTAGTAGAAGAAAAAGAGAGAAGAAGAGAGAAAAAGAGATAGAAGAATATATACAATAACCATTAGTGAGAGAGAATAAGAGATAGAAGAATATATTATAGGGTGCCTAATACAAGGGTTATTATTATATAATAATTTATTTAATTTAGAGCGTACTAATGTGATTATTTGATTCTATTTATATTTTATTAAAATTTTAAGTTAAGTCAAACTTATAATTTTCCAAATTATTATTAAATTTACGAGATTCGTATTTCAGCACTCAGGCCCGAGATACGTGCAAAAAAAGTTCTACGGTTTTAGGTGACTTCCCGCTTTTTTTCGATTACAATCTTTTGCTGGCAGATAGACAACATCTGCAACAACACGTTATTGCAGCTAACTCAAAACTGTCAAAAATCGAGTTACGCACTTCTCCACTTTCACTATCGATTTGCTTTCGTTCGCTTTTTTGACGCTCCTGGTTCCTGAAATGCCGTCGCTAACCCATCAGCGACTGATAAAAAAAAGTTTGACGAAGTTTTTAAATAAATAAACAATCATTTGGACTGCGTTAAGCAGAGAGGAACCAAGCTACTACTCTACTACTCTACTCCTACTACTTTCATTCAGCTATTTTATTCTTGATTCAAAATAAAACTTCTTACGGCATACTCAAGAATGTTTCTGCCTATATCGTGTAAATTTTTTCTCTAATGAAATTCAAAAAGTATGCTAAACTTACTATATACGGGTGCTAGGATTTAGTGAGTTTTTGGGCTACCGCTCTCTTTTTGTGCCGTGGTATCTTGATTTATTTTGTGAGGAAAAATCCGCACTCTTAAAGGATACCTGTCATTTTTGATAAGATGGAGAGCTTTCAATTCCGTATGATACTGTGAAACACCTCTGTTGCGAGCTAGTTGCTTGAAGCACCGCGCCGCGCCGCAGCGCGGCGGGCGAAGGTGACTAGCGCGGCACGCGTACCGGCGCCTACAAACCTAACAGGGATACTTCACGCATTGCGCAATGCGCGAAGTATCCCTGTTAGGTTTGTAGGCGCTAGTGCGCGTGTCGCGCTAGCAGCACGCCGCGCCGCCGCCGCGCGCTGCTCCGCTCTGAATGTTTGGCTCTAATATTTAAACTCGCGGAGCCAGCATTTTTCAACTAATAATTTTGAAATGTTTGCACACTCTGCATGGATTATTCTCATTTAAATTGATGGGGAAAACAAATTTATTAAATGAAAATATAATGTGTGTTTCGTGAATATTGAGGTGGCTCCGTGTCAAAATTCCCGCCAACGCTTGAACCAAGTCACTAATTAAAAAATAAAGTATGACAGGAAGTCTGCGACACGACGTCGCAAGCCGAGATACGTGGTCGCGGACTTACACCGTCGATTTGTTGAAAAAATATAAGACGGACTGAGATTCTAAAAGTACTGTAATTTATTTATGTGTTTTCAGAATTTAGCCTTTAACTGTGAGTACATGTAAATTGTAAGTGCACATGATAAATTTGATGTATCAACGAGAGCCGAACTCTTCTATCCACCTCTCATATTGGCTGTTCTCGTGGCTGGACACACTTTTTGAGACGTTCCTGACGGCTTGCTCGAAGTCCTCCGCGGAGATCGGCTTGTCGATCTCCGCCAGATCGATCTCTCTCATCTCGGTTAGGCTCTGCGCCTGCGCCATTCTCCTCCTCATTGCCATGAATGAGGCGTCACTGCCAATGAGATAATTTATCGTTAAAATTTCATCAATTTATTTTAAACATTTACTAATTTATTAATAATTTGTCGGCCTCCTATGGTGTAGTGGTTGTAGCGCTTGCTCTATCTGGGTTCGATTCCCGGCCGGGTGACTCAAGTTTGATGGTCTCGAACAACGGTTACCTGGGGCTGGCTTGATTATGAGCGGAGGGGGATAGGGCTCAGGGGATGGTAAAGCGCATGATTATCCCTTGTGGGATACTTGAAGTGTAAAAAAAAAATAAAAGTTGACTTCTCTAAAACTCCCCAACCCAAAGAAGCACAGGTTGTAATAAAGTGGGATTTTTTTTTTTTTTTTTTTGGTATGTCGCACTAGGTGGTTTTAAAATTTCCAAGGAAACACCCAGATCTGTAGAAACATTTTACTTAACAGCAAATCTGTACAAGATAAATTTGGAAGAAATTTGGAAGAGAATAGAGCAACTAGAAAAGTTTCTAGGCACCAGAAACTAGAAGTCTAGAAACTAGAAAAGGCACTTTTCCTGTGTTGGTTTGCTGATCTGCCACGAAACAAACGAGCACTAGGTAGTGCCGGTTTGGTTCTATTCAGGATGGGCAAACAGAGGAGCCGACTGGCTAAAACTAATCCACCTCTTAATTTGAATTAATAAAGTGGGATTAAGTAACAAACTCAAACTTGGTCCAAATATCCGACTTTGATCCTGTGAGAATTGAGATCCAGAGGAGAAAGGTATTAAGGTTACATACCGACAAACAACGGTTATATCAGCGGCTGAGTATCCTGCCATTGCAGATGCTAGCTCCGGAATTTGGACGGTCGGGTCCACTTTCAATTCCCTCAAATTCAAATGTAACAACGCCTCCCTGGCTCTTGCTGGAATAGAAATGCGGTTATTTTTATAATGCTAATTCAACCAAAGAAGAAAGAGAGTGGATCGTTCGAAGCTTTACAAGGGCGGGGAGGGAGGAAGGGGGGGTAACTATTTCCCTAAAAAAATTTCAAATTCACACCTAAAAAGTGCTGAGATAAAAAAAAATGCTCGAATCCGAACAGGTTTAATGGTGAAAGCAGATATAGTTTCAAATGTGCTATCCTTCTCTTTTTAACAACTGAAAAGTAACTATATGCACGCATAACATGTGGAGTATACGAATACATGCACATTAAAGTTTCAAATCTGATTCATTTCAAATTCACCCCGTTCCTTCTAAACTCGAGTTGAAAAGAAAAAAAATCACTCGCTAAAGGCAAACTTACAGTCTTTCCGCCAATTTCCGAATTTTTTTTTAAAAAACGGAATTGTGTGGTTTCACGTTAGATCTATTCTTTAGATCGTTCCCTAAAAGCTAGTTCTCCGCTACCCTTCATCAAATTTAACCTTAACAAACCTATAGCCCATCCTAACTGATCTAAAATCTACCTTAATCTTATCTGAACTCACTCATCATTGGAGAGAGGGGCGTGGGTTCTCTTCCAAAGAGTCGCTAGAAGTAAACCTACCCCAATCCGCCCTATATTAATTAATCGCATCGAACCTTAACTTAACCCATAACCCATAACTTAAAGTGACTCATTAGAAAGAGGGACATAAATTTCTCTTCTCAAATCAGCTTCAGAAAGTTTACTCCAATCTGCAGGCTGATTATTGAAATTGTTAGACAAAGCGATAGACAAAGAAATCATAGTGAGTCTGGAGCTATCCTATTAGGTGAAACGGTTGGTTCTTACCAGAAATAAGAGACCCTCCACTAGTATCTTGGCCATGGTGGAAGCTTTTACTTACACGACTTCAGCATTTCACTGTTTACTTGGGCACCTACATGGTTGATGTTCAACAACGTGTTGGCAGTTTCGTCCTGCAAACAAGCCGAAAATGGCCGAAGTTTGGGAAACTTGTTTGGCCCATGACGTCACCCGAAGCTCATCATCCACCATGTAGGTAGGTCAACAGCCGAAATTAGGGTGATGTCTGTTGCTCCCTTATAATTTATTGTCCATAAAGAACTGTCGAATCCCCGAGAGTAAAAGCTTCCACCTGTCGCCAAGAGGCCAGTGGGAGGGTCTCTTATCTCTGGTTCCCGCAGACTAAGGGAGAAAATATGGGACTAACTATCGGGTCTCTCTTGGGTTGCCGTTAGTTAGTCTATTGCCCACCTCGTTTGTCCATTGCAACCACCCACTTCCACCACTAGGATTCCTCCATATCTCTTTTGTCTTCTTTGTCTAAAGCTTTGTCTATCAATTTCAATAATCGGCCCGCGGCTAGATATATCTTAATCTTACCTGACCTTACACTGAAAAAAAATTCTCGGCGTTTTTATCAAGGTCTGTTGGTACCTCTACCATCTCACTTTTTTTACCAATTTTTGGTAATTTTACCAAGACAGACTGGTAAGCTTACCTAAAAACCGGTATTTTTACTGTTTTTTTCAGGTTAGAATACCACTTTTATCGGTAATCAATTCCCGGTAACTTTGCCATTTTATCTCGGTAATTCTACCACAGTCGATAAAAAATATTGGCGTTTTTACCAAGGTCCAGTAAAATTACCGAGAAAGTTCAATAATTTTACCGAGATTTCTCGGTAAAATTACCAATTCCATAAATGGTAATTTTACCAAGAAAAAACTGGGATCAAATAGAACCCTGAATTCTTGGTAATTTTACTCTTTTCTTAGTAAATACACCGGATTTTTTTTTCAGTGTATCTGACCTTATCCGACCTAGCTCACCATCAGGAAGAGGGACGTAGATCCGCTTCTCAAGTCGCCTACGGAGGGCCTCGTCGATGTCCCACGGGTGGTTGCTGGCGGCGATGACGACCAGCTGCTTGCGGGCGGAGTCTTTCGGGGCGCCGCCGGTGCCGCTCGGTCCCGGGGTCGCAGGGTTGCTGCTGGGCCCTGCCTGGGGCTGGGCCGGGCTCTCGAAGGGACGGATGCCGGCGGTGTCGGCCAGGGACAAGTCCTGTTGCCCGTCCAAGTCCGAGCAGAGACCGTCCATCTGGACGAGGAGCTCGGCTTTGAGCCGCCGCGAGGCCTCGTTCTCGACCACGTTGTCCCGCTTCGAGCAGATCGAGCAGATCTCGTCGATGAAGATCGTCGATGGCGCGTACGTTCGGGCCTGGATCGGGCACCAAAATTTAACATGTGATATATTTTAAAGACCCTGCACAAAAAAAAAAAAAAAAAAAAAAAAAACTCCGGCCGTGGAGGTCGTATACTTACTCGGCTATGAGATCGATAGAGGATAGACGCTCTGCAGCCCGTGACAAGATATACAATAAAAAACAATTTAAAAAGCGGGTAACAAGGCTAAAACACGAAGAAAACCAAAACTTTCCGGGCGAAAACTTAGCTTTCCTCAGTTGGATAAATATAAAGAAAAATGGTAAAAATCTAAAATAGTACCTGGCTGTACCTCTCAAAGCGCGAGGATCAGCTTTTCATTTCTCGCTTTGAAAGGTAGGTACAGCCAGGTACTATTTTAGATTTTAACCATTTTTCTTTGTATTTATCCAACCGAGGAGGGCTGAGTTTTCAGCCGGTACGTTTTGGTTTTATTTGTGAATTTTTAGCCTTGTTACCCGCTTTTTAAATTGTTCTTTTATTGCATATCTTACGGGCTACATGTCTATGTACCGCCCGCGTTCCGGGCTCAGAGGCCGAAAGTTCTAGGTGTAGCACCCGGAGTAGTCGAAGCTTTGGCTTCAGCACCCGGAACTTTCAGCCTCTGAGACGGGACCCCGGGACGGTAGAAGTAAAATTGTGTGTGTTACAAGGCCGGCTGCCCTTTTGGGCCCTAAGCCCTCCATGAAGCGAACTGTCCATACTCCTAGTTTCAGGAGGCCCTTAGCACGGACTGCGCCTACCGAATACCCCTAAACTCGATACACATGACGATAAAAAAACCTCTCACATTTAACGATGACTTAGAAGTAATGAACGATGACTTAGAAATAAACGAACCAGTTTGAAGAGAACTCTGACGAGTTTTTCGGAATCGCCGAAGTATTTAGCGAGGAGAGAGGCTGCGGTCACGTTGAAGAACGTGGTCTTGCTCTCGGTGGCCACGGCTTTGGCCAGCATGGTTTTCCCGGTCCCAGGTGGGCCCACCATCAACACTCCTTTCCACGGGCGACGAATCCCCTGTCAAGATCAATCATAAAACTCGCCTTGATATATCATAATTCGAAAGCTATACTAGTCCCAAATGTCGCTATCAGTTTGGCTTCCCACTTCAAAATGGACTGATTTTTGAAAATCGGCAGGACTTTTCCCTCTAATCTCAAAACTCGTAGTCTGCCTATCCAAAGCTACGGCGCACAGTGGATCGAGTCAATAAGAGAGGTCGGACAAAATTTGGAAACTTTAAACGCTCATAACTCTGTTTATACGAAACTTTGAGATTTTAAAAGTGGTTCCATTGGTTTCTTCGTGAAATTTTCTTCCCGAAGCACCCCTTAAAGTATAAAATGCGACGAATTTAACATCAAAATTTACAGTTTAAGTCAAAAATTTCATGTTCGACCTCTCTGATTGACTCGATCCTTTGTGCGGCGTTCTACCGTTTGTAGTACTGCCGTACTAAGGAAGAACGCCGTATGGGCCTCCAGACGCTGCCATATCTCCTGCAATGGAAAACGAATTTACTGGGTAAATTGGGGATATTTTTCTTCGAATTTTTCAGACAATTTTACTTGTAATTTAATCTTAAATATCTGAAAATTTTAAAGAGAAGGACAGAGCACTTTATTCAAAAATAGATGTTTTAACCAGTGGAATTTGGCAACTCTCGAATGTTTATACGACGCTTTTTCTTAGCACGGCAGAGTGGGGCTCTGAAGGCCCTATCCACTTGACGCCATAACTTCCGCGTGCAAATAGAGAGTGTTCTCTCTATTAAGTCTCAGTGCATCTTATATTTTTCAAACAAATCGACGGCAGTGGCGTGGCGTGCTTTGCGATGTATTGATTGATCTGCCATTTAAACCTATGTAAAAGGATCGATTAACAGGGTGTTCGCAGTGAACACCCTAATAATCGATTCTTTACCATAGCTTCAATCGGGGAAATATCGATTATCGATCATTCACGCCACGCCACTGATCGACGGTGTATAAGTCCGCAACCACGTACCTCGGTTTGCGACGTCACAGACTTCCTGTCATACTTTATTTTTAAAACGAAAAACTATTCAACGGCAATTCTTTAAAACTGCCATGCTTTTCCTTCTCCGTACGACAAAAATCCTGCAAAAACTTCAAAGAATGATGTCAATTTGTTCTCCTTTAAAAAATAACATAGAGGCAGAGATTTTCAGACACCGCGAACGAGAAATGTGATTGCGGACTTACGCCGTCGATGTACAATTCATAGGAAATCTAAATCGTCGCGAGCATAGACACGTGGTTTCGTGGTTTCGCCGTCGATATTCAGCTTTTAAGCACTTAGTGCTTAGTCCACGCCTAATGATTTTAATTCGTCCCTATTTGACTTTTAAATCTACCTCGTACTATTTTCTCCGAATATCGCGTTTCCCACAGCGGCGTGGCGTGAATCGCGATATATCGATTGTCATGCCATATAAACCTCTGGAAAAGGATCGATAAACAGGGTGTTCGCAGCGAACACCTTAATAATCGATTCTTTACCATAGGTTTAAATGGCATAACAATCGATGTATCGCAATTCACGCCACGCCACTGGTTTCCCCAGGAAGCGTGTCCTCATTCTTTCCCGTACGCCTTCCCGCGCCTCTTCGCCGTGTTCCTTGAGCTCTCTTATCGCCGTCCATCTACTCACTTTTTTCCGTTTTTTTTTCCTCTCTTTATTTTATTCGATGGCACCCCCATCTAACCCAGCCCACCCCACTCAACCCCACCCCATCCCACCTCAACCCCACCACCGTTCTCCGTTCAGTCCTATTTTTCACCTCGATTCGTATCATTCTCCAAAAGTTAAAGGTCTCATTTCCAAACTTAAGCGATTCTCTACGAAAAAAATACCTTCCCAAGTACCCAAGTAGCAGTGATCCCGATAAATAGCGATTTTATCGGTCGGTGATCGCGATTAAATCGGTGGTAATGTATCGAGATATTTTCACATTAAAAATTGCGATATATGGCGATCAAACCGCTACACATCGCAACTTTTGGTTCGATAAAATCATGATCAGTTTTCGTCGTTAAAATCGAGATTAAATTGCCACTTATAGCGATTTTTATCTCGAAAATACCGCGATAAACTGTCGGGCGATAGGAGCGCGATTTTCCGATAAAATCGCCAGGATCATCAACATGTGAGCGATTATCCTCGATCTTATCGATAAAATCGCGCTTTTATCGCCCGACAATTTATCGCGATTTTAAAAATCGCGATAGATGGCGACTTAATCTCGATTTTATCGAACCGAAAATTGCTATTTGTAGCGATTTATTCGCCACACATCGCAATTTTCAATGCAATACTATCTCGATGTATTGCCACCGATATAATCGCGATAACCAACCGATAAAATCGCTATTTATCGCGATCACTGCTACCTACTTGGGTTGTTTCAGGTTGCAACAAATGGCTGCACAATGAAAAAATAAAATTCGATCGAGTGAACCGAATTTTTAGTGTATTTTCCGAGGGAAAAATACACTATTTTGGTGCTTCAAATCGATCGAAATTACCGGTTCATCGAACCGAGTGTGCAGTCCATCTTCAGAATACACGATACCTGAGGGGAGATCTGTATACCTTGAAGAAGTCAGGCCTGAGTGTTGGTAAAATGATCGCCTCTTGCAAAGTCCTTTTGGCATCGTCCAAAGCTGCTATGTCCTTCCAGTGAACGTTGGGATTGACTTGAATGATATCTCTGGCTTGAACAAAATCAAAGAGATGAGGATGAAACTACAGATGAATGACCCTAATGACACTTTGATGGTGTTATGTATCAATTTAGGACATTCTTTCGGGGGGCACAATTAATATGAAGGGAAAATATTTTTTTTTTTTTTTTATTTTTATAATTATACATAAAGACTCTGGAGTGGAATCATTTTTCTTACCCGTCGCTCCTTTGATGTAAGGGCGTATCTCTAAATCTACGTAAGCCATGGGCGGATCCAGCAAATTGGCAACATTGTTTTTCTCCATTTAAACCTATGGAAACTTATCGATTTTTCGAGGGACCAGGTGCTCCGACAAGAATCGATTATTTGCCATAGATTTAAATGGAGAGAATGCGGTGTTGCCAGATTGCTAAATCCGCCTCTGACGTAAGCTCCTGGGAGCAAAGAGTCATACGGAGTCAGAGTGTTTACGTGGAAATTGAAATACGCTCTTACGTCAAAAGAGGGACATAGGTATTTGAGCAGTGGCGTGGCGTGCTTTGCGATATAGCGATTGATCTGTCATTTAAACCTATGGAAAAGGATCGATCAACAGGGTGTTCGCAACGAACACCTTTATAATCGATTCTGTACCATAGTTCCAAGTAGGAAAATATCGATAATCGATCGTTCACGCCTCGCCACCAATTTGAGGGGCTTGGAGGACAATAAGGCGCGTAAATGCAGATTTTTTCCCAAGAAAAATGAGATGTTTATGATTTCAACTAAAACTTCTTGAAATTCTGTGACAAATTCTGTACTATAATCCAATTTTCTAGCATCAAACAAAGATTTTAAACTTTGTTTCTGCCCCAATATTCCATATAATTTTGGAACTTCAAACATAAAATATGCTTTAACTTTTAAACGGAACTTCTTAAATATGCGCCTTTCCTTCCGAGTCCCTTATTTTCAGTTCATCATTTGAAAATTTTCAAAAAATTTCACCGGATAAATTCCCCTTCCCCCAAAATGTAAGTGTGGCCCATTTTTTTTATCTGCATTCAGAAGCGGCCAAGGAGCGCGGATAAGGAATGGTTGTCGCATCTCGATTTTGGCTGTCAACTTGAAGCGTTGTGACGTCAGGAGGGTACGGCTTTTGCCGTGCAATTCGAAATGTGCAAGCCAGCCTATGTAAGTACCCAATACCGTGTGACGTCTAGAGAATCCGAAATGCGCCTCAGGATACGGCAGTGATGATATGGACCGCGTTTAACAGAAAGGAACCAAGCCTCATCAGCTATTGCCAAATTTAACTGGGCAAGTCAATTTTTTACGAGAGAACGTTTATGCGGACTCCATGGAAAATTTTAAGGAATTTTTGTCGTACTATGAGGAAAATTCACTGAAATTTGCACGAAAATCCGTCCAACCGTTTTCGTGTAAAAAATTAATTCGTCCAATTTTTGGCAATAGCTGATGTGGCTTGGTTCCTTTCTGTTTAACGCGGTCCATATAATCTCACATCTCATCAAAAAGTGGTCATGTGCCCTCTTGATCATACACACTCCAAAAATGAAATGGTACATACCTAGAGACTTGATCATTTGCGCCTCCTCTAGACTGTTGTTGCCGAGAAAGAACAACGGGGAGAAGAACGGCCGGGTCGTGGGTGGTGGTGTGATCTTCTTCACTTTGTCTTTGGCCTTCTCCTTCCCTTTATTCTTGTCCTTCCTCTTGATTTTGCCCTTAGCATTCTTCTTGCTAGATGAAGCTCCAGAAAGGTGGGTGCTCTTCGTAGACTTCGAGCCGGCGGCCTTACCCGGCTGAGTGCCCCCTTTTTTGGCACCACCGGTACCACCCCCTCGGCCTGTACCTCCACCGGTACCACCCCCGCGACCTGTGCCTCCGCCGGTACCACCAGCTAGTAGATGCCCGAATGTCGTTGTCCCGGCTGATAGCTCCATCTCCCGTCGAGGCATTTACGAGGTTCACTTCGGCGATCTTCTCGCCTCCTCACTACACTTCAAAACCGTACACATTAGCGCCGTTTTCTAGAAAATAAGAGAACACATGTCAATGACTTGCTTCGAAAACTACCTAACCCTTAAACACTCGAGGTTTTTGGTACGCGAAGTCCCACGTGGGTCAAATTATTATGATTCTTATTTATAAATACGTTGATTTTGATAGGTTTAAAGTATTAACTATGTTTCAAGATATATGTTTATATATCAACGGCGTAAGTCCGCAATCACATATCTCGTTTGCGATGTCTAAAAATCTCCTCCTCCATCTTATTTTTTAAGGAGAGGACACTTTAATCAGGGGAGACGGAAGGGGGGCTTTCCCCAGAAAATTTTCGAAATTTTAAAGCATCTTATATGCAGTTTGAGTTGATTTGTCATAGATAATTACCAAATGGATCACTTTTAGCAGAGAAGAACCAACCCACATCAGCTAATTCCAAATCTAACTGGCCTATTTAATTTTTTCCAAGAGAGCGTTCATTCGGTTTCCTTTTGAGCTCCGTGCTATGCAGACAATTCGCTGAAATTTGCACAAAAATCCGCAGAACCGTTTTCATGTAAAAAATTAAATCGCTCGATTTTTGGCATGATTGATGTGGCTTGGTTCCTTTCTCCTTAACATGGTCCAAATATCCCTTATTTTAGATTTTTGCCCTAATATATCGACGGTGTAAGTCGGCAATCACATATCTCGTTTGCGGTGTCTAAGAATCTCCGCTTCCATGTTATTTTCTTAAAGAAGAACAAATTGACATCACTCTTTGAAGTTTTTGCAGAATTTTCTTCGCACAGAGAAGAAAAATCACGGCAGTTTTAATGGATTGCCGTTGAGTAGTTTTTCGTTTAAAAAATAAAGTATGACTAGAAGTCTACAAACCGAGTTATGTGATTGCCGACTTACACCGTCGATATATCTATGTTCAATATATGACCAGAGACTTTGTAAATAACGAGACCCGCGGATTGTATCGGACCGATTTACACAAGCTTTAGATGTGGGTCTGCAAATCCACTCTAAAAAAGAATTGCAAATGAACCTGAAAAAAAAAGAAAGAATCGAGTACCAACACAGCCGAAGACAGGAGAGACCTATTCGGGCCTCTTTTTTAACTTTTCTCCTAAATTTGAGCGACACCTTATTGGCGGTAATCCAGGATTCTGCGAAAGGTCTAAGAAAATATACGAGCTGCTTGCGCGCATAGAAACCTCAGTATCTGCTACAGAAATGCGCAAATTTGAAATGAAGTTAATTTAAAATAGAAGTTAGGCAAAACAAGAGACAGTTGGAAAATAAACGCATTTTTATGTTAACGCTAGTTTAGTTAGTTTGTTTACAAGTCATCGATATTTTACCCTCTGATGATAAATGAAGTGAAAAGATTGAATAATGGTCATGGGTAAAAAGAACTTTCCTAACTTTTCTCGGAAAAAATATTTAACAGGGAGAAACGAGGCAACGTTGTAATGCTCGTGCGGTTATCAAAACAGAGCATGGGCCTTTAAAAAGCTCTACCTATTATTCGATGCCACGATTATTCTAACACGAGTTCGAATAATTTCGCGAAACACAGTGCGGCCAGCGCGGTGTTAAGCGTAAATTAGCGCCTGCAGGACTGAAGGAATACTTCGCGCATTGCGCCAAGCAGTGCGGTCGGCGCCAGGCCCATATTAGCGCCTACAGGACTGCATGAATACTTCTCGCATTGCGCCAAACGCAGCGCAGTCGCCAGTCGGTCATTTTGCGTGAAACGCATATTGACGCCTACAAGAATCAAAACTTAATGAATGCTGTAGGACTGCGTGTCACCATCATTAACTATCTACTCCAGTTTTTATCTTAACTAAAGGGAAAACATGTATCCTCGTTGTAACGATTCAAAGACTCGGATACCTAGTATTCAATTTATTTTGGTATATTAAAAGAAAATAGAACAAACGAAAACATCGCGTCGAAATTTTCAATACATTTATTTGAGATAATTTAAGTAGGTAGGTAAATTCGCGAAAACTTTTCAGAAAAACTAGGTGTAGATTTTAAAAAATAAAACATAAAAGTTGTGCATAGCATTGCAATCAGAGAAAAGTATACGCTTTCTTTCGGCTGCATCCTTTGGGTTTTGATTCCACTCATCTTCTCAAAAACTTGAACATGGTTGTTCTACGATTTTTTACGTGTAGTTTTTTTCAGTGGTTGGCGGCCGCGTAACGGCCACAGCGCGATGTAGTTATCTACCATAAACTACCAAGGTTGCCAGATTGACGCTTCCTCGTTAATACTGAATATTCGCGCAGACATGTGAGTTTTCAGTATCAGAAAAATTCGCGCAATCCTACATGCATCTCCAAAAAGGTAAAACAGCAGGGGGCATTTACGCAATCCTATCGCAGCCCACATTGGTAGCATAGAGCAGAGTATTGCGATTTCTCGCCTCGCACCATTGCGCCTTCAATTTTGCAGATGCAGCACGGACACCCATCAAGCACGAATAGTCGTATCTCTGCGCCGTCGTCAACGCGCATCCTTATTTCCCTTGCTCTGTTTCCATATTGTGTTGGTTTCGTTTGTCTCATATTTGTATAGTGCTGCTTCAAGGGCTACGTGAACAGCAAAGCCGGAGATAGGAAAAGAGGAATTCCGCCTCGTCTTGTGACTTTTCTCCCGACTCTCACTAGCAGCATAAAACGGAGCATTGAGAGTTCATGCCTCATGACTTAAGCCATCACGTCCTAAATTTTCCTTCTGCATTATGGACATCCATCTAGCACGAATAGTTGCATCGCGCTCACACGTCTCTCATTATTTTGAAATTTGAAATGAGGTTAAGTTTGCTCAAAATGATATGCTCCAAATCAATAGTCATTTTGAAAAATTTCTGCCGCGAAACTTAAATTTTCTAGCATTGAAGTTGACTCCGACGCTGTGTTCTACTTTCCCCTTCAAATTTTAGGAGCCACATTGGCTGGAAAGCACAATTTGTAGGAGCCATCTACTAGTTTTTGGGAGCCAAATTAAAGTTTTGCATACGGGCCATCCGGCCATGGCGATGCTGCGAACGGTGCGCATAGAGAGAGCGCTTCATCGCTTCATCGCTACCGCTGCTTCCCGATTGCAAGTTTAATCTGTCAAATTTTTTAGGCGCTACGATGGCCCAGCCCCTCGAATTTTTAGGCGCTAAGGCCCGATTTTAAGGCGCATTTGGCGCATGGCGCCCGGGAAGGCAGAACACTGCTCCGACGCTTCTCGGGACTTAAGTACGTCAGTACATACTTTCTGGACCTCCGTTCATCACTACCTACCACACGTGCGAGCACCTTTCTCAACTATTTATTTAAATGAATTTTTCGCAAATTTTCTCGGTAAATTTTGTTACTATTCTTTATTTCCTATCTGTCAAAGCGGCAAGTCTTCGGCGCTCTCAGGGGCGTATCTGCCAACGGCAGATTGGCCTTATATGGTCAGTCCGAGTCTGGAAGAATTATACCATGGAAACATTCTTTTCTTAAGATAACGTCACTGGTGTAAAATTTAGTATGTACTCACATGTTGCGTTTTAACAAGAATTTGCTGCTAATTTCACACCACAAAATCACCTCGACTACTTATCGTAAGCAGCACCATAAATGGAGAAATTAACAGGGGAGCATTTATCACTAAGGAAGGGGAACTTTGAAAATTATCAAAAGCTTAAACCCTTTGCGCTCAAAAAGAATAAGTCATAACGATTCTATTGGGGTTAGGGTAATCTAAAAGGTGAATTTCTTAATTTCTTGATTAGTTATGCTCTTTTCCGGAGCATTTAAAAGGAATAAACTCTCAGCATACTTCATCACATGTGAAAAATAAAGTTTCTCCAGAAGTTTTACATGCTAAAACAGTAAATAATGACACTTCCTAACCCTAACATATCTTTCTTTCTTTTATTTTTTTATTTTTTTGTGTCTGTAGATTGTTGTTATTTCACCCAATGATAAAAAAAAAAAAAAAAAAAAAAAAAAAAAAAAAAAATTTGCCATGAATAAAAAGAACTCAATTACTGCAGGTTAGGTATACTTAGTCATGGCTGAGTAATCATATGTTTCTGAGGGGTTTGCTTGAATTTCTGTTGACAATGCAGTCCAGATGACAACCTTGAATAAAAGGAAGATACCTACTATTACATATGTGAGTAAAATAGATATATATGTATTTCACTTAAGACTATTCAATCCTGAGTCAACTTTTTTTATTAATTTTTAATTCGTTTTTTTTTTTTCGGGGGGAGAGAAGGGGACATCTTTGCTATCCTATGAGCACAAGGTTGATACACAGAGTCATAAATGAATGATTATAAAACAAAAACTGCTTGTCTTCATTCACGACACTGCAGATTTTTGCCACATTTTGCATCTTCAAATGATGACTGGTCATCTTTCTTAAATAAAGTCCATGTCATTTTTCTTTCCCTTTCCTAAAATTTTCAGAAAATATCCAAAATATTTCAAGGTTGTGCTTTTTTCCCCAGAATATTACAGGAAAAAGATATTGGTGTGCAGATTTTGTAGCACTGAGATTGTGGCGTAGTGTGCAAGAAGGATGCATTCCTCAGTTGCAGTATTTTAGAATTCCTGCCGCTAATTTATGTACTGGAGGAGAAAATATTGGATTTTTCCGAATTTTCGGTTGAGAATATTGTAAAATTTGAAAGAATATTTAATTAAAGTATCAACAAAATTTACGCATTTGCTTTCTTTATAATGTAAACAAATGTTATGAAAAAAAGAAAAAAAATGTTAGCGGAGATCCTATGACACCACAACCAAGAAGTACCCTTCCTGTTTCAAGGACAGGATTCAAGTAAAATACTAGCAGAAAGAAATTTAAAAACTGAAAAATTGGACATATATGTCAACACAAAAATAAGTTGAAGACTTCGAAATAGCAGAAATAGTTAGGTCTTGTACGGTTTATTGTATTCTTCAAAAAAAACTTAACACAAGGTAAACAAAAGATAATAAAATTTATTAATTTTACACAGTAATTGGACCATGAAAGAATACTATCTGCTAAGAACTCCATATTTTGATAGTATTTTTTCATATAGCGCTGTCCGACTAACCTTTCAAGGTACAAAATTAAAGGTAAGTTAAAATAAAGGCATTTTCAAAAGACTTAAAAACTACATTAATTTATTTGATTATACAAAAAAACTTGTTAATCAGATTAGACAATACCACATGAGATCTGGAAAGTTTTACTTACTAGTTCGAGTGAAACCGACATTCATTTTGCTAGGAATATGATTTGATGCACATTAAAAATCTTTCTACATACCAATACTTGATTTGATACATTTTCCTTATTCAGGACTAAGCACTTTAATGACCCACTTTCATACTTTTGATGTGCACTACGAGTACTAAAAGCTTTAAAAAATATGAAAAAACAATTGAATTCAGTGAATATATTTTAACTGCACAGATATAAGTTAGAAAATAAACTTTTAAGATTACAGTATCTTGAATTTGCTGCTTGTTTTAAAGAGAGAAAGAGACAAGTTCAGTAAATGCGAGGATCATGGGGTTCCTTTCAGTCAAATAGTAATAGTGGTGCTGCCTTGCAATTATGAGCGGAACCACCTTAACAGAGAGGAATAATTACATTATATCCAGAAATGGCATCATCAGACTAAAAGCATATCTATGGAAGTTTTAAAATTATGGCAGCATTGCTGTCATAAAACAAGCACAAAATTTGAATTTTCGCAATTCCATTCCATATGCGCATTTGGAGAAACTATGTTACATAGTTTGATTTTCAAAATGCCATTGAACACTAATAACATTGACAAAAAAATTGTCACCAAAAGATGAAGAGAAGAGTTTGTTAAGTGATGTTGATCCCCCAAAACTTCCAAGAGATTGATACATCAAACATCTATCTCACTATGTTTGTTGCAGAAAATCCAGACATGCAAACCTTTCTGCAGCCAATACTCTTAGGTTATCTGAAAAAGCTCCAAAAGCTATGAGATTAAGATGTCCTCAATTCTGTAATAGTCGCATATCAAAGTAATTAGAGTGAACTCGATCTATTCATTTCCTGGGTACTCCCAACTGTGGCAACCCTGACTTACAAAAGATCCCCAGTGATCTTATTCCATAATTATGACTGACAAAATTTCAGTCATTCCATTAATTTCTAGTCATGATGGCCATCAAGGCAGTCAATGCTATAAAACTTGCATTCTTTGGTTTGTCGAGGGGGGAAAGGAAAGGTTGGCAGCAGGAGAAACTATTATCTATAGCAGCCCTTATGCTACTGCAGTTCAGGATTAATTACAATAATTCTTTCTCAAACTCACCAATTAGTTCACATGTTAAAAATATAAGTGATGTTGACGAACCCCCTGACAATCCTCCAACAATCAATTCAAGCCTCCACTGACTGAAAGAAGTAAATAACTTTCTTACGATCTTGAAAAACAGACGCTTAAAGGTTAAAAATAGAATTGAATTCTTTGGTTCATTGAAAGTTAAAACTGATGTTGCAGAGGTGCAAACTTCATTTTTATGTCAATTTCATGATAAAGTTTACTTCAAGATAAGCTTTCTTCAAAACTATCAATAATTTGAGTATTTAAAGAATATTATTCGCTTCCTTCATTTACTGGAGGCTTCAATTATACAGTCCTTGAGATGGATTAAAAATGTAAATTTTCACAATATTAGGAATAATTCCAAGACAGAAAAGGATGCGACTAGGAGTTTCATTTTCTCTAAAACTTTTACAATTCAACAAAGTCACAATGGGAAAAGCTTATGCCAATACTCAAATTTTGATTCTTACTTCAGATTAACTCAAAATACATTATGTCTCGAATGCATAGAATATACTATGATTATTTGAAACCAAAAAGAAAGAGAAAAAAAAGGTGTGAGTTTAACAGTAATATCAGAAATAACCATAAACTATGATGGAATTGCTTTAATGTGTGCTGTGGAAATGTATTGACTGAGAGCTTTAAACTATCTTATTAGCAACAACAAAACAATGAAGGGGTGTTTTCCCATCTGTCCCTATCTTTTTTTACAAGTACAAATGCTATAGGAAACTGCAGAGAGGAGAAAATTAAGAACTTTAGAAGATTTCACAAAATAGACTGCAGAAAAAATTGTACATACGAATGTATTATCTCGGTGAATATGAGTGGCTGGTCCAGAGACAAGAAAACTGGGAAGGGGTCTCATCTTGGATTTCTATTGCTTCTCTTTTGGTCAAAAAATTTATCTCCCTTTATTTTTAAGTTACAACATTTAGAAGCTAAAATATCTCAGAAACCCTAACATGAACTAAGAAGCAAATAAGGTAATTTATAAATCTCCAATTTTCCATTTTCACCTTCATTTCATAGAAATTGGACTAGATTTTTGAGGAATGGGGAGAAAATTTGAATAAGTTATCTTTAACACCTGATTGCCTAAAATTATTCAGAATTGTTACAGCTTTCAGCAGTAATCTACAAATGTCTCCATTTTTCTAAAATTTCTTGCCTTTCACAATCATTGGAATCAGTCTTTCACAAAATAATAAATAATCGTATGGCATTTACAATCACTTTACCATCAACTTGAATTAATTGGGGGGAAAAGACAAAAATATCTTCAGGACACATTGCAACTGATATGACTGAAGAACAATATTGCTTTTGGACAGACAAGTAAACATTCCTGAGATAGCGACTGGAAGCTGTTTAATATCATTCACTACAATGTTAGCTGATTTCTGTCAAAATGTGGAATAAAACAATGCCTTCAAATAGCAATTTAAGAACCATTATCAACAAAGAGAGAGAGAAAAAAAACAAATATACGTAAACATGTTATTTAGATAGAAACAACTATCACTTGCCAGTATTATGAGTTTTCTTTAAATTTTGCAGTAACAATGATTTTTTTTTTCCTTAATTTTATTTTAGAGTCTGCAAGTGTGCTTCAAAACAGATTTCGGAAAAAACACATCGACTTGATCAATAAGTCATGTTCATGTCATCTAACATCAAGCAACAAAAACATAGGACAGTAAAAATTAGCACGGTAATTGTTTGCATCCTTGACACTAAATTTGATTATTGTCACAACTTGAGCACTAAAATTAAGCTTTGACAAGATCACAATATTTAGGATATAGAATGAGTTGTCAAGAATATATAAACTTGAAACATTTTAGGTTTAAGAATTTTACTGATCGACGAAGAAAATACTTTGAAGTATTTAGGAATTCCAGTAATAAAATCCATTATTTGATTAAAAAAAAAATATGGGATAAATAAATTTAGATGGAATGGAAGTATAGATTAGTGATTCAAAACTATTGTGAAACATTTTAAGCAGTCCATATCAGAAGCATTTTACTTCAGGTGCAACTTAATTAAAAAAAAAAAAAAAACATTACACTGAAAGCTGTATGACGATTGTATACCATTGACAGGCTTTAAATTTTGAAGACTACTAGGGAAAAAAGTACGGAAAAATGATATTAAAATGTGAAACAACAAACAAATTGAGAATAAGTGATGAGAGGAGTTTTGCTACGGAATAGAGACTGAGAATTATTACAGTCAAACGATGATTGAACTTCAATATATGACCGCTTACTGCAGAGAAATAAAATCATTTTCAGCATGATCACAGATTAATTGGATTGATAGAATGTAACACCCAAATTTGATTAAATTAAGTCAGGCTGTACCGACTGAGAGACAGCCAGTGGGTTAAAGACAATAAAATTAAATAAGAGCAGCCATTAAAATTTGACCGCCGGAAAGGAAGAAATAAATTAAAATATAAAAAGGAAAGAGGAGAAACAGTTCGCAATTTGAAACATTGAGAAAATTATAGAAAATTTGAGCACGTTCAAAAAAAACGAAATCATTAAAGAATATTTGTTGCAGGAATCAAATGAAGAAAGTTTCAGGAATCTGAAACAAAAAAAAAACACTATTTGGTATACTTTACTAAAAAAAAGTGATCATACATTAAACTTAGAAGTGTAATTCGGTAGCGGTCAGTGAAATCGACCCAAATGACATTCCCTACTGTTAAAGTCCATTGGATAGTTTATTTCTTTATAGGAAGTCAATTCGAATCATGGCAAGGATAATCGTCTCTGAATTTTTTTCGAGCTGTACTCTCCCTTTCCGGTAGGCGAGTACAACAAATAAGGCAGTTTCTAAGGCCACTAGCTTTACTTGCTGTTGCTGATTGGCTACACTCATCCTGAAGATTGCAGCATCAACTCAAGTGTCAGCTTTAGATTGGCTGAATTTTATTTAGCTTTTCTTCTTCTTAGAGATGATTGGCTGAACTTTTTTATGAACTTTGTGGAATTTTTAAAAAATTTTACACAAGAAAGACTATGCTGCAACCCTGCAAAAATTCTTTACCACAGTCCTATTTTCATTATATGCAATGCATTCTGCAAGAAATCTTAATGAGATGATAGGTCTTGTAGTACTTTAATTCTTATGTTTTCTTATAGATCTGTAAGAGACAACAATCTAGCAGAAAGAAAAAATAAACTTACCACAGTGAAGAGGGTATAATAACACCTCTCCTTTATCATGTCGAGCCAAATTCGCTCATCCACTTTTCATATTTGTCTAGGTCTTCTTTCGAAACACTTTTGTTACATTTTGATATGGCTTCTATGAAATCTTGCATTGTGACAGGAAGATCTAATTCTTCTCTTGGAAGCTGCCGAATTTGATCTGGCTTCAAACCTGCTATTTTCCTTCGCATCGACATCATTGATGCATCCCTGAAACATTTTTCTTTGCATTAGTCTTTGCCAAAATCTTCAACTTGAAAAGAGACTTGTAGCAGGAGATCATCCTAATTTTTCACCAGCTAATGACGCAAACTAAAATATATTTTGTAGAAGATTCAACTATTAAAATAATTCCGGAGGATAAACTCCCAAAACCAGCAAATGAAAAAAGTGAGACGAGTTTGGAGTTGTTAAAAGACTTAACGTGCATCAATAAGACTGATATTTTATTTACATACATCCAATTTTGAAAATGAAGAGAATTAATTGAGGCCTCTGCCAAGATTTTGATTATTCTATTTTTCTGGCAGATAAGTACAAAATTTGAAATTAATATTTATTTGCTGTAATAGACATGGCTTTTCTGAGGCAATGAAAAAAAAAAGGCGCAGTCAAAGGGTCTAGAGAGTGTGGTAACCACATTGTGATGATTTAACTGTAAACTGAAAAACAAGCCTTCGACGAAAAATTAGCAAAATCTTAAATAACACTGAGTATTAATCTCTCATTGTTTTTATCTAAAGTATAAACATTTTTAAGGGAACCTAAAATATCCACAGAGGGAAGTATGAATATTTTACCACCAGGAAATTATCAACCCTCTTTAAAATATCTTCTAGGTATGAACAAATTGAAATGTACCTGCAAACATTTGTGATGTCAGCTCCTGAGTATCCTCTCAGCCGAATCGCAATTTCTTTTAAGTTAACAGTATCCTCTAATTTCACTTCTCTAAGGTTGATCCTCAGCAAAGCCTCACGACCAGTGCCTGAAAATAGAATCAGATGTCTTTATAATACTCTTAATTTCATTTGAAACCTCAAAATCTATAGACAAAAGGTTTGATTAAAGACAAAACAAAAAGGAGGGATAATAATAGACTAAACATCAACATATTTATCATTTTGCTGTTACTGTTTTTGGTCAAAAATGCAAGATGAGTGATCAGATGACGTGCTTGATATAGAGGTGCACATTTTTATAAGGTTCATTCCGTATTTTTTAGATAATTTTATACATAACTATGCTAACATTGCCAGTTGGCGTAATGAAGGTCTGAAGAAGCAATGTCTTGAAGCTTGCCAACAACAACTCTAATTATTAGCTTCCTTATTCTTGACAACTGTGACTTCGCTTTTACCTCACTGATCCTTGACAAATGTCTCAGGACTCTAACTTCCATGGATTTTTCAAATTTTCTATTACCTCACCAACAGAAAAAAGGGAAACCCTAACTGACTTGAGCAGGAGCCAGTCTTGTGAAATGCAGCGGCAGTTATCAAAAATAGGATACTTCACTTGATAATATTCTTTGTGCATGTGCTGCATTGTGATGTTAACCCTGTATTTATACAATGAGAGGATTTTGAAGAATATGCTTTGAAACACTTACTATTTGGTAACGGAATATAAATCCTCTTTTCTAACCGCCGTCTTAATGCTTCATCGATATCCCATGGGAAATTGGTTGCAGCTAACACCATGACCACTTTTCCTGGATCCTCTGAGGAACTTAGCCCATCCATCTGCACCAGCAATTCGGATTTGACACGCCTACTTGCTTCATGCTCAGACTCAGAACCTCTTCTCGAACACAATGAGTCTATTTCATCTATAAATATGGTGGAAGGTGCATAAAATCGTGCCTGAAACAGAAAAAAATAGCATTTAAAAGGAATTTAAAATTTAAATTAAGTTAGCTTTTAAGAAAAATGAAACCTGATTAACAAGTGAAAAGAGGACAATTCACATAGGTGAAAATGTTAGTTCCATCAAGAGTCAAGTGCTCTTTTATGTTTATTTCTATATACGCTGCAATGCTGATTAATTTATGGTTCCTAATATCTAAATGATCCAGTGATAAAAACAAAAAGGAAGGAGTTAAAAGCCCTTAAAATACTAATCGTTTTTAGGAGAAAGTTTTATGGTAAAAACAAAACAAAAAAAGTCACATTTGAGCCAATGAAATTGGATTTACAGTAAGACCTTGATTTATCGGATTTCACGGGACCGGAGGCCGAATCCGTTAAATTGCAGAATCCTCTAAATCGCGATCCGATAATTCGAGGTCTTACTGTATTTCGTTTGAGCCTAAAATATCTGACATACACCTAAAAGAGAAAGAAAAAAACTTACCATTTCAAAAAGAAGCCTGACAAGTTTTTCTGACTCTCCGCGGTACTTGGACGTAAGCGTAGATGAAGAAACATTGAAAAATGTTGTACCGCACTCAGTAGCCACAGCTTTTGCTAACATAGTTTTACCAGTTCCTGGTGGTCCGACCATAAGCACTCCCTTCCAAGGTCGCCTGATGCCTTTAAAGAAATCTGGCATCCACATAGGAAGGACCACAGCCTCTTCTAATAGTCTCTTGGCTTCATTCAAATCTGCTATGTCGTCCCAACGAATGTTCGGATTCTGTTGCACTATATCACGCTCTGCAACAAAATATAAATGGGCTATGAGAAAACTGTCGCAATTGAATGTTGGCTGTTCCTATAGTTGTTGAAACTGCTGGAGCTCACATTCCCTTAGGAAAATAATGTGAACACATCAAGCTGGAAAATTTAGGGATGAATAAAATCTACTTCCATGTATTCTGGTATTCTGAGTAAAGCCTTCGAGATTTTTCCATGCTAAACTTTGACAAAGATTTGAGAAAATTCTCTGGATTTTGAATCAAGACTGAGGCTTCTTTTTTGCTTGCTTTTTCAAACGTCTTGTGTGTTCCTGTTTTTTCAATAACCCAGCAAGGTATTATAAAGCTATCTCCATTTTATCAAATGATGGCTGATTAAACCATAAATGTATCTCTTGATATGGTTCACCGCTTTCAACTTTCTGTTAGATTCAGTTAAAATAAAAATATTATGCAGGCTTCTGGGGCGATCTTTTACTATAAGAGCTGCTGTTGAACATTAACATGCATATGGCTAGGAGAGATAAGTAAAATTGGTAAGGGCCAGCAAATATTCTGAATTTTACCTCAAAAAATATGTAATAACTTACCTAACATTTCCACTAGATCATTATCATACCCTGATGGGTCAAACCGTCTTTCTTCAGTGCAATCTTTCTCTTTGTCAGATTTTTCCTGGACAAATGAAGCGAGAAAAATTAGTACCTACTGACATGAAGTTGTGAGAATCATAAAAAGAATACAAAATTAAACAGTGCTGCTGTGGCATGCCAAAAAGTAATGTGATATGAAGCTCACACTGATAAATATTGCAGTTCTATTGAAACATGCTTGTCTACTACTTGTTTGTTCGGAATGTTCAGCCATTAAGAAAAATGGTGAAATTCAAACGCTTCTAACCACTGGTTTTGCTGATCATCATAACTATTGTACTAAAATTTGTTCCTTCAAGGGCCAGCAGACAGCGTTTCTATTGCACAGCAGCGCAATGAAAATGGGCCATTCAAAACATCTATCACTTTGACCATTTTGGTACATCAAGTCAGATAAAAAACCGTCACTTCGACTGGCTTGGCAGTAGATTTCTCAGAAACTAAGAGGTGGAAGGCAGAATTCACCATTGGTAACTTGGAATATGTAATTGAACAAGGTCTAACACCTTTCACCTAGCTTTTTGTGGTTTGTGTAATTTGGGTGGCGGTGGCCAGTTTTAGGAATACTGCCGTGTTAAGGAAGAACGCTGTAGGAACATTCAAATATTTCCAAATTAACACTCAGAAAAAACCTATTTTTACAGAAAGTTTGCACCAAGTTTTCCCTTTAAAATATTCTTACAATTACAAACAAAATTCTCTGAAATATTGGAAGAGAACTGCTTGCAAACTTTCCTGAAAATTCGTGATTTGTCAAAGGAAATTTGGCAACATCTGATGGCTCATGCAATGTTCTTTAGGGCTGTTCTATCGGTTGTCGGTAAGCTACCGAAACAGTTCCATTAAGAAAAAGTTACGATGAGAGCGCTCTTGCCGATAGCGATCAGAGTTTTCGGAGCTGGCGAAAATAAGCTGTTGCCATATGTACATCTATTTCATGCGCCGCCGCGCCAGGCAATCTGATAAACCGACACAAGGGGCAACAATGCATTGAGTGCAAGCTCTCAAAAATCCGATAAGGCCGGGTGTTGTCGATATCATAGCCACTGTCGATACTGCCGCCAGTTTCAATAAGAGACGATATCGAAAGAGTTCCGGCAAGAATTCGTTTGAACACCCCTAATGTTCTTCCTTAACACAGCTTCAGAATCAGTAATGGATGAAGAAAGGACGAAAATGAAAATAAGAGCATAAAATAAGGCTCATTACTAAGATTGAAATCAAATTGCAGTTTCTGATGTTTTGATTGGAAACAAGAAGTTAATAAAAAAAGAGGGAAAAAATAAATCATGTTTCTCTCGTAGTTGTGCTTGAAAATGCTAAAAAAGTAAAATCATACCTGAGAATCTGAGTTATTAGATTTGTGATCTTTATCTTTGTCCTGAAATAAACAAGAGAGAAAAAAATCAATGAGGTATTAAAAACTCCACTAACAATGTTTGTAAACTTTAGTTATTGATGTAATAATACAGGAGATGAAAACTTTCACAAGACCGGTGAGATACTTATCTAATGTATAATATGTATTATTATACATGTTGGAATTAATAATATGATAAGTAAAATAATATTAATGACGATGAATTTTAAATCTGGGGAAACAGAGCTGAAAACAACAAAACAAAAAACGAGGCGTTCCGCCAGAAATTTCTGGCATCTTCAATCAAAACAAGGTTACAATATGAGTGCATCCATCACTGGATTGGAGCACAAAGAACTCAGAGCACATTCAATTCAAATTCATTTCTAATATAAAACATAAATATGAGGTGCCCCTGTACCTTGAGGTATACCTGGACTTATACATTCAAACTGATTTAAATTGGTGGCGCTTCAATTAAATAATTACTGCTCACTTGGCTCACCCAATATTATTGAATGATGCAATGCAATTCATTGGTTGAAAGTAATGTCAAATAATAAACTTAATGGGCCAGTTGTGCCGGTAACAGAATCATTTTTGATGCTTAATTCGTGCAGATTTGCTAAAAATGAGAGGATCTGCCTAAACAGCGACTTTCTACAATGAATATTAACCGAGATATCATCCTTTGAAAAGTCGGGTTTTTGACGTCATCCACCGCAGTAGTGCATAACATGGTATGTATTACCGGTGAATGACATCATAATCAAGTTTTTAAGGCACAATATCACATTTAATATTCAACGCAGAAAGTTGCTGTTTGGACAGATCTTATTATTCTTAGCTAATCTACAAGAGTCAAGCATCAAAACATGATTTTGTGACCAGCCCAACTGACCCATTCAAGGTGTGCAAGAAAGTCTCATGATGCTCCTCCCTAATCAAAAACTTATGCTTCTCAAGTTTCAGTATTTGGAAGCTACGACCAGAGTGACAGGCAGAGCCCTATTCCCTACATGCTTTTCTTCACACCATGTTCCGTCCAGTATTCATGCTGGCATTTTGTATTTTATTTTAAGATGCAAGCTGTGATTTAATCATAATTCAACAATTCTATACTCACAGAACTTTGAGAACTATTGTGGGAATTATAGGAATTCCTAACGGAGCCATTCTTCCTATCATCAGTCTTCTTAGTATTAGATCGAGGTTCATTCTTCTTCGTCGTAGAAGTATTGTTTTTCTGACTAAAACGGTTGGTGGTGGATGTTTTAGTGTTATTAGTTTTAGAATTTTTCGCTCTAGTATTACTATTGGTACTGTGATTACTGTTTATCCTGAAAAAAAAAAAAAAACCACGTACACGCATTAGACAAACTGATTAATTTGTCAAATTATTAATCTGCATCCCAGGGCAATCTTACTGCAGATTTAGGATTTCTAATGTGACTCGAGGATTTCGAGTTGTAGCCACATGGTTATGATTTTGTGTTGAAGGATTCTTACCTCTGAAAAGTCGTAAAAGTTAGAGACTTTTCGAAACAATAAACATGCTGCATTAGGCCTACAGTGTAAACAGAACAAGAAAATAAGGGGAGTACACAAATTGACAGCGTAAGTCCGCAATCACATATCTCGTTTACGATGTCAGAAAATCTCCGCCTCTGCGTAAAAAAATAAATTTTTTTAAAGGAGAACAAGTTGACATCATTCCTTGAAGTTGATTCAGAATTTTCTTGGCACAGAGAAGAAAAATCATGGCAGTTTTACAAAATTGCCGTTGAGTAGTTTTCCGTTTAAAAAATAGAGTATGACAGGAAGTCTGCAACGTCGCAAACCGAGTTATGGGATTACCAACTTACACAGTCGAAATTTTCCTCAAAATGATACAAGGGTTCAATGCTCTAGGCTTACAGACCTGACTTTGTTCAATCAACCTGAGGCCTTGAAGCCTGCAGTCTACTGATGCTTTTAATGTTTCAGTCTCACAATTACAAGAAGACAGAGAGGATAAAGCACTCAAGTACCTGTGATCGACATGCGTTGGAGCAGGCCACACATCAGGATCCCGATCAGGAGGGGGCCAGACGTCAGGGTCCCTATTGTAGGCAGGCCATGGATCGATTGGTTTGGGGGAACCCAGCCATGATACATCATCAAAGCCACCTGTTCCGAAAAATTTGTGATTTGAATCTGGAAAATAAGCGCAGAATTTTAGAGAAAAAATAAAAACATCAAAAAATGATAAAAGCGAGGCGATTACAATGAATCAGATTGAGCAATATATCAAGTTTAATTAGGATAAATTTTAGATTTATACCAAAATATCTACAATTTAAGATTGATTAAATTTTGAGCATTGAACTCACCAGTTTATAAGTATTAGCTAATATATATTACAATAATTGGGCGTATTTATGCTAAAAGGAACTATGTGCATAGGGTTTGCATGAGACGTAATTCCTTTTGGCAAAAATACATTCAATTAAGAGTCAACAACAAGGATTGGAAACATTCAACTACCACTAAATTGTACCGGGGCAATTTTTATCTATTTATTATTGGGTGTCCAATTGTCCATAACTAGGGCAGGACAATGCTGCAACTTTCTTCATGGAGGACAGGACTTATGAATAATTGACTTTTCTCATCTTAAGCTAAATTCACACAGGTTAAAAAACCTCCTATGCCAAGGAACGATATCATTGAATTTTTGACCAACTATTGGATTAAATTTTTCCATTTTACTTACATTATATAGCCTGTTAGGCTAATATAAGCCAGCACAAATATTATTCTGGAGCATACAATCTATTGTGTCTTAAAAAAATACTCACTTATTGGCCTATCTGTAGGGTCTGAGCGAATCTGCTTTAGGACACTGCTAGTTGCTTTTAGCTGTTCGTACTCTGTTGCAAGCTGATGTTGTAACTGAAATAGAAAAAGTCGCAGGTATTCACAGGAGAAAGGTTTGGTACTTAGATAATAATAAGATAATATACATCAAAGGAAAGCCTTTCTGCCCCATCGAATCAACACCTATGATATATTCATGGAATCCTGAATCATCCTATATTATGAAGATAAGGTTACTACCTAATCACGTAATACCACTCGAGATGACAAAAAAGAGACGTCTCGAGTTTCTTCCGATAAAAGGATTGCTCATACTAATCCGCATTGATTACATGGCACGAGTGCTATTGAATTGCACTCATATTCATTCAAGGTAATTTTTGAGAGGACACTTCAATCTGTGGATGTTAAAACCTACCAAGTCCAAAAAATCGCAAAATGAGTTCGTTGGAGAAAACTTTTCTTTGAGAGTACCAAGACAGTCTGTAAGTACGATGATTAAGCAGGAATGGATCACTAGACAGGGTGCAAATTTCAGCATTTTGATACATGTTTCTCAACCAAAATTTCACGTAAAACACGATGCGCACAACGAAAATTACCGAAATCACATCCTTACGAAGATATTCAATAATTCTTGATGCGTGAATTCAAACCACCCGTTCATGAAAACTCAATGCTCTACGTGATTCACATCGCGCGCTAAACGTTTATCATGACAGTCTCTGAGATATAAAAATCTGGCAACCTCAATCTTGATGCTTTGGCTCAGCTGTAGCAAATTGCTTATAGTTTGAACAACACATGGTGGGAAATGAACATTGCTCGATTGAGAAGATTGCTGAAACCAGATTGCTGATTCAAATTTCTCGTAACCAATATAAAATAAAAACGTTGATATCTTCATGAGGAGTTGATTTCAATAATTTTCGTTGCGCAAATCGTGTTTTACGTGAAATTTTGATCAAGAGACATGTATCAGAATGCTTTAATTCGTACCTTGATTAGTGTTCCATTCTAGAAATAAGATGCGTTTTTTTAAAATGAAAATATTTTCCAGGTTTTTCTATCCTAAAATACCTGGGTTCACGTCTAAAACTACCTAAAGTCACCGATGAATCCAATGAAAGTAGGTAGGTAGGAATTTTGCGATTGATTATTACTCATTTCACTCTGGGAGACACTACTGAATGGCTTTTATTAGAACAAATATCACTTTTTTGGGTCATTCCATGCAAGAAAACCTAACAAGTTAAAAATTAAAGTTGCCAATAATGTGTTCTCGGGAAACTAGGCAGGATCATCAGAACTAGCCCGTGATCTCGGCCCCATTTGATGAAAAGAAGCCGATAGTAAATTTACAGACACAAAAACCACCTTCTCAGGTCGTTTCTCGCAAAGTCCTAAAGCGTCCAAAGTTGGCTGATAAATTTAAATACACCGTAAATTAAGGAGGATTGCTAACAATGGTACATGACTTACTCTCCATACACTTGAGAGAACATTTTTAACCATCATAAAACATCCAAACGATTTCTAGGAGTCTTTCGGACGATTAGTGGAAATTTGACAAAAAACGGAGGCTTCTTTCAATAAAATTTTCCGGTTAGAAGCTCCTTGAACCTGCTTCTTCAAAGCTACATTTTCAGAAACTTACTGCTCTCCTTGCTATCACGGCAGCTTTATCGGGAACTTCGTTCATAAAGTGGATTTTCCCCCTCAATCTACTCCTGATAAATTTGACTTTCTGGTCAAGCTTTAACATTGATTGATCGGCTTACCAATTGCCACTTGTTTTTCCACGTGGGGTCATGGATGGAGGTGAGGAGCCGATGGAGCATTTGTATGACGCCCTGGTAGTAAACGCCGGCCGTGTCGTAGTTGCCCATCAACGCCATCTCGCGGGCCAACGCTGTGTTTTCGCTGATCTCGTTCAGCGAACTGGCCATCATCGTCAACTCCGCTGTAACACAGGCAAAACCGTAATGAATCAATCAGTGAAACAGAAAATAACTACACAGTGTAATGACTACATGCATTAGTAAAAGCTCCGGTAAAATTAATCGGACGGGGGACAGTTCTCCTCACAAGGACGTAATTTCGATCAAACGCGGGGCGGGGGAGGGGGGGCGAAACTTCGAAGATTTTTCAGAAAATCTTTGGAGTACATAAGTTCATCAAAACAACCCCAAAAAGAAGATCAATATACCTACAGTAAAACCTCTCGAAGTCGCGCCGGGGTGAAATCCACTCCGGATTAAAATACGATGTTTCAAACGGTGTTCCTGACGCTACGTTCACGTGGACGATAAAACTGCCTTTCTCGGGAATTTCCCTGATTTTACGCTTGTTTGCATAAAATTCTGCAAAAATTCCGAGTAGGCAGTTTCAATTTGTCTCCCTATACTGAAACGAATGGGAGCGGAAATTTAAAAACACCGTCGATACGTATTTTCCTCACCGAAATCGGGAACTGTCAGAACGGATTTTATTTTTTGTGATGATGAACCAGATTTTTCTCCGTGTGAGATAGGATTTTATTTTATTTCATTTATTTATTTGTCACAAAAATACAACATCAAGTTGAGGGTTCTCTACCCCCAAAAAGAAATACAAAATGCAACTACTTAAATAATTTAATTACTAATGGTAGCGTAGCTAAACACTATTTAAAGCTGATAAACGAACAGGTAATGATGGTTTACGACATTTTTTGACTAAAGTGACCGCCGAAATCTACCTAAACACGTATACTGCCGTTCTAAGGAAGAACACCGTATGAACATTCGAGAGTTGCCGAATTTCCCTCTATAAAACATGTATTTTTAACGACATTCGTGAACATTTTTCTGTGAAATTTTCAGATATTTTCGATGAAATTGCTCACAAAATTGTCTAAAAATTTTGAAAAAACTATTCACAATTTTCCTAGTAAATTCAGTTTTCCTCGAATGAAATTTGGCAACGTCCGAAGGCTCATACGGCGTTCTTCCTTAGCACGGCAGTATACCTCGGCAACTTGAACAGGTATACCTCAGCAATAGAGATAAAGTTTATAAAGAGTCGGGCATCTACACTGATAGACACGCAAAAGAAATCGATTCATCTCTCATAAGTTGTTTCAAGAAAAATGGTCAGAAACGCGCGAAAATGTCTAGAAAACATGTGATCGGATGCTCAACTTGTAACCTTGAGCGGTGATCCATTGACGATCCCACTTTCGAAAAGAGGTAAGAGCGATTACACATGTTTAGTAAAGTGTGGAGAGCACGGCAAATATTAAAATTTCTACGCCCGAGTGTACGTCAAACGTCCACTTTCCCTTCCAATTAAAAGTGTGACGGGCGAGCAGATAAACCATTAGAGAAATACGCGCTACGGATAACTCCTGCAACTGTACGCAGAGGATCGTAAATTGCATAAAAATAATTTTGCCGACGATCGCGGAAACGGTTCGCATTCGGATGGTTGCATCATTTTGCAAAGTGCCAACGGATTCGAATTAAAAATACATCTTGGCCGCTCACCAATCGCGGACACTGTAAGCAACTCCCACTTCGCAAAAATATGGATTAATGTACCGCATATTGCGGTCAAAACACGGAGCATAAGTAGATCAGAGGAGAGATCAATAATCCTTGCTCCTCACTCGCTCAGAGAAGATATAATCTTACGCGGTGCTCCGATGGCACCGACAACCCAAAATCCACGGCTCAACACTGCACGGAAAAAAATTAAATTGCTGATTCAACAATTCAATTGCTAAGAACAGTGAGTGCAATGTTTCAATGTAGATTTTACAACAAAAAAATGCTACTTTAACCACCCCCGTGGTTAAATTAGTTTACAATGTGGTTAGAGTAGCATTTTTTTGTTGTAAAATCTACGTTGAAACATTGCACTCACTGTTTTTAGCAATTGAATTGTTGAATCAGCGATGTATTTTTTTCCGTGTGCCGTACTGCCGTGCTAAGGTGGAACGCCGTATGAACATTCGAGAGTTGCCAAATTTCCTTGGATGAAATGTTTATTTTCGAGGCACTTTATGAATATTTTTCCTTGAAACTTTCAAGAACTTTAGGTGAAATTGCAAACAAAATTATCTGAAAAATTAGAAGACAAATATTCATATTTTTACCAGGAAATTCGTGTATCATCAAAGGATATTTGGCAACGCCTGAAGGTTCATACGGCGTTTTTCTTAGCACGGCAACGTACTAAGGAAGAACGCCGTATGAGCCCTCAGACGTTGCCATATTTCCTTCGATAAAGACTAAAACTGTAAAAATTGTGAATATTACCCCCAAAATTTTTATTCAATTTTGTACGCAATTTAGTCTAAAATATCTGGAAATTTCAAGGGAAAATATGCACAAATTTCGTCAAAAATACATGTCTTATCAAGGGAAATTTGGCAACTCTCAAATAAGAATCATACGTCGTTCTTTCTTATCATCGCTCAACACGTCGCGTCGTTTTCAAGACAGAAAGAACGTAACACATATTCATTGTAGAATTACAAGGTGACAGTAGAGCGTGTTTGACTGTAAATTGTACAGCTCTTCCTTTTTGACTACATGCGAAAATCGACGACCTTTTGGATACGTTTGGCAAAGTCAAATTCGCACAAAATTGAATACTTTGGGTCAGTTTTGATACCTCAGAGTGGGGGAAAGACGACCTCCTGAACCCTTGGATGCCTCAGCGAGGCACTGGACAAGGCGCGAATTAAAACATTCCGTTGCACATGTATTCTTCAAAATGTTACAAAGCAATCGATATAAAAAAGGTTACCTTCGGAAATCGAATCCTGAGGCAATTTTGGTGAGCTCAATTAAATTTCGCGCATTTCGGGAGATTCTCTAAATAAAGCCCCCCCCCCCCCCTCCGGCGAATTTCGTAGCCTCTACGCTTGTCCTATCCTCAAAATTTGGCTAAAATTATACGTAAGTACTGCCTGAGTCATATCTAAGGATGCATCAAGCCGAAAGCTTCATATAATTTCTAGCTGGGCGAAAAGGGGCCGAATTTTGTCGGTCCTTCCACCGTACTTAAATATACTTAGGACGGGTCTCGACTGCACTTAAGTCCGGCTTAGCGCCTCTGGTTGGCCGGTGGTGCGGTTTGGGCTAATGGACTCATCGATGGATGTTGCACTCCGTGTGAAAGAGCAGACAAAGTTCGGCCCAAGGCATCTGCGCTGGAGAAGCTCACTCGGCACTGGAAACAAATACTCTTGGATCCTGAGTCCAGACTTTTGGAAAAATTGACAAGAAAAAATACTCTTGATTTTATTGGATTTTTGCAATTGAATCATACGAAAATCCGCTTAAATTAAGTGCGAGGAATTAAAATTAAAAAATTAACATTTAAGTGCAATGAAATGCGATTTGAGCAAAAATCCAATTGAATCAAAAGTATTTTTTCTTGTCTTTTTTCAGAGCCGGGAATTCAGATCCAAGCGAATTTTTTTTTCCAGAGTGCAATAATTTTGGTTTTAGGTTCCAGGGACGTTTGGAATTCATTTTGGAACAGAACACTACTATTTCTGGCTCATTTTAGAGATGACACATGAGCCTTTATTTCCCCTTACACGGATAGTTGCTTTTGCGGATAGGCGAGAAATAGAATAGTTTCTGGCTGGAAATAGTAGAGTCCATTTACAGTTGGGAAGCAGTCCTGTAAGTGCGCAAAGTGCCTGTGGGCAGTGCGGCCGCATAAAAGCCACCCGGGGAGGGGGGGGGGGGGGGGGCGCTGATATTCAGATAACAATTCGGTTCAATTCACGCTGCGATACTACTAGGAATCGAAGATTGGCCGGACTTTTCCCGTTCATCCGGTTTAAAGTACAATGCTCCTCAATTTGAAACTTTGCCCGATACTTTTGATCTGGTCGCTGCGTGTTGCACGGAACCCAGGACGTTCCAGACGAACAATCAATTGAATGTGGGCCACTATTCAATTTTTTATTGCCCCTCGTGCGGCACTGCATTCATGAAAGTTGGCAACACTGTTTTTCCTCCATTTGAATGTGTGTAAAATAATCGATTCTTGGTATGAGGCAGCTTCCCTTACCTAAAATCGATATTTACAATGTATTTAAACATAGGAAGAACAGTGATACCAAATTTCAAGAATCACCACTGCCTGCATTGCGAGTGCTGGCGATTACCCTTCATGAAGGAAGGATTTACCATTTTTTTTCGAGTTGACACCAAAATTAGGATTTCGAGCTTTCAACATTGTGTCCTAAAAAAATTTCACCGATTTTTCTTCTGACTGTAAGCGAAAATTAGCAAAATTTTAAACCGAAATTGCACAGTCATATTCTTGTAAAAAAATGAATTGTTGGGGTCAATTTTGAAACCTAGGAATTAAGTTATGTTCCTTTGTCGACGCATGGACGAATTGGACTAAATTTCGCAATACGGGGCTACAACTTCTGACTCATTTCAGAAATAACATATGTGCCATTAGTTCCTTTATGCTGATAGGTGCTTTTATGCATTAGCTATGAATTTTAGTTCCTTATTGCAGAGGAAGTTCAATTATCGGTGCCGTGATTTTTTTCGAGGTGAGTTGAAAAGTAGAATTTTGAGATTTCGACAGAAGTCTCTTTGATGTCCTAAAAAATAAGTTGGGAGCTATTTAGTCAATTTTTGAGCTGACAGAAGGCTTAAAATTGTAAAAATTCAACGATTTTGTGCCCAGAACAAAGCAAATTGGATGCTTGAGTAGTGCCTTCTCGCGACTCCGTTTATTGTATACAGCACACTTTGAACTGTCATTAACTTCGTACATTATTTTGCGGTGTTTCTCTTGTTGTACATTGGCATTTCATCAAACGCCATATGTTCCCGGGCCTTGGAGCTTTCCAACACCACACCGCGTAGAGAAAAAAACGAGTGATTACTGGAGGTGGGCACTACATGTGGAAGTAGGTTAGTGTCGTAGTGACATTATCAAACTGGTGCCCCCCTCCCGTCCCCCTCTCCGGGTACGGTACGCCGGGACCAGCTATTCCCGAAAAACACGAGTAACCACTACGCAGTCGGAACGTGTCGTCGTAAAAAAAAAGCAGCTACGCAAACAAGCAACTCCAGAGCAGAGGTAAATTTTATTGTTAGCGTGAGTATAGCTTCTCGCTTAGAGAAGAGCAGATACAACGCGGTAACGAGGACCCGGTGATTAAAACCGCTCTGGTCGAATTCGGAGTACATTTCTGGTCCTTTTTTCGGCGCTCTAATGAGCTTTCTCCATTGACGGATCCAGCAAATTGGCAACATTGTTTTTTCTCCGTTTAAACCTATGGAAATGTATCGATTCCCGGAGTATCCAGGTGCTCCGACAAGAATCGATTATTTCATATAGGTTTAAACATATGGAAATGTATCGATTCCCGGAGTATCCAGCTGCTCCGACAAGAATCGATTATTTAACATAGGTTTAGACGGAAGAAATGCGGCCCTCGGATGCGTCTGATTACGGCTCGAAGAATTTTGCAAGTTCCTGAAAGCAATGATTTCTCCGATGTGAAATTTTGCAAGATACGATAAAGCCGCTGGTCTTGTCCAAAATTCACTAAGCCGAGAAAGAGTTCTTAATCTCGAGCCCATCATTACAACTGATCGTCGCATTTCCACATCTGAAATTGGTCACATTCTAATGCATAAAAAGGATCCCATTATCAGGGTTGTCACGACTCGTCTAAAAATATATCATTTGCTATGATATATTTACGATTTACTTGGCACTTGAAATTCCCTCCCCGAATGGAAGCCCTGTTTGTGTGCTGCAGCTACACGCCTGGAACATTTTTTCACTTTCTGTAGTAAAGACTACTATTTATTAACGGCTGCATGGACTGGGCTAACTGACAAGTGTGATCTACTGATGGGGTCCAAAAAGACCCAAAACGTTATAAATCTCTTGGCGTGACCTCAGCATAATATTTTAATACGTCTGCCTAAACTGAACCCCCCTCCCCCCGGTCTTCAACTGGTACTCATTCGAGTTCAAAATGTTCGACTTTCATTGAAATTTTCGAACTTTTTGGCCTTACTTTAACCGCAAAAAAAGTGTGGACCCAGTACTGTTTTACCATCTTGGAACATACAATTCGGGCCACCACGTGTCTACTAAGACAGGCTGGTCAAAAATCAGTATTTTTACAGTACTTTTTCAGTACATTCCCAAGAAATTCAGTACTTACTCGACAGAAAAATTCAGTACTTTTCAGTGCCTTCATTTGACGAAATTCGAAAAATTTCAGAAATTTTAATTTCACGCTTAAAGGGCAACAGAAATGACAAAAAATGAAAAAAATCCGGACCTTCGGAGGAAAATCCGCATTTTTTCACTACTTCCGGACCGCCCTCATAAAATCAGTACTACTTCCGGAAATTCTGGACTTGTAGACACCCTGGCCACGTTTCTTGGTGTTTTTTCTTGAGAGATCAAGTGTATTTCCCTTCAGGAAACGGTCCTTGAGGTTAACCTTGACGTTCACAAATTACTCACGACAGGCACATGCTCAATCTCGAAGACAAGGAGGCGAAGTATGTAGCACGTGCTCTGTGCATGGGAAAAGCACCGGTATTACCATGGAAATGCGGTTACAAAGGTTGGCAAGCACCGAGAAACCTTTATTGTCTTGCATTACTTATGGAAGAGTCCGCCTCTGCAGTGGGTCACATTCCTTATGCAGGGACAAGGGGCCTCATGAATTACGTTATATGATGGACGGGGAGGGGTGGGATGGTGGAAGCATCTGACGGAAAGGGATGGGTGCGCTGCAACAGGATTCGTGACGACTTAGAATTTCCGCACTTAAATGTACTATACCTAATTATTTTTTTTTTTTTTTTTTTTTTTTTTTTTTTTTTTTTTTTGCAATAGACACACTTTCAATTTTTCGCTCAAATTGCAACTAAAATGACAAAAATGAAAAAAATTCCGGATCTTTTGGCGGAATTTCCGCACTTTTTCAGTACTTCCGGACCGCTCTAAAAAATCAATACTATTTCCGGAAATTCCGGACTTGTAGACACCCTGAACAAACCATGTAGTTATCGAGATGCTGGGGAGAATCCCTACGATGACGTCACAACCAATAGCGTCTGGAGGCGGCATCGGCAACGGTGTCGTCGACGGTGCGTCACGCTGGAGAACCGACAGACGCAGACGGGACGACCGACCGGTTCCAGCGACGACCGTGACGCACACGCTCCACACCATCGCACCGCAAGAACCACATAACCGCCCGAGCTTTCCCGTTGACGATGCGTGGTTTTCGCTCAATACCCGAGTGCACTGCATTACGGTTGCCAAACTGTGCCGAAAAACTAATGTTTGCCCCCGGCGAATTTCACGATTATCACACGATCTGGCAACTCTGTCCCTGCTCGACCATCTGCCGCGCGCACCGATCATCTCGGTGCAAAATCATCCACGGGATCACTCGAGATCACTCGAGATCACTCGATTTACGGTTCTTCCAAGCTCCAACTGCAACTCGTTGAAAAATCCCACTCAGCAGTCGTTGCACCAGGAGTACCGTTTCCTTAGCAGCATTTCCTTCTGATGAGAGGAATACTACTTGTTGCGTCGAGGAAGCAACTAAAAGGGGACGTTTGTCATGAAGTCAGGTATACAGGACTGCTTGAAAAACCTTTTTTAAGGAAGGTGATCGGAAGTGGGGTGATATGACGCGACGGTGGGGTAAAAAATTCGGAAAAATTGCCTGACTCGTTTGAATTTGAAATATTACGCGAGGAATTTTAACAGATATCTTGACTCTCTTCTTCTCTAGTAGTTTACCCGGCGGAGATCTTGTCAACCCCCTTTTTTTAAATTTTGGCTGAATTTCGACTAACGCTCCTCCTCCCGACTTTGACTTTTTCAAAGAAAAAAAGAGAGTCTGAAAAATAGCTGTTTAAAAAAGAAAAAAGAAAATGCAACTGATATTGTGCTTTACCTTAGCACGACACTATGGGCAACGTTTAACGTGGGCTCTCTGAATATCATGTCTCAGCCGTGCTAAGGAAGAACGCCGTATGAACATTCGAGAGTTGCCGGATATACTTCGATAAAATGTTTATTTTTGAGAAAAGTTATGAATATTTATCCTTTAAATTGTCAGAATCTTTTGGTGAAATTGCGAACAAAATTATCTGAAAAATTGGGAGGAAAATATTCACAAGTTTACCAGAACATTCGAATTTTCTGGAAAGAAATTTGGCAACGCCTGAAGGTTCAAACGGCGTTTTTTCTTAGCACGGCGGATCTGCAAAGATGTTACCGGAAAACGTTCCGCGATTTTCCACACGTCGGTATCTTTCCCGCCGTCGCGGTCATGGTCCGAGGCTGTCCAGTTCACCTGTCTACGTCCCAATCTAAAACCTCATAAGTCCAATATGGGAGCCCTGTTCAGTTCAGCGGTTTTGCCTCGCGACTTGAGTCGACCTTCCTCTCCTCGACCGAAATGCCCACGGAGCACTGCGCACAGTAACGAGCCATTGAAAAAGATCGAACATGATATTTTTGACTAGAATCGAAAATTTTAATGTTCATTTTATTGGATTTGACATTTTAAGGGGTGTTTTTTTAGAAAATTTTACGTAAAAACCAACGAAGAATCTTCAAAACACCTGCATTTTGTATTCATAAATATATCTATGGACAAAGTGCGAAACCACATACCTCTCTTTGTGACGTTGCAGACTTTTACTACAACTGAAAATTTTAATGTTTATTTTATCAGATTTGAAATTTCAAGGGATGTTTCTGAGAGACAATTTTACGTAAAAACCAAGAAAGAATTTTTAAAACACCTTCATTTTGAATTAACAAATATATTGATGGCCGAAGTGCGAAACCACGAACCTCCGTTTGTGACATTAGAGACTTCCTGTCATACTTCATTTTCTAATTGGAAAACAAACCAACTTCAGATCATGAGAACTTATTACATTTTTCTTCCATATGGACAAAATATTATCCGTGGGAAAGTCAAGCTATTTAGTTGACTTGTTTCTCTTCGCAAAAGTAAAATAGGAGTACAGGGCCAGATTCACCTACTTGCCGCCCATGGGCCGCCTATATTTTGCCGCCCCCTTCTCATTCGTTTTGAAACTCGATAAAAACCATCAAATGAACGTGCCAGCGGGGGAGGGGTGCATAAGATGTGTTTACTCGTGTTGAACACATTTTTGGGAGAGCCCTGTCAACACTACTAGCAAGAGTTCACGAAACTTTGCGCGAAAGTTAAGGTCAGTAAACCTATCTCTGTGTCGACAAGGCCTTCCATTCATAAGATATGAACGAACAAATTATGAAAGAACAAACATAAATGTGGCTCAATGATTTTAACTTCCGCCGCCGCGCAGCGCAGACCGCACCGTGTTGGACGCAATGCGTGAAGTATTCACGCAGTCTTGTAGGCACCTTGCGTTTCACGCTAACCGCACTGTGTTTAGAGCGATGCGTGAAGTATTAATGCATTCTTATAGGCGCTATCCGTTTCACGCTGGCCGCAATGACCGCACTGTGTTTGATGTAATGCGTGAAGTATTCGTGCAGTCTTGTAGGCGCTAATACGTGTTACATGCCGATCGCCGCGCTGAGGGCTTCTCCTTTTCATCTCAAGTCCTAGTTATCATTTCTCTCTAAGTCGCGCCGTTCTAAGCCAAATTGCGTGTTTGGTTTCTCTCGTAACTCGACTTACTGAGGGTGCTGTCTCTTGTATCACTAAGAGACGACAAAATTATAAATTACTATACTCTCAGGAAATGAGAGATTTTGTCGCCTTTTCTCGTTTGTAATTTTGTTTTTATAAATCCGATTTTTTTTATACCTACACTTTAAAAAATTGCAAATTTTTGCCGCCCCTTTTAAATTTTTGCCACCCCCTTAATCCGGCCCTGTAGGAGCAGAGATTTTGAAACATTGCGATGGAGATACGTGGTTTCGTGCTTAAACCATAGATGTATACACGCCTTTAAAATATCCACATTATGTCTGACCTATTCTATCCTGTCAGGCTCAGGAAGAGCGCCGTATGAAAATTGGAACGTTGTCTTTCCTCGGATGAAAAATTGATCGTGGAAGAAAGTTAAGCATATTTTTCCTTGAAATTTTCAAATATATTAGGTTTTGACGGAAGGAGATAGTTGCATGAACATTATTTTGATTCAATTACTAAAAAATTGAGATCTCCTAAGTATTAAGGTATTTTTTAATAAAATTTCCGGTCACCGGAACTTTGAGAAAGAGCTCCTCAAAGTCAAAAGCGATTTGAAACGGGCTTTTTCCCACGCTTCGGAACTAGGACACCGTGACGTTACATGGTATACACCCAGGTTCGCCTCATGTCAAATTCTCGTAGTCAGATCTAAAATCTCAGCTGCCTGCAACTACACCATTGTCCGAAAAATCGAAAGATAAATATTTACAACTTTGCTGATAAATTCGTATTTTATCACAGGCAATTTGGCAATGTCGGCGTTTCAAACGGTGTTTTTCTTTAACGCGACAAATTTACTACTGTGCTTCGGCACACTGATTAGCCGCGCTGATTTGGACCGGGGGTAACTAGCGCGGATAATCGAAAACCGCGGAAAATCAGAGGGTATACGAGGCAGAATACAAGTGTTAACACGGTGTACTCATCCTAGAAAGAAATCCATCAATTTAACTGGCAATATTTACGATGTAACAGTGTTTCCGATTCATTGGTCCATGATTGAACCGTTAATTTTCAGCCTAATTAATATGACTATATGGACTGCATTTTGCAAAAAGGAACCGAGAGCATTGCAATGTTGCTGAGATTGTGCAAACTCATCCTTTGCAGTAAAATAACTGGAATCACGAAAAAATTTGCAATCTACACGGTAATTTTTGTCTCAGATTCACCGTTTTAAGCGAGTAAAATAGAAATTGCCAATGGATAATTTGGTTTCTTTCCAAGACAAAAGAAGTTGCACAATCTTAGTAAAGTTACAATGCTCCTGGTTCCTTTTTGAAAAATGCAATCCATATTAGCTACTTCCGTAGATTGGGGGAAAAAGTATGAAAATTCGATGGCCTGATCTCGTGGAAATCAATGAAATGGAGGCTTTTCAAGAGAAAATGTTATTGCTCTATGCCTGTGCTTCATGGCTGAGTTCGGTCTATTTCTTACGATCGATTTCTGATGCAGAAAATTGGAGGTAACAGATTTAAAAAGGAGAAAATTAAGCGGTTTGCGACGTCATAGGGCGGAATTTTCAGTTCAAACGCTTGTATTTCAACAAATTAGATCACTCTGCCATGACTATTTCAATCATTTATCAATTTAGCAACCAAGGAATTCTTATACTCAATCCACGAGGTATTTTCTACAAAGGGTAAGTATATAATAATTTAGGGTGGCGCGAGAGAAGCAGTTTTCATAAACTTCGCTGCACTCATTAACCGTGTTTGAACCTACTGACAAGATGTCACTCACTTGAGGTCCGCCTTCAATTTCACCGCCTAGGCAACAAACGCACAGGAGAGCGCGAATAGTTACCTGTTCGAGGAACACACATTTCTATCGCTCCATAGGCTTCGATTGAACCGATTAACGATGTTTTTAGCTGTTGATAAGCATCACTCACTTCGGGTTAGCCTTCAATTTTCCCGCATAGGCAACAAACAAACTGTCGAGCAGGAGTAGTTATCTATTTGAAAACACCCGTTAATCTCACTCTGTAAACTTCGCTATTATGAGGGATATAGCTCACTTGTACTTTTGCTTCCTGACTTTCGAACAAAATAGTCCTTGACTATGTGGATTGCATTTAGCAAAAAGGAACCAGCGTGATTCAAAATCGTGTCGATTCTTTTTTCTTTTGAAACTACTATCTATTGGTGTGTACAGTATTAAAATTTAAACATTTTTTCCCCTTTGAAATGAACAATTTTTTTGTGGGATGCAAAGACTGTTTGCAATTCGGGGCTATTTCATAGATAATCATGAAGGAGCAACATTTCAACAACACTGTAATTGCGCTGGTTCCTTTTTGCTAAATGCGATCCATACGTAGGTACGTTTGAGTTTTCTGATATTAAAAAAATAAAATAAAAATTAATAAAACAGAAAAAACCTATTGCAACGGCAACGTTTGGAACCATAAACTGTCTTGTCAGACCACGGTTAAACTTCCCTGACTTATTGTTAGCCGCGTAATTCCTAATCCTCGTAACTCTGTGCGTGAATAATGCGACATACAGGACGTCATTGTGACCTTTACGGCTCATCTAAAAACATCATAACTGCCATTGATTTTCCCATGCGGGTAAGTGCTTTTCACAAATGGGCTGGAAAAGTTTATTCCATCTTATATCGTACCGCCCGATCCTCTAAGTACTGATCCTCATGAACCGGGGGGGGGGGGGGGGGGGGGGGGGGAGGCAGAGAACTTGCGCTACCGGTTTGGCAGCGGTGGAGAGTGCAAGGTAGGTTTCATGGGAAAAAAATCCCACGAAGAAGAAAAAAATCGGTTAACCTACATGACACACCACGATTTTCGATCAGCGCGATCGAACTTTTGGTCACGAAAACCACGAAAACCGAAACAACCGTAACCGCAGGTTGGCAACTTTAACGGCCCTCTACCATACAAAGTTGCCGACATGCTTTAGATTACTTCGCGTCTCACTGAGACCAGAGTCTTTACTCTCCCTACAGGGCATCCTAGAATTAAATCGCCAGACTGGGGAAAAGCGTCGCTAATGAGAAGAAAATTGATGAAAAAACGTGGTCAAAATCAAACTTTTTTCCTCTGTGAAGTCGGTTTCCCAAAAGAACTCCCCGCCGAAACTACGGCTAACCCCCCTCCCCCCCCCCCCCCCCGGGATCCCGATGGAAAGATCATCGTATTCCCTGATTCGCATTGTTTGTACTCTCAATGTCAGTATACAGAGATACGAGTGATAAGTAGATGTGTCAGAGACTCCCTGACTTTTCCACGAATTTCCTGACGTCCCCTGTCCTGATTTTCCCGGTTTTCTAGACTGCCGGCAACCCTGCTTACCCAGCAGTATGGACCGAATATATATATTCAGGGTTTGTCACAGAATTTGGAAAATGAAATTCCCTGATATCCCTGACACATTTTGGTGAAATTCCCTGGCAATTTAAGATATGGCAAATGGCTAAGAAGACATAACTGAAAATAGTTTTTAGGGCACATTTGTAGTCCGAAACCTTAAACCCATTTTAGAAAGCCGCCTGAATAGCCCTTGTGTAATTCATTGATTGAGAGCAGATCATGGTCATGTATCGACATAATTTGACTCTGACGTAGCAACTAAATCAGTCTGTTTGGATCCAAAACTGCCGGAAAAGTCAGAAAAAAGTATGCCGATTGCGACACTACTTTAAGAGGCGAAAACTATAGAAGAAAAAAAATGGTTTTCCTCCTGCCTGGACGTAAAACCCTAGGACACCCTGTATAAACTCGTCATTTTACGGGTTTTTAACTGCGACTTCACAAACTTGATGACAAACCCTGCAGGTATCGAGATGTTGGAGAGAATCCCTACGATCGACGTCACAAAAAATAGCGTTTTAGAAAGAATAAGATTCAACAAATTTTCCCAGACATTTTCTCTGATATTTCCCGGTTTTCCCTCACTTTTTAAAATTCCCTGCCATTTCCCGCTTTTGCCGGTTTTCCTGACTGTGCAGGGTGTCTAGTATTTTTAAATTATGAAAAATCCTGATATGTTCCTGATTCTTCCTGATATTTTATAAAAAATTCCTACCTAATTTTTTAATTTTGAAAATTCCTGATATTTTCCTGATTTTTCTCGACTCTTGGCACGGTAGGCAAAAAGCAGTAAGACTTTCTCCACTGAGGAGATTCCCGTAAGAAAAATTCCTGATAAAACGTCCGATTTTCCTGATCGGCCAAAATTCCTGATATTTTCCGGTTTCTCCGGTTTTTCCTGATGCTAGACATCCTGCTGTGGAAACCCTGTATATTCCTCCGCGTGATCTAAAGCTTCGGTGAAGCGTGCGAACGGAAGTTGGATACCGGGAACCAAAGGCTTTTCCAGCGGGCACGATCTGGCGACGGCGGGGAGCGAGTGACGGTATTTTCCGAGCTTGGAGATCGTTGCACTCGCCGGATCGTGACTCAAAGTCGCTCTTAAGCCCCGGCCGCGGAGGCAAGCGTCTCTCCGTTTCTCATGGCGGAGCCGGGGCAGCCGGGGCCCCCCGCCCGGGGCCGCGCTGCTGCCGTGGAAGCGCTGTGAAAAGTGAACTGTATCGCCGCTCGGAAACGCTCGCTCGTGCATTGAATTGTCCCGACGTGGAGCGGGCGTTCCATTCCGGTGGGACCGGGAAGACAATGGCATCCATGCCCGGAGCCCGGCTCCAGTTCCTGCCTCCTGAGTCCTGCCTGTCAAACCCCGCCGCTTTCTAGGATACCACGGCTAAGCCGCCGAGCTTCGCCCGCCCGGGTCGTCTCCGGCATCCGCCACCGCAGCGTCCTAAGTTCGGCAGGGTGTCGAGGTTTTCTTCATTTCGGGAAATCCTCATGAAATCCTGAATTTTCCTGCTTTCAAACTGCTAAATCCTCATTTTGTTCTGATTTTTGACTGCTGCTTCCTGATTTTTCCGATTTTTGACTGCTATATCCTGATTTTCCCTGCTTCTTGACTGCGAAATTCTGATTTCACAATTTTGTCCAAATCCTAATTTTTTGCGGAGAAAAATTAATATTTCTGCATAAGCGCATACGGCAGCAGAACTCTAGAATTAATAGCTCCATGACAAAATCCGATCGGACGGCCGACTTTCCTCAAATCCTGATTTTACTGCTAAATCCTGATTTTTGACTGATTAGTCCTGATTTTTCCTGATCTTTGACTGCTACTTCCTGATTTGTCCTGATTTTTGACTGCGAAATCCTGATTTTATATTTTTTTCCAAATCCCGATTTTTTTTTAAAAAGATTCACGGCTCCACCTAAAATTTTGGGAATAAGTTTTGGGCTTGACTCCAAAAGCGCAGGAAAAAGTTTCGGGACTGCGCCTAAAAATCCCGGAAAAGTTACGGGACTCATTCCGAAAGTTCCGGGAAAAGAGTCCAAGGGTGCAGGGCAAAGTTTCGCGGCTGCACCTTAAAAGTTTCGAGCCTGACTCCAAAAGTGCGAGAAAAAGTTTCGGGGCCGTGCTTAAAATTTTGGAAAAATTTCGGGACTAGGCCCGAAAGCCTCGGGAGAAGTTTTGGGACTGAGTCCGCAAGTTCCAGGAAAAGTAAGGAACTGGAAACAAACTGGAACCGAAACGAACTATATAGAACTAGAATGGAGATTCTGATAATCAGCCAAAATGTCGAGTTTTTTACTTCAACTTTTCCGGATTAAAAGGAGAACCGGATAGGAGACGTGATCATCGATGTACAGAGAACACCGGAACCGGTTGGCAGTGCCGTGACATTACAAAAGATCTGCGATGAAGATTTTGGCTCCGGCAGCTGTAGCTATAACCTGTCTGTTTTGGCTGCAGTAAAAATCTTCCGACATGTGTTATGACTGCCGTAAAAACTTCAGCGACTTGCTAGCATGCTCTGACCTGGAAGCGTCCAGCAGGAAGCGATTGTACCGGACTGATCCGATGATCCGATGAGTGCATGAGACGAGTCCTCGTCCTTTGTTGCCAATAGTCAATGACTTCTGCGGTTCTGCGAATCCTTCGCGGTCAGCTCAATGAATTGTTATTGTCAGCCCGGGTGCGATGATAAAGTTTTGGCGAACAATAATATAAGAGTCGAACTACATGGGGGAATTAATCTGGTTGTGCATTGTTTCACAATACGCATGAGAAGTTAATTCATGGTGTCTAGTTTTCTTGGCAAAGCTCATTCCCTGATTTTTCCCTGATTTTCCTTGATTTTCAGGAGCTCATTCCCTGATGAGAAACCGAAGTTTTCTCCCACTTCCTCAGGATTTTCTTAGGGAAAAAAATATAAATTTCCAGAGTTTTAGGTATGAATATCAATTTTAATTAATCTTACAGCCACTTCTTTGGCGCACGTCAAATTAGACCGCCTTTGAAAACAAAATGATCCTTTTTTGGTTGGAGAAGAGCTTACCTGTTTCTGGAACGGATTCCCTGATTTTCCCGGTAAATTTTAATTCCCTGATGAATCCCGGTTTTTCCCGGTTTTTAAAAAATTAGACACCATGAGCTAATTTTACACAGGGCTCAAGCGCTTGACGCTCATAAGATTTGGAATTCGTGACAGAAGAAAAAAAATGTTTAGGGCTTAACATTTTTCGACGCACAATTGGACGAGTCAATCAGAAAGGCGGGACATGAAATTTTTGACGAAAACTGCAAATTTTGGTATTTATTCGTCATATTTTAAATTTTAAGGGGTGCTTCTAGAGGAAAATTTCACTATGAAACCAATGAAATCGATTTTAAACCCTCAAAGATTTGTATGAACGGAGTTATAAGATTTTAAAGTTCTCAAATTTTGACCGACCTCCCTCATTGACTCGATCCCCACAGTGCGACGTTTCGAACCCAATTAAGCTTTATTTCTGCATACCGAATGCATACCTGCAACATCGCCAGATCAGTTTTAATTTCAGAGAAGTGGCTGGGTCATGCGTCGCATTACTTGCAATGTACTTCTACTTATGTCTCCTTTTAACAACTTGGAGTGGAGTACTTCATAGTTCCTCCTTTTCCCCCTTTGAGAATAATTTAGCTCTATAATTAAAAGAATTGGCTACGGCCCATTTTAAGAGTATACAAACCCCAAAGTTGTGCTTTAAACGTTATTTGTATTCAGAGAAAACTCTTAACCTAAAACTTTCGTGATTGCTAATCCTTTTATGACAATATTAGGTGCCACCTTCCATTTTACACTGGAAAAAAAACACATTGGATCTAGAGTCCAGACTCTTGAAAACATTGACAATAAAAAGGACTCTTGATTCAATCAGATTTAAGCTTAAATCAAAAGGAAATCCGCTCAAATTAAGAGGCTGGGTTCTTGATTTAAGCTTAAATCTGATTAAATCAAGAGTATTTTTTCTTGTCGATGTTTTTTAGAGTCTGGGTTCTAGATCCAATGTGTCCCCCCCCCCCCCCCCCCCCAGTGTAGGTATCCGTAAATGCGGGTATTTTGATCGTATTTATAAAGAAAACCTTCTGACAATAATTCCGACTTCGGGACCATTGACAGAGCGACTCTCAAACGGGAAAAAACCCTTGAATTATCACGTTTACGGTCCAAAAAACCTACGAATATAAACGCGGGCCGAATCAGCAAAGCAAGGAGCAAAGCAGCAACACTCATTACCTGGAATTTGAAGATTCCAAAACATGCTTCTCACCTTGGATAATTATTTCCCCTTTTCAGAATAAAGATTTCTGACACGGGGATTTTTGCTGCAAAACGTTATCTGATTTCAGACCTAATTGGAGCTCCGAATCGTTATTGTTCCTGCGAATGATAATAATTTATAATATAAATGAGAGAAAGTTGCACAATCTTCGTACAAGCTCGACGGCGCTGAACAGGTTTTCGCAGTTCCGCTCTTCATTTCTGGGTCTTAGTCGGGCGAGAGCGAAAGCGCCCGTTGACAGAATCTTTCTGGATGTAACGTGAACTAAGCCCTGAGAACCCTCCGGCGTGTCTACGTTCGGCGACACGAGAATTCGGGCGCCGTTCGACGAAAGGCACTCAGGTTACGGGGAAGGAAGAGGAAAGCTTGGTGTTACTCAATCGATCACCAAAAAAAAGGTAGGTGCAACTGAGCAAGCTCGGCACCTATACTGCCGTGCTAAGGCAGAACGCCGTATGAACTAATCGTTGCCAAATTTCCGTGGAGAAACAACGAATTTTTAGGAAAATTTGTAAATATTTCTTTTCCGATTTTTCGGCGGATTTTGCTCGAAATTTGATCTAAAAAGTCTGAAAATTTCAATGAAAAGTATTCATAACTTTCTTTCCTGACTTTCAAGCAAAAAAGTCCTTGACTATATGGAGGTAGGTACATTTGAGTTTCCTGATATTAAAAAAATAAATAATCATAAAATACAATGAAAATTAATAAAACAGAAAAAAACTATTCCAACGGCAACATTTGGAAGAATAAACTGTCTTGCCAGACCACAATTAAACTTCCCTGACTTAGCCGCGTAGTTCCTAATCCTCATAACTTTGTACGTGAATAATGCGACATACACTGCCGTGCTAGGGAAGAACACCGTATGAACTATCAAGCGTTGCCGAATTTCCGTGAAAAAACAACGAAGTTTCAGGAAAATTTGTGAAAATTTCTCTTCCGATTTTTCGGAGGATTTTGTTCGAAATTTGATCTAAAACGTCTGAAAATTTCGATGAAAAATATTCATAACTTTCTTCAAAAATGGATAGTTTTTTAGAGAAAATTTGGCAACAATTGAATGCTCATACGGCGTTCTTCCTTAAAAAGCACGGCAGTATAAGCCAGGGATGCAGGATCTTTCAAGCTTCCACGTTTTCATGCGCCCGCTGAATATTCATTTTTTCGAGAGACGAACAGTCATCGTTTTCGTTCCGAATACCGTAAGATTCATTAGAGTTGTTCTTTCAAAATTTAGCACTTAAGTAACGTCAAAATTAGATTCTCAAAAGGGAAAAATAACCAAATAAATCCAAACAAAGGACGACTCATTGAAGTCGGTTTAAGGAAACTCTACATATCGTGCTCAGATACCTATCTTTTTTCCCGACGACACTATGATAAGTACATTTAAATAATGCATTTCTCGAAAAATTGGCAATATCGCGATAAATATCACTGATGGTTAACTTCATCGCCACAAGAGGCAACGTTGGAAATGAGCTGGGGTGTAAGAAAACAATCATAACTTCAATAAATGTAGCATGCAACGAGTCCTAGCTGAGCGAGCTTCATCATATCGAGTGAATGCAACTATTCGAGCTCTTAGGATGTCCGTGTTGCATACGCCCGGAGTTGATGGCGTTTTGACCGCAGCAGACACCAACTGCCTTGCCAGGGGCGCGGCGCGGCGCGCGCTCGCAATGGAACGGGTCAATGAGAGGAGCCATACAAAATGTGGAAACAGTAAAAGCTCACATCGATACGGAGTGTAGAGGTTTTAGAGGTGGTTTCATTGATTTTCTATTCCTTTAAGAGGAACCCCATACAATTTATAATGTGAAGAAATTTACCTCAAAATTTGCAGTTTTGGTCGATAAGTTCCCGTCCGACGTCTCTGAAAATATCGTTTTATGGTGCGGCAGGGATCTAAGCTGACAAAGTGCCTTCAATTCTTCATTTATACTTCAATGACATATCTTTGACATAAATAGTTTCGCTGCAAACCATGCTCAGCACATCGCGATATTGAAACTGAATCTAAAAATATTCTCACATCTCGCTATAGCTATTTGTGCCTGGGATATATAATTTTGTGGGTGGTGTAGACAAAGAAATGAGTGTGTTCTACCATGTAGGATACTCGTGGTAAAGCTACCGTTGGCGCCGCGCCGTGCCGCGGGTGAAGTGACGAGTACGTAGGCGAGCAAAACGCCTTCAACTCCGTGCGTATGCAACACGGACATCCATGGAGACCGAATAGTTGCATTCAGGAGTTAGAATGATGTATTGTCTTCGTCGCATTCGAAAGCAACTTATTGTTAGAGCGTTTTGCTTACATTTCTTGCACCGCAACTGAATTCCAGCTTTGTCTACTGTGCCAATGAAAAATGCCTGCTCTTTATCGCGTCATTGTCCCTTTCCGGAATGATGCATTGAATTTTTAAAAATAAATCAACGTTGTCGTCCCTTTCCGGAATAATGCATTGAATTTTTAAAAATAAATCAACGTTGTCGTCCTAAAATGTGGGCTGCAACCCCTACCTTCTCTGATCTAAGAACGACGAATGCGGTGAAGTCGTTTCATGGCCACTTCAGGAAAAATTGGAGCGCGCATTTTATCATATCAGTGTTTTTTTTTCGCAGAAGAGATAGAGAAAAGTCCGATCAGATACGTAAATCAACCTACGGTTAATTCAGAGCCCAAAGCGGCAGGGCCCGAATCTTGCAAAAAATATGTCTTAAGCTGACTCCACACGCTGAAAATGGAGTCCTCAAAATGAGACATCGGTGTAGCTGTTGAATGTCGACCCTCGAAACCCTTTTTCAGCTATTGTTTACTTCATACAAAACATATTTCGAACCTGTACAAATGTACCACATTTTGTAGTACTACGGGAAACTTCAGCGACGAAGCAACAAGCAACGAAGGTAAATTGCTATTTTTCGTGACACTATTGACATTTTATCTGACTTTTTCAAATTTCCAGACATTTCCTGGGTTTCCCTGACCGTGACAAGCTTGTCCACCGGACCCTCTGCGCATACCCTCTCTATGAAGATACCCTACCGTTGCCCATACTCTAACTGCGCGGTTTCCTCACCGACGCGACGGTAGACACCCTGTCCCGGTTTCACCTCACGCCAGCGGGAGGAAATAGCGTCACAGAGACACACATACACCCACACACAAAGCGGCAGAACGGCGAATGGGATAGATAAGATTAAAGGAATAGTAATTAGTGTATCTATTACCTAACGAGTGCCGCAGGTGGCTTGCACCTATTCCACAGGTGGCAACAGCGATAATGGCTTTGCGAAGAGAGAGAGGGAGAGAGGGGACGAGAGAGAGAGGTTCGGAGCGGCAAGTCAGGACCAAGGTCTAGTAAGTGTGTGCGATTCTCTGTTCTCTGCTCTCTCGCCGTCGATTCCTTGACCTAGTCATTACCGCGGGAGTCGTAAGATTTCATTACAGCTCAGCTTTGATTCTTTCCTAGGATCCTCCCCCCTCCCCCGAGGGGGGAACCAACCTACGGGCCGCCGGAGACAAAGTGTCGTGGAAACACCGTACCACGTACCCACCGTACTGCCCGTCAGACCGCCTGCATTGTGATACTCTGTATTGCAGCGATCCGAAGACTAGGGTCATCCCTAGATTGAGGGATTTTTCAGCATTTCCAGGGATCTAAAGATCATTTGGGGAATCTAGAGATTTTTTACCGAAGTAAGCGAATAATGAGTAAAAAAACGGCTGTTTTGCAATCTTTTTAGCTTCGAGTCGACGGAAAATAGGTATTCTTTCATCTAAATATATTTTATTGGCAATAACATTTTCCCACTTGACGTGTAACAAAGGGGTTGCAGAAGTGAAATGAAATATATGAAAGATTGGAAATGTCTGAAATATTTCATGAAATTTCAAAAACTTGTGAAAAAAATGAGAAGTATTAAACATGTATTTATTCACGGGCTGGGGGTATGCAACACACGCTAAAAAACACCAAAAAGCAAAAACCATTTGCCTTTCATTTAATTTTGCATTTTTTAATTTCGAAAATATTTTTCAAAATCTTTCATAATTTTCTAAAATTTCATGAAATATTTCACAAGAAACTTCAAGATTTTATTTACTTATCATGAAAAATGACAACCCTGTATAACGATTGCGTCATTCTATACACTTGACAGTTCAACAATATGAAAAACAATAACATATCCTCGATTCATATTTATTCATCTCATAGGCTTGTTTATGCATTTTGCACCAATTTCGGAGGGCAGCAAAATTCAAGCAAGTCAATTAGACTTTAATATTGCAAATTGATGAATCAAATGGCGCCATAATCCTTTATATAAAAATGACAGTTTTTCGCAGGTCAAAGGATTGTTTGGGGATACCTATAGGAGTAAATCTGGGGATTTAGGGATTTTTTTTTCTTCCTGACTAGGGATTTTACTTCATATCACTGCTGAAGCACTTATCATTTAGAGTGAAAAACAAGCAGGAAGTTTTATTTTATTAGATATCTCCGTGAAAAATTTGTAATACCTCTCCCTCCGAAGCCTATTTTACCTACCTCTGAAAATACCAAGTTATATGAATGTAGAGTGAAATTCGCCCTGAAAGAGGGGAGTTAACTCTGCAAGAAGAATAAGTAGTTTCCATTTTGCACTCATATCACCTGCGTTGTTCAGAGGCTATGAGAGCCCGAATCTTGTTGGCCAATTTACTAAGGGCTGAAAATTGCGTCAAGAATGTCCAATTGACTTTTCGATCGCTGATTATGGTTTGAACCGTCCAGGAACTAAGGATGGGTTGCGTCTGCTATAAAACAAGCTCAACTAGAAGTGGGGAAAGAAAAGAATAGACAAATGTCACATCAGATAATGGCACCATTCAACATAAATTTACATGATAACCAATGGGCCAACTGATGATTGATGCACCCAGATTGATGTGACATTTGACTATTCTTTTCTTTCCCAAGTTCTAGCATATAGCATAGGTTAAGAAATTATTTAATGTGAGTACTTAGAGAAAGAACGGGTAAAAGGGCATACTGATTTTTTGTAAAAAAAAATCCGTAGAAATGCTGAGAAATTCCTAAATCTAGGGATAACCCTAAACTTTGGATCACCGCAATACAGCATATCATAAAGCGGTTGGTCTAACAGGCAGAAAATTGAGTACACTGTACGGTGTTTTCACGACCCTTTGTTTCCAGCCCTCTGTAGGTTGGTTCCCCCTTCGATGGAGGAGGAAGGATCCTGGGAAAGAATTAAAGCTGAGTTGTGATGAAATCTTACGATTTTTGTGGTAATGACTAGGTTGAGGAATCAATGGCGAGAGAGCCAAGAATAGAAAATCGCACACGCCTGCTTACACCTAAACTTTTATGAGATATTGTAGGTAAAAACAAAGAAAAAAAAATCATTAAAATTCCCTTAGTTGCTAGGTTGCTACTCAAAAATTACTTCAGTATGTTGAGAGATTTTCTTTGCTTCAAATAGAGATGAGCGCTCATCTAGCCTCATAACCAATCTGAGAAAATGCACTCACTTAAGTAAGTGAACTTACTAGGTAGGTACCTATAGTTCGAGAAATAACTATAAAGGCAAGATTAGAAAAAATTCATGCACATGCATTGAGTTAAGTTTACAAAGATAAAAATGAAGGAGAAACTCACCAGATTTTACACGGGTATAATCACGCCTTGTCTCATTTAATGTAAGTGCATTTAACATTTTCACAGCTCCAGCTCACTAAGGTGAAGTTATTCCAATTTCGTACACTTGTACTTGCATCACAATATCACTTGAAACTGTTGATGGAAAAATACGAATCCAACGGAACACTGCTGTGATTTAATCCAGGATCCGACCGAGTGCACTACCTAAGCACGAAAAAAAAGATATTCGAGTATGAAATGAAATCTAGACTACCGAAGGCAGAAAGAAGCGTAATATACTAGCGTTGTGACACTTGAGGCACTCGGTACCAGACAAATGGTAATTAGATATAACAACTAATGAGAATTTGAAAAACATTTTAGGGTGCTCTCTATTGTGAAATGCCTGATACTAACGTTGAAGAGCTACGATTGAAGATCAAGGGCATTCACTCCTGACATAATGCAAGTGATTGAATAGTTACACCTTGATAGATACATATGATAAGTATGATGAGCTCCCAATTGAATATGGAGAAAGATAGATGTCCTCTGGCACCGAATGATAGGTAAGGACCTCAGCGATGGGCCATTTCGACGTCAACAAGAAATTAGGTTATGATTTTCAGACGAGCACATCTGGTCAGAAACTATGAGCGTAAAGATGCTGAAAGTTGAAAATAAAAAGTCTTCAACAGACTAATCATTTTCAAGGGATGATACTGATTTCTGAACATACACAAAGAAAGTTTGTGCTTATTGAGGAGACAAGTCTAACCTTTCACTCAGCAGGTGACAAGCATATTTTCAAACGTATTTTTCTCATCTAAGTACGGAATCTAGCTCACCTTGAACGTAAAACTTATGAAGAAAATAGAATTAAAGGATAGGGAAGGGAATATAATGATGTAGTTGAAATATTGTCAAGATACGGAGGTGGGATTGCATCAAGAACGCCCCTTTTTCACTTTTGATTTCGCGATCGTATCCGAACAGACGGTCACCGACTAAAATTTAGATTCTTAACGCACTTGAACTCGAAACGATGAATTACAGTTATGTAAGATTTGAGATCATTTCGGAGAAAAATTATCCGCAAAATTTGACACTAACTCGAAATTTAAAGTGGAACAAAAAAGCGGATTGCGGCCACAGAATATTCACGATCACAATCAGTCAGTAATCAAGAAACCGAAACACAAAACAATCACTAGCGCGCTCGCACGGCGAAGATCCGACCTCTGCAAACTGTCGGAGGTAACTGGCGGGCAATGGAACGATTTCAAACTACCGCTCGAGGTGGGACATGTCCGCAGCTTGCGTTTTGCTTTTGCTTTAATCTAATCCCAAGTTCTTGTCACAGAAGGTTGAGAGGGCTGAGGGGCAAGAAGAAACTTGCACTCTCGATATACCGCCTTTAAATCCGCATAAAAACTTTTATCCTGAGCGGATTCGGGTTCGAGAAGAAACAAGCCAAGCCAGAACCAGTTTTTCACCAATACTCTTACATAATTCATTTCACTGTCTTTTCTTGCTGATCATTTTCCTTCCTTCGTTTTGCTGTCTGCATGAGCTTTTAGCTTTCGATGCTTTGTTTTTTCTGCTTCTGCTTGTCATCGAGACAAACCGAATGTTGTAGGTACAATCACAAGCGTGTCGTGTTTATTAAATGACTCAATCTAATTTATGACTCTGTTATTCTATCCAGTATCACTGCCATGGCAACCGTCTTCATTATCGTAGTTCAATGAAATAATGCGCGTTTGCTTAATTACGTCAAGGGAATTCTTCATGCTGCTTTTCTTTGATTTAATTAATTATTTATTTTTTATTTTTTATTTCGCCATAAAAAAAATGAAAGGCCATAACTTTTCCCATTCAAACTTGCCCCAAGTTTAACTTAGAACTGATTGGTTGTGGGAGTTTACAATAAACATGCGATGTTAGCCCTAGGTCGAATAGTTTTCCTGTCTATTTTACTTCTGAAAATTCTGAGTTGAGGACACTATTCAGTGCTCACTAGAGCCCTTTTTTGCCACTAGTTTACTGTAACTCAAAGACGATTAATTTTTGCGTCATACTTTCGCGCCCTCCAGGATAGCATGCTAGTCTTTTTTTTTTTCACCAAAGCAGGAAGCACAGTAAGTGATGTTTTCTGATATTAAAGAGGGCTAAAAGTGGTTTTATACCTAGGTATTCTTTTTTTAAAAAAATCTTAAAAATGCAAATCGTTCTCCAAGCAACTTCTAGACATCTCACAGATTACTACTCGGTCTGAGGTGTCAAGGAATCGCATGTCGATGGCTAAATGCGGAAAATGCGTATCGTACCTCAATTGCAACGAATAATAATCTCCAACTATACTTTATAAGTCAATAGAGGGTCAATTTCAGAAGTCTCATATCCCATTGAAAGGCACACATCACACGGAAGGTCCCTCTAGAGGCCCCTGGCGACGTTTGTAGAGATAACTATTCGGTCACGGCTGTAGAGGGATTGCATATTGGAAATTCAGAAGGGGATTTTTCCGTGCCTCCGCGGAAATCTGACGATTGTCATTTCATGGTCAACATTTGAGCTTAAGGAGCTCCAATCTAACTCCAAAAATCACTTCATTATCGCTGCTGTTCAGTGTTATATTTAACACAAACTTGAGTCCAGAGAAAAGAAGGTTGCTCTATGCGGATCCGATAAAAATTATAAAATGTATTTATTATTTGATGTATTTCTAAGTTTATAAATTCTTCAAGAGTTGGTTCACCTAAGCCTCTGAGATAGTTTCTGCCAAGATGGTGCTGTTCTAGGTAGAGATCAAAGTTTTCCGGGAAAATCAAATCACTGGATATGGAAACGAAGAAAAAACCACGAACGCTCTCAGGGGCTCTTCGAAGTGTGAGTGATTTTTGTGTATTGTGTGCATGTATGCGATTACTGTCAAAGTTTCCTAGAATAATACATTTTCGCTGAGAATTCCAGGGAACGAGAAAGCTCCCTCTTGGATCCCTAGTCTCGGGGCCGATGGATGGAAATGTGCGCGGCACGACGCTCTAATCGCACTTAGTGTAGGCTGGGGAAAAACGACGTATGGACATTCAGATGCTGTAAAATTGACTTTGATAAAATTTAAATTTTCCAGTTACCTTGGGAATATTTTCCCTCCAATATCTGAGAGAAATTTACTTACAGTGTAATCTGAGGTTTTTGGAAATTTCGAGGGAAATTATTAATGATCTTCCCTAAAAATTAAGGGAAATTCCCCTAAAATTCCCTAAAATTAATCCCTAATAATTATTAAGTCTCAGACCGGAGTAAATCTGGAGGAAGAACGCCGTATGAGCCTTCAGAAGGTGCCAAGTTTCCTCCGTTAAAAACCGAAATTACTGGGAAATTTGTGAATATTATTTTCCACAATTTTCAGAAAATTTCGCACGCAATCCAACCTAAAATATCTGAGAATTTCGATGAAAAATATGCATGAATGCTGCCAGAAATACATGTTTTATCGAGGGAAATTTGGCAACTCTCGAATGTTCGTGCGACGTTCTTCCTCAACACAGAGCAAATGTGGGAACGACAAAATTTTTATGGAGCGTTCTCCTTTTAGCACGGCACACGGTGGATCGAGTCAATAGGAGAGGTCGGACAAAAGTTGGAAACTATAAACGCTTATAATTCCGTCTGTGCAAAACTTTGAGGTTCTAAAAGTGATTTCAATTGTTTCCTCGTGAAATATTCTGCTACGGGCACCCCTTAAAAATTAAAATGTGACAAAATTGACGTCAAAATTTGCAGTTTTAGTAAAAAATCCCTGCTTAACATGATGAGTACAAATGAGTAGAAAATCAAAGGCATATGAATAAAATTTCAATTCGATTATGAATATAAAATTTCAACTCAAATGAATAGAATTTCAACTCATATGAATAGAATTTAACTCATATGAGCAGGATTTCTTTATTCAGTTTGCGCCAACTCATGTGACTAGAGATTCCAACTCATATGACTAGAGATTTCAACTCTCATGAGTCAGCGTTGAATCTACCTTGACCGATATCTCAGAAACTAGACACCGCATCAAAAAAATTATAAGAACAAATTTTATATTTTTCAAATTTATCTACGATGTCGGTGTCTCCTGATAGAAACAGCATTTCTGAAAAATGAATAAAATTGAATTCATATGAGTTGAACTTTTCTACTCTTATGAATAGAATATTCTAGTGATATGAGTAGGATTTCTACACTGGAAAAAAAAATACATTGTATCTAGAGTCCAGACTCTTAAAAACATCGACAAGAAAAAATACTCTTGATTCAATCAGATTTAAGCTTAAATCAAAAACCAAGCCTCTAAATTTGAGCGGATTTTCTTTTGATTCAAGCTTAAATCTGATTGAATCAAGAGTCCTTTTTCTTGTTAATGTTTTCAAAAGTCTGGACTCTAGATCCAATGTGTTTTTTTTTATTATTATTATTTTTCCGGTGTACTCATATAAATAGGAAGTTCTACTAATGCGAGTTGGCGAATTCTGAATAGCCTACTCGTCATTTTTAGCAGGGATTTCATGTCCGACCTCTCTGATTGACTCGATCCACTGTGCTGGAGTAAGTTAAAGTAATTCGTTGGAGAGCACGGTCGCGTGACTGATGATATGTTTACGTTGCCTCATTGTCAGGCGCAGCTTTTTCACACGCGGAAGCCGAGCGCCGATCGCCGAATAGGCCGCTCGTTTGCTCGCCGTCTCCGAAGTCGACCTCGTTCAAGGCGAAACAGAAGAGTTCCAACAAAATATCCCTGTTTGAGTGTTTAGCGACGCGAGCATGACGCTTTAATTGCTCGGGCATCCGAAGCTTTGCTCACGAAGCTTCGCTATCAACCGAAAGCACGTACTAATACGTGTGGACACACTTAACTCGCTGCGATTTGTTGAAGGAAGTGTTTTTAAAATTTAGGTTGTTTCTTTTTGGTGTAAAAGCTCTCGGAGAGAAATGTGTAGAGGAGGACTAGTGGATAGTGGAAGACTTGAACGCCCGGAGGGCGGGGTAACGGGGTTGTGGGCTGTGGGGTGAGGGGGGGAGGCAAGCTTAGGGATTGTGTGGGTCTTATTCAGAAAAATTGGGAAAATTTAAACATTTGGACGCAAATTAAACTGCTCTTGGGTTTCTTAGCAGGGCCGGATTAAGGGGTTGACCACATGGGCCGCGGCCCATGGCGGCAAATTTTGCATTTTTTTTTAAATGTGGGTATAAAAAAAATCGGATTCGGAAAAAAAAATTATCAAAGAGATAAGAGGACAAAATTTCTCTTTCCTGAGAGTATAGTAATTTCTAATTTTGTCGTTTTTCGGTGATACAAGAAACAGCATCTTTAATTAGTCGAGTTAAAAGAGGAGCTAAACACGCAATTTGGCCCGGAGCTTAGCGCAGAGAGGAATGATGACGATGACTTGAGATGAAAAGGACAATCCCGCGGCGCAGCGGTCGGCATGTAACATATATTAGCGCCTACAAGACTGCATGAATACTTCACCCATTGCGCCAAACACAGTGCGGTCAGGAGCGGTTGCCGTGAAACGCATAGCGCCTACAAGACTCCAGGAATACTTCACGCATTGCACCAATCACACTGCGATCAGCGTGGCGCAGCGGCGGAAGTTAAAATTATTAAACCACATTTATGTTTGTTCTTTCATAATTTTTTTGTTCATTTCTTATAAATGGAGGACCTTGTCCACACAGAGATAGGTTTATGGAACTTAACTTTTGCGTCAAGTTCCGGGAAATTTTGCTGGTAGTGTTGACAGGGCTTTCGCTTTCGCAAAAAATGTATCCAACGCGAGAGGGTAAACGCGTCTTATGCACCCTTTCTCCTCCGGCACATTCACTTGATGGTTTTTATTAATGTTTAAAAACAAATGAGAAGGGGGCGGCAAAATACAGGCGGCCCATGCGGCAAGTAGGTAAATCTGGCCCTGTTTCTTAGATAAAATTTTCGACTGATTTCAGATTTTTCCAGTTTAGAATTTTCATATGGATTTGGGTTCTTTTCGAAACCAGACAACCTTTTTTCAGTTATTTTAATAAAATAATCGAAATTTTTGAAAAACAGTAAAAGCGGTATTAAAACTTTTAAAACTTTTTTGAAAAACTCACGCTTTCACTAATTTGTTATTTTTCGATTCGTTCATGTTAAAACTTGAAATTGTATACAATTCTTAAACCTATTTTGAGGTTGTCATGACGCCTACTTTTTCTTGCAAGAACTTTAAATTCCACACGATTTCTGATGTAAACACTTCACTTTACATTTGATTTTTACAATAAAACTTATACAAAGGAAAAATTTCAAACCTTCTATGCTCCGCTTGATGTCTATATCCTTTTGCTGGACACGGCTCACTGTTACCCTTTTTCTAAAAGTTATGTGCATTTAGGAGTTCTTGCTATATCAGGACCGGGATGGTTTTTAAGAGATGAAGAGGCAAGATTAAAAGCCAATTGGCAGAAATTTATTGACACTCTGATAAAGCTTTTGTGATAATTTGATCAAAATTGGACGATGATTTACTGAAAACTGGCGACAGGGTGTCTCAGAGTCAAAAGGACCCACCGTAAAAAATTGTAAAAATTCATAAATCGAGGACTCATTTTAACTATATGTCTTAAAGTTCTGTCAAATTCCATGGAACATAAGGTATCAATGGCCATAGTTGCTAAGGCACCGCTTCAAAATAAAAGTATATTACAACTACTTCTACCTCTGAGTCGCGCTTCTGATGATGATCCAATTAACGGGTCGAAACGCGCGTCGGATAGTTTCGAATTTTCTCTGACTAGTGACTTTTTAAATTTTTAAATTTTATTTTTACTTCTACCTCCTTCCTTTGAATGGTACATTGCTTGAAAGTCGAAATGAAATGAACGGTGAAATTTATTTATAATAATTCCGAAATATGTAAAATACCGTGCTATGGTAATATGATAAGGGCCGCATCTCGTTCGTGTAAAATCTGAAATGCCAGAATGCAACGTGCGTGCGCCCCGCCTTAAGATGAGATCTAAATCCTCGATCCTCGAGTGATGCAACTATTCTTGATCAAGGGATAGACCTTGCTGCATACTTACAAAACTGAAGGCACTATGCGGTTACTCTTGCGCACAAGAAGCCGGCAGTGGCGCCTTTTGCTGAGTTACCCGCTCATTGAAAAAAAAAGTTACGGGCTATAAAGACACACCGTCCGTTCCGGCCTCAGAAGCCGAGAGTTCCCGGTGCTGGAGCAGTAGCTTCGATTGCTTCTCGTGCCACGCCCGGAACTTTCGGCCTCTGAGCCCGGAGCGCGGGCGGTATGTCTATATAGCCCCTATGTACGGCTTCCACGGTCGTTTTTTTCTTTCTTTTTTTTGTGTAAATTTTTAATTAAGTCCTTGAAGTTATCGGAAGAAAGAGAAGCAAAATGAGAAAAAGAGGGGACAACGGGAACAAGCAAAAGGAGTATAGGATATAGAGGAGAGGTAGGAAAAAATTAAAAATTAGGAAAATAAAAAAGAAGAGGAGGAAGAAAAAAATGAAAAGAAGAAGAGGTAGGAGAAAAAAAGAAGAAGAGACAGGCGACGAGGAAGTTGGAGGGAAAGAACGAGAAAAAGAGAAAGCAGACGAAGCTGTGTTCTTATTCCTCTCTTTTCCTCTCGTTTCTCTATGTTTTCTTGCACTCATCTTCGTCTTCGTTTTGACACTGCGTCTCCTTCTTCCGATTGAGAAGACGAAGAGCAGGGTGACGAAGACTAAGGGCTGTCAGGCTGGAGTTGAACAAGAATTAAGAATGGTCAAATTTTAAGAAAACTCGTGTTTTTAAAAGTTTGGTGGTCATCACTGTCTCGAGTAACGTGGCATAGGATAAGCAGTATACGGGGTATCTAAGTACCCGGTCGGCGCTTTGCGGTGGTGCGCGAGTGATGGATCATGGATGCCGCAGCTCGATGACCTCGCTCATTGATCGGGTACCTCTCTCAATGACCAATTTTGGAACAGTATTTCCAGTAAAGAGCTATTGGGTAATAAGCTCCGATGGAGCAAGGAATGCGAATCGAGTGTCAGGGGTAACGTGCTCTGCTCACATAAGTTCATAGCCTCCAGCTGGACACTGAGTTTTTCAGAGCCGTCCTTACACAGCCAAAATTATACCGGATCTATTCATTTAGTGACGTTTTTTGCACATAAGCTTAAAAAACGTTTAACTCTTCAGATGAAGTTAAGCAGAAAAGAACCAAGCCACATCAGCTATTGCCAAGTTTAATTGAGCTATTTAATTTTTTACGTGAAAACGGTTGAGCGGATTTTTGTGCGAATTTCAGTGAATCCTCTGCATAGTGCGAGGCAAATGCCTTTAAATTTTTGAAGGGATCCGCACAAACATTCTCTTGTAAAGAATGAAATTGCCCGGTTAAATTTGGCAATAGCTGATGTGGCTTGGTTCTTTTCTGCTATAACCGCGGCTCATTTTGCATATGATTGTCCATGGGGAAAAGAGCCTGAGCAATTTTTTTTTATTTATTTATTTGCAAATATTCGGACCAAGCTTCGAACCAGCCCACATTTGAAGAAAATTGAGTTAAGAATGTTTCTGAGTTCTACTCTAGTCATATTTATTTTCTCTTGCCAAGAACTCAAAGTCAAAAAAAGAAAGAAAGAAAAAATCCGTGAAAAGAGGGATTAAAGTTCATTTTCTACATTGAGTCTTATGAAGAAATAAAGCTTTAAAGGTCAGCTTTTCCTCAGTTTCAACTTTATGTGGATTGGTTCTTTTCTGATAAACTCGGTCCATTTCAACGTTGCCTCTCTGCATTCAGCTGCACAAATTTTAATGACATGGCTTAGTAGGCTCATGCGATTTATCAGAGAAAACAAATTCCCCAAAAAATGTAATAATAAATTATTATTCTCATTATCTTACATTATTCTTCGCAAATGATAGACGAAAATGGAAAAACAGAGCACTCCCGTCCAGAGCTGGATTAAGGGGGTGGCCACATGGGCCGCGGCCCATGGCGGCAAATCTAAGGGGCGGCAAAAATTTGCAATTTTTTAAAGCGTAGGTATAAAAGAAAAATCGGATTTCAAAACAAAATTACAAACGAGAAAAGGCGACAAAATCTCTCATTTCTTGAGTGAATAGTAATTTCTAATTTTGTCGTCTCCTAGTGATAGTGACAGCCCCCTTAATAAGTCGAGTTACGAGAGAAGCCAAACACGCAATTTGGCCTAGAACGGCGCGACCTAGAGAGAAATGATAACGAAGACTTTAGATGAAAAGGAGAAGCCCTCGGCGCGGCGATCGGCATGTACCATATATTAGCGCCTACAAGACTGCACGAATACTTCACGCATTGCGCCAAACACAGTGCGGTCAGCCAGAAACGCATAGCGCCTACAAGATTGCGTGAATACTTCACGCATTGAGTCAAACACGGTGCGGTCTGCGCGGCGCGGCCGCGGCGGCGGAAGTTAAAATCATTGAACCACATTTATGTTTGTTCCTTCATAATTTTTCCGTTCATTTCTTATGAATGGAAGGCCTTGTCCACACAGAGATAGGTTTACGGAACTTAACTTTCGCGCAGTTTCGTGAACTTTTGCTAGTGGTTTTGACAGGGCTTTCCCAAAAAATGTGTTCAACACGAGTAAATACGTTTTATGCACCCCTTCTCCGCTGGCAAGTTCATTTGATGGTTTTTATCGAGTTTCAAAACAAATGAGAAGGGGGCGGCAAGTCGGTGAATCCAGTCCTGATTCCATTCAAATTGTCAGGGATTGAGCACAATTTACTACGAGACAAAATGCTGTACAATAGAAGACGCACATCTTCGAAAGGATAACTATGAGGTTGTTGAGTTTTTTTTTTTTTTTTTTTTTTTTTTTTTTTTTTTTTTTTAAAGCCTACCTCGAAAATTGAAGGCGAAGTGACTCTGTCCGCAATTTCCTAGCATTTCTTTAAGTCAATTCCTCTTTTTCTAGATTTTCTGTCGGAAAACCTACCTGATTTCTTCATTATACTCAATCTTCCAATCGAAACGGATGAGACTATAAATAAAAAACGCTGTTAAAACCCACATTTCCTAGACACATCAGTTTTTGCAAGGCCTCAGATAATGACACATTAAAGATATCTGGGACAAAAAGGGAGAAGTTATTTTATCTTACGCTCCTTCCTGATGTGTTGAAAGTTTACAACGGCCCACTGCGCACTTCGGAATATCGAATCTGTCTTATCTTCACGTTTTAAATCCACCTTAAAACCAATTGAACTTTCCCCCTCGCCTTGCGTTGACACCCCCGCGTCCTTTATTTTGGTGTTGAGGATGACAATAACACAACCCACGCTCAGAATGTGACGGTAAACGTGCTACGCGGCGTGGTCCAACGAGGAAGCTGAGGATAGTCCACATTAATATTTCCTACGCTCCCGTGCACGTTGCCAAATCGATCTTAAAAAATGCAAATTTTCTTGAAAACTTGAAAATTTTTTCTTTAATTTGTCAGAAAATATTATCAGAATTTGTGATACTTTTTCAAATATTACCACATTGTATTTTTAATAGTTTTGAAAATATTTACACGGAAGGAGCATATAGTTTTAAACATATTTTGATAATATTTTGAAAATTGTGTAACAATATTACAACAAAATAGGGAGATGTCCCTCGCAAACTCCTTCCCACTTTTAGCAACACTGTCCGGACGTCCCCAATCCTCGCCCTCTTGAAAAGCAATTAAGTCCGCTTTAGCTGATTTCATTCAGCGTGTCTCCAAGTCCAAGGATATGATCAGGATACAATGCATGAGGGTTGTTTATAATATGCGTAACGCTCTAAGGGAAGGGCGACTGACAATGAACCAGCGCAGCATTACAAGGGAAAGGGGTTCAGAGTCACGCATCGCAACTTAGTGGCACTGTAATTCACCAGTGATTTTTTTATTGAACCGATAAATTGCTATTTTCTCGCTTTCTTTTATTGAATTTTACGTAATTAAAAAGGCTCAGACCTCTCATATATATTTTTCTCTTCTCGTGTTTTTTACAAGATAAAAAATTAGAGGAAAATTTTTGGGTTATCGGTGATTTGATACCAGGGTGGTATGATAAGGGGCCCTAAAAAGAGCGTTATGTTTGTTTTTATAACCCGCGTTTTACGTATGCTTTACGGAGGAGATGGTAACAATAGTCCAATGCTTAGAGTTACGTGTTTTTTTTATTTTTCTTCTTCTTCATCTCCTTCCTCTTCTTCTACTACTTCTTCTTCTTCTTCTTCTTCTTCTTCTTCTTCTCATAAACGGCCCTCTGCAAAGTAAGTAATTTGAGTAAATTTGGCACTTTTCAAATGCCTTTACAGCGCCCTGCCTCGGGTCGGCGGCGGCGATGGGTGAGTCATAACGTCATAGCGCGCAAATCCGTGCAACGGCGCTGAGCGACCACGAATATATTCGAATTCCATGCAAAGAACTCAGGACCTGCGCCTAGTGCCGCTGGTGCGTGGGTGCACTTGGACTACGAGCGCCGGCCGCGCCGCGCCGCGTTGGGCAAGGTTAAATCATCTGCAGATCTTCAAGCGCACCTTAATCCTTCCTCCATCATCGCAGAATGTCCCACCTCGTTCCCACGCGACAAAAAAGAATAACCGGACGCTCCTGAGTCCGATCTGGAGATAGAGTATTTGAGAGACCCCGCACTAACGGCTCTTAAAAGTGTGGATTGGGGTGGAATCCGTAGTACATTTCTTTCCGTAACATGTTTTGCCCCCAGAGAATCAGAGTAATGTAAATATGCTGGCACCACAAAAAATGACAATTAATGGAGATGTTATAATTGCATGTGTGAGGAATTTGCGATTTGACCGTTGATTCTTATGTAAAAGTTCGCGAGAAACACGATGGTGCCACTGGTTTTCTCTGAAATCAACTCCCAAGCTCAAAAAAAGCTCTCAAGTTGAGGCCAAAATGGAGGGAATATCCCACGCTATCCCGAGAGTCCACCGCTACAGCAAGACAAACTCTCCATGCAAAGATAGGGAGCAAATACATTGACAGGGTTGCCACTTTATGTGGGGACTCTAACACTGAAAACACGGCAACCCTGCTAATGTATTTGCTCCCTATCTTCGCATGGAGAGTTTGTCTTGATGTAGAGGTGGACTCTCAGGATAGCGTGGGATATCCCCTCCATTTTGGCCTCAACTTAAGATCTTTTTTTGAGCTTGGGAGTTGATTTCAGAGAAAACCAGAGGCTTCATTTTTTTGACCGTTTTTGAATGACACCACATACTCTTTGATACATCTATCCTCCAATTACCGATCTTCTCTCCCCTCCCACCCTCTCTTTGAAGAAGTTTTTTGGATAGCCCTATGCCTCCATCCCGCCATGTACCAGATATTGTACCTGGCATAATTTATCGACGGCCCCTCATATACGTACCCGCAAAATGCGTCACTTAAAAATCATTAGGATATCGAAATCACACGCTTCACTAGATTCACCTTGCTTCTTCCTTTTATACTGAAATTCCGCCGATTCAAAACTCAGGCTCAGAACCTTGAGTTTGTTTTTATAACTGCAATATATATTTTAATGTATCGTCCAAAGTCATGGCCTCCGATGACGCTGCATCATGGCGATATTCGACTTCCGATCTTTTTTCATATTTCTGAGAGGCTGCGTATAATCTACTCCCACACGGATTCCAATCAGGCAGACAACTGAGGCCGAGTGTTTCGTTGCCGTATGGTCAAAGTCAAGGTCTCGTCACCATCAGGATTGAAGTGGAAGGTGGCTCTCTTGAGGTAATGCCTCCTAATCCGAGCGATTGTCTTACAGGATGTTTAATCAGTGTCTTTAATGTAACGGTATTGAAATTGAAAGAGGAATGGTAAGAGGCGGTGAATGACCTCATCTTCAGGTGATAATCACGAGAGTGCTGCTGTTTAACAAATCCGGTCATTTTGCGGAGGTGTTATGAACATAAATTGAATTCCTCGAGTTGATCTTATAATTAAAATAATTAAAATATTTGCTTGGTTTTTTTCTCGCCTTAAGATGTCAATTACACTGCAAACAGTACTAATTTGTTATCTCATGAAACAGAAGATTCCGATGCGGGAACACGTGAATTTTTTGCACAGAAGGCATAAGTATATGCAGAAGTTTGTGATGTAACAATACGGATGATCTTAGTATCGTCCTACAGATATTGTGGATTCCGATGAAGAATTCTTGGTTATGAAGTTCAACCAAACCCAGTGTTAAAAATGACATCCCTAGGTAAAATAAATTTAAAGCGGAAAAAACGGATTCATTCTCAATAACTTCCATTGCATGCATCGATCACGAAAGTCTAAAATACCGTCGCCGGACTAAAACTAATAAACATTAAGAAATGGCACGCGACGTAAAGTATACTTCACATGCTAAAAAGAAACACTGCATCAAGATTCAGACATCACCACATTTCTTCTGCTACTATGAGAATTTTCAAAAAAAAAAACTCGTTTTTTTCCCTTTGAATTTTTTAAGAATTTCATCTGCAATTTATGATTTTTAAAATCTAGAGGAAATATTAAAAAGTTCTTAAAAAAATCAATGAGTTTTTAGCGGACACGGTCCGGTATCATTTAAATGCTCAATTGCTCATGCGGCGCAGTGTTCTTTCCGAATATAGGATACATCTAACATAACGCATGGATACAACTATTCCTACTCGAAGACTGTCCTTGTTGCATACGAGAAAAATTGAAGGCGCCCTGATTCTTCTCGCCTGTTACCATTCAAAAGAGTAGGTTATGACAATTGCGGCATGCTCCACTGCACTGATCTCTACACCACTGCATCACTAAAAATTAATGCAACTGCATTAATGCAAAAAAAGCTCGCTAACTTAGGAATAATTTAGAGAGGATATTTTTGTTCAACCCTACCAATTTGGCGGACTTAAGCCGTAGAACTACTAACACATCGGATGAGAACGCATTATAATTTCGAATAAAGAGAAGGAGAAGAAGGAGGTGGAGTAGGAGCTACAGAGGAAGCAGAGAAAAAGGGAGAAGGAGAATATGAAGGAGAAGGAGAAGAAGAAAATAGATTAGAAGAGAGGGAATGAAAAAGAGTAGAAAAGCAGAAGGAAGAAGGAAAGTAAAAAAAGAAGAAATAGCGAGAGGAAGAGTTTGAGTAAGAAGAAAAAAGAAGAGAAGCAGAAAACAGAAAGAAGAAAAAGGACGAAAAGGAAGAAGAAGAGGAAGCCGAAAGAAGAAAGAAGAAAGAGGAAGAATAAGGCTAGAGGGAAGAAAAGGGAAGCAGCTCTTTTTTAATATTTCATTCAAACGAGGAACAATTTTTACCCCTTCTATTATAAGTCAGCTCGATGACGGTACTAATCTCGATCTTAAGAGATTCCGGAATGCACTAACTGATACTCAGTAATCGCATCAGTGCAGTCAAAGACTCTCGATAATCCTCTTGCCAATGTAACTTTCCCTGAGGAAATCAGGGCTAAATATTCGGCGTGTGCTTGATGAACGGGTTACGGGTTATTTTGACGTGTTTCGGTTGTGTTTCCGTGTTGGTTCGAAAATCAAGGGTCTCAAGGTGGGTCGGCATTTCATGGTTCTGAAATTCACATGACGGCACGGTGGGGTAAGATCTGGAAATGGGGTAAAATCTAGTAATGTCACACGGGATTCCTCAGTAGTAGAACCGTGGATTTTGATGACTGTAATGATGAGCACGGTGCTGGCACCGTGTTCACCGTAATATTACTGTGGTCACAATACTTCTACCACGAGCATGGTTATGCTACTGCTACTATGCTCATCAATAATGATCGTACCATTATCCATGGTCACCAATCCGTGGCTCCATGGTCCATGGTTATCCATAGTAACATGGAATCCCGTGTGACATTACTACCGTGTAACCGTCAAAATACCGTGTTTTTTTCTTCGTGCAGCCTTCCCCGGATTAAGTTTTTATTTTATTAGTTTTGGTTCCTGTTCGTGAACATTGTCCGTTTCTGCGATCGTTTCTTCCCTGTGTGCGACAGAACGAGACGTGAGTCGAGGCACGGGGCTTGCTTGGAGCCATCCTTACCATAAATGGTCGAATTGACATTTCAGCAGCCGGGAAGGACCTTCAATCCACGATCCCGCGCCGCTCGTGCTCCTGTGCCCAGGAAAAACATCCAATCAGCATTCAGACGCTGCCACGTTCCTCCAATCAAAAGCGAGCCCTCCGAAAAAATTGTAGAATTTTCTCCATCGATTTTTCAAAAAATGTATACGCCATTGGCTCTGGTGTATCTGAGAATTTTGAGGGGAGAATCTAGTTACTTTTTTTAGTAATATAAATATTTTTTAATCGACGGAAATTCGGCAACGTTGTAATGACTGTACGGTGTTCTTCCTCAGCGCGGTATTGTTCACGAACTTTTGCCGCTTCTTGCTTTATGACCGGGCCGTGACGTCGCTCATCTGTTGTAGGGGCGCAACTTAAAGTTCACTCGAGTCCTGGAACTCATGGAGCTTTCCGACGAACAGGGCTCATCTTGAAATGTGGGTGCGCTTTTACGTCAGAGGAGTGAGGATAATCCGGAAACATGCGCTTCAAAGGTCTCATCGGGGTTTTTCTACAGTCAGTGGCGCGTGTGAAAGAATTAAGTTTTGATTATTCAATCTCACGGATTAACAGCAATCGGTAACATGCTCGAAATGTCAAATTTCTGCGTTCAATACTAACGGAAATCGCGCCCCGTGGAAAAAACTTCACCCCCGCCACTTCGTTACCGTTCGGATTACCTTGGAAATGGATCAGGGGCGTGGCGTGCTTTGCGATGTATCGATTGATCGACCATTTAACCCTATGGAAAAGAATCGATAAATAGGGTGTTCGCAGCGAGCACTCTTATAGTCGATTCTTTACCATAGCTTCAATAGGGAATTATCGATAATCGATCATTCACGCCTCGCCACTGAAATGGACCACTCGCGCCGTTTTCATCCTGACGTCAAACTCAGCTGGATCCCTTCCTCTCCTTTCTTCGTCATCAGATCAGATACATGTTAAATTCCTTAAGAGCCCCTTCCGCATCCCTAGAGTATTAGGGATCAAAATTTCCTGGGAAAGTCAAGTGCTGGGAATGGGAAAATTCCTGGGAACGTTCCGGATGGTTCCTAAAAGTGTAAGGAATCACCAAGAAACAACTGAGAGCACTTGAGAACAGGGCCGGATTAAAGGGGTGGCCACATGGGCCGCGGACCATGGTGGCAAATCTAAGGGGCGGCAAAAATTTGCAAGTTTTTAAAGTGTAGGTATAAAAAAATCGGATTTATAATAACAAAATTACAAACGAGAAAAGGCGACAAAAACTCTCATTTCCTGAGAGTATAGTAATTTCTAATTTTGTCGTTTTTCGGTGATACAAGAGACAGCATCTTTAATTAGTCGAGTTAAGGGAGGAACTAAACACCGACGGTGAAACTACCAAACCACGTATCTCGGTTTGCGACGTCGCAGACTTCCTGTCATACTTTATTTTTTAAATGAAAAACTACTTAACATCCAGTCTTGAAAATTTCTGTGATTTTTCCTCTTTGTGCGGAGAAAATTCCGTGAAAATTTCAAGGAATGCTGTTGATTTGTTTTCCTTTTAAAAAATAAAATGTGAGCGTAGATTTTTAAACACCGCAAACGAGATACGTGGTTTGGTAGTTTCACCGTCGACACGCAATTTTGCATGGAGCTCAGCACAGAGAGGAATGATGACGAGGACTTGAGATGAAAAGGACAAGCCCTCGGCGCGGCGCGGTCAGCGTGTGACATATTTTAGCGCCTACAAGACTGCATGAATACTTCACCCATTGCGCCAAACACACGTCGATCAGGGGCGGATGGCGTGAAACGCATCGCCTACAAGACTGCAGGAATACTTCACGCATTGCGCCAAGCACATGCAGTGCGATCAGCGTGGGGCAGCGGCGGAAGTTAAAACTATTAAACCACATTTACGTTTGTTCTTTCATAATTTCTTATTAGTGGAGGACCTTGTCCATACAGAGACAGGTTTACGGAACTTAACTTTCGCGTCAAGTTCCGTGAAATTTTGCTAGTAGTGTTGACAGGGTTTTCGCAAAAAGTGTATCCTACACGAGTAGGTAAACGCGTCTTATGCACCCCTTCCCCTCTGGCACGTTCACTTGATGATTTTTATTGATGTTTCAAAACGAATGAGAAGGGGCCGGCAAAATACAGACGGCCCATGGGCGGCAAGTAGGTGGTAAATCTGGCCCTGCTTGAGAAGCCACTGAGCACACGGTTAGGAGGCCTCCTTATTTTTCAAGGGCCATTTTTGATGATCAACCAAATAAAAACGAGCCCTAACATTGCTTTTATATCGCCCATACGATAAATTTAAGCGCTTTTCGCGCTGTAGAGAAGTAATAAACGTAGGTCCGATCAGGTGAGGTCATACGTGGTTAGAATAGACTTAGTTAAGTCAAGTTAGGTTAGGTCTCCTCTTCCCTTCTCTCTTTTCCTCCTTTTTTTTGTTTTTTTTTTTGGGGGGGGGGGGCTTGAGCCCCCAGAGCCTCTTCCCCACCCCACCCCCCCTCGCTACATGCCTACTCTGAACCCGGAAAGGGTGGTATGTCAATATGAGACGGTCCCCTTAACTTTTTGTTCAGTGCACGCTGGGACCTGATGTCGTTCGCGAACAGTTCATTTTGACCCGTTTTTCAGCGCCCGAAAAATCGAGCTCTGTGGAGCTTTTGAATCCTGGGCTGGAACCACGGTGCGGCAGCTTGGAGAGCGGGCCCCCGACAGAAAAGCCAGTTGTTGTTTATGGGCTGTCAAGGTGAGTCGGGGCCGGAGCTGGCGAGCGAGCGAGGCACAGGAGTGACGTGCTCACGTGTTTACTGGTGACCAGGTCGGGAAAAAGGAAACCTCGGCGAACCGAGAATCGAGGCGGACACAACCGAGGAGATGCGAGGAGCCCCCTCGAAAAGCCCGCTCACAAAAGACATTCCATCTTACGTGACTGAGTTCGGCTCCGAGCTGTCACTCACAGCCTTCCTAAAGTCCTTTTTTACTTATAGAGTTACGACACACGGAGTCCATTTCTGATTGGTTCCCATGTTTCAAACCTCTACGATATTACAATGTTCGTAGTTTCCCCCACGACAGAACGTAACTACAATAATTTTAGAATTTTAATTACAACGTATGTGCCATTAGTTTCCCTATGCACACAAGTGTTTTTCGACAAGATCCAGAATTTATAGTTCCAAATTGCAAAATGTAGTCCAATTCGTAGTTTCCCCCACGAAAGAACGTTACTACAATTGGACTGCATTTTGCAATGTGGAACTATAAATTCTGGCTCTTATGGAAAAATACTTATGTGCATAGGAAAACTAATGGCACATACGTTGTTTTTAAACCGGGCTAGAATTTATGGTTCCAAATTGCAAAATGTAGTCCAGTTCGTAGTTTCCCCTACGAAAGAACGTAACTACATTTCAGTGTTGCCAAATTTTCACTCGCATATTACATTTTGACCAGGAGCATATTGGACATTTCTAACTGAAAATTGCACAGATTCTTCCTATGATCTCGAATAAAAATCAGAAAATTTGTCAACGAAAATTGCGCAGATAAATATTTGTTAACATTTGAATTGTTTGAGTCAATTTTGCAGCCTCAGAGTGGCGTTACGTTTCATCGTTTAGGAAATGACGAACTGGTTACATTTTGAACGGTATTGCGAATATTTTAAACTGTAATGAAGGGCATGGAGGATAAGAATTCGGGAATGCGTTAATCCAAGATTACGAAGAACGTTAAAAACTTTATAAGGAGAGGGAGGGGAGGGGTTGACTTGCATTCCTAGTGAAGGCTTAGAAGGCGGATGCATGGGTGAAAAAATTCGACTCTTGGAATAAAGTATTTTATGAACGACCCTCATGGTGAAACGGTTTCTTCGCGGAACTTAGGGAGTGAATTATCACGTTTATAACATCATCTTAGAACTTTGATAGAAGAATAGACAACAACATCAACATTTTCTGATGGATTCTAACATAAACCATCGTAAACCAAAGATCAATAAACAACCCAACCCAAGACGTAAATCCTCTTTTGATGTACATGAAGGGTGATTTCTGGCCTACACCGAAAATTGAAGGCGAAAGAAAAATGTGCGCACCAGGATTACCTTGCGTTCATCGCTTGAACAAACCGTGCGTACTTTTTTTCAGCTTGAAGGTTTATTTTGAACAAAACTAGTGGCAAAATACTTCCTAGCATGGCATGTGTGACACTTTCGTTTTGCTCGTGAAATTTTATTTCACTCTTGATCTATTTTCTCCTATTTCCACGAAGTAATGTGTATTTCTTTATCATAGGAGCTCTACTTCAAAGATGCATTACACAACGGCGCATTGCCAACAATCAAGAGCTACCGTAGATTTTTTCACCTACCACAGTGCACTCAGAGAGTTATTGTATCGTGTGAGAATCGTCCATGGGAAAGTGGTAAAAAACCCCTCAAAATTGTGTTGTTTATTGATGCAAAAGATTTTTTCATTAGGATTTTGGAACAAAAAACACCCAAAAATGTCCAATTAAACCTGAATTATGAATTGAAGTTTCCAGTTCATAAGACGTAGTTTTGAGAGTAAGTTGTTTAAAACTCTTATCCGCACCATTTTCAATATACAAAATTTCTATTTTATAATACAGCTTTACGCCCTGTTTTGGCATAAAAATATACTAAACCGCTCGCAACTTACTCTTCAAAACACTCACATTTTTTGTGAAAAAAAAATGAAATAAAAAAATAATAATAATAATATTCGAAATCTGATTTGTTATCTCGAATAGAGGAAACCAATTAAAATCTATCTACTTTGATTTTGTCAAAATTTTGTCACTGTGAATAAGTCTCGAGTCTCTTTCCCAGAGGACGGTCACGAAACGCTGTTTACGGGACTGTATTGTCTTTTTAGAACTTCTGGAGTACGATTTATAGTATAATACAAGTGCTTGACCATAGTAACAAAATACCGGTGGGAATCCACGCTGGACAAATTTGCATGAGAAATAGGAGACGCGTCTAGCATCTACGGTTTGGGCGATGTCAACAAAAGCGTATCGACTTACGATCATTCTATCGTCCCAGTGTTGCAATGCTCAGATGACCGCAAGGCAAAAAGTTGAATGAAGGAACATGCTCATTCGCAGGCCGTAATCGTAACGAGAGAGTAATGGTGTGGATGCAGTAGTAAGCGAGAAAGAACTGCCATTGCCGAAAATAAAATAAAAATTTTCGGAAGAGTCACACATAAGCAGAAACCAATATAGGGACCATTTTATCCGCTTAAGTGCCTTTTTGATAATTGATTGGGCACAAAACAATTAAGGTGCGAATTGAGAAACTCCATTAAAATATTTTTCTCCCAAATTTTACGTGTAAAATTTATACATTAGGATGTTTGAAGGCCAACTCCTGAAGAAGATAGAGCTAATTATAATTAACATTAGTTAAATGCCGAATATATGAATGTAATCATTCACATGATTTGTGTTGCGCTTCTGATCAGGCTTCAATGGACTGCATTTTGCAATAAGGAACTATAATTTCAGGCTTATAGATAAAAACGCTTATCTGTATAAGGGAACTAATGGCACATAAACTGCTTTTGAAATAAGCCAGAAACTGTAGTTCCTAACTGCAAAATGTGGTTCAAATGTGCCTGTGAAGGTGGCTCGCGTGCAATGCACGAGTGCAAATATTAATTAAATATTTGGAGAACAACTGCGGAATAGTTTTCCATAATACAAGGAAACTCTGAAACATTTAGACACAAAGAAGGCCTCCAGCGCTACATAAATTCCAATATGGAGATGATTGTCAGGATTTTTCTCAAATAAAGTAAATTTTACAGGGCGAGAGTGGACGAAACTACTTGGCATTTATTTCGAGACACCATATCGATGGTGAAACTACCAAACCACGTATCTCGTTTGCGGTGTTTAAAAATCTACGCTCGCATTTTGTTTTTTTGAAGTAGGCCAAATCAATATCATTCCTTGAAATTTTCACAGAATTTTCTCGGCACGAAGAGGAAAAATCACAGAAATTTTCAAGACAGGACGTTAAGTAGTTTTTCATTTAAAAAATAAAGTATGACAGGAAGTCTGCGACGTCGCAAACCGAGATACGTGGTTTGGTAGTTTCACCGTCGATATTGGATCCAAACTGTATGTTTAATCATTCCTAGGAAGTTATTTTGACTAGCATGTAAAGACAAGTTAAGACATACCATCAAAAATGTCAAAATGCTTAATTGTATTCGATTTAATAATTGAGCAAAATCAAAACTACCTATATGATAAATTTATAAAAATAGGCGGTAAGAGAAAAGATAGGTCTTATCAATTGTGAAACTGCAGAAATGCAAGTCTCGGTTTGAGGCATCGCCAACTTCCTATCATATTTTATTTTCAGCATAAAAAACTACTTTCTTAAAACTCTGCAGTGATTTTTTTCCTCTTTTCGGGAAGAATAATTTGTGAGAATTTCAAAGCATGATTTATTTTTGTCTTCCTCTTAAAAATATAAAGTAGGAACAGAGATTTTGAAACACTTCAACACAGATACGCATTTTCGCAGTTTTACTGTCGCTATACTCAAAAGGGTTTGAAAACAGATTTAGTGTATTTGATGTTGCAGCATTTCCTATCATTTTTCATTTTTATTTAATTGTTGTCATTCATGTATGTAACGTGGCAACTAGGCAAGGTAATGTCTTTAACCCTCTCACGAAATTCCTTTGTATGTTGAAGAGTATACCTATACTAACAAATCAAAGCGTAATTGTGCTCAGTTTTATGAAGAGAGAAAAGGTAAAATTTTCTTTATCCTTCGGGAAAAAAACCACTAAAAACACGAAAGGAAATTGTGTTACTTTAGATACATTAGTTGACTATGCTACTAAAGCCGTTTACACATCCGATTCCTCCCTCGCAATCACTGGAAATTGGCCGAGACATCATCCTCTCGAAATCCTTCAAAAAGGCCAGTAGGCAAAACGCGTGCTTTTGCAACGCTGCGGTATTCAATACAGATGCAGGAGATTCATCAGTCAGTCTTTCTCTCCGAAAGCTTAGATCCATTCTGCTGTGCCAAGGGAGAACGCCGTATGAGCCTTTAAACGTTGCCAAGTTTCCTCCGATAACAACCAAATTACTAGAAAAATTGCGAATATTATTTTAGAAACTTTTCAGAAACTTTTGTACGCAATTATATCTAAAATATCCGAAAATTTCAAGGAAAAATATGCATGAATTTTATTGAAAATACATGTTTTATCAAAGGAAATTTGGGTACGCTCGAATGTTCATACGGTGTTCTTCATAAGCACGGCAGCATTGACTATGCAGCATTAACTTGGCACAATAGTAGCCAGAAATGTTTCATTGGGAGGAGGGGGGTTGATCGAAGGGTAAAGTCATTACTTTAAAGGAAACAGGGTGCAGAGAACCAAAATCTCCGGTAAGTAGTATATCATCATGCCGAGACAATTGTCTCGCTGTCAAAGTTTTTTGAAAAAAAATATTCGAGACTTACAAACTAATTTCCTGGAAACGTATACAAAATCGCAAATCGACCCAAGGTATTACTCATATTCCAAGTCAAATAGTGGCAAAACCACCTAAATCGAAGTGTCGACATTTACTGATTGATGCGGTGTAAAGTCGGCTCTAAATTTTCTAAAGTTCTTAAAAAAATAAATTTAAAAGAAGTACATTTGGATGTACGTAACATGCTGGCTAGAAATAAATAAAATCTGGTTTCTGATCTGAAAGACCCCGTAAGTCTTTTTTAGCATTTACTAACGTGTAAACCCGAACTCTTCACAATGAACGTATAATCAATGCTATTTTCACGAGAAGCGTATCACTTACACGTTTTTATCTTCTTTTTCACACTTTCTCTCCTTGAAATTTCAGAGCTTATTATAGGCCTCTTTCAAGCAAAAATGTCTATTCGACATCATTCATGTCGATGGCTTAATGCGAAAAATGCGTAACTAAACTGAAACGTATACACATCTCCGATTACCTATGTTTTATTTTCTTCTGCGAAAACTAATTTGAGGATTTTCTTGCAATTCTGCGTGCATTTTGGAGAACGAATCAAGAAAATTCACAGATTATTTCGGTAGAAACTATTAGTTAGTTCTCCTTTAAAAAACTGTATCATGAGCAGACATTTATAACGTCGCAATCTGAGAGGTCCGCACACTTCGATTTGGACGTATTTCTGCCAAACGGAACTATGTGCATTATGATGTGAGCCCTGTTATGCATTTATACTTATGGGTCGCAGGGCTCACGTCATAAACCACATAGTTCTGTTTGACAGAAATACGTCCATTTGAGTCATCGATACGTGCCTTTCCTGACAAAAAGAAAATACCGTTGGTTCTTTTTTACCAATCGTGCATAAATTTTACCATTGTAATAAAAACCAAGTCAGCGACAAAAAATACGCCCTTTTAGCATCAAAACTATATCATTGCATTTATGTACCGCTTTTAAACAATCATTACGCTCATAAATACCGCATAGACACAAGACAAAACGACTTAAGATGTAATAAAAAATACAAAACGTACGAAACGGGGCGATTCAAATGACAATAAAAACAATGCCGTTATTAAACTGCGCAATCAAATAAAATCTGTCTAATGACTGCCGAGCCCATCCCCGATTTTTCAATAGGGGATGATGGACGGATAGAGAGTTTATTGTGGCTCGTTTAAAATACTTATAAAGTTTCATATAAAGCTCAATAAAGTTTCATTGATGAAGAGGGAGGGTGGAAAAGTATGAAGAAGTCGGGAAACTTTAGTTGGTGTTGAAATGCATCCGAATGAATGGACGAGAGGGGTAGTCGACTTAAAAGTTTCTTTCGAGCATAGCGCAGTTTATTGGAAACGTTTATAAGGGTTGTTCATCGACTCTATAGTGATCTGATAATTTAAACTCCTCTGTTTTAATTAAATTCAATTTAAAAATAAATAAAAAAAGAGTGTTTGCATTGTTTACGCTGGACGACTGACGAGGCGACAGTTCCTAAAAGTATTTATCCTCAAAGAATTCGATTCAGTCGGGAAATTCGAGTCTTTAAACAATACTTCCGTAACACCGTAAAAGCCCTCAGACATAACCGAATTTCACTTAAGGGGCTTGGAGGACAATGTGCACAAGTGCAGTTTTTGAAAAAATTAAGATATTAATGATCTCAAGTTAAACTAGTCTTAATGCATATTCTGTGAAGAAGTAGCTCCCAAATGCAAATTTTGAAGCATCAAGGAGTCGTTTTGAACTTGCTTTCTGCCATAAGGATCCATGTAATTTCGAAACTTCAAACACGTATATCTTGAAATAGAAAAAACTGCACTTATGTGCCTTGTCCTCCAAGCCCCTCACTTGATATACACGAATTCCCGGGAGAACTTGTATATATTTTCCGATTTTTCGGAGAATTCTACTCGCACTTTAATCTGACGATTGGAAAATTTCAGCGGAAAATATTCCTGGCATTTCTAAAAAATGAATATTTTATCGCGAGAATGGCAACGACGTTTGAATGTTCATACGGCGTTTTTCTTAAGCGCGGAAGAGTACATCGCTCCGCGCAGCTTCTGAAAGGCAGAATACTTATTAATTCCAGCTCTTGCTCGAGAGTTTCCGGAACTCACTAAGCGAATTTCATCCAGGTTTGGCGCAACTTTTTTCTTCAGCAGTTTTTTAAGGGATCTCTCGACAGCATTTACGACAGTATTGAATGCAGTGATCCGATTTCATGGTTTTAGCCTCGCGATTATTTTTTAAGTGTTCCCTCTTGAAATGGAATCAAGCGTTTAAAGATTTACAATTTTTTATAAGAAAAATTAGCTGCTATCATTTTTTAAGGCAAAAATCAATGAGGCAAATGTGAAACTCATGAAAACTATGATCCACGAAAGATTTCCACCCAGCCGAGCACATTGGAGTCAATTGATGGGTGCGGCGGACAAGGTGCATATGCATACTGCAAAAGTGCAATTATTGCTATTTTGAGAAATATACGTGTTTGAATTTTTAAATTACATGCATCCTTTTGGCGGAAAGAAAGTTCAAACTTACTTTTTGATGCCTAAAAATTGGAATTTGTAAGCGAATTGTCTACAGAAAATATTAAGAATAGTTTTACTTGAAGTCACATTAATCACTCAATTTTTCAAAAACTGCAGTATTTGAAGACAAGGCGCATAAGTGCATAAGCGCATGCACTTATGTGCCTTGTCCTCCAAGCAGCCCAAGCCTCTCAATTGACCTTTTTTAAAAGATTGAACATTGAAGCTTGGTGACTATTGACAATTTAAGGAGACTTCTCAAGATTTTTATAGCGTTCATCCATCTTTCACCGACAAGTCTGTCTCGCTTCTAACAATTTTAGCACCCCACCTCTCTATCCAAAAATGTATCTATAATGACAACCGTGCTAAAGATAGGGGTACCATACTAAAATTTTGAATTTTGAACCCGAACTCTATCGGATGACCCCCCAAAAATACACTACCATAAGAAAGTTTTCCTTTTGAAATGATTGGGCAGATTTTTCCAAGGGCCAAATTTCGTCGGCTTATCCACATGGAGATGCAACATCCATCGATGAGTCCAAACCGCACCACCGACCAATCAGGAGCGGTTAGCCGGACTTAAGTGCAGTCGAGACTCGTCCTAAGTATATTTAAGTACAGTGGAAGGACCAACAAAATTCAGTCCCAGTGTTTTTCCATAGGTGGTTCTACGGGGGTGCCAGTGGGTGCCGGGCACCCCCAAGCAAAAATTAAGTACGGTTACCGGAACCGTGAAAGTGACTTTCGGGCAAGTAAACACGTCAAGAAAAAATCGTATTATGAAGCGCAAAAAATTGGCAATATTTTTATTTCATGAATTTTTTAAATCTAAAAATTGATTTAAAAAAGACCAAATTACTGCTTTTAAAGATTCTGTATTCGCTCACACTGAAAAAAATCCCAGCAATTAAGTGAAAATGTTTTAAACAGAATTAATAGGTATTGATAGCCGTGTTTTACAAAGATTCTACTGTTTTTTTTTATGGTAAGAATGTAGTTTTGGTGGAAAGTTTTGCTAAAAATTTTCTACGTTGAATTCATAAGTATTTAAGTAGAAAGGAGAGAAAAAGAGAAAGGAGGGTAGGAATGGGATAAAACTTGAGGGCCGAAAATTAGGCCTCCCCTGAGCGACCGTCCCCTTTAGGGCCGGTCTCCGACAT